>NC_135372.1:39563317-40188317 GCF_049243985.1 Paroedura picta
CTTCCCCCCCCCCCCCCTTATTCCATTGCTAACTTTTTGATTACTCTAGAACTGACTCTCAAGAGTCGTTCCGTCCTCCCAGACATTGCATGTTGGCTGCAAAGATCAAGCCTTTCTTGGCTGGCCAGGCATGACAGCCCCTGTCCTCTTCCCTCCCTCGGAGGCACAATTTTAGCTCTGTTTTTCTTTCCCTTCTGTGACTGAGCTGCCCCAGGTATCTGTTTTCTCCTTTCCTGAAGAATTCTGACTGACCCATCCTGTCACAGTATAATATTTTGCTTGTATGCTCAGACCAGGAACTTTAGGGAAGGAATGAGAACCCCCTTTAACTTATAGACAGCACTTGAAAAGGTTTAATATTACAAATTAACAAAATACTTTAGTCAACATAGAGGGTTAGGAGAAGAGTTGGTTTTTATATGCCACATTTTTCTACCAGAAGGAGTCTCAAAGCAGCTTACAATTGCCTTCCCTTTCCTCACCCCGCAACAGACACCGTGTGAGGGAGGTGAGGCTGAGAGAGCCCTGATAATACAGCTGTGGCAAGCCCAAGGTCACCCACATGGCTGCTTGTGGAGAAGCCTGGAATCAAATCCAGCTCTCCAGATTAAGAAGATTATCTACAGCAGAACTCACAGAGATGTTATACAGATCCTCTATTTTTCCACAAGACTCTTCCCCGTTTAGCCCTATTCTTCCACTCAGCAAAAACTCCCTCAGTCTCTTTGCCTGCAGCTCCCTGTCCCCTGGTTCTCCTGTCTCACATTGTCACCAATAGGTCTGCCCACTTTAATTGGTAGACGAACCCACTCAAGCTAATGCAATAGCTAGGTAGCAATTTTAATTGAAACTGATAAATTTTAATCCATGGGGCAAAGAGAAAATTGAGTCCTTAATCATTTGGGTCCTTTTTTAGTCCGGAGTAATATTCCCTAGGAGTGTGTCACACCACCAAAAATTTGATTCAGAACTGAGGCCCCTTTGAATGCATCGAAGTCAGTGGGGAATGGCCATTTCACATTAAAAAGATAGCAAGCAGATTTTTTTTCTTTTAAAAAAAGGCTTCTGCCAGCCCCCTGACCTCTTCCCAGTGTCTGTCCCAGCTCCAAAGAATTGAGAAGGAGTGGCAATCACTGAACAACAACAACAGCAGTGCTCAGGCATTGCACAGTGACTGCATAAAGGGCCCCGAATGATGGAAGCATCACCAGGAAATCAATACCAACAAAGTACTGTTCTCCCTATCTGAAAACGTAACTAAGAACCATCCTGAAGTGTGTTAGTCTATAGCATCAATGTGAACATAGGTGACACCTTAGAACGGGGGTAGTCAACCTGTGGTCCTCCAGATGTTCATGGATTACAATTCCCATGAGCCCCTGCCAGCAAATGGGCTGGCAGCGGCTCATGGGAATTGTAGTCCATGAACATCTGGAGGACCACAGGTTGACTACCCCTGCCTTAGAACAAACTTTCTCAACCAGGGTTTTGTGAAACCCTGGGGTTTCTTGACAGCTCTGGAAGGATTTCCCGAATGGGTGGGAGTTAATTTTGTATACAGTTTTTTAAATTGGTTAAACATTTATTGGGTGATATAGCCATATATTGTCATGTTGGCCCACCCCCTTCCCAAAAGGGCCATTGATGGACCTGGAGGGGGCGGGAAGGGGAGGGACCCCAGATGGGCGTGTCCACAGCCCTGCTTCCCAACCAGATTCTGCATGATCGCACCACTTCTGGGGTTTCTCAAAGGCTGAAGAATATTTCAGGGGTTTCTCAAGGGTCAAAAAGTTGAGAGAGGCTGCCACAAATAATTATTCCAGCATCAGGTTTTGTGAGTCAGAGCTCAGTTCTTCAGACGCTTGAAGGTAGAACCTCAAGGCCCAACCTCTTCTTCAGATACTCTCCTCGAAGACTTTGGGAACATCATGAAGACTTTTGAAGCCTTGCCAGATAGCAGCTTATAATAACTCTCATTCACACATGCATCTGTAGTTGTGTCTTGATTCTGATTTGTACCATGCCAAGAATAAAGGGATTCCAGCCGGGACGCCAGTATCCCTTGGCTGATAAGTCAATGCAGTAAGGCAAAACATTTTCAAAGGTGTTGGCTGAAGGTGCTCCTGTCCTCTATTTCCTAGATTGTTGGTCTTTTCTGGAAGGACCATGTCAGCAATGCCCTAGCCAGCCCTCTTGCCTGCTGCAAAAGCCTCCTCCTTTAAAGAGCTACAAAATCAGAACACCCATCTCATTTCAATTCTAGTAATGCTTTCCAGGAGAACAATAGGGTGTGATTAACAAAAGCAGGGTGGGGGAGAGAGATCCCCAGCTGCCCTAGCGTTGTGCCTGCTCACATTGGCTGGGGGACATAACAGGAGGCTTTTGTTCCTTCCATCATGTTAATAACTGCCTGCCTTTTGTTGTTCACATGTACAAAAGGTTCTAGGGGAATTGCAATGCAAGTGACACAAAGGAAACGTCATTATGAATGTTGCCCCACTCTTCCAAGGTCTGTTTGAAGTTTTGGAAAGTATGAATATAAATTGAAGCAAGTAGTCCTTGTGGAGCATGGGGCGGGCGGGGGGTTGTTTGTATGTCACGAAACTGAAATAAGTCCCTGGCTGGAACAAATCTGAAAGACACCGAAGTGGTAAAGAGGAGATCCTTTGAATAATGCTCGTTCCGGAGAGGCAGCCATGCTTGTCTGTTGTTGTAGAAGTGATAAAGAACACTGTTGATGCCTTGAAAATTGAGAAGTTTGGCCTCCGTCCATCTAGCCCTCCATCAAATGAAGCGTGATGGTCCTTAAAGAGCACACGTTTTGATGAACAAGTTTCTGTACACTTTGCGTTAAGAAAAAAAAATCAGAATCCAATGCCAAAAACAGTTTACCGGGACCTTGCTGAGGCGTGTAAATTAAACCCACTGGAATACATCTATTTATTTGATATATATATTTAAAGAGCAAAATGGTTTGCAGGACAATTAAACCCTGCTGAGTGATCTGAGATTTCTCTAGGCACAATCCCATATACTATAAAAGGTAATTTCCCAGCATTCAGGGCTAGAAATGTTCTTTTCACTAAAAAAAACAAAAAACTGAGGAATTCTGAGTGATGGCCTGGTGGTAAAGAAAATGATTGCAACCTTCTGATTGATCGTATAGTTGTTAGAGATTGGTTATAATTCTACATCCGGTCCTGCTTCAAGTCTTTGACTCTTACCAGACAGAGAAAACGTCTTGTTCCTCCCTGGAATGTAGTATTTGATAAGCTCTCTCACAAGACCAAAGTTTATATCGAAGAAGAGGAGGAGGAGTTGGTTCTTATATGCCGCTTTTCTCAATCTGAAGGAGTCTCAAAGCGGTTTACGTTCGCCTTCCCTTTCCTCTCCCCACAACAGACACCCTGTGAGGTAGGCGAGGCTGAGAGAGCCCTGGTATCACTGCTCAGTCAGAACAGCTTTATCAGTGCTGAGCCCAAGGTCACCCAGCTGGCTACATGTGGGGGAGTGCAGAATCAAACCCGGCTCACCACATTAGAAGTCCACACTCCTAACCACTACACCAAGCTAGCTGAGATGGTCCTTCTGAAGGCTAGAGAAATGGAAGAAGAGTGTGCCACTACCATTTATGTAAACAATGGGGGGGGGGAACATGCAAGCAGCTTTTTGGACCTGTCAGCAGTTCCTGGAAGGCTGGGGTAAGGGCTGTAGGGTGTTCCTGGGAGGTAGATTGGAAAGGTAGCTATTGGCTCATCCTGCAAGCCCAACCTCCAAGAGAAGGGTATTTAATATGATGTAATCCTATTGTTCTCTACACAGATTTGGGAACCCCCCTGTGTCTAAATTTATTCTGCAGTAAAAATATATAAAAGGTTTTTCTCTCAGTGTGATTCATTGGGGCTGGGCAAAAGAACCCTAATTTGGCCATTTGGTGAGCCATATGGAAGGGTGGTATAGAAATCAGATAGGTATTTAGGTAGATAGGTAGATAGATAACCTGCAGTTAGGTAGAATGGACACAGCCTGTTTAGGGAACTCATGAACACATGTCATTTGCCTGAGGGAGAAGGGGACAGAAAGACAGACACTGTCTATATTGAATTGTCAAAGGCTTTCATGGCTGGAGTCAGGCTGTTGTGGGTTTTTGCAGGCTGTGTGGCTGTGGTTTGGTCATTTCAGGGCAACGTCAGGTACTAAAAGAACATGAAAACTCACATCAGCATCTTTATGACAATGCAATAACCCCCCCCCAAAAAAAAAAAACACCCTACTATAGCTAGTATTCATCCTGTCAGTAGAGAGGCATAAAAAGAACCAGGAACAATTATAGTTGGACTTCTGGCGATTTGGAGATTGTCTTATGTTTGTGGGGGGGGGGGAGTGATGGACTGTACAAAGCTCTTGCCTCATATTTATGGATGTGTAGCATGTGATTAATCTCTGCTCCTTATCCAGCTACATGCCCATGTATTTAAACCTTTTCTCCTCTTCTATCCCACACAGCTGTTCCCCACAGCGGTTCCTGGAGAGCCCTACACACTGGAGTTGGGGGGCGGGTATTAGAGTAAACAAGTGACTAGTGTTGTGTTACTGTGCCAGAATTAAAGTGGTTGGGAAAGAAATCTGTGTTCACTGCCAGTCAAACAGTCCTGGGCAAGGTAGGGCAATGGTCTTATTTAATTTAAGGCATGCTCAGATTTCTACATCGGCATGTACCTTTTCCTCAGGTGATGTCTGAAGTGCATTGGTTGCTGGTAGAGTTCTGCCTGTTCAAGGTTCTGGTGCTGACCTTCAAGACCATATGTGGTTTGGGCCCTGTATATCTGAAGGACCACCTCTCGCAATATGCCATCCAAGGGGCAATACACTCGGCAAACATCAATTTACTGGTGGTCCTTGGCCCCAAGGACGTGCACCTGGTCTCGACCAAAGCCAAGGGTCTTTTCAGTCCTATCTCCAACCTGGTGGGATGAGTTCCTGGTTGAGATCCAGGCCCTGACGGAACCATCAAAGTTCCTCAGGGCATGCAAAACAGCGCTGTTCCATCAGGCCTATGGTTCAGACCAGGGCAGTCCGAAGTTTTATGGGCCTCCCTCCATCTCCTCCTTCTTGGCTCCCCCTACTTGTTGTTTTAACTTGATGTCACCTCCAGCCAGGACAAGAGTAATCATTCAAAGGTTTACTTGGCCAGTTTCCAGGATATCTCTTTCCACTCACGTCCTCAGCTTTACTGCACACCAACGCATCTGCCCATGCAATAAGTAAACAGGGTGTTTGCTGCATTTTGCAGGAGGCCGCGTGTTTATGAATCCCCAGGACTGCGCCCAGCATTTGACGAACGGCGACACGCTGAGCGGCGTGTACACCATCTTTCTCAATGGGGACCTCAGCCAGCGAGTGCAAGTGTATTGCGACATGACGACGGCCGGGGGCGGATGGATTGTAAGTGCGTGCAGAGAGCCACTTGTTTATTGGGCTCCCTGTTTTTCTAGCAGGAACCCGCCGTATCGAAGGCTTTCATGGATTTGCTTTGTTCAATCAGTAAGGTTTCTAAAAGGCACTCTAGGACCTCACGGCCCAGACAGTAAGAGTGAAGATTTTTTAAAAACGGAGCAGCATTTCCACGGCAGCTGCCCAGCTTCTCCGCACAGCAGCCAGAAACAATAGCTCTCCCCACTGCTGCCAGACTATCAATGAGATGTGCTCCCAGCTGTTTCCATTTACCGGAGACGGTACCAATATTCTGATGCCTGACCCTGACAAATAAATTGCCTTCTCCCCCCTCTCCTCCCTTCAGAAGATACCAGTTTTAAAAGATGTAGATTTGAGTGGCTAGAGTTGAAATTCTTCATGGTTCAGCTCTCCCTCTCTCCTAAACTTTTCAGATTTAAATCTTTGGATGTTATTGTGTGTATAGAACTGTGCACATCTATCCCTACAGAGCCAGCTTGGTGTAGTGGTTAGGAGCACAGACTTCTAATCTGGCGAGCTGGGTTTGATTCCCCACTCCTCCCCCACATGCAACCAGCTGGGTGACCTTGGGCTCGCCACAGCACTGATAAAGCTGATCCGACCGAGCAGTAATACGAGGACTCACCCACCTCACAGGGTGTCTGTTGTGGGGAGAGGAAAGGGAAGGCGAATGTAAGCCGCTTTGAGACTCCTTCGGGTAGAGAAAAACAGCATATTAGAACTTGCTCTTCTTCATATGAATCCCACGGTACCAGCAAGATTGTTCTTGGGGAGTTGTAAGTGGGTTGCCCTTGTGCCTCCTATGGACTCACAGTTGGGTACAGATCTGAATGTTTGGGAGTCACCACCTTTCTTGCACCAGCTGAGGATTATATGCTAGCTTCATCCTGTCTGGGCACAGCTTAGCCGCGTCACTCATGTCATGGTAATCTCCGGATTAGCCATCCATACTACATGGGACTGAGGAGTGACTGGAAATGGCAAATGTCAGAATATGAGCTGGAGCTCATTATATGGAGCATAGAATATTGGTGATGTATCATCTTCAGTTGTTGCCACTTTGGCTCTGGCCCCAGGTCAAAATGGTGATTTGATTTGATTTTTTTAATTTGCTAAATAATCGGGAACCGAGTCAGTTTAAAGACTGATCCTTCCTGTGTGAAGGAATACACATAGGATAATGCATTTTCAATGTGCTTTGGCAGCTGGCTTTTTCTGTGCAGAACAGGATAATCTACTTCTTCAGTGCATTGAAAGAGCATTATCTATTGTGTGCAGAATAGGCCCTGGTTAGCCTTGGCTTTCCAGATCAGGGCTTCTGCAGGGTACTGAGCAGCATCCTGGAAAGAAAATGGTTAGGCAAACATATGCAACTTCATCCCTACATTAATTCCTCAAAACAGCTTCACAGTGATAGAGAGGCAGGCTCTCAGGGCAGCAAAACCTGCTTTTACATGGTATATGTAATGTTATTCTGAGACAAAACTGCAAAAACAAGCCAAGGAGGAAGAGCATACATTGACAATCAGAACCAGCATGGCTGGGCGCTCCATTATCCCATGCCCTAGGGACTAAGTTAATAATAGTTACACTCAGAGAGGTTCCCTGTGATTTATTTGACACTTACCCGCAACTCCTTGTGAGAGCCGAAGCTGGAGGTGATTCATGATGCTATCAAGGAAATTAATCGACAGTGTCTTTCAAAATTTGCATGTTCATTGCTCAACATATGGCAGCTCAAGGGAGCTTCCTTTCAAACCAGGATGGCTCATTGAAGACCTGCCAGTAGGAGCAAGCCCTCAGCGCACTTTTGACAGGCCCCAAATGACCCTATCAAATTCTAATCAAGATGTGCTGGAAAGTTTGGCTCGCATTTTTCACCTATAAGGAATTCCCATGATTTCCTGGGCACACCTTAGAAATATTACAGCATTATCTCTTGCACAATTCTGGAAATAGAAAAGGCCATTAGCCCTGAAAGGAATGCATGAAGAGAAGGAGGAACTTGAACCCTCACCCCACTGCATTGTGCCCTATGTTCCCAAGTATGCATGCCCCACTTCCTGAAAGATGCCTGCAGCAGACAGATTGACAGTAATCCAATATACACAGTATGTGAAAAGACAAGCCAATATGCATATGTGAGGCAGGAAGTGGGGTGGCCCTACTCCTCCAATGCTCATTCACCGCAGCACAGACAAAAAGCACACACTTAATGAAACTTCACCTGCATTCAATTCTGTGTGCTGCACTTTAAGAATGGTGCAGACAAGCTGGAGTTGGATTCCAAGAAGGTCAATAAATATGGTTAGAACATCCTTTGAGGAGAGGTTTAAACACAAGTAGACTGAGTGTGAACATGATCCTGCTCCTCAAATACCTGAAGGACAATTCCAAAGAATGAGAACGAAATAAGAGAACAAGACTAGATGGAATAGATTTGTTAGCTATCTGAAGAGCTATTCTAGAGAACCGGGCTAGATAAAACGGACTTAAGTTACAGGCGAGTAGAGGTCAGTTAACCATGAGGAGAAGCTTCCTAAAGGTGAAATATTCCACAGTCTCCCTCACAGGATATCTCCAAGCAAAGCTGTGCTGTGATCACTTGGTGGTGTTCTGCAGTGAGCAGAGCATCAGACCAGATGACCTAGAAGAAACCTTCCACAGCTTTGTCCTCCTGATCTGTAGGGTCAGCACGCTCTCCCGTCCTCCTCTTATGGCATACCTGAATCATTTCCCCCAGACTGGAAACAGCATCAACCCACTGGCTGTACCCAAATAGACTCCTTCAGACCCCCAGCTGAAGATCTTCCTGAGTTCCTTACATGCTGAGGGATGCCACCTTGGTTGTATGGTCTGACTATCCGTTAGGAGGCTGGAGAATCTGTGGGAGGTGAGAATCCAGACAGCTGTAGAGATGAGCAAATTCCCTCAGTTTCCCTTCCTTATTGTTCCTTATCATGTCTCAGAGTCCCCTACAGTCCTTTTCAGGGTGGGGGGAGATTTTGGGAAAATCGGTAACAGATTTCGTTCAGGAAAACAAGTTTATTCCTTCGGGATTTCTAAACGCATTGTAAAAAATCAAATCATGGCTCTCCCAAAAGAAAACGATTTCATTTTTTTAACTGCCTTTCCACAGAGCAAGTGTTTCTGTGTGACATAAGAACAGCAACAAAACCCTTCAGGATTATCTCCTTGTCATTTTTACTTTTTAATGTGTTTACTTAATTTATACCCCGCCTTTCTCCCCAAAGGGGGGACAGAGTGCATTTACATCTTCTCTCCTCCTCCATTTTGTCCTCACAACAAACCTGTGAGGCAAGTTAGACTGAGACTGTGTGATTGACCCAAGGTTAATCTGTGAGTTTCCACGGCAGAGGAAGGCTTTGAACACTTGCGCCCTTGAATCCAATTATCCTTTCCCCCTTTTTTAAAAATAAAATCTTGAGTTTGTTAGAAAAAAATGTGTCAATGCCATTTAGATTAAGAAATACAGCTGTATACCTTTTCAAAATGTTCCAAGGCTGAATAGCCAAAAGAATGTGAGAAGGTGGGACATTGTAACAAAGAAAACCATGCTACAAAATCTCTGATGGAACAAGTTTTCTTTTGGGAGGAAAAATTTACCTCAGTGTGGGTAGGGGGTCTAGAGAGAGAACCATCATAGGATCTTTTCTTCACAACAACGAGCCAATCCTGGTTTTCTTCCATCACACTTGAACAGTACGTGTTTCAGAAGAACCCAAGAGGCATCTCATTTGTGTCTGCCAGAAGCTCCCATTCAGAAAGAGATGTTCCCACCATGGAAGGATGCTTGGTTTGGGCCTTCCCAACTTCTTATGAGTGGCCCCGTTATCCCCATGGCATCCGTTCTGTTACTGACCACCTGTGGTGGTCATTTTGTTTTTGCATCTACTTCCCATTCTCAAAATTCCAAAAGTGCACTCTGACTGAACCACACGGATGACCCATGGTCTAAATCCATCCATCCTCACACTATAAAATCAGAGTCCAGTAGCACCTTTAAGACCAACAAAGATTTATTCAAGGCGTGAGCTTTCAAGTGCAAGCACTCTTCCTCAGAATATTCCCACTGTCATGATGGTGGTTCATAGGCTGAGGAAGAGTGTTTGCACTCGAAAGCTTACACTTTGAATAAATCTTTGTGGGTCTTAAAGGTGCTACTGGGCTCTCATTTTCAGACCAACACGGCTATCCATTTGAATCTGTCCTCACATTAGTTCACTTGAAAAGTGGCCCAGAAAAGAAGTCGGTCAAATAAAATGTAGTATTTTGCGTATGTTGTATCTCTCCATGTGTCAAACAAGTGGGACCATATGATCCTTTTCTTACAATAAACCATGGCTAGGCACACAGTTCTGAACTTTCCTACATTCAAAGGAAAGTAGAATGTGGAGGGACATGCATGGATTATGTATCTGAACTTTGAGGACTTAAAAAAATGTGTTCACAAGATTTTTTCACATGGAAAGCTTGCATACCATCCTACCAGCTCACCTGCAATAACAACCGCCCACAGCAGCTCCTTCTCACTTGTGGCAGATATTCACCTTTGGCCTCTCTTCCTTTGCAGGTGTTCCAGAGGCGGCAGAATGGGCTGACAGATTTCTTTCGCAAGTGGGCAGATTATCGTGTTGGCTTTGGAAACCTTGAAGACGAGTTCTGGCTGGGTAAGGAACCTTTGCCCTGACACCATCACAGGAGAAACCAGATAGCTGTCCATCATACCCTTTACTGCAAGTATATTCCAATCTCTCTCTCTCTCTCTCTCTCTCTCTCTCTCTCTCTCTCTCCCCCCCCCCATTTTGTGTTCTCTCTCCATCTGACAGCTTATCTATCTTCCTCTCTTCCTGCATTATCCATCAACCTTCTTTCTGACTTGATGGGTTTCTACTTGCTCTTTTCCTGCCTGGGCTCATCGTTAACAATGGTCTAAGAAAGGCAGACACGATCTTTGCTAGGTTTCTTTGGCTGGCATAGCAAACTTACTTGCTGCCCTTTCATCTCCTTGGAGCCATGGCCAAACAACTCTTTGCTCACAAAAGAGGCCAGGTGGAGCCATTCATTTCATTGCAGCACTTTTTCTTTTCTTTTTTTTTTGGTCTGCATTGCAGATGGTCAGGGAGCTGGCCGCCCAGGCTCCTTCATGGGATAGCGTGTGCAAATAACCAGGCGCTTGAAACAATTAAAAGAAAGTTTATTATATAGATTTAGAAAAGGGATTAACAATATCTTAACTCAATGCGATACAGAATTAAAAGTGACACAATGAAAAAACAATAAAGCCACTTCTTAGTTACCTTTGAGAAAGCAGCTATCTAGTTAAGACATTCTCTTTGCAGCTATATAGTCCTATGACATCAAGCACTTGGAAGCCCAGCTAGCTTCTGAGTTCTCTTACCCGAGCCCATA
Organism: Paroedura picta; assembly: GCF_049243985.1. Lineage (NCBI taxonomy): Eukaryota > Metazoa > Chordata > Lepidosauria > Squamata > Gekkonidae > Paroedura > Paroedura picta. The sequence goes on from NC_135372.1 coordinate 39,574,226, forward strand.
TTTAACCCTTCAGCCCTGGACAATCAGGAGCTCCCCCGGGGACCAATCCAGTTACCACTTCGATGGTTCTACGGAACCACTTCCTCCCCTATGCCCCCCAGAGAGCATTAAGATCGAGTAGTCAAAACCTACCCAGGGTCCCCGGCCCCAATGAAGTAAAACTGGCCTTGACCAGGGCTTTTTCGGCCCTGACCCTAGCCTGACAAAACGCTCTTCCTGGTGAGATCAGGGTCATCCAGGACTGTAAACCATTCTGGAGGGTGTGTAAGACCGAGTTGTTCTGCCAGGCCTATGAGTAAGGCCCAGAAATAAGAGATGCTGGCCTCCCCGGCTAAAAATCCATCCGCCTAAAGGAAAAGTTTTCAGCACTGTTTGCGCCCTCAGGATCCAGACTTAATTGTGGGGAAAGCAGTTTTCAAAGATCTTAAAACCTATGTTTAATCTGACTTCCGATTGTATTATATGATGGTTCTTATATAAATCTGTATTCATTGTTTTTAAACCCTGCTGTTACTCACCCTGGCCATCTAGGGAAGGGCAGATTATAAAAATATAATAAAATTAGTGGTAGTAGTAAAGGTATCCCCTGTGCAAGCACCAGGTCATGTCTGACCCTTGGGATGACGCCTTCTAGCGTTTTCATGGCAGACTCAATACGGGGTGGTTTGCCAGTGCCTTCCCCAGTCATTACCGTTTACCCCCCAGCAAGCTGGGTACTCATTTTACCGACCTCGGAAGGATGGAAGGCTGAGTCGACCTTGAGCCGGCTGCTGGGATCAAACTCCCAGCCTCATGGGCAGAGCTTCAGATAGCATGTCACTGCCTTACCACTCTGCGCCACAAGAGGCTCATGTGGTGGTGGTGGTGGTGGTGGTGGTGGTGGTGGTGGTGGTGGTGGTGGTGGTAGTAGTAAAAAGCTTGAATCCACATCACCCCACATATCCCCCTTCCATCCTGAATTCATAGGTTATGTATATAAGCAGTTCACTAGATAGTATACAGCCTTGAAGAGTCATGGGAACCAGCTAGAGGAAGATACCGATCTACCATCTAAAGCTGAAGTCATTTCAGATTCCAAGCAATAACACAATGGGAGACGGGAAGAGAAGAGGGGGGGGGGGAGAAGCAACAAAAGATCAAGCGATGCTTTGCTTCGCATGGATACACACTGCATGATTGGCAGGTTCTGTCCAAGGGAAGGTTGTAGCCTAAGTTGAATGATTCCTTGGGGTTAATCCAGGAATTGTACTCCTATGCAGAAGCCAGCTGGACTATTAATACAAGGCATGGATTAGCTTATCTTCAGTGCATACAGAGAGGATATAGAATGAACCTGATTTAACATCCTCCGAGGGAATTCTGGGGAATGTAGTTCTGAGATCAGAACAACAGATGAAGTGTCTAACATAGAATTCTCATCCTTACCAGCAAACTACAGTTCCCAGGATTTGGAGGGGAAGCCTGACAATAAAGCTGGAATAAAACATGCTTTTGGTGCAGATGTTCTTGACATCATCTCCAAAGAAACAATAGGAATATTAGCAGTGCCAGATTCTGCAAGGAATCCAAGCATTAGTCAGAAATTCAGCTCAGCTTATTCCTTTACAAACAAGAGGAAATAAACATTCCAAAGGACAACTGGAGAAGAGTCAGCCACAAAGCAGGATGGGATTTATTTATTTATCATGTCACATGGTGTGTAGAATGGTCAGGAGAACCAAAGACTGTCTGGCAGCCAGGCAAGAGTCATTCAGGGCTGTTTATCATTGCCTGCTCCCTTGAAGGTTGCCCTGGCAGAGCTAGCCAGGGCTGACCCTTCTTAGCTTCTGTAATCTGATGGGATCGGGCTTGCCTGAGCTATCCAGATTGGGTAGCTCTCTTGCTTATCTCCTGTTACTCACTGGTTGGTTTGCTGGCCAGGACGTCTCACCGCCGTGTTTTGACTTCCCTTCCAGGGCTGGACAACTTGTACAAGATCACCTCGCAGGGGCGCTACGAGCTGCGGATAGACATGCGAGACGGCCAAGAAACGGCCTTTGCCTATTATGACAAGTTCTCCATTAGCGACGGCAGGAGTTTGTACAAGCTCCGGGTAGGGGACTACAACGGCACTGCTGGTAAGAAAGCCAATCCGGGTGGCCGTTCCTGTCGCAACAGGCCTGCCTTCTCTCAGCCAGTCACCTCTCCTTCCATGCAAACCAATTAATAAAATAAAATCAAAGCTCTCCTATGCATCCTTCCCGTCTTCTTCCCCTTTTGCTCCATTCTCTCCTTTCTCAGGCCCAGTTCAATAAGTGGAAATAGACATGGAGAAACTGCATGGCAGGGTCAGTATCTGAGGAGGCCAGGTTAGCTCTTTCAGTCCGAGGACGAGTGTGCCCTTTTGTGGATTTGGGTGGGGAGAGACTTGAAAGGGGAGCAAAAACTGGACTGGAGGAGAATAGGACAAAGGGATGCATTCCATCTTCCCTACCCCCAGTTCAAACTGATGTGCCATAGAAGAAGGCTGTGTTTTCCTTTCTTGTTTTCCCCTAATTATTTGCTCTGCTGTTTTCAGACTTTCTGCTCAGGGTACACACAGATCCTGGTCACCTCAATAATCTGTTGACAATAGGACAGGCTTAAAAGCCTCTTCTCACCCGAGAGGAGGTGGCAGCGTTTTAGAGTGAATGCATTTTTAAACTGAATGTAAATCATATTTTAGCATTTTAATATAAATTATTGTTTATTTTATTTTTATTATTTTATTGTTATGATTTTGTGGTTACCTGCCCTGAGCTTTCGGGGAGGGGCAGGATACAAATGTTATTGTTGTTGTCGTCGTAAATTTGTTCCCGAATTTATATGCCGCCCTTCCCCAAAGGTTCAGGGCAGTTTACAACATTTCATTGGAATAAACAATAATTAAGAACTTTTTCAACATTTTAAAACAACCTAATGATTTACATTAAAATCATCAGTGAAGTCACGACCTGGTGGGAGAGGGGGGGAGAAGAAGAAGAGTCGGTTCTTATATGCCGCTTTTCTCTACCAGAAGGAGTCTCAAAGTGACTGACATTCACCTTCCCTTTCTTCTCCCCACAACAGACACCCTGTGAGGGAGGTGAGGCTGAGAGAGCCCTGATATCGCTGAAGAAGAAGAGTTGGTTTTTATATGCCGCTTTTCTCTACCAGAAGGAGTCTCAAAGTAGCTTACAAACCTCTTTCCTCTCCCCACAACAGACACCCTGTGAGGGAGGTGAGGCTTAGAGAGCCCTGGTATTACTGAAGAAGAGTTGGTTCTTATATGCTGCTTTTCTCTACCAGAAGGAGTCTCAAAGTGGCTTACATTCGCCTTCCCTTTCCTCTCCCCACAACAGACACCCTGTGAGGTAGGTGAGGCTGAGAGAGCCCTGATATCAGTGCTTGGTCAGAACAGTTTATCAGTGCTGTGGAGAGCCCAAGGTCACCCAGCTGGTTGCACGTGAAGGAGCAAGTAATCAAACCCTGCCCACCAGATTAAATGTCTGAGCTCCTAACTACTACACCAAGCTGGCTGTCAAGCTGGGAGGTAAAGTGCTGGGAAGACTCTGTGGTCATTCAGATGCTTGTCATTGATGTAGGGAGGCCAGCTTATTGATGGCATTCGTAGGCCTTAACCATAGATCTACATATTACTATTATTCTTATTGAGCATGGAATAAAACAGTCCTCTCCCAGCCTGTGTATCTCTTCAGCCTGTGCACCACTGTGCATCTCTTCAGTGGTGGGGAGGGAGCTGATGCTTCGGGCCACATTCCTTCTTCCTGCTCCACGGAGAAGGACGGTCACGACAGGACTTTGACAAACCTCTTGTGTTGCCAGATCTGACAAGCAGTATTGTGCCACCTAGGAACATGACCAAGTCGCAAAGAAATTACTTTATTGACAGTAATTTAGACCAGAATAATAAATGCAAAGTAAAATGGTGAATGCATTTAAAACTCAAATCATAAAATCGTAATTATATACCATTTGCATACTTATGACTGTTATTTAAAAATGCACAAAAATTTAGTGCCCTGTGAAATTTTTGCGCATCTTAATGGTGGCAGCACATAATTTAGCAATTTGTGGGGTAGTTGGGGAGTTTTCATCACTTAAAAGTTGGTTTCAGTACGTAGTTGTTTTTAGATGTTTTGTATTAGCTTGTTATTATATCCCGATGGCCTTAGGCCATCTTGGAGAGGGGCAACCTAAAAATATCATAAATAAAATAAATAAATTAGAGCTCTCTCAGCCCCACTACTTCATAGGGTGTCTGTTCTGGGGAGCGGAACGGAAAAATGTTTGTAAGCCTCTTTGAAACTCCCAATGGCCTGAGATCATCTTGGAGAGCGGTGGCCTAAAAATCTCATAAATAAAATAAATAAATTAGAGCTCTCACAGGCCCACTACTTCACAGAGAGTCTGTTGTGGGGAGAGGAAGGGAAAGACATTTGTAAGCTGCTTTGAAACTCCTTTGGGTAGCAAAAAGCAGGATACAAAAAACAGCTCTTCTTATTCTTTTCGGTGGCTTGAAACTGAAAGAGTAAAATATCGCCATCCAGTTTTGTTGCTTTGAGGCAAAATGGAAAGACCATGCAACACATTTGAAGCCGCAGTCGTTTCCACATGCAAGCTGCAGCTAGAAGTTGTCACAACAAGACATGCACATATGAATTCAGCCTTTGAACAGGGAGTGGCCTAACAGGATGTCTTCCTTTGCAGGGGATTCACTCACCTATCATCAGGGGCGTCCATTCTCTACCAAAGACAGAGACAATGATGTTGCTGTCACAAACTGTGCCATGTCCTACAAAGGGGCTTGGTGGTATAAGAACTGCCACCGGACCAACCTCAATGGCAAATACGGCGAGTCCCGACACAGCCAGGTAAGGACAAGGTTGACCTCCGTCGTTAGCATATTTGTAGGGTTTTGGGCTGTGAGCACAGAGCTAGGTGTTCTTTTGCTAAATCTCACCTCATCCTCAAACTCACAAGACGGTCTTAGATAAGCTTCTCTGAAGTAGGGCGGGTTGGGGGAAACCCCAGGGGCGGGGGGATCCAAAACACCAGCTGGGTCCTCTCATCACTTCCAGGAGAAACCTAGAAGTGATATTAGAAAATGCTAGGAATCACCAGAAACTCTATGGTAAAACCACAGTTATCAGCAATTCCTAGAGATACCTTATGTCACTTCTGGATTTTCCCTGGAAGTGATATAAGGATGCAGTCACCACTGCCATTTAAACAAAAATCTGGGGCCAAGGGATTTCTGACACTGACTGGAGCCACTGACAAGCTTATCCCAGAGGATTATAATACTTGCCTGTCAAGCTGATTCTACCATTAGGCCCATGTTGGGGGACTATTAAAGCATGAACAGTCTAAATTATCTAGTTCCTTATTATATCCTTATTTAATTTCCTGTCTCTGGCACTGAGATATATAGACTTCTATCTGCTAGCAGCCATTCTAAGGATTACTGAAAGCCTTTCTAGAAATTATTCATGGTGAGCTTACTCCCCTGTGCTTGACTAAGAATTCTCAGTAAACCATGATGTTTTGTCAAGGAACTAAGATTGCCACGTCCATCCAAGAAGGATGGGATAGAAGGGGCACTTTCTGAGAGCAATGCAATGTGCTGACATCACCAACACAATGTGCTGACACTGGTTTTGGGCAAAACTCTATGATAGAATTTGCTTCTGTTATAGAGTTTTGCCCAAATCCCAGAGCATCACACACACATACCGATGACCTCAGTGTCCTGACTTCACTTCCTGGTGGCATCAGCCTGTTAAGTTATTATGCAGTGTTCTCCCAGTTTAAGGTAGTGGGCGGGGGGGGGGGGGGCTTGGAGGGGCAAGATGCGTCTGAAAAATGGAGATCTATGTCCAGACCAGTGGACCTGGCAACTATATGAGGAACTCACAAATATCTAATTTTCTCTCCCAAGCTCAGTTCCTAACTGTAGAAGCACCAGAAGGTGACTGGGACTGCTAGAGCGTGCCCCAGTTGTTCCTCTATCTGGCCATGCCCTGCTAACCAAGCTCCAGAAGTGGCTTCTGGGTGAAGCTAAATGTTGAATGTTGTTAGGTCTTGGGGATCCCACCCTCGACACAAAGCAGTGGAAGGGTTACAGGAGAATAATCCAGCAGCTGGCTCACAAACCTGCGTACAGTAGCAGGTCTGGCCTCTGTACCATGACTAAGTTGAAGCTACACTAAACATGCTAAACAATACATAACACTTCAAAATTCTATCTAGGGGAGTAGCCCTGTTAGTAACACCATAAAGGCCAACAAAATTTGTGGCAGGGGATGAGTTTTTGTGATTCCCTGCTCCCTTATTCATTCTTCTTAGACCAGCCCTAGTATTTCAGAAGTGTTTTGAACACACTAAAGCTCTAAGGATCGTTCTATGAATTAAATATCACTCCTCCACAAAAAAATATCCTTCTTTGCTTTAGGCCTAAAATATTCCAGTCTGCGGCATTGTGACATTTTTACATCTTCTCACCCTTCTTTTTTATATTTTTAAATTACCCAAATGGATCCTAGCATGCCTGCTGTCTCTGAGAAATAAACAGAAATACACTTGGGGTTTTATTCGCCCGGTTTGTAAAACCTCTGTTTGGTCCGCAGGGCATCAACTGGTACCACTGGAAAGGCCACGAGTTCTCCATACCGTTTGTGGAAATGAAGATGCGCCCTTACAACCACCACAACAACACCTTGGGGCGGAAACGGCGGTCTGTGCAGCCGTAAAGCGGCCGGAATCCCTCTGGACAAGCAGCCTTTTTTCTGTCTTTTATTTGTATTTTATAATCCTAAAAAAAAAAAAGAAAAGAGGAAAGAACAAAAGTAGGCAGGGTAGGCAGCCCGCTGAATGCTGCAGGAGGCCAAGAGGCCTCTGAGGGCTGGCTCACTTTGGTAAGAGACCGACCACGATGCTTTGCTGTCATCCCCAGTGACTTCTTGACTTCCTGGCCAGCCCTACCTTCTGTACTGCCAGAAAGATGGAGTTCTGTTCTGTTGCTCCCCGTTGAGCCCGACTGGCTTTGTTTCAGGTTCTCTTCTTCGCCCCGTTTCTGTTGTACGGTGCTGCCTTTCACACCCAGCCTGCTCTTACAGAGGCTGCCAAGACGGAAAGAGGCTCCGGGAGGCGCTGTTGCTTGCGCTGCCGCTGTAGTGTGGTGGTTAAGGTTGGTGGCCTCTGATCTGGAGCTCCAGGTTTGATTCCCCGCTCCTCCACTTGCAGCCAGCTGGGTGACCGGTCACAGTGCTCTTAGAGCTGTTCTCAAAGGGCAGTCCTCTCAGAGCTCTCTGAGCCCCACCTACCTCACAGGGTGCCTGTTGTGGGGAGAGGAAGGGAAGGCGATTGAAAGCTGCTTTGGGATTTTTGGGGGGGAGTGAAAAGTGGGGTATAAAAAAGCTCAGCTCTTCTGCTTCTCTTCTGCTTCTTCAAGAAACAAGCAGGGTTCTCACAAGGATGCCCGTTAGCCAGGAAAGAGATTCCAAAATCCAGAATATGGACTCCAGCCTCTTTCAGGTGACCTCCTCACATGCGACAAACGGAGACCAGACACCCTCCCCAACAAAAAACAAGGGCTGTCACCTCTGCCAACAATAAAAAAAATAGTAACCAACTCCAGGTACTAGCTAGAGATTTCTTGGGATTTGAACTGATCTCCAGGGGATCTAGATCAGTTCATCTGGAGAAAATTGCTGCTTTGGGAGGTGGACTCTAGACCCCACAGAAGTCTCCCCAGACACCACTCCCCAAAATCTGCAGGAATTTCACAACCAAGAGCTCTGAACTCATGTTCAGAGAAGCAAACGCAAATTTCAGTGCACCACTTTTTGCATTTCTGTGTTGGGGAGAGGAAGGGAAGGTGATTGTAAGCTGCTTTGAGATTCCTTTGGGCCGTGAAAATTGGAGTGTAAAAACCAACTCTTCTTTTTCTACCCATGCACACATGCATGATAGAATGTGCCTATCATGTGAGGCCGTGTCTTCAGTCTGAAGCAGTACAGCCCATAACCAAGTCTGGCTGCTTTGATAAATTTTAGACACAGCCCATGTTAGAATCATTGCACACAGAAAGGGAGCAGGCACTTGTGAGCTGGCAACATGCCATGGGAGCTGGCAGGCACACGTGATCTGTGGTGTATGAACATGCAGTCTAGATACTGGAGAAGTCAACCTGCATAGGCTCCCCCATGAATAGGAACGTTCAAAGTCCCTTTCGGATGTTATTGTAGTCATCTGTTAGATCATCTCTGATAGCTGCCCTGTTGTGTGAACAGGGGCAATGTATGTATATATCATTCATGTACAGTTTTAGTACCTATGAACTCTGCATTCACAAGCTCACGATAAAAATGCCCCCTTCTCATGCAACATGGCGGCCACATATATTGGGAAGACTGTGTCACTGCTCATATGAGCCTCTGGTGTGCGCTACTGCAACATCTGGAAAGGTTTTTAAAATAGTGTTCTTGATCATAGAGAGAGAATCTATGCACACAGACCCTGTGCTTTTGAGCCAGAGATTAGACGTAGACAAAGAGATATGAGGCCAGCACACGTGCACCCACTCCCTTTCAGTGCGCATTGATTTCATGTGCAAAAAGGGCTTAGGTCTCCCTTAGATGGCTTCTGCACAGCCAGCCAACTGAAGACGCCCCTGCTTGGAGCCATCGGGATTATTCTGCCTTTATCTAGTACAAGTTGACGAGCCCAGGAAATGGATATTAATTAGAATGCTCCCCATGACAGGTCAGTCTCTTGTGGGCTGAAAAGAGCTGCTCTGAACAGGCTCTTTCAAAAAGCGCTTGCCGGTTAGCTTCTTCTGTGCCATTCCGGCAGGTCACACGCACACCCCGGAGGACACGCCTCTCCCAGGAAGCGCTCCACAAATGATTCCATGTTGCCCCCCTCCCCCCCTTGACGCAAAAGCAAACAATGTGTTCCCATCTGTAAGTGGCTTGCCCCGATTTCAAAGTGGACCACCCCCAATTAGGAAGAGAAAGTCCCGACAGAGTTTCATTCGAACGCATTGATGCTTGTAGCCTTTAGAACTCAAAAGGGACAGGATTTTGTTCAATTTTTTAAAAAAAAATGTTGCAAAGCTCTTCGTGCAGAATTGTGACGGCACTAAAAGGCAAAGCTTGGATGTTCCCCCACGTTCTCTGATGTAGCAATGAGCTTCCCTCACTGTTTAACAACAGTGTTAACAGTAATGATGACTAATGCCGGCCATTAAGAAGCCACGCACATACACACGGAATATTTTTTTTTTCTAAAGGGAAATTTAAGATTTGGGTTTAGAACAGCGCGAAGCCACCACCTTGTGGAGAAATCCAGAAAACACAGCAGATGGAGCAAAGGTAGGCAGACTCTTCTGTTTTCAACCATGGCTGGACCACCACCCATTGAGGAACACCCATTGGTCATTGACCTCAAGGGGCCTCAGGAAAGTGTGACTCACTATGTGTCTCACTATGAGCAGTGTCTCACTATGAGTCCCATCCTGCTGCATCCACAGGGGACCTTTAACATACTCTGCAGCTCTTAATAGGAAGACTGTTCCCTTCTCGTGAGAATGGGGCGGATTTCTACAATCCCACAGAATTCTGAAATGCTAGTCGCCTGGCCAGGATGGAAATAAGAATGAATTTGTTATCCTGAAGAGATCGGATGTAAGGATGTGTTCACCCGGCAGAACAGGACACTTCAAGGGAAACATGCCCTCCCTACTGTGAAGCAAGGTAGGCATTCTGAATGACAATACATGAGCTTCTAGATCAAATTAGGCTGTTTGTCCTTTGAAAACTGTCTGGCTGGTCCAAGTCAGGGACAGGATACGGGGATGGCATTGCCCCTGAGCTGAAAGATTTGTTTCTGGGCACACTTCAACACTCTGGTTCTTTCCTCTGGCCCTAAATGGCTTGGGACAGAGGGCTTGAAGAACTACCTCCAGCTGTACAGTCTAGTTCACCAGTTAAGGCTCTCCTCGCAAGACTCACAAGCTGTGTCTCTTGCCTGTATGAGAGGCAAATGGTGACCAGAGGGGGGAATCTTCAGCGGTGGAAGGGGATGCTTAGCCTTGCCCCTGCCAAATGAGTCTGTCATGCTTCCCCCCCCCCCACTCCCAGTTGCCTTTTAAAATTAAGGCTCCAAAATCTAAAGCAAGCAGTGGAGGGAAAGCAGCCAAAGCAGGAGAGAATCTGCAGAAGGAGTCAAGCAGCTCCTTCCCCTCGCTGGCCCTTCTGCCCTGCCAATGCCTTTGAGTCCTGTTGATTTGGAAAATGCAGGTTGGAAACAGTCCTACCACTGCGATAACAACTCACTTTGTCTCCAGCTGAGGAAAGGGGTATAGAACAACAGGCAATGGGGGGTGGGCAAGTACCCAAGCGATCAAGTAGGGGGAGGGAAATGAAAGCTACTTGAAAATATTTTTAAAATGTAAAAACATCCCAAAAAATCAATAGCAAGAAATCAATATACAGTGTTCTCCAAAAAAAACTCCATTTATTTTGAGTTCAATTATAATCATGAACGCACTCTTGGACTTGCGCTATTTTATGAATAACAAATTCAGCTCTTTTTGGCTCTGTCATTAGGACTTTAGTAACACCATCTATTGCCGTTCTGAGTTCCAGGGGCGAAATATGCCACATTTTTAAAAATTACGAGGAGTTCTGTGACGAATGTCAAAAATAGGCACAAGAAGACGAGCGCTGAATTTGTCACTTGCAAAAGGACATTGCACAGCATTTTCAAGTAGCTCTCCTTTCTTTCTGTCTCTCAGCATAAGTCATGACTCATACAAGTAGCCCAACCATCTGTAATGGTGCTCTCCTGTTTGTTTCCATTGTGATGACCCTCAACTGCACATTGGTTGTTAGCTCAAGCTAGCAAGGAGTGCCTGCAAGAAAATAGCAGAGGCTGCCACTGGTATTTGTGACTCAGTATTTGCTGCCATCATTGTACAGGAATGTGTCCATCAGGTGAGCAGCGGATGCTATAGGAAAAATCAGCAGTAAGACACCTTCTCGTTCATATAAAGTCCTTATAGATCTACACATACCCCATAAGTGCACATACCAGCCATGGTAACTTCATTGATGCCATCCACCTGGCCATGATGAAGACTGGAGAGTGTTCACAAACAGTGCCCTAAAGGCTAATGGCCAAGATCCAGAAAAGCCCACATGGATGTACAGGCTGCTTCTGTATAGGGAGCTGGTTAGCAGAGACGTGAAATGCCACACCAGACCAGGTCCTTCTGTTGGAAGAGAGGCGGAAAAGATACTGTGGATGTATGGCGGGTTGCACATGACCTTGAAACCTGGCCCTGCATCTTCCATGTGGTGCATGAGCTTGGCTGATGGCACAATGCATGTGATAGCCTCCAAATTGCCAGGGTGGTGGAAAGGGCTGTTAGGTCAGAGCCAACCTTTGGCAATCCCATAGGGATTCCAGGGCAAGAAATGTTTAGAGGTTCCTCTGAGCAAACACCCTAAACTTCAAGTCCTAACCAGGGCTGACCGTGCTTAGCTTGCAAGGCCCAGTGAGTCAGAGCTAGCCTGGGCCTTCCAGGTCAGAACAAAGACATCCCATGGCTCTTAAAATAATGTGGCTACTTGTCCCCACTAAATGCAGCCAGTAGCTTAACGTGCTAATGAAAACGTATCCTCCTAAACTCAAGGGACTCTCTTGTCAAAATCTTCCCGATTGCCCTTTAAGTCCTTCCCCCATCCTTTCTATGCTCAAATCAGTGCAGTGGACAGGCAAGCAAGATGGATTGATTTTAACACATTCTTAACCCATGTTTATGTGCAAAGTATATCTAATCAACTGCGCAATCGTGTCAAGAAGGTTCCATTTGGCCAGAAAGGCTTTGGGGTCTTCTTCACAACAACAGCCCCCATGGATGAGCTGCCCCGAGGCATTGATTAAAGGGGACACCCTGGATCAGAGGTTTCCCAACCACGGTACTGAGGTACTGAATGGTACCATGAAGCCTCCTCAGTGGCATGGGGTTTTTCAAAATTGTGGCTGGGGGTAGCCCTCCCACCCTATACCTGCCGATTCTGGCTCCAAACAAACAGGAAATAAAAGGTTTTTTTAAATAGTATTTCTACCCTTGGCAAGGTTGACCCACCCTCTCCCAAAGTGGCCAGTGATGGGCCTCGATGGGGTGGAAGGAAAGGGGCCATGGCCATCTAAACCAGGGGTAGTCAAACAGCAGCCCTCCAGATGTCCATGGACTACAATTACCATGAGCCCCTGCCAGCGAACACTCATGGGAATTGTAGTCCATGGACATCTGGAGGGCCGCTGTTTGACTACCCCTGATCTAAACCTTTGCTGCCCAAGGCTCCTCACTTCAAGGGGCATGGCAGGAAATCATGCCCAGCTGAAGTCACTTCGTGGGATCTCAAAGCCTGAAAGATATTTCAGTGGTACTTTCACGGTCAAAAGGTGGGGAAAGGCTGCTCTGGATTGTGTAGCTTGCTGGTTGCTCCAGCCGAGAATGGTCCTTAGTCCGGGTTAACAAATCCAAAGTGAGAAGTGATTTTCCAATGGAGTCCACCGTGTTGGTCTATTAGAAGGATGCTCTTTTCTCCATCTCTGAACTCCCTGAACGGTCAGAAGGAGGGGCCAGCTTTTTAAAACAGAAGACTCCAGTTCTGAGCAGAAGGGATATCTCTGAGAAACCACTGTGATGCTGGAGCTTACTGGGAATGCTCAGAATAGCGTGTGCATGCGTGCCCTCACACACACACGCGACGCTGCCTTATCCTGAGCCATACCACTGATCTATTCAGGTCAATGTTGTCTGCTCTGACTGGCAGGAGGTCAACATGCATAGGTTCCCCATGAACACGCATGGCTCCTCAGGGTCTCAGGTCAGGGTCTTGCACATCACCTACTACCTGATTCTTTCAACTGGGGATGCCAGTGACTGAACCTGGGACCTTCTGCATGCCAAGCAGATGCTCTGCCACTGAGCCATGGCCCTGCCCTGCACCCATCTATCCTCCTCCCTGTTTTTTACGTTCCGGGCTGGGGGCCTTTTCCCTTCTTTTTCTTGTCCAGGGGTGTGACCAGGTGCTTGGTTGACTCTTTTCATTAATACTTCGATCCACAGTGCCTGTGGCACTCCAGTAATACTGCCTCGAGGCCGGTTGACCGTTACATTAGTTCAGAAATTGCCATGTGGACTAGGAATGATGGGGTGGTGGGATGAAGCAGAAAGGAGAGATGCCACTGAGAATATAAAATCGCATAAGAGGCCCAACCTTTTGGCTGGTGTCACTGTTTTCTTTTTCACAAGAAGGTCTTCAAGAAGGTTTCTTAAAACGTGGCCATCTCCCCCATGCATTATTCTGGAACTGTGCTGATTATTGAATAGAAGAAATTTACTAAGTGATAGGCTCCCTCAGAAGGACTCGGATGAACTAAACCTTACCCAGTCAAGAGTGAACAGAGCGAGATAGGGGGACAGGAAAATGACCCAATGATCCCGTAATGGAACCGTAGCTCAGAGAAATGGGATATACGCTTGTTAACCATTGTTAACTAGTATTTTTAGTCCTGATTGCTCTTAGCCTCTGTATAGTTCCTTTTTTAATGCATTTTCTATACGTTAATAAAAGATTCCAAAGGAGACCATTCAGTGTGCCGGAGCCAATGTGTTGTGTTTGTGTGTGTTCCTGTGGAGCCATGATTTTAGTACAGGGGTAGTCAACCTGTGGTCCTCCAGATGTTAATGGACTACAATTCCCATGAGCCCCTGCCAGCGTTTGGAGGACCACAGGTTGACTACCCCTGCTGTAGTAGACCTCTGGGTGAGGCCACAGAGAGAGGACATGTTTGGTTGGCTTCTTACCTTGTTTCTACTCAAAGTTTTCAACAGAAGATCTTGGGAGAGTCCTTCCCCGGTCTCCCATTATGTACATTTTGCTCTTTTACGCAAGCTCCTTAGCCGTCCACCAAATTTGCGGCGGGCCGCCAAGACACAAAACGATGCACAAGGTGGCCACGACAAATCACTTGCCACATCTGAGGTGTTGCTGTGACTTTGTGGGACCGACACACCACGAGACTCCATAACCAGCCGGAAACTGAATACGGACCAGCTGTGTGGTTCTACTTCTAGGTAAAAGCAACTGGCGAGCCACCTTTTTTTGTTTTCCTCAAGCGCTGATGCCGCCTAAAATAAAATGAAAGCGGCATTGAGAAGGTTCTGCTCATCTGCAGAGGATTAAAGGGGAGTTGTGGGTTTCTTTAAAAATTCAGTCAATCTGTCATTTCCTGGAGGCAAAAGGAACTGCTCGCTCTTGGTGTCCCTAATGGTCACCTATAGTCTAATCCAGGGATTCTCTCTGGAGAGTTCCCCAGGAGTTCCCTGGCCTTCCCTCTAAATCCTGTCTTAATGGATTCGGCCACAAGCTATTCCCAGCATTACTGTGAAGCTGGGAACTGGCCTCTTCCACTGTCCTGCGGGGGTGCTCTCCCATGGTTATACTGCCTGGGGAAGGGGGTGGAGCCTGTCTCAAACTGCCCCCACTCTCTCTCCCCCCCCCCAGTCCTCCTCAGGGGTGGCAGGGAGGCGTGGCCATCCGACATCACTTCCGGCCCAGTTCTGGGGCTCCTCGAAGCCTGAAAAATATTTTGGGGCTCCTCCACAGTCAAAAAGTTGGAAAGGGCTAGCCTGAGCCAACTATTCTTAGTTTTTGAGTAAAATATAGGTGGTGCTGGGAAGATAGAAAAATGCCAACTTAGTTTTATCCAGCATATAGGGTTGCCAAACTCCAGGTCGGCATGGTAATAAAAGGTAGGACATAGTACATTTTGGAGCTGCCAAAGTTCTGAAAGACCTGTACAACGGCATTCTTCTGCTGGGCTTATGGCTGAGGTCTATGCCAGGACCCACTGACACCAGAATACCTCGGTCTGAACCTGGGAAGTAAATGAAATTAGAACTACTTCAGTCCCAGGTTCTTTGGGAGTAACCAAAGAGCATTCTTTTAATTGTAACGTAGTTTGAACTTATTTTTTTTAATTATGTATGGGTTTTGACTGTGGTTAGCCATCCGAAGACTGCTGCCAGAGAGGAGCAGCCTAAAAATCTAATCTAATCCATGGTTCCCTTATATATTTCTGAAACGGCCCGTTGAGTGGAGTGTGTCCGGCCCTACAAAAACTGGCCGCACCCTGATTGGGCTGGCCCCTAAAGCTAACGCCCTGCCTGGCCGCCCGCTCGCCTGCCCGACAGCCAGCCTGCACACAACCCTGGCTGCCAAGGGCAGCACTTCTCCACTGGCCCGCTGCTCCCCTCTGGCAGCGGCAGCTTAGGACATGAGGGGCCGCAAGGGACCGCGCCACCGAGCCCACACAGGAGGCCACCATCTGATGCCCCTTCAGAGATGGCAGGCCTGTCGCCTGCCCCCCCAAAACTCTGATCGTACCACAGCCAATCCACGGTACGCCCCACCCTGCCTTACTAGCTGTCCAGCCCCCGGACCATGAGGTATGCCACCCTGGAAGGGTTTCCCGAATGGGTGAGAGTTAAATAATTTTTATATCTATTTTTTCAATTTATTAAACATTTAACGGGTGATATGAACATATATGGTCATGTTGACCTCCCCAACCCCTCCCAAAATGGCCACTGATGGGGCCGGAGGGGGTGGGAAGGAGAGAGCCTCTGGGTGGGCCTGTACACAACTGTGCTTCCCAACCACATTTCTGGGGTTAGTCAAAGGCTGAAGAATGTTTCAGGTGTTTCTCAATGGTAAAAGAATTGAGAAAGGCTGCTTTTAACACAGAGCCAAACGTGGATTTATGTTTAAACAGCAGTTCCTGTGGAGAAAACAGCAGTTTTGGAAGATAGACTCTGTGGCATTGTATCCTGTTGAGGTCCCCAAACCCTGTCCTCTCCAGGCTCCGCCCCCAAAATCTCCATGTACTTCTTAACCCAGAGGTGGTCCTTCTCTTACAGCAGCGCTGGAAGCCAATTTACCTCAAGGGCCTCACAACTGCCTTTTGAAAGCACGCAAACCAAGCCATACGTATACACACACTCAATGATGAAATCTTTGGACTTTGAAGCACAGCTGAAGTTTGCATGCAGGTGGGGGGGTGGCAACCTCCAGGTGGGCCTAGGACGAGAAGAAGGCTGAAGCAAACCGAGAATCTTCTTTATTCTAGACAGTGAACCAAAAGCCCAAAGGAGATCTGGCAAATGACTTGTTTTCAAGTCTCTTCCTCAGTGGCTTCTCTATCTTGAGTTTCAATGATTCTAGCGCCATGTTCACAGTCACAATGAGGGCATTTCCGCACTGCAGGGTAAAACGTGAGTGGCTTCCTGCTGGCAAACGTGGGATAGTAAATCTCGCATTTTCAGACCTCCTCACGGGGAGACCCCTCCCACGTTTTCCCTCTTGCCTGTCATGGCTTTTTGCCTCTTGACGAAGATGCAAAGGAAAACAAGGCGAACTTCTCCCTCTGCTCCTTGGCTTGTCAATCACAGTCACAGCAAGCCAC
This sequence comes from Paroedura picta, assembly GCF_049243985.1. Taxonomy (NCBI): domain Eukaryota; kingdom Metazoa; phylum Chordata; class Lepidosauria; order Squamata; family Gekkonidae; genus Paroedura; species Paroedura picta. Next base: position 39,590,792 of record NC_135372.1, read on the forward strand.
CAATCACAACACTGCAGTTCTCTCGTGGACTGAAACTATCTCCCGCCACCCCCTGGCCCAAAAATTTTTTTTAAAGGCACTTCCATGTTGCTATGCAGTAATGCCATAACACAGGTGCATCTTTAATAAAATCCACATTGCCCCATTTCTATGGAGAAATGCCAAAACGATACAGCATCCCCCCGCCTTTTGGGGATTTGTATTTTTTTTGCAGTTTATTTCTTTTTTGGTGGATTTCTGAGGTGCTGCACATTGTTCCTGGAGCCCAAAAAGACATTATGTGCTGATTGTAGGCTTTAAAATAAGCTGTCCAGACGCCTGTAGGATCAGCAGAAGGCAACCAGATCACCCACCACCACCTCTTTTCAGCTCATTTCCCACCTCCAGAGGATGCAACCGGGGCTGTTTTTGCCTCCTCCAGTTGTGAGAAGGCTGGACAGGTAGCTGAAGCCCAAAAAGACATTTTAAACTAATGGTAGGCTTAAAAACAATCTGCTCAGACCCTATGTAGGATTGGGAGATCACCCGCCCTCCCCCCCCCCTTCCCCAGCTCATTTCCCACCTCCAGAAAAAAGAAACGGGGCTGGGTTTTGCCTGCCTGATCCCAAGAAGACTGCGGACACTTGAAAGAAGATTTTATTTCACCTTGGATAATATAGGTTTGCAGTCCTGCTCCAACATGGACCGTGTCATTTTTAAAAAAGAAAAATTACTCAAAGCAGGAAATGGAGAAGAGAGGAGGGCGGGAGCAAGGGTGGGACAAAGCTGCTGAGACTATCGTGCATTTCCCCCTCCATATGGTCTTTTCCCTGGTGGCTCACCAGTGGCTTGTGCGATTTAGGGTGGTAAATCCACTTTCCTGGATTTACTGCATCGCGCTTTAAAAATGGTGAAATTGCGAGCCGCCTACTGGACAGCCTTGGGATGTTGGTGACGCCATGTGGAGGGGCCTGAATATGCCGCCAACATTCGGAGGCTGCCCAGCTACATTTTGCACGTGCAGAAATGGCCTGAGTGTTCCACTAAAGAGTATCCAATTGACCTCAGCTTCCAATTGTGTTTGGAGGGGGATCAATGTGGCAACTGCCTACCTCTATAAAGGATCTTTGGAAACAAGCCATGTACTGGATCTTGTTTTGGCTTTCACTTTTAAGGATAAAGGAGACTCTCAGTTTGTCCACAGCTGTTTTGTCAGCTTTCTTTTCGTCCTTGGCATTCATTGGCTGGCGGGTCTTTTCTTTTTGAACCTCCAGGTGGTTCCTGAACTCCCTGGATTACAAGTGATTATCCAGGAGGAAAAGGTGGCTGGCGTCACACTCCCTCTGCTCCTCCAACACCAGACCTCCCAAACCTTCCAGGAATTTCCCAGGCCACAGTCAGTAACTCTATACACAGGCCATCTCTGTTAGCCCTTCTCCACGAGCACCATCTGGTTTCCAATCCATCTGTGTTTGCTTCTCAACTTTCCATCAAATGCTCCCCTTTTCCATGGTTTTCTTCTACCCCCGCTGTTTGTTTGGAGAGAATCTATTTTCATTCCAGAAGGTGTGCTCATACGCTTCTGGCTCAAGAGCCCTCCAGATACCTGGCACCAGTTTATGCCGGATGGGGAAATTCCAATTTCTGTTCATACGGCTTAAACTGTGCAAATGCCTTTCAAGACCAGAGCCCTGGAAAATTCTGAGTTTCTGCCCTGTTCTTAGTTGGATGCCTTCAAAGAAAAAGAAAAGGTCCTTTTGCCCCCAAAACAGTGCCCTTTCTGAACTGGAATATGATGACAAGAGGAAGGAAGAATACCGAAAAGAAAATATACCTCAAGTTTCCTAGCTTGAAGGGAGTCAATGAGTCACAGCTGTCGCCATAGCAACCCATTCAAACCATCTCTTCCTTTCTTTCATGGTGTGAGGGTTGGCAGGCACCAGGTAGCTTCCGCCTTTGGCTGGATCCTCCTCTTTCGAATTCTTGGAAGTTTAACTGAGCCAAACATCAACTGCTAGAAGGTGAAATATGACCCCCCCCCTCCTTGCCCAGGGAACTAAGGTGACACATACTGGTGTCCATCTCCTAATGTTTTGACGTCTGTATTATTCATACAGAAGCTTTTAGAAAAACTTAGATGATACAAAGAACAAGAGCTGGCCTTTTATATCCTACTTTTCATTTTCATGACATGAAGGAGTCCCAAAGTGGCTTAAAAACCCCTTCCCACAATAGACACCCTGTGAGGTAGATGAGGCTGAGTGAACTCTGAGGGAACTGTGACTGGTCATGGTCACCCAACTGGCTGCATCTGGAGGAGAAGGAGTGGGGAATCAAACCACTACATCAAATTGGCTCTCACAAAGAGTCATAGGTGGCAGCTGCAGATGTCCCTGAATTATAACTGGTCTCCAGATGACAGAGATCGGTTTCTCTGGATAAAATGGAAGCTTCTCTCCCTTCCCAACCCCATCTTCCACAGGCTCCACAAAATCTTCAGGGATTTCTCAACCCAGAGCTTGCAGACCTACTGAAAGTGCAACGACAGCTTTATTTCTTTATTTTATTATGCCCTGATTTTGGCTAACAACACTTCTCCTCTTCTCCATTTTAACCTCACAACAACTATGTGAGGTAAGATGGGCTAAGAGAAAATGACTGGCCAACAGCACCCAGGAGCTTCCATGGAAGATTGGGAATTCACACCTAGGCCCCCAGATCTCAGACTTTCCACCCAGTCCCTAGTAGAAGGAGAAGAGTTGGTTCTTATTATTATTATTATTATTATTAATTATATTTCTATACCGCCCTCCCCGGTATATATATATGCCACTTTTCTCTACTAGGAGTCTCAAAGTGGCTTGCAATCACATTCCCTTTCCTCTCTCCACAACAGACACTCGGTCAAAACAGCCCAAGGTCACCCAGCTGGCTGCATGTGGGGGAGAAGGGAATCAAACTTGGTCCACCTGGTTAGATGCCACCACTCTTAACCACTACACCAAGCTGGTTACTACACTGCTCTACAAATAGGATTGAAACCTCTCCTCTGGCCACCAGCAGGGGATAGGTGGGTAAGGTTTCCAGATCCATGTTGAGAAACTCCAGATTTGGGGGTGTAGCCTGGGGATAACAGAGAACTCAGTGGGGGGCCATGCCATAGATTCCACCCTCCCAAGTTGCCATTTTCTCCAGGGGAACTGTAGTCTGGGGATGAGCTGTAATTCCAGGGAATTCCCAGGTCCCACCTGGAGGTTGGCATCCCTATCTACAAAAACTTCTGCTATACTTAATAAGTTAGGTAGCGTCCTTTGCTATCATTGAAAGGAACCCCTCGAATATACCATTTAAAAGGAATTTATGCATGCACTATTTTTTATGTGAATCCATGCCCCCATATTTTTTAATCTATGGCTTCCAATTTTGGATTAGTAAAATCCTAGGTTTGAGGGGTGGAGCGTGAAGTTTGGAGAGGGGAAGGAGCTCAGTGGAACATCAAGCAACCCTCCAAAGCGTTCATTTCTTCCAGGAAAATAGATCTACATAGTCTGGAAGCCATTCATAATCCTGCAAGATCTCCAGGCCCCCACCTAGACGTTTCCGGATCAAGTTCAAAGTATTGGTTCTAACCTTTAAGGCTATATGCAGCTTGGGCCCTACTTGTGAGACCGCTTGTCTCCTTATGCCCCCTACAGAGCATTTTGCTATGCAGGTATGAATTTCCTGGCTGTCCTGGGCCCCCAGGACATTCAGCTGGACCCAACCTGGTGGAATGAGCTCCCTGAAGAGCTACGGGCCCTGTTGGATTTGTCAACTTCCTGCAGGGCCTGTAAGACGGAGCTCTTCCACCAGGCCTATGGTTGAGGCCATGGTGGGGCCTGGAGTTATCATTGGAGGATCTCTTAGCATTAGCATTGGTCAAATCAGGACCCTCGCTCCCAATGAGAGAGAGCTCTTGGCCCCTAGTTGGACAGAATGAGAGGGTGGGGGAGTTAGAAATCTGTATCGCCATCTTTTAATGTTACACTTTTTAAAGGGGTTTTTATGGGGCTGTACTGGTTTTTATTGTTTTATTGTAAACCTCCGCAAGTTCGAATAGAAAGCGGCAGTCTATAAATATATAAATAAATTAAAAATAAAGTTGAAACTGTCAAAAAATGAGAGTACATTGTGATAAGCAATCAAAGGAGAAAAACTGTGTAGGCAAAAGGAACTGAGTGAAGATCAGCCCAAAGAGTGTGTGGTCTTTCTGTTTGTCCTTATTTTATTAAGCTGCAATCGCCGAGTTTCCTCGTCAGGATTCATATGGACAAAAGAGGTTATACAATTCTTCATGCTCCATGCCTCTTGGGAACATCACCCAGCCAACTGCTCTTCTTGCACAGCAATCCTCAGCCTTGGTTCTGTTGATAACTCATGCCTGCTAACCAGGTCAAATACAGTGCTGCGAATTTCTGGCCAATATTTACTAGGCTACCTGATCAGGAAATGTGACAGAATTGCGGATTGCCAGCATGGTAGTATAACAAAACTATGTCTGGAGGCCCAGTGTGGTGTAGTGCTTTATTTTATTATTTAATTTAATTTAATAATAATTTAATTTAATAAAAAGCGGCATATAAGACCCAGCTCTTCTTCATCTACCCTGGATCATCCATATATCTTGCTAGCTTTCTGACCATGTATTTCTCTGACAGACCACTTGGGGGAGCATTATTGTAAATTCAGATGGGGACTTTATTGTAAGATTTTGCAGAGACAATCCAGTTTTTTAAGCCATCTCTTCATGGAGCTATGTTTATATAAGACTCAGTTTACCAAGAATAAGCTGAATGTATTGGCAGTTGCTTCTTCTAGTTGGAAAACAAAAAAGAAAAGTTCCCTGGGTACCAACTAGCAAGATACCAAAAGTATTTGGGCAGGGATGCCAGCCTCCAGGTGGGATCTGGGACCTCCCAGAATTACAGGTCATCTCCAGCCTGCAGAGATCAGTTACTCTGGAGCAAGTGGATGCTTTGGAGGGTGGACTTTGTGCCCACGGAAGTCCCTGTCCTCCCAGGCTCCAATCCCAAACCTCTAGGAGTCTCCCAGTTTGGATCTAGCAGTCCTACTACGTATTCCCTGCTGTTGGGCAGGAAGGACCTGCCAATCCTACATCTGGAGAGGCCACAACCAAACTGTGCTGAAGAATGCTGTACATTAGGAGCATGTCTCTAAACAGAAACATTCAGATTCCAGACCTAATCCCTTGTATTATTTATCCTCATTAATATAACTGACCTGGCCTCATAATTCAGTACAATAATACATTTGACATTTCAAAATAATTGGAAATTGCTTTTATTCTGATTCTTTCCTGTTTGTTGATGTTGTTGCTATACAGCCTGCTGGTTTCTTGGTTGCTTTATGCCATATTTTCCCTCATCTTGAAAAATGCATCATTATAATTTTTTATCAGGAAATTTTCTTCACAAGGAAACAGAGGGCATTTCCGCACCTCAGTATAAATAGCATTATGCCAGCGAAATGGCAAAGCACTAAACTTTTCGCACTTCCCAGCCGCTCCTCACCTTTTTGCTGTCTCACCTTTGTCTGCCGCCTTTTCACACGTCTCACCCTCCACATCTGCTGCTGGAAATGGCGGAAGAGAGCAACGTGCTTAACACACGACTCTTCCACCTGTCAATCAATCCAGGCAACCAATCCCCTTTCGCCAACAGTTTAAAGGTCCTGCGATGACTGCTATTTTTTTTAATGCATACTTCTACGTTGAAATGCCTATACATAGAAGTTAGCCATTTTAAAAACGAAATTCCCGTCCCCAGGAACAAGGGAGAGGGAGGCGGGTGCAAGGAAGGGACAAAGCAGGTGACTTTAGTGCATTTGAGCCTCCATACCTTCCTCTTGCTGGTTGCTCTCTGGTAGCTAGCACTTTTTAGGTTGGTGAATCCACTTTATGCGATTCCCCAACTTGCACTTTAAAATGGAAAGGGGCTTACATTGGGGCTATTTTGTGAATCAGTATTCTGGATATTAAATGCTACATATTAAATTATATATTTATTATATGTTGCTTTTTCATGTAAATTAAATTGTTTGTTCTACTGACAGAGCCTCTTGTGGCGCAGAGTGGTAAGGCAGCCGTCTGAAAGCTTTGCCCATGGGGCTGGGAGTTCAATCCCAGCAGTCGGCTCAAGGTTGACTCAGCCTTCCATCCTTCCGAGGTCGGTAAAATGAGTACCCAGCTTGCTGGGGGGTAAACGGTAATGACTGGGGAAGGCACTGGCAAACCACCCCGTATTGAGTCTGCCATGAAAACGCTAGAGGGCGTCACCCCAAGGGTCAGACATGACTCGGTGCTTGCACAGGGGATACCTTTACCTTTACCTTACTGACAGTATTGGGGGGAGCAGGAGGAGGGCCCTACAACTATGCTTTGCCCTGGAGGGTCCTCCCTATGACTGTTCTTCAGCCCTGTCTTCTTCACTGCCTATTGTGGACCCCTTCTCTTTTTTTGAAGTCTATGCAGTTTGAGCTAGTCCAGTTTTCTCAGAGCCTGGAAGCTAAACAGGCTCATCCATGACTGGTACATAGATTGGAGCCCAACCACTAAGGAAGCCTTGGGTTGCTACTTGGAGGCAGGCAATGGTTAGCCACCTCTGCTCAACTCTTGCCTTGTAAACCCTTGGAGGGATTACCCATAAGTTGGTTGCCGCTTGATAGCACATCTCCTCTCCCTTTCTTCCTTAGGAATTCTTCCCCGGAATTTCTTAGAGGAAATGATCACCACAGCAGTTGTTCAGACTCATTTATTACTAATCTTCTCAGCAATTTTTTTTGCAGTAAATGCAGTTTTGTAAGTAGTATATTTATCCTGGTCCCAAGGGAGATAACAAGTCTTATCAAGCTTATTATAAAGCTTGCAAATAAATATTCCTCTGGGAGTGCAGTACAATGGGCCGTGTAAAAGATGATGAATGATATCTTCCACAGCAGCCTGATCACAGATAATGGAGACGCTAACATTGCTGTAGCTTAAGCCAGAAGTTGGACTGCATAAGCTGGGTTAATTCAGGTCCTTCGCACCACAATCAGATTTCATTCCAAAGTCACCTTCTACTAAAGAAACAATTGACTGGACCTATTTTTGACATTCCTGAGAAAGCTAGTGGAAACAATATGGTGTATATTTTTGAACTCTATCGTCTTTTTAATGAGCCTCTTGTGGCGCAGAGTGGTAAGGCAGCGATATGCTGTCTGAAGCTGTCTGCCCATAAGGTTGGGAGTTCAATCCCAGCAGCCGGCTCAAGGTTGACTCAGCCTTCCATCCTTCCGAGGTCGGTAAAATGAGTACCCAGCTCGCTGGGGGGTAAACGGTAATGACTGGGGAAGGCACTGGCAAACCACCCCGTATTGAGTCTGCCATGAAAACGCTAGAGGGCGTCACCCCAAGGGTCAGACATGACTCGGTGCTTGCACAGGGGATACCTTTACCTTTACTATCGTCTTTTTACACTCTTGTTAGAGCAGGGGTCAGCCATTTGTGGCTCCACAGTCCAATGTGGCCCAACAGAACCAAATAAGACCCTTTCAAAAAATAAAACTAATCTTTAAGTGGAATTATATTGGCTGGGTAAGTGAGATACTGGGATAACTAGTCTGTGAAGGGAATGGTGAGTAAAGTTTGTTACAGGGTTAACGTAAGGCTTTACAGAAAAGAGAAATGATGGTGGTACAGCTGAGGCAATCCACATGCAAACCACGTGCAGATTTATGCCAGCATGCTTATTTGTGGCTCACAGCCATTTAAACCTAAAGCGGACGGGTACACCCACCCCACTCTTATGTTTAAATGGCTGGGAGCTGGCTTGGCTTCTCCTGCAGTGTGGTTTACCCCTCCACAGGAGAAGCTGTCCCAAGCATGCAGTAGGGAGGTCTTTCACCACCTGAGAGGATCAGATGGGGCGCAGGAGCTGAGAGCTCCACACCACCTCAGCTGGGGCTAGCTCCTCTTGCTGCTTAGTTGACATTGGTTATGCTGGTGAAAGATTTCTAATAGATAAACTAACAAGATTGGTTAACCAAGTGCTCAGCTCCTGTCACCTCAGCTAATTCTGACCTGGTCCTAGTACACAGTTTAAGAGGAGCTAGTCCAGCCCTGGCCAAGGTGGCATAGAGCTATCTGCTCCCACGGCTCCAGCTGATCCTCCAAGCCATTTCACTCATCCACTCAATTTTTCCCCACTTGGAAGTGAGGGGAGCAAAACAGACATGTTAAATGGCTTGTAGCCATTTAAACCGCAGCTGATGGGCGGACCTGCCCTGCTCAGCTGTTAGGTTTACATGGCTCAAGCGGCCAAACAGGACATAAGGCCAGTAAATCAGCGGTCCCTAACCTTTTTATCACCGGGGACCGGACAACGCTTGACAATTTTACTGAGGCCCGGGGGGGAGAGTAGTCTTTTGCCGAGGGACATCACCGCCAGAGCCCCTGCTCCGCTTGCTTTCCTGCCAGTGCCCCTGACTTCCCGCTGCCCACTGGGGGGCGCTGCCAGCAGCAGCTGCACAGTGCCACACTGAGGGGGAGCCCCAGCCATGGTGGCCGCTGGAGAGCGCCAAAGGTAAACCGGTGGCAGAGTGGCAGGGCAGCCCCCAAAGCAGCAGCCAGGGAGGAGGATGAGAAGGAGCCGTGGCCCAGTACCGACTGATCCACGGACCGGTACCCGGACGGGGGGTGGTGACCGCTGCAGTAAATGTTTGGGGGAGGCATTTCAGGGGCTCCGAAGTAGGTTCAAGCCAGGTTTTGCCTTTTGAACTGGTTTGTGCCCAACACTATTCATTTCAACTTTGACTGACTGAGAAGTGAAACTTGTCTGTAGTCAATAACAGCCAACTCAGCCACAGCCCCAAGTGCAGCTGCCCCTGGCAACAGAAGATTCCCCAAGGACCCTATTAACAAATGAGCTGAACAGCAGAGGTACAGCTCAAATAAATGTCTCAAAAGTCAAATGGCTGGAAAAAGCTAATCTGGAAAAATGAATCCCAATGAACGTTTGGTGCTCTCTTCTCATTTTTCAGGAAATCTCCAGTGTACAGCACTAAGAATAGTACAAAACAGATTGGAGAGCCAAGCTCCCCATGAGAAATTCAGGCCTCATGTGAGTCCAGACTTGTACTCCTTTCTAAATCATGGTCTTAAATCCATCCCCTTTGCTGCCGTGAACCTAAAATCTCTTTTCAGGATCTCAGTGGCAAAGAGCTGAGGCTCATCTGTTGGGCACATGGAGTATTGCCTACAAGCCCAGATTCGTAACAGGTCATTCAAATTGTCCATATCACAAACAGAGAAGTGCAAGGGATTCTATGGATCTTCACTCGTGTGAGCAGCTAGTGTGCAAGGGGACAGCATCCATCCAAAACAATGGTCATGAGCCAGAATCCTCAAGTTGGCCACAGAATCCCTACATTTTGTCTACTGTCTACAGGATCAACTGAGTGCAAATACAGAAGGAAAAATTATGCCACACCCCTTCCCTCTCTTTCCAGACATGCAGAGAAAAGAAACAGGAAGCTGAGGCAGAGCCAAACTGCCCTGGAGAAGATTTGTACCTGGCTCTGCCCCTTGCACTTCACTATTCGACATGTCACATGACCTGTTCCCGGCTCTCTAGATCTGTCGCTTATGATCCTGGCCTTCAAACCACTGAGGTAATCATTCTGGCTCTTTGTCTTTCTATCACATGGTTTGAATGTCATCTGGCTTCCTGTCACATATACATATAGCTCAATAGTCAACACAGACTGGATCCCACCTCTATAAAGGTTACGATTTAGTGTTCTGAAGATTCCAGTTGACATTTCTTCTATCCAGTATTCATTTCAGTTTAGAAGCTGATTGCCCTTCTCAAAAATGGGAGGGGGAAGAATAGAGTGCTTGGTAAGAGGTTCTTATGGCAGCCAGTTGTTATGTGCATAGAAAAGCCAGTTACATTGATGTTCTACAGGCCTCAGCCAAAGGTCTGGCAGAACAATTCCATCTTGCAGGCCTTGATGAAATGTGTTAGATCTCACAGGGCCCTAATTGTATTGATGAATAATATTTGTTATGAGCCGCCCTGAGCAGGCAGCATACAAGAATAAACACCATCAACCACTCTTTGGAAGAAGGGTCTGATCCAGTAAACTGGGCCAGTTTACCAGACACCCATTCTCAGGCAGTAGTGCTAAGGGACCACAAACAAGTCACTATCTCTCAAAGTTTCCTGTGTAAAAGAACATCTGGGGGAAATTCACAGAACCTTATGCAATAGGTCCTTTAGAGCAGTGGTCCCCAACCTGCGGGCTGCGGCCCGGTGCCGGGCCGCGAAGGCCATGGCGCCGGGCCGCGATTCCCTCTCCCCGCCCCCCCCTCCGCAGTAAAAAACTTCCCAGGCCGCAAGCTTGCGGCCCGGGAAGCTTCTTACTGCGGGAGGGGGGGGAGAGGGAATCAGGGCCGCACCCGCGCATTGCGCATGCGCGGCCAGGCCACACATGTGTGATGCGCGGGCAGGGCAGTTGCCCTGCCGGTCCCCAGCCTAAAAAAGGTTGGGGACCACTGCTTTAGAGCTTTCCCTACTGCAGAATAATGATTCTGCATCAGGCAGCATGCATGCAGATTTTGAAAAACCGGGCTACATGTTGTACTCATTAACACTGCTACTCAAAACCAGAAGCTGCTCCCAACCTTTACAACGTGTTGCATTCTGTATTTCCCCCTTTTGTTTTTCTAGTTCCTCATAATAAATGTGGCTGTGTAACTTTTAAAAGTTACATCAGTTTTTCCATGAACTATCCAGCCCTGTGGTGAAGAGCACACCTTTCTGGGGTTAGAACCCGTCCTTGCTTAAACAAGAGGTTTGAGAACTCAGCCGATGTTGGGGACTCAAGGCCTCTGACTTCAGCACTTTCTCCTTCCCTGCCGGCAGATTCCTAGTAAATAACCATAAGGCATCTTACAAGACTTTCTGCTCTAAGGCCAGTTGGTCACCCTCTACATCCTTGGCAGAAAAAAACAGCACTCTAAGGATTTCCTCAGGAAGGAATTCCTCATTGGAGCCAAAATAAGTACAAAGAAAAAGGGTCTAGCAACAGGAGACAAGGAAAGCAACGGAATAAACAGGACTCCAGCGGCACCTTAGAGACAACAGAATTTATTTTGGCATAACATTCTGTGAATCAAAGGGACCGCATTTTACCAGATGCTTTAAGTTTACTCCCGTAGACCGATGCACTTGTATCAACAACAGGGGTGTTACAAAGAAAAGCCAAGTTAAAACAATTTACAGGAAAGTTCAGTTCAGAAAGGTTTGCCTTGATCCTTTTCTTTTCTTCTGAAGTGACATAAATAAGCCACATTGGATATGGTGCTTACAGCCCAGGACCTGGTGAAGCATACCCTTTCTCCGCTACCCCATATGCCTGAGTCCTGCTCCATGCAGTCAGAGAAACAAAGCATGAAACCCTGTGAGTAGCAAGGGGGCAGGGGGCAGGTTTATCAGGCTAGTTATGGAAAGTATCCAGGACAGATTGGCCCATGTTAGGGTTGCCAGGTTCCCCCCCCCCAACCCGGCCACTGGTGAGGGATGAGAGGGAGGACAGTTGTGTGATCCAGGGCTGATTCTGCACTTACTTTGTTTTTTCCATTGTGGATCCTGCTGAATTCAGATCAATTTGAACTCTGGTCTTCCTCTATCTCCCCCCTCCAATTGAAACAGAAAGTGTTCTGCACTCAAAGCTAAGAGCAGGGAGGGGAGCCAAGTATAGCAAGAGTCTTTCTTTTCTTAAATGGGGGAGGAGGATTGGAGACAGGATAGGAGAGAGAAATAACAAGAGGCAAATCTCTGCTGAGAGAAGTTAGGGTTTCTGGAGCGCAGTCACTTTAAGGGAAGCCTTGCAACTGTGAACCAGGAAGTCTTTGAACTGATGCCCTGGCCAATCAGGAAATACTGCTTTGCTCCAGCATTGGAGGCATGAGGCAGTAAGTTAATTTGCAAATAGCAGAGATCTGCACATTTACTCATGGCAGTTTTTGAAATATCCAACCTTATATCCACTCCAGGATATTGCGAGGAGAAGGTAGGGTCACCACGAATCAAGCATGCATGTTGCAGAGGGAAAATTTAAAGCGCTTAAAATAAAAATGGAAATCGAATTCAGTGTAGACTGCAGGGATTTAGTCTATCTGGGAGTGGGTAAAAAGTCCCATGCAGACTACACCCTGGTTGGGAAACTCCTGGAAATTTGGGGGCAGAGCCTGAGGAAGACAGGGACCTCAGCAGGATATAATGCCATACTGTGCACGCAACAAAACATCCATTTTCTCCTGAGAAACTGGTCTCTGTATTGTGGAGATTAGCTATGATTCCAGGGGATCCCCAGAGCCCTCCCAGCCGGAGGCTGGCATCCCTATCCCAAGCCAACCTTTTTTCAGGAGACAGAGTCCCTAGAGTAAGAGCTCTTCCTCGCAAATACAGTTTAAAATGCTTGTAATCATTGAGTCAGTGGAATAAATTAAGTGGTGAAGTGGGGAAATAAGAGAACAGGCTACGTGAAGTGGATGAAAGCCAGAGTCTGAGAAAACCTGAAAAAGAATGGTGAGTGTATGATATATAGATAGATATAGATATATAGATATATATAGAGAGATAGAGAGACAGACAGACAGACAGACAGACAGACAGACAGACAGACAGACAGACAGACAGACAGATATTTGTTTGGTTATTTCTTTCACAGTTTGCAAACAAAAACAGAGAGTGTCACAGAAAACTAGTCCGAGGGCTTTCAAAGCAAAGTGATGTATTGTTCCTGTGTCCTGCCCTTCCGCAGAGTTCAGAGTTATGCATAAAGATTATGCCATGTTATTTTCTCTGCCCCCTGTGAAGAAGACTAAGCAGAGCAATTTCGACTTAATTTCATCCAAGGTGCGTGGATGGCTTTCCCTCAAAAATATTGGGACACAAGATTTATCTCATAAATAAATACAGAGGTCAGAACAGATGGCGTCTGTGGCAGAACAAGGCAACAGATGTGAAAACTGTCATTTACTAAAAGGCCCTGCTCAGTGTCTTTAGCAATGGTGTGGGCAGGAGATCCGGGGAGTGCCTGGTACCAGGCAAGGGACTTTAGGAGGTGGTTTGCAATTTCCTGGCCCTGTGTCATGACCCCTAGTGGTTCATGGAGGGATTGCCATGCACATCCTTGGAGGGCTCCCGTCCAAATACTCAACAAGGTAGGCCCTGCTTAACTTCCAAGATTGCCTGGGCTGTACAGGTCAGGGCACCAGTCAGAGAAACAGAACAAGCTTTCTTAACCATTAATCTATCTATCTATCTATCTATCTATCTATCTATCTATCTATCTATCTATCTATCTATCTATCTATCTATCTATCTATCTATCTATCTATCTATCTATCTATCTATCTATCTATCTATCTATCTATCTATCTATCTATTTATTTGCACCTCCCTTCCCTATGACTCTGGGTGGTTTAGATAAAACATTTTGGAACATTTACATAGAACACTAACAATAACAACAACACACCAACTAGAACAGAACCAACAATAACTTTGGGACTCCCTCAGCAGGTTCGATCTCTCAGTCTGGGGGGGGGGGGACGACATGTAGATGTTATGGGTCAGTCGGACCCCACCAAATGCCCGGTGGAAGAGCTCCCTTTTGCAGGCCCTGTGGAATTGTGGAAGTTCCAGCAGTCTTTGCCTGTTGAACAAGGTGAAAGTTCCAGCAGTCTTTACCTGTTGAACAAGGTGAGGCAAGTTGGAATGGGTTCAGAGAAGGGCAGCTAAAATGGCTGAAAGGTTGGAATCCATGCCTTATGGGGCGGGGTTGAGAGAGTTTTTTAATTTATAATCAAATTAGGGGCCAAGCCCGTTGCATTCAGGAATACAATAGGCACTAGATTGGGGGGGGGGAGAACTCTGTCGATGCCCTCCCCCTCCCCCCAGGACCTGGAAAGGCTGCAGGCAGCTGTTATGGAACTCACCGACAGGGGCAGCAATCATGCAGCAGGAATCTGCAGCTTCCAAGCCTCAGAGGGATGTGGAAGGAGAAGGGGGTGGTCAGGGCTGGAGGGCGGAAGGCGATTGGCTGGACAGACAGGCAAGCTGGTTGGGGGAGGAGGCATTTAGGGGCGGGACAACTGCCCTGAGTGGGTGTTAAGCGCTGAGTGGCACTTAAGACATGAGACACACTCCTCCTCCAAGGCCTTACCAGAAATATATTATGTAGAACAGATATATTTGATCTCTCTGCAAACAGGCTCAGGGCAGTTTACTATATTTTAAACACAACAAAATAATCAATGCACTGTAATGTTCCACTTTCCTTCTACTTCTCCATGTGTTTAGTGGTGGGATTTTGTTCTGGAGAGGGAAAGAGGGAGGCCCATGTGATTTTATTAACTTGTTCTGGCCTCAACCATATGGCCCTGAGGAATTTGAGTAGTTCAGCCAGGGCCCAGATCTCTAGCAAGGAGCCAAAAATCCAGACAAGCAAAGAAATATCAAGCTGGCTGCTATGGCAACAGTTTATTCAGTTTTTAATCATGCCGGAACAAGATCCGGTATACCTAGTTTTCGGATACAACAGTCTTACTCAATGGGTTGTTAGAAATCTAAATAAATAAATAATATAACATGCCATTTATAATTATCGCCTTGCCTAAAAGGTCTTCAATTTATTATCTGTACCTGAGGGGATCGTGATCTCAGCCTACTCCTTCACCCTCATTACAAGGCTTGTAATAGAGGAGTAAGGGTTACTAAGGGCATTTCCACACATGGTTAAAAATAGCGTTACGCCAGCTGAGTGGCGTAACACTACATATAATTGCGCCTCCCAGCCCCTCCTCACCTTTTTTGCTGTCTCGATCTTCTCTACTGCCATTTCACGCTTCTCCCCCTCTGCAAGTGCTGTTGGAAACGGCAGAAGAGAACAGCACAATTTATACATGACTCTCTTCCACCTGTCAATCAAGCCAGGCAGCCAGTCCCCTTTCTCCGTGCTTTAAAAGGCTCAAGATGCCCGCTAATATTTTTAAATCAAAAGTTCTCTGTTGAAACACCTAGTGCTTCTTTATTGCCACTATTAATGGAATCACAAGTCTTGCGTTTTTTTTAAAAAATAAATCTCATTCCTGATTGGGGTGGGGGGAAGCTTAGAGGGGCATGCTTTATGCTACACCTTTGGGGGAATAATTATTTTTTTTTTTTGCCTTTTCCTGCACAATTGAATGCCTATTCATTGCTCACTTAAGAAGAACAAAAACAAACTCCGGGAGAAGGGAGAAGGGAGAGGGAGGCGGGTGGGAGGGAGGGCGGGACATTGGAGGCTGAGATAGCACTTCTTCGCCTCCATAATTTTTTTTTTGCTGGTGGCCTGTTGGTTGCACTCCGGTAGGTAGTGCTATAAGAGCCTCTTGTGGCGCAGAGTGGTAAGGCAGCCGTCTGAAAGCTTTGCCCATGAGGCTGGGAGT
This sequence comes from Paroedura picta, assembly GCF_049243985.1. Classification (NCBI taxonomy): domain Eukaryota; kingdom Metazoa; phylum Chordata; class Lepidosauria; order Squamata; family Gekkonidae; genus Paroedura; species Paroedura picta. The sequence goes on from NC_135372.1 coordinate 39,606,309, forward strand.
TCGATCCCAGCAGCCGGCTCAAGGTTGACTCAGCCTTCCATCCTTCCGAGGTCGGTAAAATGAGTACCCAGCTTGCTGGGGGGTAAACGGTAATGACTGGGGAAGGCACTGGCAAACCACCCCGTATTGAGTCTGCCATGAAAACGCTAGAGGGCGTCACCCCAAGGGTCAGACATGACTTGGTGCTTGCACAGGGGATACCTTTACCTTTACCTTTACCTTTAGGTAGTGCTACATACGTTCATGAATCTGCTTTTTGGGATTCACCAACTAGGTCTTTAAAATAGAGGATGTAGCCAGCTGTTTACTGCTCAGACGCTACATGTTGACGACATCATGTGGAGGGGGCGGAATATAACGACAACGAAAGGTAAGCATTTCACTATTTTTAAAGGGTGTGGAAATCCCCTAAAAGTTAATAAGCCATTGAGGAAAATTGTTGTATCCAAAAATGTAGCATCACAGTGTTCTTGGAGAAGAGGGGGGCAAGGGGTGATACAATAGCTGTGTTTGACTACATAAAAGGGGGACAGCTTTACTACAGCTTTAGAGGCAAGGAGGTTCCGCTTAAATATTAGAAAGCATTTTCTGATGGTGAGGGATGTTCGTAGATGGAATATGCTGCCTTGGAGGGTGAGGGAGACTCCTTCATTGGATGTCTTTAGGAGGTGAATGAGCACCTGTCAAATGTGTCCCTGAGAAGGTAAGGGGCTGGACTGCATGGCCCTTTGTGGTCTCTTCCAGTTGGGTGTGATTCTAATTCTGGACAGGGGCAATTTGGAAACTGGCAGCCAATAATCTCTGAAGCGGTTAGGAGTACCGATACAGCTGTCTTGAGCAAGACACTTTGGGAGTTTCAGATGGCAGATGTGAGCGGAGGTATGGTTCACCGGATGCCTCCCCTGCTGCCCAAGATCATAGTCTTCAAGTGGGGAGCTGTAAGGACGCTGTTGCACCTTGGCTATGTCCAAAAGCAAAGAGAGGGAAGACCTAGGGTCGGCCACTGGCCAAGAACGTGGCTACCATTGGAAGCAAGGCCAAGCAGCTGCCAGCTGCAGCTCTCCCGGAATGGCAGGCAAGGCAGAGCGCCCAGAAATGTAAAAAAGAGACTCAGCGAAGACAGCAACAGAGAAGGGAAGCCCTAAATGGAAAATATATTTTGACTGTGGACCACATGGCCAGCCACGTTTTCTGAGACCCATAAAATAAACAAGGACTCAGGGGGCAAATGCCAGAAAGGCACCAATCACATCCCAGCACATTCTGTTCCCTTGTTCTGCATTTGCATATTCCCATTCAGCAGCATTCAGCATTCAGTCTGGGGAGCATCTGTATTTCCCATGGGCAAATTTGCGATGGGATGAAGAAGAAGAGTTGCTTTTCATACCCTACTTTTCAGTACCCAAATAAGCCTCAAAACCTTCCTCTCCCCACAACAGGCACCCTTGTGAGTCAAGTGGAGCTAATAGAGCTCTGAGACTGCTCTGCAAAGATAGCTTTAACAGGACTGTGACTAGCCCAAGGTGGCTATATGCTGGATGCATATAGAGGAGAGAGGAATCAAGCCTAGTTTGCCAGATTACAATATGATGCTAGGGGCCATAGTCAAACCTCCAACATATTAATTTGACTTCAATGTTATTGTCTCAGCTCACCATTCCAAAGCATTCTGTTTACAATCACTGCCTCCCCGTGACAAACAGCTCCCAGAGTTTTATGGCAGAGAGGAAACTGTTGAGTACTTGAGTTTGCGGATTCAGCCAAGAAGGCTTGGATCCATTTGACCTCAGCTTCTAGGGGTTTCAGACAGGACAATCCTGAAAATGCTTTCCTGGGAGTAAATCCCATTGAACAGACCCTAGCAAAGTTGCTTAGGATTTCTGTCAAAAGTTTCTACAAACACTTTCATTAATGATCCATTTAGGTGGCAGCTGGCATGGGCCCTGGGATAGAAAAGCCGTTTTTCATTCAAAACCCCCTCCGCAAATTCATCCTACATCTGTTAGGGCTGGGAGACAGAACTGCACACCCAACCATCTTTTCTTCCCGCTGCTTTGCCCAATCCTGTGAAGGATGTTATTTCAAGGTAATTACCGAAGGGCCTTCCGTCTGGTCTCACCTATGACTTATGTCAAATGCAAATGACCTTCCTTGCCAGAAGATACTCGCCCCTCCCTCATTTCAGTCAGCCAACTGTATCTTTTAACTCTGCATAAAGAATCCGAATGAGAGATGAAAGTAGTTCCTTTGTTGATGTATGAAGGGAATTCTAGCTTCAAAGGAAGTATTGCCTTTGGCCCCTCGTTAGCACTGGCTGTTCTTTAATGACCATCTTATTACTTTAGTCCCCCTTAGCTGCTCAGAAAGGAAATCCCTCCTTACCTGGGATCACTTGGGGGCAGGTGGGGGGTGGGGAGATGATGTCCAAAGAACATTTCGGCCTTCGCCTGTTTGCTCAGAAAAGTCCTGTCCATTCCCTTGCAGTGATTTTAAAAGAACAGAGTTTGAGTCCAGTGGCACTTTTAAGACCAATGAAGTTTTATTTAAGGTATAAACTTTCATGTGCAAGCACACTTTCTCAGGTAGTATGTTTTTAAAAAAATAACTTTCTAACTTAGTAACTCAGCATGATTATATTGGTCTAGATCTTGTTAGAGAATTTAGAAGTCGAATTGTTTTTTATACCCCACTTTTCACCTGAAGGATTCTCAAAGCAGCTTGCAAATGCCTTCTCTTCATCTCCACACACACTGTGAGGTAGGTGGGGGCTCTGAGAGCTCTGACAGAACTGCTTCAAGAACAGCTCTACAGGATATGACTAGCCCAAGGCCACCCAGCTGGCTGCATGTGGAGAACGAGTAGGGAACCAAACTTGTGTCTCCAAATTAGTGGCCACCACTAAAGCTGTTTCGACCGAGCAGTAATATCAGGTCTCTCTCAGCCTCACCTCCCTCACAGGGTGTCTGTTGTGGGGAGAGGAAAGGGAAGGCAACTGTAAGCCGCTTGGAGACTCCTTCGGGTAGAGAAAAGGGGCATATAAGAACCAACTCTTCTTCTTCTTCAGTGATATCAGGGCTCTCTCAGCCTCACCCACCTCACAGGATGTCTGTTGTGGGGAGAGGAAAGGGAAGGTGACTGTAAGCCACTTTGAGGCTCCTTCAAGTAGAGAAAAGCGGCATATAAGAACCAACTCTTCTTCTTCTTCATCATCTTCTTCATCTTCGTCGTCTTCTTCTTCTTCTTCACTGCTGGTTCCTTAACTGCTCTCTGGTTAAGACTGGTGTGTCATCTTTTCAAGCCCATGGCCAAATGCATCGAATGTTGCTGAAAGAGTGTATTAGACTCTCCTTCCCCAAATATCCTTGCAAGGGCATCTTCTTCTCATGGAGCTGAGAGCTGGAAACCCGGAACCATCAACAAACGTCTGTCGGTCTGGAGGAAATAATTTCTGTCAGAAAGCACAAGACCCACCCTATGTAAACGGAGCTGCGTAAACCTCTCCAGGTGAATGGTTCCCTGCCAGACATAAACATTTAGATTGCCAGGATGGAACTGTCTGCTCAGCTTCCCATCAACTTTTCTGACGGCAGATTTAAAGCTGGATAGCTGTCCCACAGGGCAGAACTTGGAGAGAGAACGGTCTGCTTTAAAGGCAGGCCTCCACACAAACCCCCCTTAGATTCCAACTTTAGAGGCTCAGTGACACAACATTAATAAACTAAGCAAATAAATGGTCTGTTTGGGGGGAAACTACTTCAGGCCGTTTTTATTTTTAGCCTTCAGCTTGACCACTTCGGTTAGAAAGTTTTTCCATGACTCAATTAAATTCCAGTCTGTGCGAAGAGAACTGAGCGGGGGGGGGGGGGGTTTAGTCTGGGGAAAATGGGAATGGTTTCTTCCAGCCAGCTTTCTTCTCTGGTCAAGCAGCCCAGGAAGATAATGCTCACTTGCATTCCAAAAGGGTGTTTTTCAGGCTAAACATACGTAATAAACTGAGATGCAACTGAGATGCCCATGACTTGCAGATACGGTTCTGTTAGCAGAGCATGAAGATTTCTTGGTGGGGAGGGCTGGTGCCCTGCTTTTTACTACCTGAAGAAGTCTCAAAGCAGCTTACAATCACCTACCCTTCCTCTCCCAATAGACACCCTGTGAGGTAGGTGGGGCTGAGAGAGCTCTGAGAGAACTGTGACTGGCCCAAGGTCACCCAGCAGGCTGCATGTGGACGAGTGGGAAATCAAGTCCAGTTCTCCAGATTAGAGGCCACTGCTCTTAACTATGACCCGAGGCTGTAGAGAAGGCAAGCAGGGAGGGTGCTCTCTAGAGCAGGAGCCAATCAGGATGTTGGAGGAGAGTATTTGAAAAACACCAGGAGGTTCCTGATCTAAATACGTTAACTGCTTTCCCCATCATCATGACCTACTCACTTCTGCCACTCACCCATAAATCAGGCACGTGGAATGTGGCTCCAGGTGATTTGCCACACAAGGGTAAGAGCTACCACAGAAGTGAGAGGGTTTGGGGTACACCCAGTAGGACCATTTTAACTGAAAACAATAACCAGCCCAGGAAGACACTTTCAAGCAAATTACCGAGTCTTACAGTGCAATCCTAAACAGATGGACAGCCTTCAAAGTGCACTGACGACAGCAAGGCTTTCAAGGTTGTGACTCATAAAAACATAGAGTTGGAAGGGGCCACACAGGCCATGTGGTCCAAACCCCTGCTCAGTGCAGGATCAGCCTAAAGCATACAGGATACCTGCCAAGCCGCTGCTTGAAGACTGCCAGTGAGGGGGAGCTCACCACCTCCTTAGGCAGTCGATTCCACTGCTGAACTACTCTGACTCAAAAGTCTTTTCCTGATATCTAGCCGATATCACTCTACACGTAGTTTAAACTCATTACTGCGGGCCCTATCCCCTGCTGCCAGTAGGAACCTTTCCCTACTCTCCTTTAAGTGGCCTTTCAATCCTTCAAGACAGCAATTGTTCCCTCTCAACCTCCCCTTCTCCAGGCTGAACATTCCCAAGTCCCTCAGCCTTTCTTCATAGGGCTTGGTCCTCAGGCCCTGGATCATCCTCGTTACTCTCCTCTGAACCCTCTCAATTTAACCCACATCCTTTTTGAAGTGAGGCCTCCAGAACCGCACACAGGACTCTAGATGGGGATCTGCTTGCATTTGCCTTCTTTACCACTGCATCACACTTTCTGCTCATATTTAGCTTACAGTCCACAAGTACCCCAAGATCACATTCACACACACACACTGCTACCCAGAAGTGTATCTCCCATCCAGTATGCACACTTCTCATTTCTGTGACCCAGATGCAGAACTCTGCACTTCTCCTTTTTGAATGGCATCTTGTTCTCACTTGCTCACTTTCCCAGTCTGTTCAGATCTCATCGAACTCTGTCTCTAGGTCTCCACATGGGACTCCATTTAGGACTGCACTGCTAGAGGGTTCCTCAAGAGTTCTCAGCACTACACCAACTGTCCAAGAGACACTCAAATAGGTCTCCCCAACCTTGCTGAGACTGTGTAAATCCTTCTAGAATCTTGGGATCAGGGGGTGGGCACCACCACAAAATGGCTGCCACCAAGCCATAGGGTCAGGGGCAGCTACAAAACACATTGGAAAGTTGCCTTACAATAGAGGCTTTTGTTTCTAGGTGGGTACGCCTCTTGTGTTCTGTTGAAGAACTTCAACATACTGGTGAGGGATTCTGGTTGCTTCTTTGGGGGGCATCATCTGTGCGTGGAATTGGGGTCCCTGTAGTGAGTTTCCTGCATTGTGAGTTTCCTGCATTCTGCAGGGGGTTGGACTAGATGACCCTGGAGATTCCCTCCAACTCTATGGTTCTATTCCAGCTCCAATGAAGAGAAGGAAATCCAGGATCATCTCTTGTCTTTAAAGAAGGGGCAAGTGTCATGCTGGGGTGTCATACTGGGGATGTCTGGGCTGGAGTACTGGGGTAGTGAACCGGTGATAGAGGAGAAGACCGCCACTCCTCAAGCCATTGGTCCATACAAAATTGTCCTGCCCCAAACTGCCCCACTACAAATATGTGCAAGAAAGCAACACAGGATGTGTGTTCGTGGGGAAGTGAGTTTAAGTGAACAAATAGCTTCGGAACAATTAAGAGGTCCCTTCCTATCTCCTGGTCCCCCAAAATTCCGCTCTCCTGTAGGCATTTTGTCTTTTCTTAAAATTTAAAAAAATCAGGACAATCACCTCACTGTTATGTCATGTGTACTTTGGAGCTGAGACAAGCCCCTGAGAGTTTTTCTGAAGACAATGCAAGCTCTATGGCCTGGTTTCTTCCTCCCTTGGCAGGCACACGTGGCTGAAGGAACGGAGATGCTAAGTCACAGTATTTGCACTGAAACCAACACAAATATCTGAATCATTCGAAAAACTCCAAACAAGGAAAGCTGCCTGGATTGGCTTTGGATTGTTACTAATGCCGAAGGATGACAAGTTATGAGACCAGCTTTATTACTCAGCCCAAGAAGGAAGAGGCCTGATTTCCTTTGTCCTGCAGAATTGCAAAAGAGCAGCTGCCAAGCCTGTAACTACCTTTCCCTCCCCCATCCAAAGCTTGGCTCTTCGTTTCGCTTTTAATTCTCACTTTTCAGGGTTGCTGGTTCAAACCCCACCCTCATCTGCAGAACGTCTTCTGAAAGGGCACTTTTGTATCGCATGTTTTATTCTAGAGATAAGATATAACAACATAAGAAGGACAGCAAAGATCTACATAACAAAACATATATCAGCCATCATTATACAGGTGCCTGGGGGGCACCTGTATACTGTCCTCAAGGCATTCTGTACAAAATCCTCAATCCTCAAGGCATTCTGTACAAAATATGATATTCCTTACTTCAAACATTTTAAATTTCAAATGTCCTAATTGATATTTTACAACTATATTGTTACTTCCATCATAACTACATGTTCCATGTTCCATTTCTACATATCAGAAAATTCTACATATCATTTCTACACATTCGCCACTACATGCATATATACTAGCCAGTTTCCAAGATACCCAAATTCAAAAGTTGATTAAAGATATTTTTGTTCAAAATCCACTCATCTGAAACTTATTCTCATTCAGCTTCTGCACTGTAATATGCTTATGTGCATAAATACATTTATATACAGTTTTAAAGCTACTTCTCATTCTGGCTCCTGTTTATGTAATATACACTCCATCTCTCCTCAGATTTCAAAATTGATCCGCTTCTCAAATAAAAGACAATTGCCATGTGTCTTTCCCCATTCTTCTAAACTTGGTCATAAGTCTAATTTCCAGTTTGCTTCGTAGGTTATTCTAGCTGCTGTCGCCATATATTTGAATACCTCTCCCAAAACTTGTAGGGATTTGTTAGGCAATATTCCTAAGAGCATAGTCTTAGCCTGGGCCCATCTCCCAGAGCTGGTGTTATATAGACTGTTTATGCACTGGAGGTTTCATGCCGAGCTGCAGGCTGGAATTTTAGTTGTGGCAGGTTGCCCCGAGAGCCAGTTTGGTGTAGTGGTTAGGAGTGCGGACTTCTAATCTGGCATGCCGGGTTCGATTCTGCATTCCCCCACATGGAGCCAGCTGGGTGATCTTGGGCTCGCCACGGCACTGATAAAACTGTTCTGACTGAGCAGTAATGTCAGGGCTCCCTCAGCCTCACCCACCTCACAGGGTGTCTGTTGTGGGGAGAGGAATGGGAAGGCGACTGTAAGCTGCTTTGAGCCTCCAGGTAGGGAAAAGTGGCATATAAGAACCAACTCTTCTTCTTCTTCTTCTTCTCTTCATGCCCCCACATGGGGGAGCATTTGGCCTGTTGCGCCTCATCTGCCCCCGATTTGTGCTCTTGCACGGGAGCTGGGGCAGTAAAGTTCCCAGTGCAGAAACGGTCATAGTGGTCTCAGAAGCTATCTGGATGACATAGGGCCTGTCACTCTCTCTCAGCCCAATGCACCTCTCATGTTTACTGCTGTGTAGGTAGAATGGAGGAGAATGGTGTTGAAAGTCATTTTGAGTCCTATTAAATACAGTTATCATATCGGGGTTTTTTTTGTCTTGCCAACCTAATGCAAGATCAGAGCGGGATTTATGAGGGGTTTCTCAACAGTAAAAAAGTAAAGGAAGGTTGCTGTAAAAGGATAGACCAGCTTTTCTCAACTTTGAGAAACCCATGAAATACTCTGCAGGCTTCGGGAAACCCTAGAAATGGCATGATTGTGCGAAATATGGTTGGGAAGCATCGCTGTGTACATGCCAAACCTGGGGCCCCTCCTCTTCCCATCCCCTCCAGGACCATCACTGGCCATTGCGGGTGGGGGTGGGGGAGTTGACATGACCATATAAGGTCACATCACCTGATAAATGTTTAACGCGTTTAAAAATGTATAAAACACTAATTAACTCCCACCCAGTTGGGAAACCCTTCCAAGGCTATCAAGAAACCCCAGGGCTTCAGGAAACCCTGGTTGAGAAAGCCTGGGATAGACATTGGGATAAACTGAATTTGCTTCCTCTTGGCGATCAGGACATCCTGGAGAGAAGAGAATTCCAAATGGGATATTATAAATTGCCAGGACAACAAAGAAGAACCTCTCTTTATCTTTTGGCTGTTGACCACTGAATGTCAAGACATTAAGGGCTAAACCTTCACAACGGGACTCCACTTTGACCATGTGTTGAGGGACAGTGGGGAGAAATTCCAGCTCTGAAAACTAAGATGATGATGGTCTTTTAAATTACCATAATGCCACTTCAAGGATTACGATTAAGCATAATTTAACATAAATACAGACTTTTTCATATGGCGTGTGTAGTATAGCCAGGAGATCCCAGGATTGTCTGGCAGCCAGTCAAGGGACGTTTGTGGGGGTGGTTTCCTCTGTGTCATGACCCCAGTTTCCCTTGGAGGCCTCCCATCCAAATACTAAGCAAAGATTAGCTTCCAAGATCTGATGCAATCAGGCCAGGCCAGGGCGTAAAGTTGTGCGGGGTTTTCCAACTTTTTGACCATGGAGGACTCCCTGAAGTATTCTTCAGGCTTTGAGGACCCCTGGAAGTAATGTCAGCTGGCCACACACTCTGGAAGTCATGTGCCACCAGAAGTGACATCACCCAAACAATCCCACTGGATGTGACGTCAACAGACCACTCCCACATCGCAGGAAATGGTGTTACCAGGCCTCTCCCTGTGTCACCAGAATTGACATATCTATTAGACTCACCTACATTGTTAGAGATGCGAGTTGGGGGGGGGGGGTGTTGGCCAAAACCCAGGAGCCATCAGGAGGCTCACCAGCAAGGCCAGAACTTTCACATTGGTTGGTTCCTGGCACACGGCCTTCCCTGTGTGGCACAAGGGCTCTTGATAGCCTTCGATGCCATCACACAGTGATGCCACTGTGTGACACAGACTGGTGGACTAGATGGGCCATTGGCCGGATCCAACACGGCACCTTTTTCTTATAACTGGGGCAGTGATGGTTTTATTCTTGGTGCTTGGGGGACAACAGTGCAAGGGACTCTGAAGTTCTGGCCCTGCTGGTGGACCTCTTTATGATTCCTGGGATTTCGTGACTGTGTAATGCAGAGGGCTGGACTGATCCATCATGGCCTCTCTCATTTTCATATGGTTAGCTGGCAGGCCATCTGGTGAATATTCCCAGTCAGGAGTAGGGCTGGCTACACAAGCCCTGGCCCTCTTTCCTTCAAGTTCCCTAGTTTTATACAGAAAAATGCCCCCCACCCAAACTGGATCTCTGCCTTCTTCCTTGCTCTTGTGGCATGCAGGAGAGGGAGCAGGGGGAAGGGCTATGGGCTATTAACACCCTGGTTGAGAAACCATGGTTGAGAGGATCGCATGTTTCCACCTTTCCCTCCTAACCTTGCTCAGCCTGATGCGTGGACAGGTGTACCCTTTTTATTTTTGTTCACTGAACTTTCTATTTTCAGTGCTTGAAGCCTGATGTCTATAAACATAACCACACCTATTCTGTCTTGCATTCCAAACCGTGGTAAGGAGGAGGGCCAGAAAGCAAGCTCACCCTTCTTAAGGCAGGAAAGCCCAACAGATCGGCCCTTGCACTAGCTAGTACAAGTGAAAACACGGCAACTGTGAACCAGAAGACACCACAATTCGGCAGAGCCTGTAAAGAGTGAAACAGATAAAGAATGTTGGATTTACAAATCTGTCTTGTGGGAGATGCCTTTTCCATTTGTTGGTGGCGGCAGTTTCTACCCCATGAGTGCTGCATCTCCCCCCTCCCAGGAGAAGGCTCACCTCTCAGAGTTGCTATTTTTATATATTCACATTGGCCTTAGGCCTAGTGTGAGATTTGGCCATAATACTTTGTGCAGGCTTTCCATCCCCCAACTTCCTGTTTCCTCTGCTTATCTTCTGATCATGCTTCAATCTGTCAGAAGCCCCATCAGGGAGGTCTTTGCCCTTGATCAGTGCTACTTCCTGGATCTTCTTCCAACTTAACTTTCTGGCACTTTGCTTTCCTACCTGGCCCGTTTTCTGTTGAGGGCAGATAGTTTCCTCCTCTCTGTGAATTGTTTTATTAGGCTTGCCAGCTCTGGGTTGGGAAATAGCAGGAGATTGGGGCAGGGTGGGGGAGCCTGAGGAAGGCAGGGTTAGGGGAGGAAGTTCAGTGAGAAGTCATACAGACCACCCCCCAATGCAGCAATTTTCTCCAGGAGAACTGATCTCTGCTGTTTGGAGATCAGTCATAAACCCAGGAGATCTCCAGGTATCCATCCAAATATCCTTAACCATTGTTCCCCTATATATTTGTGAAACAGCCTGGGGGGTGGAACGTGTCCGGCTGCCCAAGTTGGAATAGGGCCAATCAGGGCGCAGCCAGCAAAGCTGCACCCTGATTGGCCCTGCTCCTGCAGCTCCCACCCTCCGTCCCTGGACTCTAGCCTCATCGCTCTCAGATGCGCCTCAGTGCCTGGAGCCAGCAGCAGGTAAGGGGAGAGGGCCCTGGGCAAAAGGTCGTGGAGAGGGCCTGCTAATGAGGGCCTCTTGGCCTGCTAGGCTGGGCCTGCTAACAAGGGCCTCCAGGCCTGCTGACTGCCTGCTAAGGAGCTCTGTCCCGGGCCTGCTAACGAGCTGGCCTGTCCCCACCTGCCCCACTTGATCCGGCTGCGAGCTGCGGCCCAAAGCCACCTTAAGCCAGGGGCCAGGGGAGGGGACCCTTTCAAGGCCTGTTCTTAGAAACAGGCTTTGAAGCTAGTTCGTTTATAATTCTACTTGTGGGACCATCTCTCTCAGGCCAGCAGTCTCAGGGCCTACCATCATGTTAAAATAACATACAAATTAAAACACCATAAAATAGAACAGTAAAATAAAACAGCAGAATTGCCACTACATCTTTACAAGCAGCCTCTCCCTGCATTAACTCTTATGTATGTTGCAATGGAGAGTGGTGTGTGTGTGTGTGTGTGGGGGGGGGCTTAGATGTTACTGGCAGCCCGTCCTGAACCAAATGCCAATTGCAGGCCCTACATAACTGGGTAAGTTCCGACAGGGCCCATGTCTCCTCTGGGGGCTTATTCCACCAGGTAAGGGTGAGGACTAAGGCCAGGTGTACTTTTTACATCTTAGCAAACCTCCACCATCTCTCTGATGCTAGAACATTGCTTTCCAAGTGTTACTTCTGCAAAATCACATCAGAAATGCAACCATGGTTAGAGTCCAGTTTGCACAGGGTGACCATAGAGAAGAAATTTCTGCCCCAATTTTCTCATCCATATAAACCCAATGTCTACTAAAAATTCCATTTTCTGTGCAACTTGTTTGTTTAGATTTATACAACTGCCCCTCCTGGATGATGGCTCGGGGCGGTTTACAACATAATACATTAAAACATTCTCCATAACCAATAGAACCATGAACTATTAAAATGTTAAGCAATTCTTTAAAAAAGCCTAGGATTCCAACAATCAGCTTGCTGATTTAAAGGGAAAAGAACCCTGTGATCTTTTACATCTCATTTGGCACACATTGGATAATGCACGTTTCAATGTACTGTTACAGCTGGATTTTCCTTCGCAAAATGAAAAGATCTGCTTCTAAAGTGTACTGGAAGTGTATTGTCCAAATCTGTGTGGAATGAGCTCCAAAATTAACTATGGTCCCAAACAGAGTTACACCTTTCTGAGCCCATTGAAGAAGTCTGTGGATTTAAGAGAGGGGTGTCCGTCTAGGACACCAGAATTAGTCACGGATTCACTACCACGTATACCCAAGTCCATATTCATAGCGCACATTGCAGAAAAAAAACAAAAAACACCAAGACATTAGATGTCAAAATTTGGTCACCACTGCCCTGCACCTGTCTTTAGGAAATCAATCTCACCGACCTGATTGGATCAGACTGCAATTCTATGCACGGGCTGGGGGAAATAACCACCTACTCTGCACACACTGGAAAGTGCGCTTTCAATGCACTTCAGAGGTAGATTTTCCGGTTCTGCGCAGGAAAACCCAGCTGCAAAAGCCCACCGAAAGTGCCTTATCCGACCTGTGCGGAAGAGTCAGCACCCAACAGGCTTCCGAAATGCATACTGGAAGCTTCCAAAATGCCATCCTGTGTCCTCCACCTTCGTCTAATCTAAGTAAGAGACGGGGGCCAGGAGGGGTCATCTTTTTTTCTCCCCCTCCCCGGCCAAGTTGGAGGGCCTGAGTTCAGCGCGCGCCCCCCCCGATGATGGGGGCTCCCCGCGGGATGGCCAGGACGCTCCCTTGCGCGCCACGCTCGGCCAGGCGCCCGGCTGTATGGGCACAGATTCCGGGGCCGGCCAAGCGGCCAGTGCTGGAGGGAGGCGAGCGCTCAGCCCCGAAGCCCCGATCCCGCCCAGGTGCGGCCGGGGGGCGTGGAAAGGGCGGCGGGAAGGAGGAAGCCGCTGGTGCAGCCGTCCGGGCCGCGCTTCTTCTTTCCCTCCCTCCCTGCAGACTTTGGGCAACTTCTCCGCTCCGTGGAGGCGCGGCGAGGCGAGGCGGCGGAGAGACGGTGAGTTTGCCTTCCCTTCCCTCCGCAGACGGGCGGCGGCTCCTTCGTTTCGCTTTTGCCTGCCGCTTGCCTCGCCCTCGGGAGCGCACACGCGCGTCTCCGGCACGACGGGGAACCGGCGCCCGCGGGTGTCCGAGCCGAGCGCCTGCGGGTGCCGCTTCGTCTGGGGCTCCCTCCTTGGCCCTGGCGGCGGACTCGGGACGGGCAGGGGATGGCCTTTTCCAAGGAACGGAGATTCACCGGCGGAACTCCCTGCTGCAAGAAGTCGTGACCGTGGCCCTGGAAGGGAGTCGACCAATGAAGGGGGGGTATCGGTTTGGGTGCAGTAAGGCAGGGGTAGTCAACCTGTGGTCCTCCAGATGTCCATGGACTACAATTCCCATGAGCCCTTGCCAGCGGCTGCTGGCAGGGGCTCATGGGAATTGTAGTCCATGGACATCTGGAGGACCACAGGTTGACTACCCCTGCGTAAGGAACCTCCGCGCCCTCAGTGCCTTAGTGGTGGGGAGAGCAAGCCTGTCTTCCAGCCCTGTCCGGACTTCCCACTGGCCACTGCTGGACACAGAATCCTGTTGCGACCCTTGATGGGCTCTTCTCACAGGCTTTTGTATGCCGCTTGGGAAGTCCCCAGGTTGCACCATTGTGGTGGGCAGCTTTTCCTTCAAACTGACTGGGGCAAGATTTGGTGGCTAGCACCAGAAGAGAAGACTGCTTCTGTTCTGTCCCCAGAGGATACCAGTTACAGAGTGGTGAGACCATGGCAGCCCAGTCTGGCAGTGCCAGCCTCTACAGTGACTGACTCTTTTGCCCGGGGACTGGAGACAAGGCATTCTCTGTTGATCTTGGGAGACTTGTAGCATCTTGGAGATGAGTAGTGAAAAGTGGGTTTGAAAAAAAGGAAAGTGGATTTTCCCTGTGTGGGAAGTGGCAGTTTGGCTTGTGTGAGACTTTAAGGGGGGAATGCACAGTACTATTGACCAAAACTTGTTTTGACTTGGATGCAGGGAAGTCCTTTTCAAAGCTTTCCTTAGATTTGGAGATCCAGGTGGCAGTCACTTGTGCCACTTACAGCAGGGGTAGTCAACCTGTGGTCCTCCAGATGTTAATTGACTACAATTCCCATGAGCCCCTCCCAGCAAATGCTGGGAGGGGCTCATGGGAATTGTAGTCCATGGACATCTGGAGGACCACAGGTTGACTACCCCTGACTTACAGGACATTTCAGTGCTTATGGTGTGGAAAGCAGGAAGGCCAGTCTGCCTCTACTTTTGTGGGGCTCCTAAAAGTGTGAACAATAGGAACATTTTCCTGGGAGAAAGCCCCATTAAGTAGACCTGAGTAGGATTCTGAGAAGGCCACTTTAGGATTGCAGTGTAAATTAGTTGCTGGCTAGGTGGGAAGATGGATTAACAATCCCATTCCATCTTTTCTGTACTTAGAACAGGGTTTTGTGATGTCCCTGGAAGGGTTTCCCAAATAGGTGAAAATTAATTATTTTTTGTATTTTTATTTATTTTTTATTTTTTATGTTATTTATTTGACTTATAGACCGCCACTCTCGGCCCAGCAGTCTCGTGGCGGTTTACAAAATATAGATATCAATAAAAATTCACAAAATATAAAACATACAAAAACCCCTTTACAGTCGATGGCGGCATAGTCGATGTCCAAACTCCCATGTGGAGTTTTAAAATTCCGTTAAACACTTATCGGGTGATATGACCATATACGGTCATGTCAACCTGCCACCCTCTCCCAAAATGGCCGCCTGGAGGTGGTGGGAAGGGGAGGGGCTCTGGGTGGGCGTGTACCCACAGCTATGCTTGTCAGTCATATTCTGCGCAATCGCGCCACTTCAGGGGATTCTCAAATCCTGAAGAACATTTCAGGATAACAAAGTTGAGGAAGGCTGACTTAGACAAAAGCGCCTTTCGTCCAAAAGTCATTGATTTCATTTCAACACCCTCCTTCACCCAAAAGCATGACATTGAAATAAAAAGGAGTAACCCAGCTTGTCACTTCTTTGTCACAATAAGAGCACAGTTGAGGTGACCTGTAGAGGCTCTGCAAAAGCAAGGTGCAAACTCTTTTGCCTTCCCAACATTACATTGACATTCAGCCTAAGAAAAAAGGGAATTCTAGCATTGGGCGGTGATGGAGGAAATTGCCTTCAAGTTGCAGCTGAGGTGGCTTGCCATTGCCTTCCTCCGCATCACATCCTTGGACTTCCTTGATAGTCTCCCATCAGGTTACTCACCAGGGCTGACCCAGGTAACTCCCGAGAGCTGAAGGCTAGCCTGGGCTACCCGGGACAGGGTTACTCCAGAAAGCCTCTGTCATCGTTCCTTGTGGGAAAAAGAGGTGATGAGTCTCATAGGCTGCTGAATGGGGACATGGTTGCTAGCCCTTTAGACCAGGGGTAGTCAATGTGTGGTCCTCCAGATGTTCATGGACTACAATTCCCATGAGCCCCTGCCAGCAAACGCTGGCAGGGGCTCATGGGAATTGTACTCCATGAACATCTGGAGGACCACACGTTGACTAACCCTGCTTTAGACACTGTACAGTCCCTGTTGACAATTAGCTGCTGCTTTTTGGAAGGAGGAACTTTGGTTACCCTTCTGACAAACCCCAGGTTTCCTCCCCAGGAGGAGCATCCCCCAGAAGAGAGGGAGGAGCAAATAGCCTTGACGCTTTGAGCAGCCAAGATCTCATTCGAGATTCATCGTTTGTTTATGAAAATTGTCACTTTTCCCTGGGAGATGGGAACATAGGTCAGAACAAAGAGCTCGCCTGGAAAATGGAGGAATCAAAGCCTGCCAAAAGTTCTTTGTGAAAGAAAAGTCCAAACTTTTTTCAGAGATTAGGGTTGTTTAGATCCCAGCTGTTAATGTGAGTTCTCCGAGTCCCAAGTCACAAGGCTTCCTTTGTGTGGCCAAGATGCACATGGATGCTTATCAGGTGAAGATGCCCCCAAACTTTTCTCCACCTGCCGTACATCTGTGTTTTCTGCTGTGGTTAGAAGCACAGGAGGAGAGAGGTAGTGGGATAGTGGAAAGTGATCAAGTCACAGCTGGTTTACCCTGTGTGGGTTTTCGAGGTAAGAGACAGACAGAGGAGGCTTGCCAGTGTCTACCTCTGTGTAGCAACCCTGGATTTCACTCACATCCATGTATTAACCAGGATGGATCCTGCTTAGTTTCCAAGATCTGGTGACATTAGGATAACCTGGCCCACCCATCTCAGGGCAAGCCAGAGCTTACTGAATAAAGTTCCTTTTTTTTATGTGCAACCTACTCATGCCTTACATTTGCCCTTAAAAAGGTGCAACCTTACACCTGCCCCTGGCTTCGCAGGATTTCTTGCCTACTGTATTAATCTCTTCAACGATTTCTCGATTCTCCCTTGCCCCTCCTGTGTTTTCTTAGGGCACTTAAGGCTCACTGCTGATGGATTCAGAATAGGGTGGTCGGTGAGCAACAATTCAGCTCACAAAAACATACAAAGAGCCCTGCTGAATCAGACCGGTGGTCCATCTAATCTAGCATCTAATATTTCACACAGTGGCTAACTAGTTGCCTTGGAGGGCCAGCAAACAGGATGTAAAGGCCAAGGCCTTCCTTGACCTTTACTGCTTCTGAATAGGGAGGCTCTCTTTAGTCACTGTAGCTTGTAGCTCCTGATGGATGCATCTGGCCATGAGTTTGTTACATCCTCTCTTATAGCCATCTGTGCTTATGACCATCACCACATCCACTCTGGCCTATTCTACGCCAGCGGCACCATACAAGGCTGCCGCTGGTTGTTTCAGCCGGGGCAAGTTCCCCACCTTTTCCTCGGTCCAGACGGGGAGCATTTTATCTGATGGACCCAGTCCTCCCCGGAGGCAGCTGGGGTCCATTTTGAGTTTTAAGAACGGGTTTTACAACTCAGTACCCCATTCTTAAAAATAAAATGATTGGAAAGGCCCAGGGGTATTTCTTGTCCCTTCCAGGATACTGTAGTTATGGCCACGGGTGTGGAGAAGCCAGGGCACGACGGCCCAACTCTTCCCTTCCCCATGGCCCGGGCCCAACATGGGCCCCATCAGTGCCCAAGACGAAAAAGGGAACACAGATATATCTGCATTCCCTTGCCCTGGGGCAAACAAGGGCCTGAGTCAGACCAGGCCTGGGATGGCCATGGCCTGGCCACAGTGTTTTCTCAAATTGGGAATTTGAGTTGGGACAAATTCCCGGTGCAAAAAAGGTCTTCCAATGAATGGCACAATTTAATCCCTCATCAAGTCAAGAATATTTCCTTTTGTATGGCCTGAATCTGTGCCCATTGGTTTCTTTGCTGCCCTTGAGTCCAAGAATTCTGTGGGGAGGGAAGAAAAAGTGTCCATTTTCCCCATCCCATGTACAATCCTATAAGCCTCTATCTTCACTTGAGGAAAGAAGTCTTTAAGCTGGAGAAAGAAGAGTTGATTTTTTTATACCCCACTTTTCACTCCCCAAAGGAGTTCCAAAGTAACTTACAAACACCTTTCCCTTCCTCTCCCCACCACAGATGCCCCATGATGTAGGTGGGGCTGAGAGAGCTCTAACAGAACTGCTCTGCAAGAACTGCTCTAAGAGAACTGTGACTGGCCCAAGGCCACCCAGCTGATTGCATATGGAGAAGTGGGAAAGCAAACCAAGTTCCCCAGAATAGAGCTTGCCACTCTTAACCACTACACTCTCAAGCAAGGTTCAGGCCAGCCAGAATGGCTTAGAGGAAACTGCAGCTGCTAACTCTGAATGTAGGAGTCCCAGTAGGGGCTCAGCAAGCCACAGGGTCAGGCAAGATGGATGCACTGCAGCTGCAGACTTTGGATCCTTTGATGTGATGAAGGAGTGTATCAAGCTCCATCAAGCATGTCCAGCTAGCTAAGATACAAATCTTGCTGGCATGACTTGGACAAGAGAGTGAGGCTACTTGAGACTCCCCCAGCGAGCAGCTTTGCCTGCAGTGCATCGTATTAAATCCTTCGTCCCTGCTAAACTCCACATGAACCGAACCCTATGTGTGAAGACACCAGTGGTTTCATAAATCAGACACATGAGATTGTCTCCTTAGGTCAGTGGTTCTCAACCTTCCTAATGCCGTGACCCTTTAATACAGTTCCTCATGTGATGACCCCCAACCATGAAATGATGCAAGTGTTCTTTCACAGAAATTAAATCGAAACTGACCAATGGCATGAAGATCCATTGTTCATGATTGTATATAAATTGGCTTTTTTCCCGGGGTTTCTCAGTTTAGTTCTGCCTCTTGTCCCACCATGCCAATCTCTCTCTTTTCCGCTGCTCCAGGCAGACAAACGCTCAATCTCGATCCACCCCGCAAGGCTGTTGTGTAGATGGTGCCACCCTCGGCCAAGCTGCTTGCCCTGCTGCGACTCCTGTGAAAGGGTCGTTCAACCCCCAAAGGGGTCCTGACCCCCAGGTTGAGAACCACTGCCTTAGGTCTTCCTGGAATCTTTAAAGAGAATTATTGAAATTTTGTATGGCAGGTCTTTCTTAAAAATGAGTTGTCAGATCTTAGAAGCTAAGCAGTGCCAGCTCTGGCTAGTATTTGGGTGGGAGAACACCAAGGAATTTCAGGGCCACTATGTAGAGGTAGGCAGTGGTAAGCTACTTCTGTCAAAAACCCTAAGTTGGCACGTAATCATACTCTAACTCCCGTTTGAGGAATGATGAGCTATGGATATTCTTTGATGAAGGAAACTCCTGTCCTGCGATTAGAATACCTATAGACATCAGTTTGATTTGGGAAAGATCATGAGGTTTTAGTGTTTCGAGTTTGTTTGGGTTTGTTTTGTAATTTTTGTGAAAGGAAGGAAAAATGGAGAGGGATGGATGGCAGAGGCACTGAAATTAATCCAGAAGACAGCAAGAAACTGGGTCCTCCTGACCGTACCCTAAGAATAAAGGTAAAGTGCAAGTACCGAGTCATGCCTGACCCTTGGGGTGACGCCCTCCAGCGTTTTCATGGCAGACTCAATACGGGGTGGTTTGCCAGTGCCTTCCCCAGTCATTACCGTTTACCCCCCAGCAAGCTGGGTACTCATTTTACTGACCTTGGAAGGATGGAAGGCTGAGTCAACCCTGAGCCGGCTGCTGGGATTGAACTCCCAGCCTCATGGGCAGAGCTTTCAGACAGCATTTCTGCTGCCTTACCACTCTGCGCCACAAGAGGCTCTACCCTAAGAATACAGAAATACAAAGTGATGCAGGCCATCCACTTCCTCTTGAGATCTCAGGTGCTCTCCGTTCCATAGTGTCAATGTCAGCATAGTTCTGGCTTTTTCAGCCTTTTGGCCATGGAGGAACCCCTGAAATATTTTTCAGGCTTTGAGGAACCCCAGGTGTGGTGACATGCCCCTTCAGAGAACTGGGCATAGAAGCTACATGTGGGAGCCAGCCAATCAAATGTTATCATTTACCGTTTCCATTATGGAGAAAGAGAGTGGTCCTGTTGAGCAACAAGGGAAGTGGGCTCCAGTGACGTCTAGTGATGTCAGCGGCCTTCTGAACTTATGGGAAAGGTTGGGAAAACCCTGGGGAGCTCTTGCATAACCTCAGGATTCCCCAGTCCCTGATTGGGAATCTCTGGCATAGCTTCTGCTACAACCTTTCCCCCTCTGCACCTTAACTGTTCACACCAGTGTGTGAACACAAGCAAATGGGAATGAACTGTTGTGTTGCATAAAGGGAGCTGTGTGCCCAAACCACCGTTCCTCCTGGGAAAGGAGCCCTTTGCCTGTGTCATGGTCCACAAGGGAATGAGCTAGGAGGATAATAATGACCATGCTGGCTTATCTCCTGTATGGCAAAACCCATTTGCATTGCAGTGGCCTCTGGAGCATTCTTTAGCATGCACCCTGTAGTGTCATGGCTTGGGCATGCCATTTCCTTATGAAGCACATTGGAAAACTCACCTGTGGCTACACAGCACATGGGAAAGGTTGGTAGTTGTGAGTAAGGCACCTTTTGGGGAGCCTCTTCCCACAGGGGGATCACGATGCTTCTGTGCGCCATCATTTGAAACCACATGCCTTAGAGCAGGGGTAGTCCACCTGTGGTCCTCCAGATGTCCATTTGCTGGCAGGGGCTCCTGGGAATTGTAGTCCATGGACATCTGGAGGACCACAGGTGGACTACCCCTGCCTTAGAGAATCTGTTCTTACCTCCAAATGATCAGGTGAGGAATCTTGGCTCATAGATTTTCAGAAGTGTGTTTCCAGTCTGAAAAACTAAAGTTGAGCAAAAAAACCTCACTCCTGTTCCTGCTGAGGGGAGGGAAAATACAGCAGTAGCATCAGTAGCAGGAGAGAGTACAGGAGAATAATAAAATAAGAGTTGCCAGATCCAAGCCAGGAAACTCCTGGAGATTTGAGGGTGGAGGCAGGAAGGAGAGGGCCCTCAGGGAGGCACAATGCCCCAGAGCCCACCTTACAAAGCAGCCATTTTCTCCAGGGGAACTGATCTCTGTAGCCTGGGGAGGAGGTGTAATTCCAGGGGATCCCCAGGTACCATCTGAAGGCTGGCATTTCTATACTAAAATGAAGTTCTTCTGGTTTAGGTGAAAGCACCATCTTTTAATCAGGTGTTTTCCATTTCTAATTAACCCAGCGTTGGAGCCTGTGGGTACTATGGTGTATGCCAATGCATTTCCCAGTGATCAGAGCATCTGTTCCCAAAAGCGTAGATCTGATCCTGGCTTTCTTCCGTCTTATTAGAACAGGCTGTGTTTCAGAAGAGCCCAGGAGGCATTGCGATGTTTAAAAGGAGCACTCATTTCCAAACAATATTGTTTAGAACAGGAGTCAATAATTTTATGTAGAAATAATGCATTTTGGATGGAACACCGCTCCCCCCCTTTTTAAAATTCTTTTGTTTTGGTTTAATTTCTGGAGCTGACAGGGACGTGCGGCGTCTCTGCTGATTATGTATGGCTCTGGCCCGACCTAGCCCCCACTGGTGCCCACAGCATCCCAGGGAACGTGGAATTTTCCTCGTTCCATTACCACGGGCCTTCCAGGGTGTTGTGCCAGGCCAGGGCTGGGATGGCGGCAGCATCATGCACAATCAGGGCTGCCTTGCTGCGGCCCCCTGGATTTCCCTTCCCAGTGGGGATCCAAAGCAGTGTACATTGTTCTCTTCTCCACTTTTATCCTTGTAAGGAGTGAGTTAAGCTGAGAGTTTGACAGGCCCAAAGTTACCTAGAAACCCTCCAACTCAGAGTGGGGATTTGAACCTGGGTCTCCTAGATCCTAGTTCAACATTCTAACCACTACAGCATGTTGATTCTCACTCAGATTGGATCGGCCCCAACAGCCCTGGCAGCCATTTTGTCATTGGCGTTGCCTCCTCATGGCGGCCATTTTGTGATCGTGTACGTTGCAAGTTTTCAGAATTCCAGAATGGCCCGCAAGTTGTGCAAGGCTGAGGAAGAATATCATCTGGGCAGCAAAGAGGAGGAATTCTCTTCTCCTCGCGAGCAAACCCCTGCTACTGCGTCAATATTTGGATTTTATGTTGTTATGGTTTTGAACCGTGACTTGTTTTGGGAGACCTTCTCGACGAAACACAAAGTCAAATTTAAAAAGCAAAGACAGACAAGGGGAAAAATACCTATTAAATTTATGTGAAGGCTTTATAACTTCCACTAACGCAGTTGGTTTTGGCAGGTAGATACAATGACGTGCAGAAAGCGTAGATGTGGAATTTCTGACTGGCAAGAAGAGTCTCGGCTCTTGCTGTTTGGTGTGTCTGATTCCAACAGGCAGTGGGAGTGTTGTGTCCTCATAAAGTGCCCTATGCATGTCTGGGTATTTGGCTGGTGTATTTTACTGTATATAAAAATTTAGGGGTTTTGAGCCCACCAAGCAGCACGACTTTTTACTCCCACCCCCATCCTGTTCTGTTTGACTCACAGTTGCTCAGATATTACGTGAGCTTGCCGCTTCCAGCAGATGAATACTCAGGAGTGAACCAGGCCAGAGACCAAAATGAAGTCAAGACAGCCTTGGTGGTCCTCACTGCCTGAACAAGTGTGCCAAGAGTAGACCCAGAGTTGAATGGGCCGCCTTTAACCACATGCCATTTCTAATACGTTGCATTCTTCTCTCAGTATCTTTGAGTCATGGTATATCTGCTGGGTACGCCACTGTGATAGATGGCAGCGCCACAGAAAAGCAGCGGCCCATAATATTTTGGTGGCTAAAATGAAAAAAGAGCCTCTTGTGGCGCAGAGTGGTAAGGCAGCCGTCTGAAAGCTTTGCCCATGAGGCTGGGAGTTCAATCCCAGCAGCCGGCTCAAGGTTGACTCAGCCTTCCATCCTTCCGAGGTCGGTAAAATGAGTACCCAGCTTGCTGGGCGGTAAACGGTAATGACTGGGGAAGGCACTGGCAAACCACCCCGTATTGAGTCTACCATGAAAACGCTGGAGGGCGTCACCCCAAGGGTCAGACATGACTCGGTGCTTGCACAGGGGATACCTTTACCTTTTAAAATGAAAAATGCCAATTCCCATACCCCTAGCTAGCAATGTTGACAATACAGTCCAAAGCAGAGGTAGACACTCCTCTAAGTTCTTTGAATGTGATGAACTCTTCTCTTCCACTGGATTGCTCCAGCTGTAGCCGCTGGACCTTCCCTCAGAGCCTGCCTGCCTGCCTGCCTGCCTGCACAATAGGCCTGATGTCCAGGTCCCAAGCCTGCTGCAGCCTGGTACTGCTGTTGGTCTCCCCTTTTGAAGAGGAACCCTGCTGCTCCTCCTTTTGAAGACCATGCTTAAGAAAACTGGTGGGTCTGGCCACTGGCAGGTCCTTGCTGGTGTCTCCAGCAAGGACCTGCCAGCAAGGACCTAAGGGGTCTTTTCCTGGAGGCACTGGAGAGGGCTTGGGGGCAGCTTGGCCTCTCCTCCAAAGATTCCTCTTCTATGCTGGAGCAAGGTTGTCCTGCTGTTTCTTGACGGTCCTGGGGTTTCCCCAAGGGATGGGAGTTAATTAATTTTAACATACTTTAAAAATTTGTTAAACATTTATTGGATGACATGACAATATATGGTCATGTTGACCCACCACTACCCCTCCCCCAGTGGCCAATGATAAGTCTGGAGGGGGTGGGAAGGGGAGTGGCCCAGGTTTAGTGTGAACACAGCTATGCTTCTCATCCATACACTTTGGCCTGGGACTCTCTTTCTCTGAAAAGGTCTGTGTTTCTTTACTTAATACAGAGGAGTCTAAAGTAGAAGAGGACATATTATTTATTTATTTATTTATTTATTTATTTATTTATTTTTATGGGATCTATTCACCACCCCTCCTGGCATAGCTGGCTCAGGGCAGTTTACAACAGATCAATAAAACACCATAAAGCAGGGGTAGTCAACCTGTGGTCCTCCAGATGTCCATGGACTACAATTCCCATGAGCCCCTGCCATTGTTTGCGTACAGGGGCTCATGGGAGTTGTAGTCCATGAACATCTGGAGGACCACAGGTTAACTACCCCTGCCATAAAGAATTAAAAACAATATTTGTTATTTGTTTATATGACAAGGAAGCTTACCCCCTGATCTCATGTTCTGAGATCCAAATCTCACCAGTCTTAAGTTCTCATGGACAACAAGAAAAAGAGGGGTGACTTGGCAGAATCCCCTTATCTTCTAGAGCAGTGGTCCCAAACCACCGGGCCATGGCTCCCTTCCTCCCCCCCCCCCCGCAGTAAGAAACTTCCTAGGCCGCAAGCAAATCGGCCGCCAAAGCAGCCGATTAGCTTGTGGCCCGGCAAGCTTTTTTTTGCGGGAGGGGGGGGGAGAGGGAAGTGCGGCCAACGGCACACGTGTGCGTGAAATTGTCGCACATTGAGCAAATGCGCATGCACAGACTTGCTGCGCATGTGCGTTTGCACATGGGCTGTCACGCATGCACGGCGGCAGGATCACCCTTCCCCCCCACCGGTTCGCAGCCTAAAAAAGGTTGCGCGCCACTCTTCTAGAGAACCTGTTCCCCCTTGAGTATTCCCAGGAAAATAATCCACTACTATCCTCCCTATTGTTTTATATGATGTTATGTGTTCTAGCCAGGCAATGAGTGGAGTTAAAAGCTGTACATTTGACTCTGCTGAGATTCTGGCATCTGATTTTGCTATCAGGTTGTTGCCTGAATAGAGGTTTTAAATTGTGGGGGTGTGGAGGGTGAGTTAAATATAAGTCACAAAAGGTCTATTGATCTAGGGAGTCACAAGTACATGCCTGCCCAAATTTCCACAGATGTAGTCGTCCGTGTCTGTTGATGAAAATTCTCTTCCAGGAATTGCTACTTGATATATAAAACTGGAGGCCTGAAGCCCGGCGTTTAGATGGTTGTTTCAGGCTTAGATGTATGCTTTAGTTTGCCTGCCCATGTGCGACTCTCCTTTTTGGCCCACGCCAACCTCCTTGTGTGGCTTAGAGTTCACAGAATTACAAGGAATCTCCAGACTTTAGAAATCAGTCCCCCTGGAGAAAATGGCTGCTTTGGAATGTGGATCCCTTAATATTATACGCCACTGAAGTCCCTCATCTCCCTAAATCCAGGCCTGTAATAAAGATTGAAATTGGCAGGGACCCACATCAGGGCCTTTGCTACCACCCCCTCCTCTCTGAGGAATTACTTGGCCAAGGAGGGGAGGTCACCTTACATCTTCCTTACAGATATGCCAAACTTGGTTTAACACACCTTGTGAGAGGAATGGAGGCACTTAAGCATTCTTGGTATGCCTGTGTCAGCTTGGTTTATGCCAGTTTGGTGCAGTGATTATGGGCAGTGGACTCTAATCTGGAGAACTGGATTTGATTCCCCTCTCCTCCACATGCAGCCAGCTGGGCGACCTTGGGCAAGTCACAGTTCTTTCAGAGCTCTCTCAGCCTCACCTATCTCACAGAGTTCTGTTGTGGGGAGAGAAAGGGAAGGTAAGTTTGAGACTCAGAGTAGAGAGCTCTTCTTCTTCATCATCAATTGGCTTATACCGGTGGTCCCCAACCACCGGGCCATGGCCCGGTGCCGGGCCGCGAAGGCCCTGGCATCGGGCCGCGGCTCCCTCTCCCCGCCCCGCCCCGCAGTAAGAAACTTTTTAGGCCACAAGCAAATCAGCCGCAAAAGCGGCCGATTAGCTTGCGGCCCGGCAAGCTTCTCTTTGTGGGGGGGAGAGGGAAGCAGGGCTGCGCATGCGCGTTTGTGCCATGCTTGGCTGCAAATGCGCATGTGCGGCAGTTGCATGCATGTACAGAAGTTACCACGCATGCACGTTTGCAGCCACGCATGGCGCATGCATGGCATGCACGGCCGGGCAGTTGCCCTCCCCACCGCCGCCGGTCCGCAGCCTTAAAAAGGTTGCGGACCACTGGCTTATACCATTTAAAATTTTTATTATAATGTGTGTTTTTGTTGTGTATTGTGATTTTTTTCTCTGTTAGCTGCCTAGAGAACCTCATTCAAGAAAGAAAAGTAGTGTGTTCACTAAATTGAAATTCTCTGACATTAGGTCGGTGCTACAACCAAGCTACAACCTTCGCTATCATCATCCCCAAATTCCCTCACAGGTACCCTAGTTTGCCTTCCACCATCCCCTGCTGTTTTTTGCCTCGAGATACCTGAAGACATCAGAGATGGTGAGCGGCCTGGCAGCTAAGAGTGAGTTCCTCACATCGTGTTCCCAGGAAGGGCAAAGCCCAGTATCTCTTGTTAATGAGTGGAATGAGTCTATTTGTGATTCATCGTATTTGCAAACCTGTTTTAAGAAAGAAGAAGGTTAGCTGCCAAAATATCAACATTCCTTGAGCTCACATATTCCACTGGCAGCGTTCCCTCACATAAATAAGATCTTCCGTCTACTGGGGCAGGGGGGAGGGTGTTTGACAGTGTGTTGAAATAACTAAGTGTTAACATTCCAATCAGAATATACAAGCACATTAAACTTTTAAACGCTGGTTGTGAATCACCACCATGGTACGGAGTTAAGAATATTTGTATCCGTGTTTAAAATGGTAAGGTAAACTTAAGAAGTTTGAGATTTCCTACAGTGTACCCCTCCCTCGATTTATTTGCCTCTGTTTGTACCAGACACAGAAATTCAGTCAGTGAAATTTGGCATAGTATGGCTGTAAAAGAGAAAAGTGTCACCTGTGAGATTTCCACGTGCCAGATCACAATTAACAGCAGAGGAGCATAATAGGGTTTTTTAAAATTTAGATGTTTGCACTGAAAAAAGTTACAACATTCTGCCCTCCTCTGTTGTATTCTTACAACAACCTTGTGTGGTAGGTTAGGTGGGTGAGGCTAAGAGCTAGTGATTAGCCCAGTAATTTTCAGAAACAATTGCCGGCTCTGTAAATGGAAGGAAATGAATTCTTTCTAAGGGAAGAATATGCAGTTAGAGAGAAGTATAATTTTTTTTTGAGTAATACAAAGCTGTCTTTACCAAGAGGCAATATATGAGTGGGTGCGTTCACCTCCACAAGCTGTGATTGTGCTTTCAAATTCAAGTGAACTCTCTGAAAACATTCTTTCTTCCCAGCTGCTAAATATCTCTCATCTTGGATGACCAACAATGCAGTTCTACAAAAGCTTTGTCTATTGTTTTGCTTTGTTTTGTTTTTGCTAAAGCAGTGTTTTCACACACTTGAAACAGAATCATTTTTCACATTCTAAAAAAAAAAAAGCCAGCCGTAAATAGTTTCCCAAAGTATTTCAGAACTGAATGGAAACAAAAAACTTGTGCATAATGCAGGAGGGCCTGGATGCCAACTCATGCCATTAAAAACTGGAATCCTACCTCCCCACTCGCAGCATGTGGTAGAATGGTCTGGAATAAGGTGTATGAGAAATTAAGCTGTCATATGAATCCTCTGCAGACTTTTTGACATTTGATGTGATCTTCCTGAAACACACAGTCGCCATTTTGGGGCAACATGCACAATGGGGCAACACGCACATTTTCTATGTTCAGACAAACAGAACTTCAGATTTTTTTTGGGGGGGGTGGGACATATTCACACATGCCAGTGCATAGGAAATTACATTCAATACTCCATTCAAACAAAATGGTGACTGCATGCATCAGGAGGAAAATAGATGGTAGGCATGCTAGGCTTGTCAGAGCTGGGTATCCAGATCCGGATAGCCCAGGCAAGCCCTATCTTGTCAGACTTCAGAAGCTAAGCGGGGTTGACCTTGGTTAGTATTTGAATGGGAGACCTCCATGGAAATCCAGGATCTTGACATGGAGGCAGGCAATGCCAAACCACTTTAGAACATTTCTTGCCTGCTGGACAATCCTACAATTGTATTATCTCCTGACTACACCAAACACCCCAGAGATTCGGTGGTTGGAGTTTGGGAGTCTGGGGAGGGGAGCAGCCTTGGCAGGAATATGATGTCATCGAGTCCACCCTACAAAGCAGCCATTTTCTCCAAGGGAAATGACCTCTGTTGTCTGAGGATGCTTTGTAATAGTGGGATATCTCCAGGGGGTTGGCAACTCTAACTCATCCCTATCACCTGGCCAGAATCAAAACGTGAAAAGCGACATCTTTATTTTATCCTTAACACTCTCTCCCTTATATTTGGGAAACAGCCTCCTGGGAGGAGACTGTCCGGGGCCCTGTCTGTCCAGGTCCACCCTGATTGGCCCTCCCCCTCCAGCTCCCCCCCTCCCTCCTTGCCTGCTGGAAGCCTTGTGGCTGTGGCCTCCATTGTTGCCCACGAGGAGAGAGGCAACGACAGGGCTTTGCGGCCCGCAGGTACACTCCTGCTGGGAGGGAGCCGGGGTGGGGAGGTGTTTGCAGCCTCCTTGGGGGCCACAAAGCTTGGCCACCACTGGCGGGGCAGGGGGCTTTTCACTCCCTTTAGCCCACTTTGTGGCCCAAAGGGAGCTGTGGCCACCTTCTCACACCCTCCTGCCTGTCCCCCTTTCAAAGCCCATTTTTCAAATGGGCTTTGATACTAGTCTATTTATATTTGGATTTATCCACCGCCACTCACGAAACCAGTCTGGCTCATGATGGTTTACAATAAAAGTCTAAAGCCCCATAAAACAGGGTTTTCTCTGCTGCACCATGAAGCGTCGTTCTAAACAGGAACCTCTCTGACAGTTGCCCTCCCTTCTCCTTTTCCTGTGGCAACACCCAGTGCTAAACCATAAGCAAAACTGCACTGAGCGTGATTTCCCCTCCCTGCCCCCCCCCCCCCCAAATCCACTCCCTCTCAACAACAAAGGGCCTTTGTGGTCAGAAGCCAATTGATGGAAATTGCTCTTTCCTGACCCGGATTTCTGTGACTCCTAAGTAGAGGGGAGATTTCCCCAGCTACGTTGGTTTCTGGGGCTGTTCCAGCAGGGGTGGCCGACTGTGGCTCACCAGCTGTCCATGGACTACAATTCCCATGAGTCTCAGGGGCTCCTGGGAATTGTAGTCCCTGGGCAGCCACAGTTTGGCCCCACCAGCTATACACTCTACATGCCAAGAGTGATGACAGGACTTGCTCCTTAGAGCTTACAGTTCAGACAGGTGGTGTTGACTGAGTGCAGATGTTCCCTGGCCTCTCTTCCAACTTCTGTTATCCTGGTTTTATATAGAGGTTGGTTTGCCTACTTCCAGGTGTAACCTGGATTCGTCTCCTGGAATTCCAACTGAGATAGACCTCAGTTCCCCTAGAGCAGGCGTAGGCAACCTGTGTTCCTCCAGATGTCCATGGACTACAATTCCCATGAGCCCCTGCCAGCAAACGCAGTATCATGGGAATTGTAGTCCATGGACATCTGGAGGACCACAGATTGACTACCCCTGCCCTAGAGCAAACAATTACACTGGCCTATGAGCATTGTGGTGTCATCCCCTCCCCTGCCTAAATCCCACTCTCCCCAGGTTCCCCAAATGCCCAGGAATTTCCCAACCTGGGATTGGCAACCCTATATAGAGGCTTTTGAGCTCAGGGATAGACCAGTGTTGTTGCGTATGTGGAATGGTGCAGGCCGCTCAGCTCAGCATAGGAAGAGCCCTGCTCCACCCCAGCAGAAGGGGGCTAGTCAAGCCAGGCTGGACTGGAGCACAGCTGTCAGGCTTGTTTGCACTGGTGTAATCATGGAGCATCTGCTGGCCCTAGCCTTGTGGTTGGTGCAGGTGTGCAGCATTTTTGCTTGGTGCACTCAGGCCTGGATGGGAGGCTTTCGGAGCTGAGGCATACCGTTGCTTTTAAGCCAATGGAAAGCCTGCATTGGCCGCTGCATAAATTCAGTTTCACTTCTGAAATCTCCTACCTCTTAACACAGGTCATGCATGAGACGCAAAACCCAAGGGAGCCTCAGATGGGTGTTTTAGCATTGCATATGCAAACATCCTTTGGTTTTCAGTTTCTGTTGTTCTGTTTCCCCCCTGTAAGTTGTGGGAATCTTACTTTGTCCCATGCATTTCTCTGATCATCTCTTTTTCTGGAAAATTTTGTAGGTTTAGTTCCGTGCATCAAGAGGGGGTACTGTGGAGGATGTGTGTGTGTGTTCCTTGTGGACAAACTGAGGCTGAATTGAGCAAGTTGAGCGTTTTCTAATTCGGGGGAATGGGGAAGAAGTGGACAAGAATGTAACCCAAACGGCAGACCTTACCATTTACCTGAAGCAGGAAGACACACCTCGCTTGAGCCCAGCACAACGAAACATATACAGCAGGTTGATATTATAATGAACTGATGTCCCCTTCTGCCCCAAACGTGCTGTCAATGTCAGACATTAACTAAAAAGCAAGCTGGAGGCAAAATCTAATATCATGACGCTCCCATGGGAATTTTTCAGCATCTTCCTTCCAAATAACAGTCTCCAAATTTGTCCCCTGGGGACAGGAAGGTGAAGCTTTACGGACATGAAGTCAGGACCGGCATTTTTTGGCGCTTCTGAATGAGCTGAAGAGGCAATTTAGGTCAGAGGAGAAGGAGGCCCTTGTGTTTCGGGCGCCGAAGGAGAAAATACAGGAGAGAATGAGGTTCCGTTCTTGGCTAAGCCTAAAACTTCCTGAGGGAACCTTGGGCAGATCACATGCTCTCTGTGCCTCAGGGAAGAGCCCCAGCTGGATAAATTTGGGGGTGGGGAGAGGAATTGATGAGACTTCCTTTGTCCACTTAAGATATTCCCACAATTCTCAGTGACCTCGAGTAACATTGAACTGTTTGCAGTCGCAGCACCGGGGAAGAGCATCTCTTCTTGAGCTGGCAAGTGAAGAAAGCAAGACTCCCAAGAGCCTCCTTAAACATGTGCTCGGTTGTGGGTGTCTGTCTAGGCTAGGTTGTGGGAGGCAAGCATGCCGATGGGGCTGCACGATTCCCTTTTGGTTGGAACCTGGGGCCAAATCTCTGCCCAAGGTATTGAGGCAGTGACAGCGCTGCTGGACCCAGAGGTGCGGGAGAAAGCAAGGGATATGCGTTTATGCTCTTCCTTACTTTCTGGACCTGCCCAGTGGCGACCTGAGGTCAAGGTGAATCCGTGAGATGCCGGCAGTGCTGCTGGGGGTTATGTATTTATTTATGCACATACAGCATGTGTGTAGTATAGCCAGGAGATTCACAGATTGTCTGGCAGCCAGGCAAGAGACACTTGGAGGTGGTTTGCCATGAACCTGCTTCTGCCCCATCCACCCCTAGTGTCCCTTGGAGCCTCCCATCCAAATACTAGCAAGGGTTGACACTGCTCAGCTTCCAAGATCCATCTTGGCTGGGCTTCTGAGCCAAGCATTTTTGGCCAAGTGGACAGCTCTTATCCTTCCGTTTTGTTTGCTAGCCTTCCAGCATCTTCACAGATGGAATTGGGGGGGGGGGGGGGCTGGGGCTCAAAAAGCTGCCTACCCAAAATTATAGAGTAGTGCTCCGGACTTGAACTCTGGTCCACACCTCAGTATGGCCAAGGGCTTTCTCTCCCAGCTTCCATTCCCTAGTTGTAAAGTTAGAATGATAATCACTCAATCGGAGCCTAACTATGACCTGTGAGTAAACATGCAAAAAGGCCAGATTCAAATTGGGACTGTGGTATTGGAGAAGAAGGAATTCCTGCCTTCCCCCCTATGCTGTGTTTGGAGGCTGAAACATCCTGGGGGTGGGGGGAGCATTATTTTCTCTGTGGGGAGTTGGTATATGCTTCCTCCCCTGACTGTTTCAGCTGCCAATAACAGCGTGGGGGGGTGGAATGAGGCTGTTTTTTAATACCCTGCTTTTCACTACCTGAAGGAGTCCCAAAGCAGTTTACAAACTCTCCCCAGATGGGGCTGAGAGCTCTAAGAGAACTGCTCTGTGAGAACTGTGACTTGCCCAAGGTCACCCAGCTGGCTGCATGTGGAAGAGTGGGAAATCAAACCCGGCTCTCCAGATCAGTGCCTGCCACCAGGCTGGCTCCCAAAGGCAGGTATTTCTTCACCCGTGCAGCAGTCCCACACCCAAATCAGGACGTGTGCCGGGTTAATTGACATTGCCACGAGGCATAAGCAGCTCCAGTGTGGCTGCAAGTCTGGCAAACATGATCCATCTGTGACATCTAGTTAGGCTCTCACAGGGCTGGTTTAGGGAGGACTGAAGTAGGTTGGCCCTAATCCTGGTAAGTTTCATGATTAGGCCCAGATTTGACATGTCTGGGGCATTTTCACACATCCACCCTCTTATGTACAAAATGGGGATGGGCAGATCTATTTCTTACCAAACAGCGTGTGCTCGAGGGGAGCTACATCCTGTTGTGGCTTTCTCCTTATCTTGCTGCACTCTGATGTTTGAAGCTTTTTTCCTTCTCTCAGCACGAGTGACTTTCAGTATCTAAATCAGATTGTGCTAAAAATACTTGAAGCAAGAGCCCTGAGAAAGAGAAGAAAAGCTGGCTGTTTGGACCCTGCTTTTTACCACCCAAAGGAGCCCCAAAGCAGCTTACAATGCTATCCTTCCTCTCCCAACAACAGATACCCTGTAAGGTAGATGAGGCTGAGAGAGCTCTGACTGTGACTGACCCAAAAAAAATTCCCCAAGTATTTCCCAATCCAGAGCTGACAACCCTATATCAGACTACATCTCTCTCAAGTCACACTATGAGGGTGTTTTAACTATCCCCCCTTTTGTAATCGTGTCCCTCATTTGGGGTAGAATTGTATGTTACACACAAATGTATGTAACACAGCAACATTTTTATTACAGAAAATAACTGGAAAAGTAGAGATTTGAACTGGAGCACATATGTTTGTACATAATCTTTCTCTGGCCCTCTGCTTTTCCGACTCCTCCTTCTATGACACTTTCCCCCACTTCATTCATTCATTCATTCATTCATTCATTCATTCATTCATTCATTCATTCATTCATTCTCTTAGATTTTTGTACCACCCTCCCATACGGCCCAGGGAGAAGGGGGTGTATATGAAGGGATATACACCTCTCCTGTCACAGGAGGGGGCTGTTGTTGGAAGCTGGGTTTGATTTTTATTTTGCATCCTGCACAGGGGATACCTTTACCTTTACCATTACCTTGTTTGAAACTCCACCAAGGTAGGGACAACTCCTGGGGTTGGGGGTGAGAATTTTCAACAGGGAACTAGTGAGCAGGGGATCTGTATGGATTCCTCCCTAAAGAAGGGTATCCCTACAGGAAACAGCTTTCAGTTCTGTTGCATGGGTCCTTCACTGGACTTGTACTTCTGCCCTTAGGTCAGTGGTCCCCAACCTTTATTAGGCTGGGGACCAGCAGGGCATTGGGCCGCGCCCGCAGGGACTGCGCGGGCCCCGCCCACGAGCCGCGCCCGGCCGCGCCCGCGGATCGGGCCGCGCCCGCGGGCCGCACCCGCGAGCCACGCCCGGCCCACGCCCGCGAGCCGCACCCGCGAGCCGCGCCCGGCCGCGCCCGCGAGCCGCACCCGTGGATCGGGCTGCACCCGCGGGCCGCGCGGGCGCGGCCCGGCCCTGATTCCCTCTCCCCGCCCTCCCCGCAGTAAGAAGCTTCCCGGGCCGCAAGCTTGCGGCCTGGGATGTTTTTTACTGCGGGGGGGGGGGCGGGGAGAGGGAGCCGCGGCCCGGCGCCATGGCCTTTGCGGCCCGACGCCGGGCCGCGGCCCGCAGGTTGGGGACCACTGCTTTAGGTGATCGTGTACCAAACATTTCCCAGCTTTCACTGGGGTAAAGGTAATGAACAGAGGGCTCTTTGTGGCTGTCTGTGGGAACTGTGGCCAGAAGACAGGGAAAATGAGAAGCAGCAAAACCTTCCCTGAACTTCTCTGGCCCCACGAAAACCTCACATAGATGTAGAGACATATTTTTGGTCTTCTTTGTTAGAGAGGTAAAACAGATAATGGAACCTCAGGTGAATTTCTGCCTAGGAATGCCACTTGATTTCCTTCCAGAGGTGCAAGTATATTGTTATAAATACATCTAGGGAATCCCTCTGTTTTCACCCATTTGCACTTTAATGGCAGTTGGACAAGCTTAATCTTTTGAGAGCCAGCGTGGTATAGTGATTAAGAATAGCAGCTTCCAATTTGGCAAGCCAGGTTTGATTCCCCGCTCCTCCACTTGCAGCCAGCTCCGGAGACCTTGGGCTCACCACAGCCCTGATAGGGCTGTTCTCACAGAGCAATTCTGTCAGAGCTCTCTCAGCCTCACCCACTTCACAGGGTGTCTGTTGTGGGGAGAGGAAGGGAGGGGGATTGTAAGCCTTCAGGCAATGAAAAGCAGCATGTAAAAACCAACTCTTCTTTTTTTCTCTCACAGGAGAGGGCTGTTGTTGGAAGCTGGGGGTTGATTTTTATTTTGCATCCTGTGTCCTGTTTAAAACAAGAAGAACTCTTGTGGAATGGGAGACTTTTGATTCTTTGATCATGCATCATTGATCCCGGCAACTGAACATATCCAGGAATGGTAGAAAAAGAAGAGTGGGGTTTTGTACCCCGCTTTTTGCTACCAAAGGAGTCTCAGAGCGGCTTGCAATCGCCTGCCTTTCCTCCCCCCACAACAGATATTTAAAGCTTTCTGAGTCTACTATCACAGTGTCTTTCCTGGTATGGTATTCCTGGTTTGTGCCCAGTGTCATGTGTGTGCAGGTTGATTTTATATCAGACGCCCCGAACTGAGATGGGACCCAGAAGGTGTAAAACTGAACAAAGCTTTAACTGTTCATTGGACTGGAAGCTTGGGGAAGCCCTGACTCATTCCCATTTCTTCTAGGTGGAAAGGAAAACAAAAATCTCAAAATGTTTTCCCAAGAGATAGGGTAACTTTACTGTATCGTCGCCCCCTTCTGGTTGTCTTGGTGCTACAACAGGCACTTGTCTTTTCTTAGGCCACCTTAGAAAATAATCTTATAGGCAAGTCTCTTGTAATAAAAGCCACTATTTGCCGGCACTTAGTAGACCTCTCGTGGTGCTACAGAGGAGGTAGAGCGAGACAGATGTCAAGAAACCCACTTGAATGCCAGGCGACAGCTTAGAACTGTTCCAGTCAAGCGTGTTAAGTCCCATCAAATCACTTCTGACCACCCTATGAATGAATGACCTCCAAAACATCCAAGCGTTAACAGCCTTGCTCAGGTCTTGCAAACTGCGGGCCATGACTTCCTTGATGGAATCAGTCCTTCACATGTTGAGTCTTCCTCTTTTGCTGTTGCCTTCAGCTTTTCCAAGCATGATTGTTAATTTTAGCAACCGCTTTTCAAAAAATATATCTCATCCTAGTTTCTCCCTGGATTTAGAAGTTCCAGAATGCCAGCATTTGACTCCAGGGTGACAAATCTATCCCCTTCTTCCAGTTGGTTTGTTAAATTTTCTGACTTTAGCGGGATCCTAAGCACTACCCATGGAGCAAGACTTCCCCACCTTGTCACCACTGCAACTCACCATGTACTCCCAAAACTCTACTTCTGGGGGTCCCTACTTCTGGGGGTCCCCCAGCAGAATAGGAGATTAACGAGGGGGGGGGGGGAGTCTGCCTTGAGAATGGGGAATCAGCAGAAATTCTCCACCACTTCTTTGCCAAAGTAGGTGTCACTTTACTGGCAGAATAGCACCTTAGGATCCGAGTCATTGTTCAGATGTGCCCAATTGCTCCAGGTTTCCATTTGTGTCTTTACCCATCAGTCTGGTTATTAATTTATTCCACCACTAGTCAAAAAGCCCGCTGCAGCTGTCAATGCAGTGGGTGCTAGCGGGGTAGTGGGTGATTTGGGGAGGGTGGCGGTGCGGGGTAGTGGGTGGTTTGAGGGAGGAGGTGGTGTGCAGGTGGAGAGGCCGGCTGCACAAGGTGCAGACCGCCCTGGCACACAGAAGGCCAGCACGCTAGAGGCAAGCCTCTCAAGGCTTGCTTCTGGCACTCCAGGAAGCCCCCTCTCCCCCCCCCCTCCGGGCCAGCAGAGGCTTTGGCGGGGAGTCTCCGTAGTATATACCAATGGGATCCCGCCCCCTTCCAAACTCCGCCCTCTCCAGGCTCCACCCCCACATCTCCAAGTGTTTCCCAACCCACAGCTGGCAACCCGTGAGCTCCTTGGATGAAGGGCAGAATTAAACCTGTGATTGGTAGAGGGCTGAAAGCTGCAGTCCTGCTCTTGCTAGGGACGTAATGGTGGTCTCTTTAAGGAAGAACTGCAGCTCAGTGGTGGAGCCTCTGCTTGGCATGCAAAAGGTCCCAGGTTCAATCCCTGGCATGGCCAGCTTTAAAAAAGGATCCAATGGCAGGTGATGTCTTAAACCTCTACCTGAGACACTGGGGAACTCTTTCCAGTCTGAGCCAACAGTGCTGACTTTGATGCATCCACGGTCCGACTCCTCATCAGACAGATTTGTGTGTATGTAGTCATTTCATCAGGCCAAAGTCTAATGTCCCCTCACCACTGCTTCAAGAAGGCCACAGGCTGAGCCTTCTTGAGCCCCTATCCAAGGATTCAGAGCAGTAGCAAAGTTGCACAAAGGCTTGGATTGCACAACGTACCAGGAAAACGAGAATGTGGGAAAGCCCGAGGCATGGGTCACCCAGAGTGCAAATGCCAAAGATGTTTCTCCTCCTGCCTTCTGGTTGTGCCATCTGTTTTTGTGCTGCAGAGCACAGATTGACCCTCGTTGACCTGGGGCATTCAGCACCACATAAACATTTAATGCTCTGAACGTGGTCTTGTTGTGGTTAGTTTAAAGGCCGTCTTCTCTTCCGGATCAAGTTCGAGGGAAACCAGCCCTGGGTCTGAGCAGAAGAAGCAGAGTATGCACAGTGCTAATTGGCATGTGACTAGTACCGTCACAAATCAGGCTTCAACCATTCAAGTTTTTAAACTTATTTTGTATTTTTAAAAGGGGGAATGTTCAATTAAATGAATGCACGTGCAGTAGTACTTTACACATTTAAACAAAGGTTGAGTCCAGCGGCACCT
Source organism: Paroedura picta (assembly GCF_049243985.1). NCBI lineage: Eukaryota > Metazoa > Chordata > Lepidosauria > Squamata > Gekkonidae > Paroedura > Paroedura picta. The sequence goes on from NC_135372.1 coordinate 39,642,779, forward strand.
TTGAGACCGACAAAATTGTCCACTGGCGGAGGAAAAAATGGCGGGAAAATGGGGCAGGAAGACGGGTGTCACATCAGCATGTGATATCACTTCTGGCAAAAACCTGAAGGGAAGTCATGATGTCGGAGGGAGGGCACTCTAGGACTTGCTTTAAAAAAAACCCTCTGCAGTTTAACCATAGAGTTTTGCCAATGCCTAGATTGCTGACTTAGGATGTCACATCTGGTTTTTCTCCCAAAGTGAGAGACCTGGTGTGGTATAGCAGGTCGACTAGGTTTGGATCTCCACAGAAGCTCCTTGGGTGATCTTGGGCCAGTCATACACTCTTGGCCTAACCTACCTCACAGGTTTGTCGTGAACTTCAAATGGAAGAGAGGAGGATGGTGTAAACTGGGAGCCAGCATGGTGTGGTGGTTGAGAGCAGCAGCCTCTAATCTGGAGAACTGGGTTTGATTCCCCACTCCTCCACATGCAGCCAGATGGGTGACCTTGGGCCAGGCACAGTTCTCTCAGAGCTCTCTCAGCCTAACTTGTCTCATAGGATGTCTGTTGTGTGGAAAGGAAGAGAAGGCGATTGAGGCTCCTTTGGGTAGTGAAAAGCGGGGTGTAAAAAAAGCTCTTCTACTCTTCTCATTTGGGTTCATAGGGGAGGGAGAGAGAAAAATGCTGCTGTGTCTGTCCTCGCCCAGATTTCTCCTGTGGGTGGCAGGTGGGAGCCTGGCATCCCTAATAGCTGCCCTGGTACTGCAGGAAGAGCCAGGCAAGCACCCAGCGAGGGACCAAAGCCCCATGACACGTTACTAATCTGAACGGGATAGTTCAACAAAGCAGGCCCTTCCTTTGCGTATCTTGCTAACCGGGGGCATCTGCAAGCAGAACTCTTGGCCTTACGCAATGAAATGCCTGCCTTTCACAAGCTGGCTTAGCAGGTGTTCCATCTTGTATCTCTGCAGGTTCCGTTGGGAGACTTTTTTTCCTATTGGAAGACTGACCACATCCACGGAGATCTTCTGCCGTAAAGTGCAGGCAGAGAGAGGATAAGGGGAGGGGCCTTGTCAGTTCACCACACCCGCGCCCTCCGCAAAGGCAGCCCTTCCCCACCGAGAGCCCCCATGAAGCGGATCAGCTCCTTTTTCCTCTCCGTCGGGGCGTTCATCCGCACCAGGCATCAGGAGGGCGTCTACAACACGGTCTGCCTGGCAGTTCTGATTAGCCTGCCCGCCCTGGTCCTTCTCATCAGCCTCGTCATCTGCTGCCACTGTTGCTGGGGCAGCCGGCGGCGAAAGGACAGTGGCAGTGGCGGCTCTTCCCACGGGAAGAAAAGGAGGAAGAAGAAAGAAGAAGATCTGTGGATCTCAGCCCAGCCCAAACTGCTCCTGCTGGAAAAGAGGCCATCCCTGCTGGTGTAGAGTGGAAGGAGGTCCCCAAGAGTGACAAGGCCTTGGGACCACGAGAAGATGCCACGTGGGCTCCCTCCAAAAGACTTTGGAAGGAAGGAAATATGCAGACACTGTCACTGAAAAGTACCAGAGCACAAACTCTGTCCACACGGCGTGTTTTCTCATTATGACTGGCACCTGTGCTCTTCTGCTTAGAGGCCTAGATGTAACAGGCTTGCACTGATGACTTTTACGTACGCTGGCAAACAACGAAATCACTGCTGCGCAGGCATGTAGACGTTAGAGCACAGTGCCGCCATATGCATCCGTGCACTAAATTTTATCTCACACTGATGAGCAGGAGACCTTTGCAGAGGTCTTTTTAACAGCCACCCCAGATGAATGGAAGCTCCCGGGTTCAGAGATGGGATAATTCTGAGATCCAGTTGCAAGAAACTGGAGCTACTGCCCCCTTGTGGGCTTTCTGAATAAATGCAGCTGGTCCTTGCCAAAGCAAATACCTTGGCTTGACCCCAAGACACCCACCTGTTCTTGTGTTTAAACTGCAAGGGTCTCCTTACTAGACCCCCCCCAACCACAACCATCTGAGGTCACCTGCCCACAGTAGTATATTTCCAGGGGCTTTCTGTATTCTGTAACTGCAGCTCAGAATTCACCAGAGTGAGACTTCAGCTTTTGTAAACCCCTTTGAGGCTGCCAGGGGTCTGTGGGCCATTCATGATGAACTCTTAGCAGCAGGATGGGAATTGAGCAGGACGCCTAGTGGTTAGAGGGCAGGGTGCTCCAGGGCTCTTCCCCACCACCATCACCACCACCCCAGCTGCCAGAAGATAAGGGTCCATACATAATTGGTCACCTCGTATAAATTAAATGTTTCTTTACCAGTACCGAGGTTCAAGTGGGTAGCCAATGTGGATGTAGCACAGCAGAACAAAGCTTGGTTCCCATGGCACTTTTAAGACCAACAAAGTTTTATTCAAGGTCTAAGCTTCTATGTGCACGCAGTGTGTTGGCTTCCTTCGTTTTACCAGCGTTTGTCCTGCACTTTGCTTTTCGGTCTACGATCCAGGATTGCTTTTTTTTTTTTTTTATTGCGCAGTTTATGCAAATATGGGAAGGGGGATTTTTATTTAAGAATAAATTTTTATTTTAATGAGCTCAGTCTGGATGGTTTCTTGTGTCTCATCCTCAGCTGTTTATTGACTGGATGGTGAAGGGAAGGGGGGGAACCTTTCTGTTATTTCACCGATCGCAAGACCGATTTGCATATAAATGGAAACGAGGCATTCGCATGCAGTCGCGTTATATTGAGTCAGTCTGCTGATCTGTCAAGGTCAGTCTTGTCTACTTTGACTGGCTGTCAAGCAGGAGCTGTCTAGCCACGTCTCAGGCTGAGGTCTTTGATGTCACTCTAGCCCTGCTACCTGGTCCTTTTAAGAAGAGATGCTGGTGACTGAACCTGGGACATTCTGTAAGGCAAGCAGATGTTCTAGCATTGTTCCTCAATTAAACTTGCAAAATAGTATGCCTAGCAGATTGGGATTTCTACCACTTCTAACTCACCTAGACAAATCTGTAACCCAGGCTAATCCACCCGTCTCCAGGTTTTCAGTCAAAGTACACCCTATACTCCTATGGCTGCGGTTCTCAACCTGTGGGTCGCGACCCCTTTGGGGGTCAAACTACCCTTTCACAGGGTTCGCGACCATTAGGGCTAGAGCTCCCCCCCCTTCCAAAGCAGCCATTCCCTGCTCTCTGGACTCTGGGGAGGAGCAGTAACCGTGGGGGATCCCCAGGCTCTACTCGTGAGCAAGGCCCCTGAATACAATAGGCAGTGCAGCGGAGAAGGGGAGGCGGAGCAAGCCGGGCAGCCTCCCTCCTTCTGTGCACATGGGCAAGAGGGAGCTTATTATAAGAGAAACCTGACGTTTTGATTATATATAACTATTACAATAATGTAAGCAATGAAAGGACAGTTCTTAAATATTTTGTTGTTGTTGACAACTTTAGCAGTACAACCCTAAGGTCTGCTCAGAATCCTATTCGAGTCTGTCCAGTGAAATACTCTGTGCAAAGTATTCTTAGGATGGTACTGTTAATTCAACATTATATTGTAGTATGTCAAGGAATACAAGATTGTGGTAATGCATTCTGTTGTAGCCATAATGCCTTAAGTAATGTGCATGGGACTTTACCAGTCTTTTCCCCTTAGGATCTCTGTATAAAGAACCATATCAGTACCATATTGCATTATGCCATGCTTAATATTCTACAGCATATCAATTGCTGACTTTTTGTAAGGTTAAAGCAAGTCCTCCAGTGATGGGGAAATGATGCTAATGTTGCAATATGTAAAAGCTATCCAGACTGTATGCAAAGATGCTTTGACTCTGATCTTTCCCAAAAGATCATATAAAACCAGGTTTTGGAAAGAGCACAGAAAGTGGACCATTAAGAGATGTTGTAGATGCTCCTGCACCAAAGTAGACACAAAACCTCAATGTGGAAGCACTCTATTGAGTCTTTCCCAAATTATTTAAGCTAGTTTTGCTGTTCAGTTTGGGAAGTTATACGCACAGAAACAGTACAGTGGCTTAAATAGCACACAGATTGCTTTTGTACATAACATCAGAGGCTCTGTTGTATAAATAGGTAACAGGTTCCTAGCACTGCTGTTATAAAACCTACATAGAGTGGAATATACAAATTAACAGTTTCTTTATTCTATAACTGTTCATGCCCCCATTGCATTCTGTAAATGATGAACCTTGCTAATAAATGTTTAATTTCTGAAATATTTCAAATTCCACAGTGAGCCTCAAAAGAGGCAATCAGTACATCAGCGCATGGTTCTAACAAGCATAGCTAATTAGTCCTACAGGTCTATTGTTGGTGATAAGCGATTCTATAAGATGCTTAGTATATGAAGTGGTTTTTACTGCTGGCACATAATCTGATCATCATTTTCCAAAGGGTGGGGGGGGGGCAGATGCTGTCCCTGGCCATTCTGCAACTCCTGACTTGGCTAGATTTTTAAACCAGCCCACAAACACAAAATCTGAACCATATGTATTGGCCCCATTACGCTGGGCCAAGATTTGACTCCTGTATAATAATAGAAAGGTTGAGAAGTCTGCCTTCAGCTACATCATGGGTAGAAAGAAACTGAGATGTTTGTGGTGAAAACCCACTGCTCTCTCTGTGTACATTGTGCTAATCAGATTCCAGTGGTTGAGAGGAAGCCCTGATCTGGATAGCTCAGGCAAGCCCGATTCTGTCAGATCTCAGAAGCTGACCCTGACCAGAGCCTAGTCAGCACAGGAAAATCCAGCTGCCAAAGCACATTGAAAGTGCATTATCCTATGTGTGCAGAATAGGCCTAGGATCTGGACGGAATTCTTCCAAGAAACATGACACAGAGGCTATAGATTGTCATGCATTCCTGCAATAACTGTTGTACCTTAAGTCCCACTGAAAAGACCAAGTTGCCTGATCACCAGCATCCTTTGCATTGATATGGGCCAGGCTGTAGTGTGGAGACAGAGAGGTTAATTCTCCCACTCCTGCCATGCAGTTTTCCTAAGAACATAGGCCTCCTCTTTTTTGCCCTTTCCGACTACAGGGAGGGAAGCTCACCACGGAAGCTTCATCTTTCCAAGAAGAAACCTCTGCATGTGACCCTGCCCACCCCCAGAAGTCAAGGAAGAGCGTGTCCCCTTTTGTTGGGAGGGAGGTGTTATGGAGCCTGCAAGCCTTTGTGTGTGCAAATGGTTCTACAGCCCAACAGGCTTGGGACCAAAGCCCACAACAAACAGAACGAGAGAAGTCAAGCGTCTTCCAGTGGGGCTTGCCTGATGGAACTGCCCCTTAAGCATCAGAGGATGGTTCTGTTCAAACAGCTCGTCAAGCTGGAAGAGATGAGCCCTCCCCAAGCCAAGGGTGTGGGTGTGAAAAGAAAGCACAGACTGGGGTTAGGCAGAGGGGAACATGGCCACAAGTACTGATTTTTTTTGTCTCTGGGGATCTGATATAGGGGGCGATGGACTGGCTGTCCTGTAGGAGTGCTTTGGACTGTCACCTGCACTCTGTACTTGTATATGTGTCAATTAAGCAAATATTCCAAACCCACTGTCAGTCTCTTTACCAAGGAGAACCAACCTGGAATGTCTCACTGCTCAGGGAAGTGGGTAGAACTAACAACTGGGCAATTCCTGGACATTTTGGGAGCAGATTTCAGGAGGTGGTGTTTAGGGAGGGGAAGGAACGCCCCAAATGCCAGATTAGGCAGCATGTTTTAAGACATTTTTATGCAAAGCTGTGGTCCGCCGGATTATTATGGAAATGAAAAGATGTTTTTGTAAGTCCTCATTGACCCTGGAAAAAGATATTTGAAACAGGAAAACATACCCGGGAGTTCTGCTGCTCTCATTTGTTTATAAGAGGACTAAGATCTTATGGAGTGTTTCTTTCAGCAGCCAGTGGTGTTGTGACTCCGTGGGAAAGGCGAGAAAAGATTACCTACAAAGATAGATTAGATAGAATCTAATGGAAGTTATTCACGCAGTGAGCGGGCTAAGGATTTCTGATGTGGGACACATCTTCTGGTGCGCCTCACCAAATGGAAATGTAGACGGATGTCACATCCATCATTGCACGCATGAAGCGTGCCAGAAGATGGAGGGCCCAGCTCATGCACTCATGCACATGCATACTCGTGTGACCCACAGGGGTCGAGGCAGCAGCAGAGGAGCAGGTAAGCAGGAGGAGGGAAGGGAGTGTGTGTGTGTGTGTTTGCTTGCTTGGAGGGAGGGAGGGAGGTTGGGAAACCCATAGATAAAGGGGGAAACAGGAGGGGGAAGGGGGGAGTCTCTCTCTTGGTGCCTTTGCGAGGGAGAGAGGGGAGAAGAGGCAGGGAGGAGGTTGGGAAACCAACAGGTAAGAGGAAAACCAGGGGTGGGGAAGGGAATCTCTGTATGTCTGTGTGTGTGTTTGCGAGGGAGGGAGGGGCCCTGATAAAGTCGCTCCAGAGAAGGTATGTGTCCCACATACCCTCTGAGATTCAGGCTGTCAGGTCAAAATTTTTATTTTTATTGCATTATTCTTGATGGCTGTTAATGTTATTTATGAATTCATGCTATGTGTTTTGTATAAGAGTCTCCACTTTGTGTACACGGTATTTTGCATACTTCTGGAGTCCATGTTCCTATTAACGTGTCTCTTGTTTGTTGTTCTGATCCCAGAAACAGTTTGAGCCATCTCACTGAGAACTGTCTATGCCTTGTGACGTCTGCAGGGACAATCTTGCAACAAGAAAAGAAAGGATATTAAACTTTCTTCCAGATGAAATATTTGTAATATAACAGAATGGTTCCCTTCCTTTCCCCCCCCCCCCCAAATCATTAGCAAATTCCCCCTAGGGAAGCATAACCTGTCCGCAAACAAGAACCCATGTCAGCTTCCCAATCCACACAAGGAGGAAGATCTTTTTTTTTTAACATGTGTGTCCCTCACTCCTGAAGATCTAAGAGTCCTGGCAGTTTCAGGCATTTGGGTAATGTGTAGGCATGTCGAATTAGCACCTCGGGTTTTGTAAAGCTGAGCATGGCAGACCAAAAGGGCCTTTGTCAAGTACTGCCAAGGAAAAGAGTCTGAAATCTGTCATGCAGCCCTCAAGAGGGTTCTTCCTGCTCTCACCTAGCTCCAGGCTCCCGGAGAGGAGGAAGCCTTTGCCGCCTGCTAACAGAGCCGGAGGAAAGGAGCTAACACTGCGGCCTGGAAAAGGAAGGAAGGGAAAGAGCCATGGGGGCTGATCCTTTGTTTTCTCTGGCAAGGAAATGCCAAGTTCTGCAGCGAGGACAGAAGTGGACAGCAAAGGTCTCTCCCCTTGTTAAGAGCCCGGCACGGCTTCCACCAGAGGTAGCCAGACTGCAGTCCATGGCCGATTGGAGAGCCACAGTTTGGCCACCCCTGGCTTAAGGACTGGAACGGGGCTCTCCAGCCACTGATGCTCGCAGCGGCTGGCAGAACATGAGGCAAAGGGAAGCTTCAACATAAAAGTGTAATATATGAACTGGCCCTTTATTCCCACGAGTCTCATCTCTGAAATGTTGGCCCTACTGTGATCCCGCCTAACTGAGCGGGGAGGTTTCTCTGAGGAGGACGCAAGCCAGTTGCTTGTGGTTATAAATGCGCTTGTTACATGCTAATGGGTTCCTGCGCTTGGTATCACAGGCACAGAATTTCAGAAAACACATCTAAATGCTCATCTCCTTCCTCTTCTCTGCCAGAGATCTCCTCTTCCGGCCCAGGACTGTGTCGAAGCTCTGTGACCGTGGACGGATCTTCATCTCAGTGCGGGGGATGGAGTACAAATGGCCTTTCCATGGCTCCCAATTAACTCCCTGGAAAGAACAAGGACTGTTATCATCTGTAACATATAAGTGAGACCAGCTTCTGGAAACGATGGGCAAAAATTCAAATCCTTGCTTGTTCTTATAATAAAACCATCTCAGGACTCTCGTGCACATACTCCTAATTAATTTTAAGGCATAGAACAACTCTACGGATTGGGTCCAGTGCCAGAGCCAGCTTGGTGTAGAGAGCCAGCTTGGTGTAGTGGTTAGGAGCACTGACTTCTAATCCGGTTAGCTGGGTTTGATTCCCTGCTCTTCCTCCGCATGCAGCCAGCTGGGTGACCTTGGGCTCGCCACAACACTGATAAAGCTGTTCTGACCCAGCAGTAATATCAGGGCTCTCTCAGCCTCACCCACCTCTCAGGGTGTCTCTTGTGGGGAGAGGAATGGGAAGGCGACTGTAAGCCGCTTTGAGCCTCCTTTGCATAGAGAAAAGCGGCACATAAGAACCAGCTCCTTCCTTCCTTCCTTCCTTCCTTCCTTCCTTCCTTCCTTCCTTCCTTCCTTCCTTCCTTCCTTCCTTCCTTCCTTCCTTCCTTCCTTCCTTCCTTCCTTCCTTCCTTCCTTCCTTCCTTCCTTCCTTCCTTCCTTCATTTGACTGATCTCTGCAGCCTGGATCCAACAGAGCAGCATTCTTCAAACGAGCCTTGTGTTTGGCTTCATTAGTGTTTTGGATTGTATGTTGTTGCCACAAGTTAATGAACTGGCCTTTCCTAATTGAACTGAATTTAATCTTCTTGATTGAATGTTGATGTTAGATTGAATGAATGGATTTCCCTTGATCAAATTTTTGCTGTTAGATTTAATTAATTTCTTCTCCTTAGCTACATAATAGACACAATGAACTGATTCTCTTTGATTGAACTGGGCTGTTGGATCTAATGAATTGATTCTACTCGATCGGGCCCTGGGCTTAGATCCAACGAATTGATTCTCAGTGACGGAATAGCAAAAGCAGCTTTGCTGGATCAGACCAATAGTCCTGAACAAGGTCATAATTTTATCATGCAGCAGTGAATCCCACAAGTTCATTATTCTTTGAGTGAAAAAATAGTCCCTATTGTCTGTTCTGAATAAACCGTCCATCACCCGTATTGGAGGATGCCTGCAAGTTCTATTATTATTAAAGAGGACATAGTTACTGCTGGCCCTTCAGACACTGTGCAACAGAAGAAATTGCCCATTAAAAATTAGCTGCAGGTGGATATTCAATAAGGGAAGAATTTCCCAAACTTCTCTCCACCTACCAATTTTCTGTGCATTCCACTGCAGTGTATTCTACTGAGGCTAAAGGCGCAGTAGACAAACTGGAACTTATGAAGGAAATTACCAGGTAAAGGGGGAAAGTGCAACTTACAGTCTACACCTGCCATTAAAAAAGTGCAGCCTAACCATACCTTACACCTGCTCTTGACCTTATAGGATTTCTAGCCTACTGTAATGAACCCTTTGCTGATTTCCTAATTCTTCCTTGTTTCTCCCTGGTGGATTCAAAACTTGGTCGGCTGTACCATCCTCCTTCCCCCAGCTTCTTAACTGGAAAAACTTGCTTAAGAATAAAAGAAGAGCCTGGTACTTCTGATCTAGCATCCTGCTTCACACAGTGGCCAGCTGGTTGCCCTGGAGAGCCAAAAAGCAGGATATAGAGGCCAAGGGGGCTTCTCTCCAAATTGCCACAATTACTGTTCAGTGTTTCCAAATTACAGTTTTGATGTGGATATTACGACTTTATGACTGTTTTTGATCTGTTTGCACAGTTTAAAAAAATTAGATGTATGGTTCAACTGTACTGGGTCTGTGTACACCGCCCCAAGACGTCGTAGTGAGGGGCGATATATAAACTGAATGAATAAATAAAATAAAGGCCTTCCCCTCCTAGCATTCTCATCCAGTTTTTATTGCTTTTGATTCTGTAGCTTCTCTTTAGCCTCCATGGCGAGTTGCTACTGATAGAAATTTCCCCCATGAATCTGTTCCATCCTCTTTTAAAGCTCATGACAGCCTGTGGGTGGCAAGTCCCAGGATTTAATCCCGCATCAAGTCAAAAAGACTTTCCTTCTGTCTGCCCTGAATGAAGAGCCCCTGAGCCTCATTCAAGGACCCAAGTGTTAGAATTTGGGGAGAGGGTGGGGGAAAGTCCTCTCTGTCCACTTTCTCCGCCCCATGGATGATCAGATTGGATGTATTGGACACAGGTCCAAGCCAGCTACAAAACCCACACAATAAAAACACTCATAGATGAAACATTTAAAACATTATAAAACTATAAAAACGATGTCAAAATTAGCTTAAGGCAAATTGCCAGTAGCACAGTTTTTGTTGTACTTTGCATAGTACGTGGCTATTTGTTTGGTGACCTCAATATTTCCCCTGGAAAGGAGACTTTTAATTTTCACTTCCTCAAAGTCATCAGGGACCCCCCCAGGGGGGGTTGATGCTTTTATTTCAGATTCCTAATAAAGCGAGCACACTCCATGCACAGTTTTATAAACCTCGGTCCGGTCTCCCTCATACCCATCTTTTCTCTAAACTAGCGGTCCCCAACCTTCTTGTAGTCGGGGACCGCCTCTGAGGATGGGAGAGAGCCGGCGGCCCAGCCGCCGTAGCTGCATGTAAACGCGCACGCGCAGTTGCCGCACATGCACATTTTCGCCACTAGGTGGCGCTGCCGCGCATGCGCAGAGCTGCCGCATGTGCGCGTTTTTGCCAGCAGGGGGCGCAAACACGTATGTGCGGCAGCTCCGCGCGTGTGCATTTGCGTCACTGCCGTGCCGGCAGCCATGCCTGCCTCTTCCCCCCCTTTCGCTGCGGGGGGGGAGGCAGGCGCGGCCGCTGGCAGCCCGGTACCGAGCCGCAGACCAAAGGTTGAGGACCCCTGCTCTAAACCAAAAAGCCCAAAGTCTCCTCATACAGAAGGTGCCCCCATCTGCTGATCACTTTTGGTTGCCTTCTTCTGCACTTTTTACAGCTCTACGATGACAGTCAGTGAAGTGTTATGGTTAGGAGTGTTGAACTTGTCTCTAGGAGTTCGAATCCCCACTCGTGCCACGGAAGCTCACAGGGTGCCCTTGGGCCAGTCACCTTTCAGCCTAACCTACCTCACAAGGTTGTTGTGAGTCCGATGTATTGATCTGTTTAGTTCTATATGAACCGCCCTGAACCTTAGGGAAGGGGCGTATACAAATGTAATAGATAAATTAATAAATAATAAATAAAATGGAGAAAAGGAGAACAGCATAAGCCGTTTTGGGTTCCCATTGGGGAGAAAACACCTTTGCCTGCCCCAGCAACAAAAGCCATATTGGGAAACCATCAATTGCTGGTTGATGGATTCAGTTATTTGATTCTTTTTAATGGGTTTAATCATTTTAATTTTCTCTGTATTTTAACAATGCGGTAAACTGCCCCGAGATGGCAGTGCCACTAGGGGTGGTCTGGAAATCTGCTAATAAATAAATAAAATTAAAGGTACAAATTAAGTCAATAAAATATCCTTTTTGAGATACCAGAATGGTACAGTGGCCACAACAAAGGCGATACAATAATGGCTGTTACATTTTCGATTCCATTCCTAACAATCCCTAGCATAGACCCCACCTTTTTAGTCTTAATTAAAAATAAGAACACTATTTGTATAGCGCTTTCAAATATTCAGGGTTCTCATCTTCATTTTCTTTCATCTCTGGACGTAACTGTCAATCTACGAACCACCTAAATTTAATTTCCAGCCTTGCTACTATGGTTACCATGTTCGCTCTTCATTTCAATTTGTAAGGGTTCTGCGAGTGCCCATTCATGCCAGAGAGAGGCCTCATTTTTATATTTCTCAAGGGAGAGACATCACTGTCTCTCTTGGAGCAATCTGAAAACTTTTTTGTGACTTATTGAAGTCCTGAACTCCCTCCGAAGACTCTCACCATGTCCGGGCAGGAGGCCTTCCCCTCATGCTCAGCATCTTCTCTCTTCCCCCCACACATCTTCTTGAGCACCCTACAGTGTATCTTATCACCGTCTGTCAACTGTCATCTAGTTACTATAGGGCAGGGCTTGCCAAACTGTGGCTCTCCTGATCTCCATGGACTACAATTCCCATGAGCCGTTGCCAGCAGCATGGAATTGTAGTCCATGGACATCCGGAGAGCCGCAGTTTGGCCACCCCTGCCATAGGGGTATGATTACTCTGCAGGTTTAAGAAGAAAAGAGTTGGGTTTTAGACCTCGCTTTTCACTACCAGGAGTCTCAAAGTGGCTTACAATCCCCTTCCTTTCCTCTCCCCACAACAGATACCCTGTGAGGGAGGTGAGGCTGAGAGAACTCAGACAGGACTGCTTGGTCAGATTAGCACTATCAGGGCTGTGAGGAGCCCAAGGTCACCCACCTGGCTGCATGTGGAGAAGCAGGGAATCAAGCCTGGCTCACCAGATTAGAAGGCACCGCTCTTAACCACTACACCGACCTGGCTCTCAAGATAGCCTTCCACCACTCCAGCAACTGGAAATAAGAAATCCTTCTTCATTCCTCCTCACATTCAGAGTAGCAGTAGGAAAGGCTAGATGGGTTCCGTTATCATTCATGGCACAATTCAGGAGGTCCCAAAACATCCATGCTGTATTCAATAACCATCGCCATACTCTGTCAGGCTCAGGAAAAGTACTGTGCCTTGTGTAGGGAAGAAACAAAAAACTGGATTCGCACACAGCCCCGGACTCACCTCGCTGTGATTGTCGTCTCCGTATTTCCCGTTGAGATTCGCCAAGTGGCAGTTCTTGTACCACCAGCCCCCGTGGTGGGAGATCGCGCAGTTGCTGATAGCAATGTCGTTGTCCCTATCCCAGGTGGTAAATCGCCTCTCGTTGTGGTAAGTCATAGCATCCCCTAAACGAGGAAAGAAAAGGTTGGCGTTGTGGGGAGGCCTGTTACAGGAACACATGGGGTTCACCCAAATAAGAGCAGATGCGTACCTGGAAAGACAAAGAAACAAGTCCTACGCCCCAGTGACAGACCATTAAAAATGTTGTACAGGTGACAGGTACAAACACTTAGGCTAACCCAATCTCATCAGATCTTGGAAGCTAAGCAGGGTCAACCATGCTTAGTACTTGGAAGGAAATCCACCAAGACCATCCAGGGTTGCTATGCAATGACAAAGCATTTCTATACAACTCTTGCCTTGGGGGGAAAAAAGTTATGGGGTCATCTGTTAGCTATGTCTTGATGGGGATGGGGAAAGTATGTATGTTGTTGTTGTTAGGTGCGAAGTCATGTCCGACCCATCGCGACCCCATGGACAATGATCCTCCAGGCCTTCCTGTCCTCTACCATTCCCTGGAGTCCATTTGAGCTCGCACCGACTGCTTCAGTGACTCCATCCAGCCACCTCATTCTCTGTTATACCCTTTTGCCCTCAATCGCTCCCAGCATTAGGCTCTTCTCCAGGGAGTCCTTCCTTCTCATGAGGTGGCCAAAGTATTTGAGTATATACATTTGAGTATGTATGGACAGGCCCCTGCAGTTTTAACAAAAGGAAGTCCCCACAATGCCTTCGGTCCAGCTTCCTAGTGCAAAAACAACGGCCACGGAACGTGACTTACCGGCAGTGCCTCTATAGTTTCCTACCGAGAGCCTGTATCTCTCCCTGCTTGAGCCCACCCGGAAGAGGTCGTATTTGGCGTAGGCGGAATCGTTGTGGGTTTGCAAATCCACCCTCAGCTCAAATGGGGTGGCAGCATTGCTGGTCAGTTCGTGAAGCTTTTCCAGGCCTGCAAGAAACAATCCAGAGTCACAGTGATGGACAGCCGCACAAAGCCATTCATGTAGGCATCTCCTGCTTGGCTGGGGTAAGTAAGACTTGCATTCAAGAAGAGAAGCTTTTGTACAATGAACACAAGGAAAGCCCTCCTCGATCAAATCAGAACTCATCTAACCACCAAGAGGGGCTGGCCAGGTGCTTCAAGTAAGCACACGAAACCAAGGGCCTTCCCTTATTGTGCTCCCTCCCCAATCCTGCACAAAAAAGCCTTGGAATTTAGGGGAATACTTGTCTCTGATTCAGTCATCGAAGAGCTGGGTTTTTTTGTACCTTGCTTTCTACTACCCAAAGGAGTTTCAACCACTACACCTGTATTGAGCAAATAGGTGGACTAGATGGCCTGTAGGGCCGCTTCCAAGCAAGAGACAGTGTAGTGGTTGAGCACCCTGCACAGATGCACACAGCCTGCCAGAAAAGGGTAGGAAGCCTAAACAAGAGACAAGTGTCAGGAATTGGATAGCGTTGGTCATAAACATGATTTTGTGACTGTTCTGAAAAAGGAATTACCCGAAGGAGTCTCAGAGCGGCTTACATTCGCCTTCCCTTTCCTCTCCCCACAACAGACACCCTGTGAGGGAGGAGGGGCTGAGAGAGCTCTGAGAACTGGATGCATATGGAGGAAGAGTGAGGAATCAAACCCGGTTCTCCAGATTGGAGACCACCGTTCTTCATCGCTACACCACATTGGCTCTCACTTGAAAAGTCAAATTAGTAGGGAGCTCCAAGTCTGTTTCCTTCCTAAATAGCAGGCATACGGGGCTTCAATTTGGAGGGGGACTGTAGCATGGGGCAGGGACGGGACTATTAACTCTTCTCCTTCCACGCCATTTTGCCAACTTGAAATGCACCTTCAACAATCTAAGGAATTCCCTTGCCATTGCAAAGACCCCAATGTTGCCAGATATATAGTGGGTCTTAAATACATGAATCCTTGGTTAGCCTTTCTTTGACCTCAGTGGTCACTGGAGAAAGGGCTGGGAGAGCGTGTGTCAGACTCAGGACTCAACATGGCTCCAGCAGCATGGATCCCTAGTGCCGTTTCCAGTAGGGCACTGGGCTGACCAGAAGAACTGGATCAGCACCCGAACCAAAGCCTCCTCACCCTTCCCAAATTCCACGAAGATACAGTACCAAGCCAAAATTCCCCTCTAGGATCTCCAAAGCCTTCGGCGTAGTTCCTCCAGCGCTTAAAGAAATCCAGCTGCCCCGTGTTCCGACGCTGGAACACCTGCAGGAGCAAAGCAGAAGCCAAACATTCACTGAGCATTGATTTCTAATTGCTATATAGCTAGGGTAGCTAAACTGTGGCTCTCCAGATGTCCATGGACTACAATTCCCATGAGCCCCTCCCACCACATGCTATCAGGGGATCGTGGGGATTGTAGTCCTTGGACATCTGGAGAGCCACAGTTTGGCCGCCCCTGGGACTGCAGATTAAAAGTTAAGAAGGTTCAGGAGCCATACAGTAAACTATTCAAACTACCAAGTTCCAAAGTAAACCTGATGTGATTTATAAGGATATTTACACAGTTCTCCCATCTGTATCATGGTAGATGGAACTACAGTATGTTTACGGGAATTGGGTTCCTAGGGGGAAGGGTTCTAAGGGAACAGAACTCTGCCTCTCTGGGTCTACACTGGGAAGTTCAGCAAAGCCCGAGGCCCTCTCATTATCATGACCTGACTTACCCTATTGTAGAGATACGACGATGGGTCTACCCAGTGCATTCTGGGATTCTGAACAGTTCGTATATCACCCTATCAGAGACAGCCTTGGCAGAAAGCTTATGGACCAATAGGAACCGTCTGTTAAGGACCAATCAGGGCTCTTAGCGGGCTGGTTGGACAGTATATAAGTTGGTGCTGTCCCCATGTTCAGTGCTCAGGGCTTCTGGTTGGAGTTAATAAAGAGCTGATTGTTTTTGAAGAGCTGTGTACAGACACAGCAGAATTAATATGAACAACCTGAGCAGTACCAGTTCACCGTTTTTCATTTCCGGATTTGACTCCGAGCACTGAACATAGGCAGTTTACTGTAGTTTTCAGTTAACTTCTATACTTTTTAAATTTGTTAAAAATTTACTGGGTGATATGACCATATAAGGTCATGTCAACCCACCCCATCCCCCCAAAATAGCCAGTGAGGGGCCTGGAGGAGAGGGGCTCCGGGTGGGCGTGTCCACAGCTCTGCTTCCCAACCATGTTCTGCACAACTGCATCACTTCTGAGGTCTCTCAAAGCCTGAAGAATGTTTCAGGGGTTTCTCAACGGCAAAAATATTGAGAAAGGCTGCTTTAGAGGGTGGACTCTGGCTAGGGAGGCCAGCCTCCAGGTGAGACTTGAGGGTTCCCTGGAATTACAGTTGACTATAGAGATCTTTCCCCCTGGTCTAACACCTGCAGCTTTCGGGAATGAAACTGGGGAGGGCAGGGACCTTAATGGGCTACAATGCCACAGAATCCTCCCTCCAGAGCAGCTGGGGAAACTTATCTCTTTGTAATTCTGGGTGATCCCCCAGGTCCCATCTGGAGGCTGGCCCCCCTATGTCCTCCCCAGACTCCATCCCCATAGCTCCAGGAGTTTCCCAACATGGATCTGGCCAACCTACCCCCCCCATCCCCTGCCTGTGGGGAGGGGGGACCTGGCAACTCTAACTGTGGCCCTGTACCCCACTGAGGACCCTGTCCTCCTCAAGCCTCCAAGAATTTCCCAAATTGAATTTGGCAACTCTACCCCCCAGATGCCCCTTCTCCTGCCAGTGTCCCAGGAAGAGGTCTTACAACCCTAGCTGTAGCTTATTGCTGGCGTAGGGAACCAAGAAAATAGGACAGGCCAATAATGGAGAATACTTTGGACAGGGAAACAAGAAATGAAGGGGAAGAGCCTCCCCCCCCCCTACATGTACACACATTCCAGAAACACTCACTATCCATCCACCACCATCCGTGGTCATGTCGCAGTACACTTGGAAGGGCCTGTTGAGGTCGCCATTGAGATAGATGGTGTAGATGCCATTTGTGGAATGTCCATTGTGCTGGGTCTGGCTGCAGTCGGCAGGGAAGGGGTAGAGCAAACTGACTGCAGGGACAAAAAGTGGGGGGGGGAGCACGTAAGGTACACTGAAAACGGAATGGCAGAAATGCTCAAAGGAGGTTTTGGCTGTCAACCAAGAGCAGAGTTAATAAAGGGAGGCTGAAGCAAAATTGCTGACATAATAATACAGCAATAATCGGCGGAATAATGGAATGCTTTGAAACTCTGTTATATAAGTGCTAAATATTGCGGTGACGCAGCTGGGAGGCAGACAAAATGGTCAGTAACCTATCATTTTATAAAATCTAACTTTTCTCCTTTGTTTAAACTATTCAAAACAGTCCATCTCAGAACAGGCTATTTACTAACCATTTCTGTACAAAAACTTCGAATGGCGTTTGCTCATGTACGCTTTCCAGTTATGCCATCAGCCCTACTCTCAGGCCGTTTTTCCGGTGTACCTTTTGCCCTTCACCTATGTATTTGTGGAGAACCTGCTGTTGAAGACCTCTGTCGTTATGTTTTGGATTATCCACTATACTTGGAGCCAAGAACCAAATATATTGAGAGATTTTTGAGTGACCAGAACTTCCCTGCGAATTTGGACAAAATAGTATTTTTATTATCAAGGCCCTGGTATTCTTTGGAGGTCGCCGTCTCAAGTGCTAGCCAAGGCCGACCCGGCTTAGCTTCCAAGGAGATGCTACCTGATCAAATCTCAGAGAAGAGCCTGACTATGCCTGGTAGCTCAGGCAACTTTTAAGTCTCATAGGCATTGGGAGGGAAACACATAAAGTAAATAATGAAAGCTCTTAAGCCTCTGCTCTTCTTTGACTCTCTTCCCCTGAGGGTTTACTCCTTCCCCTGTCAGTTTTGAGGAGGCTGGAAAAAACCCTGAAGGTTCAGATTGAGTCCTAAGACCTGGTAACCTTTCACCTGAGGTATGAAAAACCTCTTTGCATTAGCCATATATTCATCCTCTCCAGAAGACTAATGAAGATTCTTACTGGTGCCACCTACAATGGACAAAATCAACAATTGTGTGTGCCATCTCCATTGTGGCTCCCATCTTGTATAATGGCCTGCCTGAGGAGGACAGGAAAAAGACAATGATGAAAAAGATGTATTGGGTTTTTTATATTCTGTCCTTCACAACCTGAAGGAGTCCCAAAGTGGCTTACAAAAACTTTCCCTTCCTCTCCCCACAACAGACATCCTGTGAGGTAGGTGAGGCTGAGAGAGCTCTAACAGAACTGTTTTGTTAGCCCAAGGTCACCCAGCTGGCTGCATGTGGATGAGTAGAGGCCACCACTCTTAAACACTACACCTGCTAGTTCTCAAGGAAGACTCCCACTCTCTTGGTTTTCCACAAATTATTCAAAAGGGCTTTTCTACTGGGTTAAATGTATAAAAGACCCATTATTTGTCTTGGAAGTACAAAAGCTTTTCATAGTATTCCAATTTTCCATGTTCCCTTGTTAAGGGGGAAATGCTGGTCATACAAATAGCAGAGATGATCTGACTCCAGTGGTAACAAGAGAAAGAAATTTTACTTACAAAAATACAAGCACATCTTACATGATGTATTCATGTAGGTACATGTAGGTGGCAGGTTACAGTGGATGAGCGATAGGGATGTGAGTGTCCTGCATAGTGCTGGGAGTTGGACTAGATGACCCATGAGGTCCCTTCCAACTCTATGATTCTATGATTCTAACTTACTGTGAACAGATTATTAACTTTCATAAAGGCTAACTTGCTACATCTTCAAGCTCAGGTAAGAAAGAGAAGAGAGGCCCTGTATAAGATGAAACACAGCAAGCAAGCAAGGGCAAAAGAGGCAAATGAGAGGGTGGGGCCAATTGCAAAGTGTACCCCAGGGAGATAATGCTCTTAACTCTTTCCCTCCCAGGTCCTCTTGCATGCAGAGCTGCAGAATCTAACATCTTTGTGGAGGCAGTAGGCTTCTCAATGTTACATGAATAAATTATTGGGGCTTATGGTCTATATACTACTGTGTACAGCTTGCTGTGGTTTTGCTATTGTGTAATTTTTTGCTATTGTGTAATTTTGCTATTGTGTAATTTTGCATTATTTAATATGTTAATACTTATGCTTTGCTTGAGTTCTGGCTTTTTAACTCCTGGTTGGTTCTACAACCCAAATCCTATTTTATTGTTTACTGAATGTTCCATCTTGCTGATCATATTGACTCACTTTGTTTAATTTGCTTTGAGCCTCAGTGAGAAAGACGGGCAATAAGTAATGTAAATAAAAATAAGTAAATAAATAGTTGTGAGCACGAGTAGCTGTAGACTTGTCATTTCCCCCTGCCCGTGAACAATCCCTCATATCTGCCCTCAATGTTCCACTCCAGATATTTTGAAGAACAAAAAAAGGGAGAAAGGGAGAGTGGCAGCTATGATGACACTCTAGGAATTTACCCTGGTCTCTATCTCTATTTACCATAGAGAATGGAGAAATTCCTAGACCTTCACCAAGAAATGATGTCATTTCCTCTTAAACCTCTTAAACCTCCATCCCCAAACCAGCCACTACCCCCCAAATCCTCCAGCATTGGGGTGGAACCTGAGCACCAAATATTGAAAATCTTATCACAGTGATGAAGGCTTACCTGTGGAAAAGGTAATGGCTGCTTTTCTGCTCCAGCGGTCTCCCTTAAAGGCCATGATATAGATGGTATATTTAGTACCCCGGCTAAGGTCTTCCAACACAAACCTTTGTTCATTAGGGCCTAGCCGGACTTCCTGTAACACGAGCACAAAAAGGGACGTGTAAAAATACAACCCACTGAAAATTTGATGACAGCCACTCTATTCTTCAGTGATTTGCTCCCTGTGAGGCAGGCAGTATTTTTCCAAAGTCTGTTCTTGGAAATAGGGACTGTGGCACGGGTACATGCCCCACATTTCCACAGTGAACATAGAGGCACAACATTCCCTTCGCTTCTATGCCATCTCCTCAACTTCCTTTAACAATCCTTTTATTCCTTGCTCATCCAAATGCCCAACTGCCCCTCTTGTTGGTTTCCTGCTCTGGGTGTATTTAAAGAAATCCATATTGTTTATCTTGATACTTTTAGCAATCTGCTTCCCAAACGCTCTTTTTGCTTACAAAATTATTAGCAATCTGCTTCTCAAATGCTCTTTTTGCTTACAAAATTATTAACTTATATTATTAAATTATTAACTTCTTCTGTTCACCTCCTTGGGGCAGATCCTTCATTTTTTCCAAGTAGCCTTTCTGCCTTTTATGGCTTCTTTGACTTGGGTTGTTCATAATGTGGGCATCTTTTTAGACTTGTCAATACCTTTCCTAACCCAGGGAATGCATTCTAGCTAGGCTTCAATTTGTGTGGTTTTAAATAACTTCCGAGCATCCACTAGGTATTTGGCTTTCTCGAGTCTCCCTTGCAGCTTCCTTCTTAACTCATATTTTTAAAGTTCCCTCTTTTTAAATCATATGTTATCGCTTGAGGACAGCTTTCCATTAATACGAATGCTGCACTCAATGGCACTGTCATCTGTTACCAGCTGATGCAACATCTACATCTTGCACCAGGTCTACTCAGAACCAAAGTCCAAAATCATGACCCCTCTGCTTGCCTCTGTGGCCACCTGCTCCAGTGCACAGTCATTTATGATGTCTAGACACCTAATTTCTACAGCATGATTTGATTATGTGTTTACCAAGTCAATGTGAGGGCTGTTGAAGTCACCTAGTATCACAGCATTATCTCCTTTAGTCATTTTGCTTGTTTCCTTCTCTCTCTCAAGATCAGCCTCAGGAGTTTGATCCGGCAGAGAATAGTACACCCCTCCCTTTTAGGGGAATAGTGCACTCCTTTACAGCCTAGTACCTCAACCCTTAGAGCCTCTTGTGGCGCAGAGTGGTAAGGCAGCAGTCTGAAAGCTCTGCCCATGAGGCTGGGAGTTCAATCCCAGCAGCTGGCTCAAGGTTGACTCAGCCTTCCATCCTTCCGAGGTCGGCAAAATGAGTACCCAGCTTGCTGGGGGGTAAACGGTAATGACTGGGGAAGGCACTGGCAAACCACCCCGTATTGAGTCTGCCATGAAAACGCTGGAGGGCGTCACCCCAAGGGTCAGACATGACCCGGTGCTTGCACAGGGGATACCTTTACCTTTTACCTACCTCAACCCTTAGCTATTTTGTTGGGGAGTTCATTCCTCTGTTGCTCTCACACAGCAGTTCTCTGACTTACCTTGATGGTTCCATCTGGCTCTTGGTAAGTGAGGAGATACCCGTTAATCTGGGCATCAGGAGGTGTCCACGTCACCACTCCACTAGACTGCGTCACATCCGATACACGGATGTTCCGTGGAGGGTCGATTTCTGGAACAAACACAAACAAAGCCCAAGTGAATCTCTCATTATGACATAAATGATGCAAATTATTGTGGGAAACTGCACACAGAGGAATGTTATTACAGTAGGCTTCTAGCTTGAGGTCTGTTTTTCAAAAATCAGGGAGGATCCAACCATTTCCTAATAGCAGAGCCATTTAATTTAGCAGAAGTCTGCTTAGATTGGAGGAAGGTTCAAACCTGACCTGACAAGAAAGGTGGGGTATAAATATTTTAATATACAAACTTTGTTCAGTGGAGCGGTAGGATAAGGGTAGGATCCATCCCATCATTTTAGGCTGGTAAATGTATTCTCGCCTATGGTGCATTTTATAGTGGTTGAATAAAATCAGAGTCCAGTAGCACCTTTAAGACCAACAAAAATTTATTCAAGGCGTGAGCTTTTGAGTGCAAGCACTCTTCCTCGGACTATGATCTTCTTACATGACAGGGAATATATATTATATATTATATATTATATATTATATATTATATATTATATATTATATATTATATATTATATATTATATATTATATATTATATATTATATATTATATATTATATATTATATATTATATATTATATATTATATATCATATATCATATATCATATATCATATATCATATATCATATATCATATATTATATATTATATATTATATATTATAGTGGTTGATCATTCTTGTGATACCATTTTTTATTTCCTTGTATTTTCCTGACTTTGTGAGCTGCCAGGAGCAGATCTAAATAAGTATAGGGATTGGCGGGTGTGCAGACTGGACGTCCCCCAAATTGTTAAAAGGAGCTGAATAAATTCCTAAAGTACTACAACGTTGTAAGGCAGAGTGGAATTGGAGTGGGAACAGCCATAGGAATGTGGAGCGTGTTTTATTCTCAGCTGGACAGCAGAGGGCATCGCAGGGCACCAAATACAATTGTCTTAACTAAGGTCTCCCGTTTCTGTCACCCGTATATGCATCACTACTTCTGTAGATGTTGCAATACCTTGCGATATTTTAACACATTCACAGGGCAAGCACCTGTGTGGATCTAATTTGATGCAACAGTATAGGGTTGCCAACTTCGGACTGGAAATTCCTGGACATTGGGAGGTGGTGACAGCTGAGTTGGTAGGGGAAGCTCAGTAGGGATCAGATGTAATTATCTTCGGTTTCTCCTAGACTTGGTGGCATTCCATTGTTTTGGAGAACTGATTTCTGTCCTTTGGAAATCAATTGCAATTTTGGGGGAACTCCAACTCCCACTTCCCTTCCCACAGTCTCAGACTTGAGTAAACACTTGAAATATACCAGATAAACCCTAAGGCAGGCTTTCTCGATCTTTTTACCATTGAGAAACCCCTGAAACTTTCCTAAGACTCCGATAACCCCCCAAAGTGGTGCGATCGGGAAGAATATGGTTGGGAAGCATAGCTGTGGACACACCCACCTGGGACTCCTCCCCTTCCCACCCCCTCCAGGCCCATCATTGGCCACTGGAGGGTCGACATGACCATATACGGTCATATCAACCCCATAAATGTTTAGAAAATATTTAAAATATATAAACATTAATTAACTCCCATCTATTTGGGAAACCCTTCCAGGACCACCAAGAGTCCCCAGGCTTCATGAGACCCTGGCTGAGAAAGCCTGCCCCAGGGATTGCTGTTTGTGCCCCATCTCCAACAAGCTCTAGTGCCAACAGCTGGAAGAAAGCCATGTGGAGACTACACAGCTTTGCACTGATCGGGCCCTTATTCCCACCAGCCAGGGCAGAGGACCAGCTCAATCCTCCCCCTTCAAGCCCGTCAGCTTGAAACCCTTTTTGATTGGGGATCATATCAGGCTCCAAAAATTCAAACTCTGAAAAAAGTCATTCTCCTTTGTTGTTGTTAGGTGCGAAGTCGTGTCTGACCCATCGTGACCCCATGGACAATGATCCTCCAGGCCTTCCTGTCCTCTACCATTCCCCGGAGTCCATTTAATCTCACACCGACTGCTTCACTGACTCCATCCAGCCACCTCATTCTCTGTTGTTCTTCTTTTGCCCCCAAGTGCTCCCAGCATTAGGCTCTTCTCCAGGGGGTCCTTCCTTCTCATGAGGTGGCCAAAGTATTTGAGTTTCATCTTCAGGATCTGGCCTTCTAAGGAGCAGTCAGGGCTGATCTCCTCTAGGACTGACCGGTTTGTTCGCCTTGCAGTCCAAGGGACTCGCAAGAGTCTTCTCCAGCACCAGAGTTCAAAAGCCTCAATTCTTTTGCCCTCCTTATGGTCCAACTTTCACAGCCATACATTGCAACTGGGAAGACCATAGCCTTGACTAGATGCACTTTTGTTGGCAGGGTGATATCTCTGCTTTTTAGGATGCTGTCTAGATTTGCCATAGCTTTCCTCCCCAGGAGCAAGCGTCTTGAAATTTCTTTGCTGCAGTCCCCATTTGCAGTGATCTTGGAGCCCAGGAAAATAAAATCTGTCACTACCTCCATTTCTTCCCCATTCTCCCTACAAAGCATATCTGGAAACCCAAGATGAGCGCAATTGTTTCAATAGCCTGGATTCAAAGTGATATTTACATGCAATGTTAAGGAAGGGCATCTCTAGATTTGTTTAAAAGGAAATAGGGTGGCCTCTCATCCCCCTCAAGTTACCCGTCACAGCTTTTGTGCTTGTCCTCTTGCTGGACTTGGTTCCCTTCAAGGCCCAGATGTAGATGACATACTCCATGCCTGGCTTCAGCCCAGTCAAGGTGGTGCTGGTCTTATCCTTCCCAATGGCGATCTCTCTGGTTTCCCCATCAGCGGAGGTATAGCTCAGGATGTATCGGTCTATGACGGCCAAGGGCTTCTTCCAGGAGATGGTGGCTGAGTTCTCCGTTGTTTGCTCTGTCATCAGGTTCGTAGGGCTATCAATTTCTGGGGACCCAAAGTATAAATATGGCCATTATATTCTTTCTGCATGGGTGGATTCTACCTAATTGAGACTTCCAATCTTCAGACTGTAATTAATCTAACTAAATCTGGCCACGGGTTCTGGTTCTGGGGGGAGGGCATCATCTGGGCATGGAATTAGGGTTACTGTGGGTGGGCAGGTAGTTGTGAATGTCCTGCAGGTAGTTGTGAATGTCCTGCATTCTGTAGGGGGTTGGACTAGATGACCCTGGAGAAGCGGGGAATCAAACCCGGGCCATCACTCTTAACCACTACACCAAGCTGGCTCTGGAGAAAGGTGGGATGTGCACACTTTTAATAATTAAATAAATATATTAATAACAAATAAAAAATAAAGCCAACAAGATGGCACAAGATTCAGTAGTATCCTTTCTGAGCTACCTGTTAGAGCTTTAGTGCTGGCCCTCCGGCTCTGCTGGGCTCCCTTCACAGCCCAGATGTAGATGGTATACTCCATGCCTGGCTTCAGTCCCGTTACAGTAGTTGTTGTCTTGTCCTTCCCAACAGACATCTCTTTAGTGTCCCCATCAGCCGAAGTATAGGTCACGACATATCTTTCTATGGGAGCCTGGGGCCCATGCCAAGATATGGTGGCCGTGTCTTCTGTTACATGGTTGGTTACCAGGTTCGTTGGGCCATCGATATCTGCAAGGGGGGAAAGAAATGTTGCTTACAACAATGATTCAGGCAAGATTTCCCTAGACCTCCCAGTTATCCTCCTTCAAAAGCAGCCCAAATCCATTCTGGGCCTGAGGGCAGGAATTCAAAATGGCCCCTTCCTTCCAGGAACTGACAGGGAGCATAAGCTTTACAGGAATTAACGGCTATCTGGAGCCAGAGCAGACAAACATTCCCTTGAGTCAACCCTGTAGCATCTCTCATTCTTTCGGTCATTTGAATGGCATTCAGAAGCCACTTCCTGAGGTTGCTGTATCACCTTTACCTCACCTTAGGGTCATCTTCTGGATTTAACTATGGATCTATGAGTGGATGAATGAGTGGGTGCGTGGGTAGATGGATCAATTAACAGATATGTGGACAAATGAATCAATGATTCGGTGGATGGGTGGGTGGGTGGATAAATGGATCCATGAATTATGGATGAATGGTTGGACAAAAGGATGGATGGTTGCTCTTGGCTAGAAATATTTACGTCTGAATGCAGTTTTTCTTCCCTACAGCAGCAACCAGAAGTCACGTCCTTTTAGCCCTGCAGTGTTGATCAAGCCATGGGTTGAAAAAAGAGGTCCTGGTGATGGCAGTCTTGTACACAAAATGCATAGATAGTTTTCACAACATTAGGGTGGGTCAAGTGCTGCTGAATTCAGGCCAGAAGAACAGAAGTTGGGAGTTCAAAGAGAACCAAGCATCACAACACGTGGAACAAGCAGAGGACCTGGCATGTTTGGCCATGATGGACAAATCCAAGAAATTGGAGAAGGAAGAGCAAATGATGGACCAAGGAGCAGGAACAGAAGCCCAAGTCCTCTGAAGGTACCGCCAGATGGAATTGGAAGCAGAGGACTCAGATGGGTCTAGGCAAACAGCAGCAAGCAAACTTGGGGAGCTTATGTGACAATCATAAGACGGAAGAAGATACTCAAGCATGGAAGAAGATATTCAGAAGTGATATCTTGTGTTTAGAGGCTAAACAGCTTGCAGATGATTGCCAGAGAAGAAGTGCATGGACTGTTTCTCAGGTCACCATAGTAAGGAAGCCAAGAATGCCTGGAATAGCCCATCCTTGGCAGATGAACATGGATCTTCAAGTGGGATCAGCATCAAGAATGCACAGTGGAACGTTGAGATCTCCAGTCACCAACCAGAACCATCAGCCCAAATCCAGTGTTCATCTGCAATGACCATTCCTTCCAAGTGAAGCTCCAGAAACAAGCAGAGAAGAGCAGCGACATTCTCTCCATAGCTAGGAGGTCATGCAAGAGGTGGTTCAAAGTCATCCTTGGAGGGCATAGGAGCTTAATGGGTAAGCAGCCCCAATGGGAGGATGACTTGAATTTACCAACACATGCTCATCAGCTTGCATCTGATGAACAGAGAGCCTCTTGTCTGGCAAGTTACCTGTCACAACTTTAGTCTTTGCCTTCTCGCTCTGCAGGTTCCCCTTCTCCGCCCAGACATAGATGACATATTCCTTGCCTGGACTCAGACCTGTCAGGATGGTACTGCTCTTGTCTCTGCCTATAGATACCTCTTGGGTGTCTCCATCTGCAGAGGTGCATCGTGCTGAATATCTATCTATAAGAGCTCGGACCTTGTCCCAGGAGATCGTAGCTGTATCCTCTGTTACCCGCTCAGCCTTTAGATTTTTGGGGAAGTCAATTTCTTTGAGAGATTAAGAAGAGGAAGAGTTACGGGTAAAGCTGTTCCATGCTTTGTGCTTCTCTGGTCAGGCTCTGTACCAAGAAAACTTGGTTCTGAAACATGGTAATTCAATGTCTGTGTTCAAAAAGATCATGCAAAAAAAAAATACAATTCCCACCAATTTGCCTATTTACATATATTTACTCAATCTGCATGCTGAACCATACTGATAATTGAGGGTATGGGTGGAGGATTTGAAATATTATTTGCGAACAGTAAGGGATAGAAGAATGCCTGCAGGATTGTATAAGGAGGAAGTTGAAAGCTATGAAGAAATGAGGAGGAAGCTCTGTGGCCTCCATAATGGAGCCTTAAAGCAAATAAGGTGTGCAGCGTTTTTAAACATTCCTCCTTAAACATGAGTGTAACTAAAGAGATCCACACAAATTTCTGTATATAGGTCACCTGCTAGATGAGGAACTGTGGAAACAAACCAGATTTAAATGCCTGAATAGCCCAGGATAGCCCAATCTTGACAAATATTGGAAGTTAAACAGAGTCGGCCCTGGCTGGCATTTGGATGGAAAACCTCCAAGGAAGACCAGGGGCATGAAGAGGAGTCAGGCAATGGCCAGTCATCTCTTACACTTTCCACCACTGCTAAATGCCCTGGTGGGGATAGCCCAGGTTAGCCCAATCTGGACAGATCTCAGAAGCTTAACAGGATTGGCCCTGGGAGACTAATACGAAATTTAGGTTCACAACACACCTCTGAATGCCTCTTGCCTTGAAAACCCTACAGGAGGCCATAAATCAGCTGCGACTTGATGGCCAATTTTTTTTAAAGCTTAAATGCACCTCTGGGTGTGTATGCCGTCTATCTGTACAACACTGCATTCAGTGAGATGCACATGAGCTTCCACATGCTGTGTGAAGGATCACACATAAATACCACACATAATCGAGGGCTGGATGGGGTGCGGGAATAGGAACCTGCTTTTAGAAAAACTATAAAGCCAAGACTGTTTTGATGTTGCATATCCAGTAGCAAATTCCATTCAAGATCCAGCACATAGAATGGATGAGCTACATTTCTTCCATAACTTTTCCCCCACTGAAGGAAATCAAGCTGGTGAACCAGAGGAAAATCTGCACTTATGTTTGCAGTATTTCAAATGTATCATCTTCTTTTTCCAAACCCGCAAGAAAAAGAGGCTATTTCTCTAAGAACCTGTTGATCCTTACCTTTTCCCTCCAAAGAACAATAACATCTCATTACAAGATATCTTCCCTAGAAACTCTTAGCTTTGTTTAGGTCAAGCGCTGCCATTATCCCTCATTTGCATCCGTTTCCAGGTGACCCTGGATCTAAGGAGATGGATTTGACCTTAAAGATACTATTTCTATTCAGGTGGATCAAAGTAGTAACTTTGAATCCTGAAACTATATTTTCATTTCAGTGCTGGCTCCCTTGAGATGGGCTTTCTGCTTCACTTTGCACGCACAACCATATTAGAATTCATATCACACTAGCCCTGGAGAAATAGGAAAGCTACAATAACAGGAGAACAGGAGAGCCAGCTTGGTTCAGTGGTTAGGAGCGCCGACTTTTGATTCCCCGCTCCCCCACATGCAGCCAGCTTGGGCTTGCCACAGCACTGATAAAGCTGTTCCGATCGAGCAGTAATATCATGGCTCTCTCAGCCTCACCCACCTCACAGGGTGTCTGTTGTGGAGAGAGGAAAGGGAAGGCGATTGTAAGACACTTGGAGACTCCTTCAGGTAGAGGAAAGTGGCATATAAGAATTGACTCTTCTTCTTCTCCCGGTAGCTCCAACAATAAATCAGTCATCAAAGCAAGAGTTAGCAAAATTACTTGTAATGATATTTAACTATAAATGCCACATGGGAGTTGTTTTCCTGTGAGTAGCTTCTATGCAGTTGGACAACACTTACACGTGGTCCAATTGCACAAATCTTTCCCACTGAATGCAATAACACCATCTTCTTCTTTGTGTGCCAAATGTGCTACCAGAACCATGCTGCTGGGCCCCTAAAGCTATGCTTTATAACCGCTATCCCTGAGCTGGACATAACAAAGTTGCTTCAATGTAATAGTTAATGGGCTTTTATGCCATCAAAATTGTTGGAATATGCAAGATATGTAGTGTGCATGATTGAACAGAATATAAAAATATCCTACAGGGGGTATCAAAGGAGATATAGAGCTAGCAAATTTAGATTACGAACTTCCTGATGTTTTTCAGACAATCTTCTCTATATCCTAATTGGCTCATTGGAGACTTCCTGCTCCTTTGAGCACACTTCCTCCCTGCTTGCCTCCAGAACAGAACAGACAGAATGATGCAGAACAATTAAACAGTCAGTTAGTTAGTCCTCTCTCTATATTCAAAGCTGTTTCTCTTTTACGCACCCTCGTGCTTTACACTTCTTTGAACATTTAAACTCTTCCAACAAAAATGAGAAGACACTTTGCAGAATTACTACAAGGATCTCCTTGGCCCATCATTTCTAATGGTGGTTGTAGAACGTGCCCTCAAGTCATAGCTGATTGATTGATTTGTATGCCACCTTTCCCTGAGGCTCAGGGGGGCTTACATGGAACATTTATGGTGACCCCTCAAAGGGCTTTCAAGGCAAAAGACAAACCAAGGTGGATTGCCATTGCCTGCCTCTGTGTTGTGACCCCAGACTGCCCTGGTGGTCTCCCATCCAAGCACTAACCAAAGTCCACCCTGCTTAGCTTTCCAGATCTAATGAGGCACGTGTTACACTCGCCAGAGGCAAACATGGTACTCCAGGCCTGCCCTCCAACTTGTCGGGATGCAGCAGTTTTCATCCCTCTCCAGTTTCAAAACCCACATCTGCTAGGGAACAGCTGACGAGGCACCTTTCAATGAGACCCTGGCGCTGACTAGTGGCTGCTCCTTCTGCCCCCTTGGCTGCTAAGCTATCTGTTTGTGACAAACCCTGCAAGTGTTGAGGAACATAAAGGTATCCCCTGTGCAAGCACCGAGTCATGTCTGACCCTTGGGGTGACGCCCTATAGCGTTTTCTTGGCAGACTCAATGCGGGGTGGTTTGCCAGTGCCTTCCCCAGTCATTACCACTTACCCCCCAGCAAGCTGGGTACTCATTTTACCGACCTCGGAAGGATGGAAGGCTGAGTCAACCTTGAGCCGGCTGCTGGGATTGAACTCCCAACCTCATGGGCAAAGCTTTCAGGCGGCTGCCTTACCACTCTGCACCACAAGAGGCTCTGAGGAACATAATCGACAATAAACACGGTTGAGTCATCCTGATGCACTGAGTACAAGAGCAGCCACTTTGCAGCAAGTGAGACTTCCAGCAGCAGATGATCTCCCAACGTAGCCTCTGTGGGTTATTTTTAAAGCGGCTCCTTCTCTGAACAATGAAACTGATGAAGAATTTGTGTTTTGGCAGCACAGCCCTAAAGAAGCTGGGCGTGGACACACATGCCCTTTAGCATCTCTTTTTTCGCTGTTACTGGAAGCAGCTTTACAGCAGCAACCAAAAGAGGGGTGGGAAATGGTGCAGACTAGGAGGCTCCGATTACCCATCCAAAGAACGGCCTGTTCAAAACACAAATGCTAAAGATCAGGACATTCTGAAGCGGGTCTCCTGCCTAAAGGGAAACAGAAGCCTCAGTGCCCGGGGCCTTCCTTCCATCCTCCCACAGACGAGGATGGAGAGAAACAACAAAAACAAGCCCTACCAGCTTGAGGCATCTGTTGCAGGCAACAGCCAGAGCAAGGGGATTCGAGGCTGCCAGGTCCACCCAAACTGAGAAAATCCATCAGTGGAAGAAATGGTGCAGCATCTCACTATAGGTGGATCCTTATCTGAGGGTTTCTTTTCACACACATAGCAGTGCCAAACCCAGGAGTGAAACAGCAGCAGTGGACTTGATAGGAAACCACAGCCAAACCCGGCTCATGCAAGTGAGGCCTTACTTATTGTTCACACTTCACATTGTTATTTATGTACACTTTAAATGTTTTAAGAATACCAGAAAAAGTCTCGGGGCAAACAGAGGTTGCACGAGGCTTCAGTTTGCAGGTTATGTATGGGAGAAGATATGTGAATGATTGCCTAATCTCTCTGAGCTTTGACAGATGTTTGGGGGGGGTTGAAGGGGAATTTGGAAAATGCCAAGGGTCATCATTGTATGACAGACATGCTGTGGCTCCGGCAACAACTCATGTCAAAATCACCCCCCTTGCATATTTGCCTGCTTATACCTGTCCAGCCATTTACAGATGATGATTTCCCTTCGATCTCATTCTTCACAGATGTGACGGTGATCTTGTACTGTGTTCCTGGTATCAGGCCTATAGAGAGAACAATACACAAAATGATTCAGCAGTTAGGGCATTTGAGACTTTAGCAGCACCTTAATTCAAGATTTACAAGAGTATTGTTTGTCTGTATTCTTCTGTGCATTTCACGCAGGACAAGTTTGGAGCTGATACCAGCTTGATGGAGATGAAGAACAACATCGCAATTTTCTGCTTGCATCTGTGCAAGGGAAGACCTAGCTTTCTCCTAGAGGCAGGATCAAAATGAAAAGGAATTGGCTATACACAGAATGTGAAGGGCATTGGGCAAGGTCAGCATGTACTTTTCTTCCCCATCATGTAAAACAGGGGTAATCAACCTGCGGTCCTCCAGATGTTCATGGACTACAATTCCCATGAGCCCCTGCCAGCGTTTGCTACCCCTTTTTGGGGTAGCAAGTTGACTACCCCTGATGTAAAATACTCAGCCACTGATACTTGCCTATCCAACCTCCCAGTCTTCTTAAAGAAACATTTCTCCTTGATACTTTTACATAATGCAAAAGAAGAAACTCCCCTCCATGATGCATACACAAAAAAAACTCTTTACAAATTAACTCATCTCTAGAGAGATGGACTTTGCATCCCAGCACCGACACCTTATCCCCTCCTCAATCTTACAAAAAATCAGTGAATAGATATCCTGCAGTCTATCCAAGTTGTAGCAGGCTTTAGAGCCCAGCCAGCCCCCCACCCTCAACTGTATGGCTGGTTTTTCTGTTTTTCCATCTCATTCTGCTGTGCTTCTCCAGAACTACCCAACAGTCTTCAGGAAACAGGCTGGTACATCTTTGATTCTCCCTTTTCATTTTCTCCTTCGTAGCAGGCAGTTTTTAAGGGGAGGGGCTCAAACTATGCTGTGCTTCACATATGCATTTCATTTCCTTTCTGTAGTGCCTCTATTTTTATTTACCTGATTTAAATGTTCTTTTTCTGTTAAGTCAATACATTTCTTGTTTAAAAAGCTTATTTCTCTTCATTTGTTTTGAGCGTTGGTTGTATCTCATTCCCCACAGACACAGGTTACAGTTTTCGGTAATTACCGTATTTGCCGGCATATAAGACGACTAGGCATATAAGACCACCCCCCAACATTTCCACTCAAAATATAGAGTTTGTTACATTACATTACAGTACTATGGGCCACTATGGGCAGCTATGTCTATCCCAACTGAAGTGCACCCGGCGTATAGGACGACCCCCCCCCCACTTGGAGGCATGTTTTTCAGGGGGGAAAGTAGTCTTATACGCCAGCAAATACTGTAATGCTCCACAATACATGTTTTCTCTTTGCAAGCAGCTGGAGGACGCTCTTGCTAGCCACAGGGGCTGCATGTGTATTGGTGATTTGGGTAACAAGAGAACACATTTCTTCTCAAAAGGTACCTTGCTGGTGTTTGCTGAGGGCTGACAATGTCTGCTGGATATGAACTTTTCTGCCGGGTTTTAAAAAAACTTCCTAAAGCTTTTAAACATCTGTTTTTACAGGATGCTCTTTAATATATGCGGTATATTTCTTTGAGTGCTCGCAGCAAGTGGAAAACACAACTCATACATTTTATACATACAGTAAATAATAACAACTAAAATTTAGATTACAGGGGAAAGGGGGGGAAGAAAGCAGAAGCCTGCAACCCATATTCTGTACAGATACCTAGATTAGTATATATATTTTATTACATGTCATTCTTTCTGTGCCAATACCCAAGGCAGGGTTACAGATTAAATATTAAAACAGCAAGCCTAACACCAGGTACAATAAGGTACAAAAATACCAAACGAGTACCAGGGGAACAGAGAGAATGCTGCATTTTTTATACCATGCAATTTCTTTGCAAATTGTTCATGTATATTGGATGGTGGCAAACAGACAAACAGATTAAATACTTCTCAGATTTCTGTGTGAGTACCACAGGCAGAAGAAGAAGAGTTGGTTTTTATATGCTACTTTCTCTCTCCAAGTGGCTTACAATCTCCTTCCCTTTCCTCTCCCCACAACAGACACCCTGTGAGGTGGGTGAGGCTGAGATAGTCCTGATATCACTGCTTGGTCAGAACAGCTTTATCAGTGCTGTGGTGAGCCCAAGGTCACCCAGATGGCTGCATGTGGAGGAGGAGCAGGGAATCACACCTAGCTAGCAGACCAGAAGTCAACACTCCAAACCACTTCACCAAGCTGGCTCTCCAGATGCCCATTTCAAGTTCCCAGCACAAAAGGCATCCATCTTGTGCATTTGCCCTGTCAAGTGAAGGCTCATCACCTTCCTGCTTACCTGTGATGATGTACCTGCTCTTGGGGTCGCTGCTTTTGGGGACCAACACCTCCTTCTCGTTTCCTAGTCCATGTACTGAACTGACACTCAGCTTGTAATAATCCACCTCTGTTGCAGGATTCTCCCACTCTACTTCCAGTGAATTCTCTGTTGTTTCTGTCACCCAAATAGCATTGATGGTGGCCACAGCTAGGCAAGAGAGAATCATCAAGAGCTATTAATAAGAATTCCGGGCATTTTGGTACTACAGAGGCAAACACAGATTCACATTCTATCAGTGCAAGTAAAACATTTTTTCCAGAAATCCCACCCATGCCAATTTTAATGCTGGAAGTCAGTGTTAGGTGAAATTCTCTCAGGCAGAGGAGGACAAAGAAATGAAATTAAATTAAGAGTGATGCTAAATGAGCATTGCTGGGAACATCCCTTAAGGTGACTTCAAGCTGAAAACCTGTCAAATAGAACATGATGGTGTCATGTTTTCTACCACCTGCTCAGGTATGTTTGCTGGCCAGTGTCTCCAACAGCTACGTACAAGTCAGAGGTGCGTGTCGGGCCAAAAGATAAAGGAGACTCTCAGCACCAGGTTTGGGGTCTTCACATATTGCAGTTGTCTGAACTGAGCTCCTTCTGCAAAGTTAAACTTTCCCCCCGTGTGTCAATGTGAGACATTGTAAATGAGACAATTCGGACAAAATGTGGCAACCAGCTGCAAATTGAAGAACAAATCCAAAATCACAGACTGCACTGCGTTGGCCATGTCTGCAGAATGAACACCAGCAGGCTGCCTCATAAACTCTTCTGGCGAGAACGACCCACTGAATGGAAGATCCTACGACTGGCGCCAAAGAAAACATGGCTTAAACAGAGCGAGGAAGACTTTAGAAACCAGGGATTGACTATCCACATGGCCAAAACGACTGCCACCAATCGCCAAGAGCGGAAACTTATTATAAACACGGCAAAAAAATCCAGCAGCACCTACAGCAGTGTATTGGCTGAAAGGACAACCTGCCCCACCAATTGCCAGCTAAAGGATAAAAATAAGTAGAAGAAGAGACACTGTGGATGTCAGAGCAGGGGAAAAAATGTATTACAGCTTCTTACCTGTGCTGGCTTGCAGAAGGCCCGGATCACTGGAAACCCCTTTCTTCACTTGGTGAATTGTGATTACATACTTTGTGCCGGAAAGAAGATTTAAAATCTCGTAGCTAAGCTGATCTTTAGGCACCTGCACTTGCTTCACGGATCCCTCGTCGCCCACGGGAAAGTAGCTGATGAGGTAATAATCCACATCCGTAATCTTATCCCAGCCGATGGTCAGAGAATCCTCGGAGGACTTCAGGAGCCGTGTGTTCCAAGGGGCGATCACTAAAACAGAAAGAGTGCTGCCAGTTCAACAAGGGGCTTTGCATGAGACCAATGATCGCTTCAGTTTACCTCAGTGGACAGTTGGTGAAGGCCAGTTCGTGACAAGAGGGTTGTGAGGGGGGCAGAAAAATAGGGTCCCAGAGTTCTGACCATAGACTTCCTAGTGATTCCTAGAGCTACCCAAAACAAGGGTAGCTCTAGGAATTATCAGGAACTCTGAGGTCAGAACTTACAGGAGACACTCAAGGCCTTAATTTTCTTTTTCCTTCCCCTCACCCCCGGATGGTTTTTCTCCAACCGGTTTCCAACTGCTGATCTGCTGAGTCAGTGTGGCATAGTGGTTAACAGCAGCAGCTTCTAATCTGGAGGGTCAGGTTTGATTCCCCACTCTTTCACATGCTGCCAGCTGGGTGACCTTAGACCAGTCCCGGTCCTGTTAGAGCTGTTCTCACAGAGCAGTTCTGTCAGAGCTTTCTCAGCCCCACCTACCTCACAGGGTGTCTGTTGTGGGGAGAAGAAAGGAAGGTGGCGTACAAAACCAATTCCTCTTCTGAGCACAAACAGGCAAGGACTACAGTTGGTAGGGGATCTCCCCCCATAAGTGGGCAAACTGGAAACCTAAGTGTTACTAACCCTTCCAATACTGATATTCCAGAAGAATATTTTCAGCTGCCATTTTGCATGTATGAATAGCAACATTTTGTCAAGGCTCTTTATACTTCCAATCGATACCACACAATCTCTGAGTCAGAGGCTTAGGGGAGGTCTAGTGAAATCCAGTAAGTCTAAACTACATTGATACCCCAATCCAGTATCTAAGGCAGGGGTACTACAACATCCACTCTCCACAGCTCATGGAGAGACACATAAGCCAAAAACAGCACATGGCTACTGTATGCCCTGGGCAGTATTCCACCAAACACATACTTTGAAGTTAAGGTACATTGGAGGAGTATGTGGGAATGCTAGAACAACCAGTATGTGAAGGAGATGGCATGCAAAGCTTTTTAATGGACTCTTTAGACTGAGGAATGGAAATGATAGAGGTGAATGGGTGCCTGTAATCCATGTGCAAACCATGCACAGATTTACGCTCACTACTCTAAATCAGTTATGCAGAGGACTCCTATGTGTGTTGATTACTGATTTATTTCCTAATAAAGGACTCACAACAACCAAGGGTTGGGCCGCTGAATCAACATCAGCAGTATGAAGTGGTATATTTTTAATTATGCAAGTGACCTTTCTCATACTGTCTGTTTCTTGGCTTCTTGCTCTGAATTTTGGCATCATTCTGCACATTAATTATAACAGGCTGTTGAAGAGGACAGAATTTCAAGAGTTGTCCCTTTTCTCACTTTGTATAAAGCTGCATTTGCTGAAGTCTCTCCTTTCTGCCAAAACTACTGAGAGTATGGCAACCCTATCCTGGTCGAGACTTGGTCATCTTGTCTCTGTCCTCATAAGGACTAGAAACTTAATTGTTTTACCCATAATGGAAGCTAGGATTATTAGCAATCCATTATGTGCCAGATCAGGTGACAATGAAGCCCAATACATGGCTAACTTTGCTGACCTTTTCAAACTCTGGTTAAAATTAAGTAAACAAGTTCAGGGGGCTAGGGATTTGTTACTTCTTTTTTCTGTGGAGCACCTTGTTGGCAGAGTTGATATACATAAGAGATCAAAGCACCAGGCTGCTTAAATGGACTCTTTAGAAGAGAATTCACTTTGTACAGAAAGAGAAGAGTCCTGGTAGTCAAACTAACTGTCCTGTCATTCATTCTGTTGTGGAGGCAAGCAGGGAGGAAGTGGGCTCAAAGGAACAGGATCCGGTGAGCCAATCAGGACATGAGAGGAGACTTTTTGGAAAATATCACAAAGCTCCTGATCTAATTATGCTAACTACATATCTCCTCCAATGCCCCCTGTGGGATTTTCTTCTGCTGCTGCTGATTCACGCACACCTCAGATCCGGCTTACTCCAACGCACCTAAGACCATCCTGCTGCTAATAAAATATTTGGCATTTATTTATTGGCACTTTTTTCTCCCACCCTTCCTCCAAGGCAGTCACCACAGCTTATCTAGTTCTCCCCTTCTCCATTTTATCCTCAGAACAACCCTATAAGTAGTTTAAGATGAGAGAATAGGACGGGTCCAAACTTCAGGGCAAGCAGAGATAGGATCCTGGATCTTCCCAGATCTAGTCCCACACTGTGATCTCTACTCTACACATAGTAGTGTGCCAGGAAGTTTCCCTTCACAGGCTTTACCAGAAGATCACAAAACTTTGATTCATTCTAATGGGCTAGCACAGAACAGCTTTCTGACAGATTGCAACCATGGGACCTAAACATCCTGTCTAAACATCCAGAAGATGTTCCTGACAGAAAGAGCAGTTTCTCAGTGGAACAGGCTTCCTCGGGAGGTGGTGGGTTCTCCATCTTTGGAAATTTTTAAACAGAGGCTGGATAGCCATCTGACAAAGAGGCTGATTCTGTGAAGGCTCAAAGAGGTGGCAGGTTACAGTGATAGGGTTGTGAGTGTCCTGCATAGTGCAGGGGGTTGGACTAGATGACACAGGAGGTCCCTCCAAACTCTATGATTCTATGACCTATAGGCAACTTTGCACTTTTTTTGTACGAATTATTGTTCAAAACTCACACACACTCAAATTAGGAAACACCACCCAGGAACATGTGCATGGTTACCCATGTGCATTGCAGACATCCCTGTGGTTTTCTGAATGCTACTGTCTGGATGGCTGACAGTCCAACCTAAACTTACATGCCCTTGTGTTGTATTGCATCGGTTTAGACGTTCTGGCAACCGACTCTATAATTTTCGCAAATGGCTCGGTTATTTAGGGTTTCGGAAAGGCAACACTTAGCTTCATCCCCTTGGAATGTTTGCAATAAGACTGCAGAGCTAAACCCATCGTAACAACCACTGAAGGAAATGCCAGCCATTGACATCTGAGGAAGTGGCAAAATTAGCCTTCGCATGTCTCATAACCTTTGACAGTGAAACAAACGCCAATGAGGATTGCATGCAATAATTCAACGCATTATTTTCCTGGCTTCCAACCACTCTCTCGTGAAGCCAAGACTGGCATCCGGAAAAGAAATAGAATATCAAGATGCCATTTCTAATAGTTTCACAATCTGGCTTGTATAACCATTGAAAAAAAAAAGAAACCTGCCTGGTATTTAATCTATGGCTTTATTTCTCCCTGGTGAAAAATGACTAGTGCTTCGGAAGAGAATGTGCAATATCTGCTCATCCTATCATTCAATTCAAGCAGTCTTAGTAGGGATAATAAAACAATGCATTAGGCGCCCCAAAATCTATTGCTTTGGTAATGATCATGTTCTTAGCTGCGATGGTAAAGTGATTCTAATTTGTATTTTTGGGTGAGACTGCCTCTCAAAAACTAAGTGGGTTATTTATCTCTACTATTCGGGGTTGCCAGGTAACAGTTAGCTTCATTTAAATGAGCATGTGAATTTCCCAGCTATCTTCTGGGGTCATGCTGTGCATGCACGGAGAATTTGACCCTACATTGTTTTGGTGCTGGGGAGGGCAGTAATGGGATGGATCGCAGCCCCCACATTGAAGTTCAACCCAGAAGTGATGGAGGTACAGCTGGCTAATAGCGTGCCTCCCCTGAAAGAGGAGGCTGATGTCTTGGGCAAGGCTAGGTCTTGTGGTGAAGAGTGGCAGCCTCTAATCTGGAGAACAGGGTTTGATTCCCTACTCCTCCACCTTCAGCCAGCTAGGTGACCTTGAGCTAGTCCCAGTTCTCTGAAAGATCTCTCAGCCTCACCTACCTCAGAGGGTGTCTCTTGTGCTCTGCGGAGTAGGCAATTGTAAGCTGCTTTGGGTAGTAAAAAGCAAAGTACAAAATAACAGCTCTTCTTGGGGGTGAATCTACAGAGAGATTCAAAGGCCTTGACAGTGGAACATGACACTATTGGTGATCAAAAATGCCTTAGAATTACAGCCTACTTATAGTGACCCTGAGGGATTTTTATCAACAAAAGATGAATGGAGGAGAAGGAGAGAGAGGAGGTGGAGGAGCAGGAGGAGAAGAAGAAGAGTTCTTATATGCTGCTTTTCTCTCCCCAAAGGAGTCTCAAAGTTGCTTACAATCACCATCCTTTTTCTCTCCCCACAACAGACACCCTGTGAGATAGAAGAAGAAGAAGAAGAAGAAGAAGAAGAAGAAGAAGAAGAGCTGGTTCGTATATGCCCCTTTTCTCTACCTGAAGGAGTCTCAAAGCGCCTTACCTTCGCCTTCCCTTTCCTCTCCCCGCAACAGACACCCTGTGAGGTGGGTGAGGCTGAGAGAGCCCTGATATTACTGCTCGGTCAGAACAGCTTTATCAGTGCTGTGGCGAGCCCAAGGTCACCCATCTGGTTGCATGTGGAGGAGCACGAAATCAAACCCAGCTTACTGCATTAGGAGTGGTTAGGAGTGTGGACCAATACACCAAGATGGCTCTCTGGAGGCAGTTTGCCATTGCTCCTACATAGCAACACTGGACTTCTTTGGGAGTCTCCTATCCAAGTGCTAAGCCGGGCTGACTCAGCTTCCAAGATCTAACAAGATTGGGTTAGGCTGGGCAGTCCAGGTTGGAGCATAGCCCCATGCAAACCTAACTTACATGTCATGGACAGCCATGGCATTGTTCAAGTCTTGCTTTTCCAGGAAGGGGTCCATCTGGCAGTCCAAATGATGAAAGAACCATTAATCAGCCTCAGTCAGATTGGCCCCTTCCTGGAAGTAAGGACTGCATGATGTCTAGCTCTTCAACAGAAGTCCTGCTCCATGTGCCCCCACCATCTGAAATGCTGTGTAGCCTCTCAGGACATGGTCTTTTCTGCTATGGTGCCCTGTATGTTGAACCTTCTCTCCACTTCTGGTCATCTCATTGCCTTTTCTCTTGAAATTTAGGTGCCAGGTGAATATCTTTCCTTTCTTTTTTTCTCAGGAATCTGGAAAGATACATCTGCTCCTTTATATATTCAAACTCTGCCAACGCCGGCTGACTTCTTTAGGACAGGGTGACTGGGTGCCTCTCTTTGCCTCATGCTAATGTGCTTCCGCTCAATGGCATCCCCTCATTCTTTTGACTGATTTAATGTTAGCTGATTGGTGCACAGCAAATGAATGATGCAATCAAGGCAGGATAATGCAATCTAATGTTTCTTTGCTTAACTCATTAACTTTGCACCAACTTCCCCAAATCAATTATTTAGGCGACTATTACTCATGTAACTTTGCTAACATTGTAAAGCAAATTAATGCACGTGATGCAGGTCTACTTGCTTTCCATGGCTTACTTTTAAATAGATGGCTGCAAAATGTTTCAAGTGGGTAGGTGTGTTGGCCTGCAGCGGAAGATCAAGATCTGAGTTCAGTTGCACCTTCAAGATAGAATCCTAGAGCTGGAAGGAGCCATACAGGCCATCTAGTCTAACCCCCTGATCAATGCAGGATCAGCCTAAAGCAGTAGTTCTCAACCTGGGGGTCAGGACCCTTTTGGGGATCGAACGACCTTTTCACAGGGGTCGCAGCAGGGCAAGCAGCTTGCCGGGGGGGGCGCCATCCACACAATAGCCTTGTGGGGTAGATTGAGAGAGAGTCTTCGTCTGTCAGGAGCAGCAGAAAAGAGAGAGATCGGTATGGTGGGACAAGAGGCAGAACTGAGAAACCCCAGAAAAAAACCAATTTATATACAATCATGAACAATGGATCTTCATACCATTGGTCAGTTTTGGTTTAATTTCTGTGAAAGAACACTTGCATAACTTTATGGTTGGGGGTCACCCCAACATGAGGAACTGTGTTAAAGGGTCGTGGCATTAGGAAGGTTGAGAACCACTGGCTAAAAGCATCCATCAGAAGTATCTGTCCAGTGGTGTTTGAAGACTTCCAGAGTTTCCAGGGTATGTTCTAGTCAAAGCTCTCTTTGTTACACACCCGACAAAGGAAGTTTTGATTCTCTAAAGCTTATATCCTAGAAGTCTAGTTGGTCTTGAAGGTGCACTCAAATCTTGAGAAATTTTGAGGGTTTTTTTGGGATGGAGTTATCTAAAAAACAGCTGCCTGGCTTCCGTTGCAGCAAAAGAAACAGAGACTAGGGCAGAGTCTGCACTTACTTTCTTTATTCCATAGTCAATCCTGTTGAATTCAGATCGCTTTCCTCTCCCCCCCCCATTGAAACAGGAAAGTGTTCTGCACGTGGTTAGGGTAGCTGAGAAGGGGGGGGAGCCAAGTCTCTTTCTTTTCTTGAAGGGAGGGGGAGAGGAGCCAGGCAGTAAGCCTCTTTCTTTCCTTGGAGGGGTGGGGGAGAAGATCGAAAAAGGCAGAGGAGGGAGGAAAAATCCAGGACCAACAGAAGTTGAGAGAAATTAGGGGCTTCTCCTTTAAGGCAAGCTTGTCAAATGACCAGGTGTGGCCTATCAGAGGTTCTCTACCATGGACCTTGGTTTCCCAATCCGGATTTTAAAATATATTGAGCATTAAAAGCACTCCAAGATATCGCACAATAAAGGTAGGGTCACTCCAGATTAATCCTTCTTGCTGCAGAAGGAAAATTTAAATCGCCCAAAATCCAAACGGAAATCGCATTCTGTGTAGAGGGCAGGGGGCTAAATCGATCTGGGGTTGGAATAAAAGCTCCGTGTTTACACCCAGGGTCAAAACCATGTTTTGCCATTCGTTGTTTTTCTCTGCTTTTCATTCTGTATAATTGATAGTCTTAAGTGTGAATGTAACTGGTTTAGGGTAGTGTAGTTTGTACAAGGAATCCCAATTCTGAAGCTTTTGATCTGTGGGACTGTGACCTCCCTCCTTGACCTTGGGGCAAGAGGCACCAGTCATGTCTTTCGAGCCTGGCTAAGGGGGTGGCATCTGGGGAGTTTCACGGCCAAATGAACAGGCAGGGGGAGCTGAGGAGCTTGGGGTTAAGAATGAGCAATGTTTCCTAGGTGTTTAGTCTTAGCAAGGATTTTGAGAAGCTAGCACCATTGTGTCTTCAATAAAGAGATTTTCTGTAACAAAGTCTGATTGGGAGCAATCAGCTGGACTCTCACATACACAAATAAAAAGAGATGGCTCATTCTCAAAGTCTCCTTCTGTATATGCAAGAACTGCAGTGTGCATGATTGAGCAGAATATAAAGAGTGTCCTGCAGGGGGCATTGGAGGAGATGTGTATTTAGCATAGTTAGATCAGGAACTTCCTGATGTTTTTCAAAGATGCTCCTCATGTGTCCTGATTGGCTCATGCAAAGCCTCCTGCTCCTTCCAGCAGACTTCCTCCCTGCTTGCCTCCAGAACAAGGGAGGGAGTCTTCTTACCTTTGGAGCAATCAAGCCCGATGAAGCCGTCCTCACAGTAACACTCGCCGCTGTCACAGTATCCATTGCCACTGCAGTCATTGGGGCACCTCTTTTCGGAGCAGTCGTCCCCAATGTAGTCCTTGTAGCACTGGCAGGCCCCGTTGACACAGATCCCATTGCCGTTGCAGTTCTCTGGACAGGTAGCACGGGAACAGTCCTCGCCTTCCCAGCCTGCGTCACATCGGCAGCTGCAAAGCTCTTGGATGAAAGTGCCGTGGCCACTGCAGGAAGAGACACCTGTTGGGCACGCAGGTCGGGACACCAAGCAGCACACAGAAGAGGGGGGAAAGGGGACAGGATTAAAATGCAATCCGCTAACGAGCCCAGAGATCATTCTAGTAATAGAAGGAGCAGATGCATTTTTCCAATAGCCTGAGAAAATAGAAGGTCCAGTGAAAGTTCACAGTTTAAAAAGAAGAAGAGCTGTTTTTTATTTCCCACTTTTCACTGCCCGAAGGAGTCTCAAAGCGGCTTACAATTGCCTTCCCTTCCTCTCCACACAACCCTGTGAAGGAGGTGAGGCTGAGAGAGCTCTGACAGGACTGCTTGGTCAGAACAGCACTATCAGGGCTGTGGGGAGCCCAGTCACCCAGCTGGCTGCATGTGGGAGAGCAG
Source organism: Paroedura picta (assembly GCF_049243985.1). Classification (NCBI taxonomy): domain Eukaryota; kingdom Metazoa; phylum Chordata; class Lepidosauria; order Squamata; family Gekkonidae; genus Paroedura; species Paroedura picta. The sequence goes on from NC_135372.1 coordinate 39,685,140, forward strand.
GGAATCAAACCTGGCTCGCCAGATTAGAAGCCACTGCTCCCCACCACGATGGCTGTGCTGCTAGTCTTTAAGACACAATTGCTCCTTTGCTATCACTGCACACTGCACACACAGTACTCACCTTGGCTTATTCCACAGCATCTCTGAGGACTACAGACCTCCCTCAGATGTACCACTTCGATCTCCATCTTTGCCATCCTTTCCAACAAGGTCTTGAGCTGGCTTAAGACTTCACAGTCCCCTTTGGGTGTCTGCAGCCGAATGTTGTGCCTGAAAATAATATTTTGCTCCTCATCTGTTTCGCCGCCAACCAGCAACATGTGGCTGTCATCTTGTAGAGGCAGAGGGTCTGGCTCCACCTTGATTTGAGAGGACTTAGGGACATCAATCTTGTAGGAGTGGCTGAGGGAGATTTTCTGGCTTTGGCCAGAGCAGTTCTCAGGCTGTGAAGGCAGCTGTGCCAAGGCTGTCTGGAGAGTGTAACACAGCAGAAAACCCAGAACGAAATTCCTAGATGCCATCTTGTTCTGTAGATTGACTGCCACAAACAAGCAGGCTGACATGGAGAGAGAAAAAATGGGAGAAAATATAAGTATGAACACTAGAGAGTAGGAACAATAGAGGGGGGGAGGCATGGGAGAAAATATGAGAATGAACATTACTTTCCATATACTCCAAAAAATTCAGGAAAGGTATCAACAGCCAGATTTTTTTCTGGGAACGCAGTAGGACCATGTGGTATGAATTTTTATGGATTGCATATATTAGTACACATTCCATTTGGGTACATTTGAACATCTGCCATATTAAAAAAAAATCCCTACATGTGGAAAACTAGGAATCAAGGTAAAAGTTATCCTAGAATTCTTCTCCTGGGCATGTTGACATGACATGAGAAGAAAGTTTTGGAGGTTGGGAGCTTTTAATCATGATGTTCCCAGCTACGTCCTGAAACTGTAAAGATCAGCAAAATCTTAATCAAAAGGGGTCTCTACTGCGCTTATTAAGATTCCATAAAGCAGCACACCTGAGACTGTTTCAGGCTGTGAAAATGCTTTGGAGGGTGAGCTTTATGGTACTAGATCCCTTGAAATTCTTCCCCTCCCTTCCTCAGGTCTCGCACCTCAAATCCACACTAAACTTTCCCTGGCTTACAGGCAGCTTATTTCTCCCAAGCTTTCCTCCACTTTTGCCTAAGCTTGGCTGTGATGCTGGAAGTTGTAGTATAGTAGTAGTAGTAGTAGTAGTAGTAGTAGTAGTAGTAGTAGTAGTAGTAGTAGTAGTAGTAGTAGAAGGAGAAGGAGAAGAGTTGGTTCTTATATGCCTCTTTTCTTTACCCGAGGGAGTCTCAAAGCGGCTTACAGTCGCCTTCCCTTTCCTCCCCCCCCCCCCAATAGACACCCTGTGAGGTAGGTGAGGCTGAGAGAGCCCTGATGTAGAACAGCTTTATCAGTGCTGTGGCGAGCCCAAGGCCACCCAGCTGGCTGCATGTGGAGCAAAATCGAACCCAGCTTGCCAGATTAGAAGTCCACACTCCTAACTACTACACCAAGCTGGCTCCAGTTGGAAGAAAAGTGTCCATGGGAAGGATGGTATAATGCCATGGTATAATGTCAGAGTCCACCTTCCAAAGGGGCCATTTTTTCCAGGGAAACTGTTTTCTGTCACCTTGAGATCAGTTATAATTAGGGATGGGCACAACTGAACTTTTAGTGGTAGGACCAGCAGTGAAAGCGCTAGGATAAAACAGCACCAAAAGCATTTTTCATTTCATAGCATGCCTTTCTGTTGAGACAACCCCTTCCCAGTCCTACTTATCCTGTGGCTAGCCTGGCCACCTGTCCCACAAGGCACATCTTTAATAATGTGTTATTTCATTTCCCAAACTTTCCTCTTGCTTACCGAAGTGCCTCAGAAATTAGCTACCTCCCTGGACCTTCCAGCCCCTAGTTCTTCTGAGATAAATTGATTTATGAAGACATTGCGTCAGGGCTCTGAACTAAGGCATTATTTAAGGTCCCCCAGACCGTCACCATAAACCTCAGTAAGGCTCATCCAAGGTTTTTTCCCCCCTCAATGTTTGTTTTCAAGAGCTGCCAGATGAAAAAGCCACCAAATCTTTGGAGAACTCTTTCTTTCAGCCCTGTTACGTGCCACTCTCAGCCATAAGCGTGACTTCATTTGTAATTAAATTTATCTTCGGGACCACAAATTGATTCCAGGTTTGCCTATGTCAGCCAGAATAAAAGCCTTGGACCCAGGACTTCTAAGCAAACTAAGCATTTCGAGGCAGACCGTAGATGATTTTGGCATGCTTCTAGGATCAAAGCATCCAAGACATTTTTCCCTTTTAAAGAGGGACGTAGACTCATTACATAATGATTTCAATGAATCGCTGGTTATAACCCTGTGTAACTGGGAACCCTGAAATAAAAATAAAAGCAAAGGGAAATATTGTATTGAATTCCAGGAGGAAAAAAGTTTCCTAATGCAAAAGATTGCCATGACATAGTAGATGGAGAGTTAGACTACAGTGCTCAGCCATAAGACTCACAGAGTGATGTTGGACCAGGTAATGTTTCTTAGACTGTGCTTAACCTGTTGCGGTGTGACTAAGAGAACACTGCTAAGCAGGTACAAGTGGGTAGCCATGACGGTCTGATGCAACAGGACAAATTTTGAGTCCAGGGGCACTTTTCAGAACAACAAGGTATAAGATTTTCGGTGCATGGGCACTTCCTCTGATCCAGCAAAATGGGAAGTACCAATCCATACGTATATGTAGAGGGCAAGCTGTAAATCAGCATACAGCACAATGAAGAAGTTTAATAGATTCAAGGACCGGACAGGAATAATAAGCTTTGTATATAAGGTTGCCATTTGTTTGGGTTTAATTCCAGGGGAAAACTTGGTAAAGGAAATAAATATGTTAGAACTGTGCAGATATACCCTTAACTGTGGAAAGCTGAGAGTAATGGAGGCCCTGTCATTATACTCCCTCCTTCTCCTCTCAATTACGGAGGCCATCTTTACAGCATCTTCTTTGAAGTGGTGTGATTGGCTGTTCAGGGTCACCTCCCCTGTCCCTGTTGGACTTTGTCCTTTGGCAAGAGCCAGCCACAGACTGTCAGTCAAAGGGCTAAGCTGTTTGTTTACACTTGTTACTAGTGGGACAGGCAGAGTGGGTCATATAGTCTGTTTTCTCATGTAAATTTCCTAGCTGCGCCTGGCCTGACTCTGGCTTGTCATGTACACAAGTTTGGCAGGAAGAGAAAGAATTCTACTTCCTCCCATTGTTTGAGAGTCTTCTGCTTTAGGCAGAGATGCAGGTCTATCTTGGATTTCCGCCGTGTAACAGCTAAGGTAGAAGGCTCCTGAATGAGCTGTAGGTAGCAATGTATTTTTCCTGTTTTTATCTTCCAGTTCCCTTACCCTGTTTACCTAGTAAAGTTTGTCTTTTTATATACCGTAAATCTGCCTTGTCTGGTCTTATTATTTATACAATAACTCTGCTAACTTTTACTACAAAAAATCTGCTAAGGGAATAGATTTTTCCCAACAGTCCCCAGATCAGAGAACGACATACCGTTCTACTAGTCCAAATTACATTCCATGCTACGGTGCATTATGATACAATCACTCCACAAAAGCTTATATTTCAAATACAACTTTGTGGGTTTTAACACAAGGTTGGCACTGGTCTCCAACTTAATCCCAAACAGAACAGATTCATCTGAGAGACCATCAAGATTTCTCGGGTATAAGCTTTTAAGATTCAACTTTCCTTTTGCCAGTCTCTTTCTCTCTTGAAAGCTTATATTGAAAAAACCTTCTTGATCTCTAAGATGCTACTGAAGTTGAATCTAGTTGTTCTACTGAAAACCCACATGGCTACCCCCAAAACTAAATCTGAAGCAGATCTACTCAAACTCCGACTCAGGTATATTTCAATGGGGCTTATTACTAGAAAGAGTTCTTAAGATTGTACTATCTAGGTGATAACTCCCTTAATGCACAGTTCTGAGACCCTCAATAGCACCTGATCCAAATGGGAGGATCAACTTGGTAGAGATGTGTATATAATTCAAAAGCATGCACACTTTATGTATATTCAATTCAAAAGCATGCACACAAACCAATGGATCCAGTGAAGGTTATTCTGACCTGTTTTGTTTTTTGTATCCTCTATTTTTAAAATATATTTTAGTTTAGAAGAAATAAAAGGAAATAAAAAGTATAGCATATACTGCTGTAATAAATGATAAAATTTGCATTATAATGTTTGCTATGTTATTTGTTAATGTCCATTATTCTTATCCCTGAATATATCGAGAAACAAATAATGTTGGAGCCAACCAGATTTGCTCTCCTTCTTTCTTTGGCCTCGCTTTTCCTGAGAAATCTATGGCCCAGTATTTTGCCAATTTATTAAACCCTTACTGAGCTTTCATGTTGGCTAGAATGAATGTCTTTCCATCGGCAGTACTGTTTGGGAGATATCTAAACATTCCTTATGACCAAAGATTGTGTGCTTGCCATGTTGGTGAACCTGAATCTATCTTTTATATACGCGTCTCTTGCACTTTATTTTATAAACAACGCTCTTCCTTGGTAGGCTCTCTCTTGCAGACTAACAAATCCTCGGCTCACAGTATTTAAAAGTTATAAACAGACATATCCTCTGCAGTAACGGAATGTGTAGCAGAATTCTTAGCCATCGTGCTCTGAGAAAGGGCACAACCTTGTATTACTAAGGAACTGGGCGTTCTGTTTTCTGAAAGAATACCTAAATGTTTGGGGTTTTATGGTTACTGTGGACCGTGCGTTTGTGCTAAGAGAAGCTGCTGAGTTTTGAAAAATTGCTTGTATTTCTGTTATACCCTTTGTACCTTACCCTTATGAAATAATGGTTTGGTATGCCAATAAAAGTTTATTGTATTGTATTATGGTCATTCCTGAATAACAACCCTTTAAATTCTTTAATCTCTAATAAGAGCTTAACACAAAAACGGATTTTGAGAAAACAAAAAACTTATCTAATGCATAATCTATCCAAATAAAGAGAAGACACAAGGCTAATTTTTTAGAATTCTAATTCTAATATAAACTTGGATTTCCACTTTTAACAACTTCAAACTCCCTGCCATTCACTTTAAAATTGTCCTTAAATATTATTGTATTGCTTATATAGTGTTATGGAAAACTTTATTATAATAAAACAATAAGTGCTGAGTATTATATTGTTATTTTAACTGGGAAAAAGAAAAAATATGTAATTAATTATCTTATCCTCTTTCTAGACACAGATTTATTCTAGGCCAACTCCATACTCTTTCTTATTAAACATGACCTTTAGGAGAGACATGGCCCTCATGAGAGTCTACATTTTGTCTAGAGAGACCAGGTACAATCTTGTTGTTAGGTGCGAAGTCGTGTCCGACCCATCGCAACCCCATGGACAATGATCCTCCAGGCCTTACTGTCCTCTACCATTCCCTGGAGTCTATTTAAGTTCGCACCAACTGCTTCAGGGACTCCATCCGGCCACCTCATTCTCTGTCGTCCCCTTCTTCTTTTGCCCTCAATAGCTCCCAGCATTAGGCTCTTCTCCAGGGAGTCCTTCCTTCTCATGAGGTGGCCAAAGTATTTGAGTTTCATCTTCAGGATCTGGCCTTCTAAAGAGCAGTCAGGGCTGATCTCCTCTGATCTCCTCTAGGTACAATCTACCAGAACATTATCATTAATGAAGTCAGTAGGATTCAGGACTTAATGTTGGTATACCATCCAAGTACCAACCCTGCTTAGGTTCTGAGCTTTGCCAGTCTTGTACCATTCCACTTCCCAAGACACATTTCCTCCGCAGCACAACTGAGCCTAGTCGCTCTCACATGGCCTGCAACAGCCAACACGCGGCTTCACCAAGCCCGTCAGCAGCCACTGCGCCACTGGGCCCATTGCATCATGGCAGCAGCCACGGCTGCGGTAGGCAACTGTGGTTTGGGAAATTCCTGGGGCCTGTGGAGGGTGGGTTTGAGGAGGGGAGGGGCCTCAGCTGGATATAATGCCACGGAGTCCAGCACACTGTTGGACCCATCCCACCCTGGCAGCAGTGGCCACCATACAACTCAGCCTCGTCCAGTGCCAGTGGCTACCGTGCAACTCAGCCTGGCCCAACACTGATGGCCCATGATTCACTGTGGCCTGGCCCAGCACTGGTAAGCACAGTGCCCCTTGGTCAAATTTCCGCCCGGAAGAGGCTGCGAGGGGGAGAAATCTGAACCTGAATGCCGATCAAGGTAGGTAGGCAGGGGTGTTGGAAGGAGAAGAGGAAGCCGGAAAAGGGAAGGGGCTAGGGGGCCTGCCACAGAAGGGAATGAGAGTGGGGCAGGGATACATGGGGAAACAAGACTCCCTTCGGCATGTCTTTGCAGGGGCTTTATTCCGCATCTTAGAATGTGTGCCTGTATGTGTGAAGTGCCATGAAGTCAGAGCTACTAAGTAGAGATGGTTTGCCATTGCCTTCTGCTGCAAAGTCTTCCTTGATGGCCTCCCATCCAGGTAACAATCCTGCTTAACTTCTGAGATCAGGCTGCATTATATCACTTCACATCCCTATGCATACCTACACCACATGACTATAGCAGCTCCTGGTATCTTTTTTTACTTTAAAGGCTGGCAACCTCTGCTAGAGGCGGGGACTAAATGAAAGGTCAAAGAACAGGTAGGCACCCCGTTTTAGGCTAAGTCCATGGATCGTTTCCTAGTGTTGCTATTATTTATTATTTCAGTTATCATATGGCATGTGTAGTGCAGCCAGGAGATTCAAAGAGTACCTGGCAGCCAGGCAAGGGACATTCAGAAGTGGTTTGTCCTTGTCTGCCTCCTGCCATGACTCCCTAGTGTTTCTTGGGAGGTAGGACCTCTAGCACAAGTGGTTTAAGGCAGTGGTCCCCAACCTTTTTATCACCGGGGACCGGTCAATGCTTTACAATTTTACTGAGGCCCGGGGGGGGGGGTAGTCTTTTGCTGAGGGACGTCGCCACCGCCGCCTGAGCCCCTGCTCCACTTGCGCAGTGCCTTGCTGAGAGGAAGCCCCAGCCATGGCGGCCACTGGAGAGCACCAAAGGTGAGCTGGTGGCAGAGTGGCAGGGCAGCCCCTGAGGCAGCAGCCAGGGCGGAGAACGAGGAGGAGCCACAGCCCGGTACCAACTGATCCACAGACCGGTACCGGTCCACGGACCGGGGGTTGGGGGCCACTGGTTTAAGGATTCATGGGGCCTGTAGCACCAGAGCCAGTTTAGGGATTTGCCAGGCCGTAGCAGAGTACAACTGCAGTGGGAGCAGCAGACTGGGGGAAGAGGAGCCCCTCACAGTGGAAAAGGGTGTCATGGATAAACTGGTCCTGACCAGTAGTGTTCCTTGAAGGTCTCCCATCCAAATACTTGCCAGGGTCAATTCTGATTAGTTTCTGAGATCAGGGCCTGCACACATTAGATAATACGCTTTAGAAGTAGATTTTCCTGTTCTGCACAGGAAAATCCAGCTGCAAAAGTACACTGAAAGTGCATTATCCAATGTGTGCAGAACAGGCCCTGGCGAGATCTGGCTAGCTTGGGCTATCCAGGTCTGTTCCAAGTAAACAGACCACACGCTTATTAAGATACGACAAGAAGGAAAAGGAAGCTAAAACTGTTTTGAACACTAAGAAGAGTTTCAAAACCAGCTTGTTCCAATGGCTCCCAACATACTGTTCGGTTATGTATCGAACCTGTCTTATTGCCCAGTTTGCATATTCAACAAACTGGAGTTTGAACGGAGCCTTACAAAACCAGGAATCCATCTATCGTACTCCCTCTCTGAAGTGAGGAGGAAGAGATGTGAGAAGCCAGGCTCATGCCCATCACACTCAATGAGGGTTGTGGCAACATCTGCAGCAGCATCATAAAAAATGACTGCAGTATTTAGGGCGCAGTCTCATACTGATTAACTTAGAGATGCATCCAGGTGAACTTAGTGGGACTTGCTCCTTAAGTATACCTGCATAAGATTCCGTCATGGATTTTTGTGTCATTTGGATCCCTGAAAGTTCTTGATCAAGGAATATGTATTGTTTGGTCCCAGTGGAGTTTCACTGTAGCTTTGTGTGGATGCAGAGCATTTCACGTGTACAGTTTAGTCCCTAATTATATTTGTACCTCTGACCCATGGATTTCAAATGTATTCAGGGTTACAACCAATTATGGACACATTCAAGATTAACAGGGCTTTCCCACGACAGGAAAAAGTAATCTAGAAGATCAGTTGATTATGCAGCTTGATTTTTTTGTGGTCATATTTGATTGGTAGGGAAAATATTATAACACCCTTACAGCCTGAATCTTTCAGTGCTGACAAATGCATGCAAGCATAGGTCAACCATATTAATATGTATACCAGTGTCATGTCTAAGCCACAAAGAAGAAAGATGATAAGCTGTTCTTTGTACCCCTCTTTTTACTCCCCGAAGGAGTCTCAAAGCGGTTTACAATCGCCTTCCCTTCCTCCCCCTGCAACAGACACCCTGTGAGGCAGGTGAAGCTGAGAGATCTCAAAGAACTGCCTGGCCGAGGGTTACCCAGCTGGCCGCATGTGGAGAAGTGGGGAATCCAACCCAGTTCTCCAGGTTAGAGGCTGCTGCTCCTGACCACTACACCAAAAGCCACTGAACTTTTCAGACCTGACCAATCTTTAGACCCAGCCAGCAACAAAGGACTCACTTTTATTCTGTGGTTCATATTGACATTTAAAGCTATACCTTGCCAGCATTGTTTTTGGAAGTCTTAAACAACAACAGAAAAAGATAATACACAATCCGTTTAAAATTCACTAAGAAGCAACATTTCAACCATTCTCCCCATCTGTTTTTCTGATCTGTGTTTTTCACATTCTCCATTTCCTTCCTTCTCTATACAACATCCTGAACAGTAACAGAAAGCAAACAGTAATCATTCTTCTGCGGCAATCAAATGTTGATAAGAAAGTGACCTTTGTGAGATTTCCAGTCTGCAAGCACATGGAGCTCGGACTGGAGGCCAAAATAAATCACAAACCACCAACCTGTAAAGGATAGATTGTGCTGGTCGGCAGCTAGGCAGGAAAGGATGAAGGAATCAAACCTTTCAATCCCCACTTTGTTTCATCAATCAAAGCTGGGATTGGCATGTGGTTATTAATATTTTAAGCGAAAAAAGACAAGTTTTAAAAGGACTCCTCCCCTGTTTCAATGAATCAACCAAATGTTGCTTGACAAGTTAAATCTGCTAAACTCTTCCCTATTTACTGATTGTCCACCAAAAAGTATGTAGAAGCACCCACCTAGAAGGTAAAGGCATTCTATATCTGCTTCTCCAGACAACTACTGGAAAACGATGGCATAGGGATGCCAGCTTCCAGATGGGACCTGAAATTACACCTGAAATTACAACTCATCTCCCGATACAGAGATCAGTTCCCCCGGAGAAAACTTTGGAGGGTGTTATCGTACCCCCTCAGAGGTCCCTATCATCTTCATTCTTCCTCACAAACTCTCCAGGAATTTCCCTACCTGGATCTGGCAACCCCATCCCCCACCCCCTGCCGATGGCCAAGGGGGACCTTGCAACCCTAGCATGTTTTTAGTAAAGAAAATGCATGAAGGGAAAGGGTTAAATAGCCCTTCTCCTTTCACCATTCTTCTGCACTCCATCCCAGTCTTCCGAAGGTGCTTTTCCTTTTGGAAAAAAGAGTACAGGTTAGGAATAGAGTTTAACCTTTAGTGAATCACTGCAGATTAAAAAAACCCTCTTTACCTTCGAGATGTTCTTTTGCTTTCAGGAGAGCGGCAGGGTCCTTCTGCTGCAGCAGCCACCTGCTAAGAAGGAAAATGAGCAAAAGGCCATGAACTGCTCTCTATTTTTGCCTCGGAATGCCTTTCCTGTCCTCTAAGGGCTTAAATTTCTTCGAGACCAGATAAAAGAACCAATAGAGAAATCTGGGTGGTTTCCTTCTGAGGGTGCCTTTTTTTAAAACTTGAAAGGATGGACGTGGTTTGAGGGATGGAAAAAGAAGTTCATAATTGTGTCACTTGATCTAACATGAAAAACTGAAGTTCTTTTACGCAAGCTTAGATTCAAACGGAGATCTTGCTTCCAAGATAGTCCCGCACCCAGTGGATGCAGGCAGCTGGGAATGGACCCACAAGGAGTCTAGCCCCAACCAAAACATGTGCTTTCCAAGGGACGTTCTGCAGCCTCAGCTGCCCGTTCTGTAAAATGGAGGCTCTCATACTGAACAGCTTCCTATGAAATGTGCTTTGTGTTTCTGTACATGTTGCATTGTCTGTTGTGTCTGTTGTGGAAAGAGGAAAGAAAAGGCAGTTGTAAGTTACTTTGAGGTAAGTTTCCTTCAGGTAGTGAAAAGCGGGGAATAAAAACCAACTCTTCTTCTATTTCTGAATATGTTTTGGATATGACATGGTGAAAATCAGGGCGATTCCGCACCGGGATCCATGTAGCAAATTGTTTGCTGAATGAAAAATTGCCATTTTAAATAGTAGAATTTGTCGTTATGCATACCTGCCTTTGTAGTGGAATCCAGTTGCGTTTCTATCATTTCCCACAGGGTTCCGGTCTCGGCAAAAATCGCTAGAAAAGAAGCGCTATTGCTGAGCTGTGTCCCACCCCTGGCCGTCAAGCAGCCAATGGGCGGCCATTAGCATGCTCCCAAACAGCCCCTTTCCCTTTAAGGAAGGTTTAAAAAAATAAAACACACACCCGTTGCAACGAATATGCGTTGATTAGTTGCAACGGAGAGACCCATCCAGCTATTAGGTGATGTTTGAGCTGCCGTTTCATCGTTGCCACGCTCCCCCCCGAGTGAAAAAAAAAATCCCCCCCCCCCTCACGGGCGCGATTTTCGGCCGAAAACAGTGTGAAAAATAAAGTGAAAATAAACCAGCAAACGGGCCTCTGCGATGCTTGTGCTTGGTGACTTTAAACAAAGGGACAGCAGCCGGGGAAGCCTCACTGGGTAAACGAAGGCTCGCTGGTGCGTTGATCTCCGCTCGCTCGGAGAAAAAAAAATGGCAATCGCTTCGCCAGAAGATCAGAGGAGAGAGCCAGGGGGAGGGACTTTGCAGAAACCGCAACAATGGTAACGCACAGAACTTTCCCGCTAGTGTTGCAGATTGGTTGCAGGAGTGTAACGCTTTCCGGAGGGTGAATTCACCTTTTGGGATTTCCCTGAAAGCGCTACAACGAAGCGCTTTTTGCGGATCGGTTTCAGGAGTGTTGCAGATTGTCAACAACTTTGTGCATAACGGCAAAACTGTAGCGATTTCAGTTAGTAACCATTGTGCTATTTTGGACGAATGCGGAACCTCAATAAATACTACAAAATACACTGTAAAAGAACAGCAAAGTTAAGTGTACAACTTTGATTGAAAGTTCGCCCAGTTTCTGCTGAGTCCCCGTCTTCTCTCCCTTCCTTCGGTGCTTTCTTGGGCAGAGTGTGCCATCCACAAAGGGTAGGACAATCCCACAAGCTAATGACAGCCTTGCAAACTGAAGGGGCCTGTTAAAGTCCTGTGAGGCAGCCCACCAAGGGCTACGCTATGAAACCGCCACCCATCTGCTTTATGAGATTCTTCAATGAGTTGGAGTCCCTTCAGTTCAACACAGAGCTCTGCTTTGAAAGAACTGGGTAACCCTAAACAAGGAGGAGGAGGAGGAGGAGGAGTTGGTTCTTATATGCCATTTTTTTCTCTACCAGAAGGAGTCTCAAAGCAGCTTACAGTCGCCTTCCTTTTCGTCTCCCCACAATAGGTACCCTGTGAAGTGGGTGAGGCTGAGAGAACCCTGATATTACTGAAGAAGAAGAAGAGTTGGTTCTTATATGCTGCTTTTCTCTACCCAAAGGAGTCTCAAAGCGGCTTACAGTCACCTTCCTTTTCGTCTCCCCACAATAGGTACCCTGTGAAGTGGGTGAGGCTGAGAGAGCCCTGATATCACTGCCTGGTCAGAACAGTTTTATCAGTGCTGTGGAGAGCCCAAGGTCACCCAGCTGGTTGCATGTGGGGGACAGCAGAATCAAACCCGGCAGGCCAGATTAGAAGTCCGCACTCCTAACCACTACACCAAGCTGTCATTTGGCATAATTATACTGTGAGAAGAAACGGGTTAAACCAGGAGTGGTTTAAGGATTTATGGGGCCTGTAGCACCCAGAGCCGGTTTAGGGATTCATGAGACCCTAGCAGAGTACAATTGCAGCAGAAGCAGTAAGACCAGGGGTGGAGGGCCCCCCACAATGGAAATTTGAGCAGAGTCGCCTGAAACTCCCCTCCAAGACGGAGGTCCTGTGGCTGGGAAGTAGGGGGCGGGAACAGGAAGCGCATTTACCCACCCTGGCAGGGGCGCATCTTACCATCGCGTTCCAGGCCAGAAACTTGGGTGTGACTATTGATGCTCCCTGACTATGGAGGCGCAGGTCAGGAAAGTAGCCGGCCAGGCATTTTTCCATCTCCGCCAAGCTCGGCTACTAGCGCCCTACCTGTCCCCCGAACACCTGGCCACTGTGATCCATGCAACGGTCACCTCCAGATTAGATTTCTGTAACTCGCTCTACACGGGCCTACCCCTGTCTCTGATCCGGAAACTCCAGCTAGTACAAAATGCAGCTGCTAGGGTCCTCACCGGCACACCTTGGAGGGCCCACATCCAGCCTGTGCTGAGGCAGCTGCACTGGCTACCAATTGCTGTCCGGATCCGGTTCAAGGTTCTGGTTCTAACCTTTAAGGCTTTACGCGGGCTGGGACCCACATACCTGAGGGACCGCCTAGCGTCCTATGCCCCCCGCAGGACTCTGCGCTCTGCGAGTGAGAATCTTCTGGTCGTTCCCGGGCCTAGGGAAGCACACCTAGCCTCGACCAGGGCCAGGGCCTTTTCGGTCCTGGCCCCCACCTGGTGGAATGAGCTCCCGGGAGAGCTGCGGGCCCTGCGGGACCTTTCAACGTTCCGCAGGGCCTGCAAGACGGAGCTTTTTCGCCAGGTCTATGGTTGAGGCTGGGGCTGCTGGGGTACATCGACTGCTCTCCCCCGGGCTTCTTCTTGAACATTGTTGACCTCCTTCTCCTCCACCCCCCCCTTTTTAGGAAGGGGGGTAGGAAGGGGATCTTATTATTGTGCCGCCATGTTGTGACATTTTAAAGTCTTTTAATGGGAGTTTTTAATGGGGTTTTAAGACACTGTAACCCGCCACGAGCCATTTGGGAGTGGCGGGAAATAAATCGAAATAATAACAATAATAACAATAATAACAATAATAACAATAATAACAATAATAACAATAATAACAACAACAACAACAACAATAATAAAAAGGGGAGTCACTCCAAGTGTCCTTAAAGAGAAGGAAAGGGGGAAGAGAGAGGCCACTGCCCGGGGGGAGGGAGGCAACTTATGAGACCCCTGGAGCCCATATGGGGCCCACAGCATGTGCTACATGGATAAACCAGCCTTGGGCTGCACTAAGTCAAAACGACGAGAAAGAAACCAATGGTGCAAAAGGAAACGTCCAGCTTCCTCAGAGGGGAATTGGATTCAACCAGCTTTAGAACTCAGTCATTCCTAATACTCCTTCTTACTACATCTTTCGTCCCACATGGATTTTATAAATGTAGGGTCCAGTACCCCTCAGCAGAGCTCTTTCTGATGGTCGGGCAAAGACCCCTCCTTTCTTTTCAACAAAACAGCTGGCTGAATCCAACTCATGAGCCATCCAGAGCATGTTTGGGGAGAACGATGATGGGAACAACATGTAAGAGCAATGGAGAGAAACATAAGGCCATATACACAACAGAGACCCTGGGATGGGTCTTGGTGCAGGCCCATCCTGGAAAAGCCTGTGTTCGAACTGGAACTAGACTTTTTAACGTGCAGCTAGAATTACCACAGGAAACCACTGGAGGAGGTCGACAGTCTCATAATAAAGCTCACTTGATGGAAGAAACAGCCGTCACACAGACTATCCAAGGCAGTGGTAGTCAAACTGCGGCCCTCCAGATGTCCATGGACTACAATTCCCATGAGCCCCTGCCAGCAAATGCTGGCAGGTGCTCATGGGAATTGTAGTCCATGGACATCTGGAGGACCACAGGTTGACTCCCCCTGATCCAAGGGAACCAGTATTAAAGGTTTCTAAGGAGAAGAATCCACAAAGACTTGCAGGGGGAGGGAAGTCACATGACTTCTTCCTGCCCTTCTTTAGGCTTTGCCTCACCCCATCACTGCCACTGCCAGCCGTCCCCTCTTCCTTCTCCTCCTCCAGCCTGCTCCACCTCCCTCCGCCCCTGCACTGGCTCCAGTTTCCCCTCTTTCACAATAATCTGTGTCTCCTGTCCCCCCCCCCTCCGCTATCATGGCAGCCACCCCCTTGCCATGGCCACAGTGCTCATGTGCCACTTTGGGTTGCTACAGCAACTGAATGTGGCACCCGGATTTTAGCATTTTGTTCTTTGCAATGTCTGTGTACAAGCAGAGATCATCAGGAAGTTGGGGGGAACTTCCCCCCACCCCCCCGGTAATGTTTTTTTTTTCAGAATAAGATTCCCCCCCCCTGCAAACCTTGCCTCAAAGGCAAATGCAAGCTCCTTTGAGACTCCTTCAGGTAGTGTAAAGCAGGGTATAAAAATCTTCTTCTTCAGTGAATAATTAATGTAAATACTGACAAGGTGAAGGAAGAACAAGTGGTAGAGTGTGCAATCCCTCCCCTTCTCACTTATTCTCCTCCACTGCCAGTTCCCTATACTAACCCTTTCTGCAGCTGGATATTTCATTGATAGGAGAGGAAAAAACAGATAGAGATACAAAGGGGAAGGAGCAAACAGTACCATATGCCAGTTTTACCCTGCTCACCTCCACAATTAGCAAGCAAGCCCAGGGTGAGACCCTCATGTTTGCCTTGCAATATTTTGCACCCCATGAGGTAGGACAGGGGTAGTCAAACTGCGGCCCTCCAGATGTCCATGGACTACAATTCCCATGAGCCCCTGCCAACGAATGCTGGCAGGGGCTCATGGGAATTGTAGTCCATGGACATCTGGAAGGCCGCAGTTTGACTACCCCTGAGGTAGGACTTACCACTCTGATAAGCCAGCATTCTAAGCGCTGTCTGAAGTGTGCTATTCAAACCAGTATCCTCCATTGTTTCTTGTTCATTGCTAACAGAGCATGCAACAGTCCTTCCAAGAAATACAGATGAGAAAAGGTGACAAGGACAATTGCAGCATCCATCTTAAACAGAATGAAAGTAAATGCTATTAAAATGACTCCAACAGTTGTATGAGATACAACTTACTCAGGTACAAATTCACAGCTTTCGTAAGAGTCATAGACATAAGACTCCGCAAGGTGGGGAGTCATGTTCACGGAATGTTTGAGTGAATGACCCCCTTTGAACACCTCTTCAACTTGAGAACACAAGAAGAGCCCTGATGGATCAGATCAGGGTCCACCTAGTTTTGCCGTCGCCTGAAAAACCCATCAGTTAATATTGGATTCAGGGGTAATGTAAAAACCATGTAATTTTAAACTTGTTCTACAGTTTTATTGTACTAAATAGTGTTTTAAACAGCTATATTTTTTAACATTATAATTTAAACTTTTGATCGTTGGACTACTATGATTTGTTGGTGTTTGATCAGATAATAAATACTCTTCTCACCCTGGCTCACACAGTGGCCAACTAGTTCCTCTGGATTTATTTATTATTCTTTCGACTTATTGCCCATTAAAACACATCCGGACATTCATCCAATACAGAACAGGCTCCTAAAACATTTAAAAACCATGGTGGTCTACAATCCACTAACCCTCCAAAAATCTAATACAGGAGTGGTAGGAGGGAGCTCAGATCACATCATGGGTGTTTATGCTCTTAACACTGGGGGCCCCATCAGATCTTCCTCGCTACACCAACCTCAACCATAGACCTGGCGAAAGAGTTCCATTTGTTGGATGGCCAATAACAGGGCAGAGTGACCAAGGCTTTCCCCTTATGTTACTTTCTGGCTCTGGAATTCAGAGGCTTAGTGCCTCTGAATGTGGAGGTTCTGTTACCCAAATTTCACACCTTAACAGTTCCCTTCAGTCACCATGGCTTGTAGTCACAGACCTCTCTTCCATGGACCTATCTAATCCCCTCAGCAAGCTGTCTGTGCCTGTGGACATTGCTACATACTCTGGCAGTGAACGCCATATTTTAATAATCTCTGTTAAAAAAAAATGTATTTCCTTTTTTATGTCCTAAATCTATTGCCCATCAGCCTCACTGGATGCCCACAAATGCTCATATTTTGGGAGATACTTCTAGGCTGTTTTATTGGGCCAGCTAGCTGGAACATACATAAACATCTCAAAGATTACTTGCACAGATGGCAAAGCTTTTGATAGAGATTTGCATGTGGGGAAATTGTAGAAAGAAAGGGCAACGTGGTGTGGGAGAAAAGTTCTTGAGAGGAACGTATGGGAAAGGAATACTTAATTAACTAGATAACATAATCCTCACTTATTGAATGTCCCCGTAACCATCCAGACGTTCTGGGCACGATTACGGAGCTAACATTCCCCTGGGTATAAAACCATTTTTACATAAACTAAGCTAGGGTCCTACACAGCATCACCCGAGAATGTAGGGCAGTTATATAACATATCGTGCTTGAGAAATATCTGGCCATTTATCACTTGACAGGCTTGGGGATTATTTTTTATGATTGGGCAAATAGCACATACTTAATTATGGCCAGGAAACAATTTGAGGTACTGAAAAACTGTAAAAAGTTATATCTGTACATTCCTTTGTATAAACCAAGGGGAAAGCCTAAATGCAGGCATACAGACAGGGAAGGTCAGAAAGAAGACAAATGATGGCGAAACCAAATGTGCAATAATTAGGGAACCGTAGGACAGGCAGACATACTTCAGCAGAAAGTGACCACATCTATGCTGTATCCTGAATATTCCATAGCATCATATTTTCCTTTTGGATCTCCATCTCCTAGGATTTGATCCGAGCACTCCCCTTGCAACCACCAGGCCCTTGTGGTCTGCAGAAAATCTCATACTAGAGTTTTTGCCATGGCTACTAGCAGCTGAATCCAATGAAAAGGGCATTTATATGGACTGACATCAGCCGTGGGATGAAAACCCTACACATCATAAACCAGTAATAGAAAATAATTCCTTGCTTCCCTTCATCCCCTCATTTCACAAAGATACTTCAAGGAATTTCCTCAGACTAATACATGTAAAAATACAACACAGTCCATGAGAGTTTATTGAGGAATTGAACATGGGGTGCACAGTGAGGGAATTATTCCATTCTCAGTTGGGTTCACATATTTTCAAGGCTAGATCAGAAAAAATCGGAGAACCAGGCCTTGGGTCCCATATCAATAAAGGGTAAAAGTCTGGAGGTGATCTTGGGTAAGTTGTTTTCCCAGACTCAGTTCCCCTCTGTGAAGTGGGAGTTTACAGTAATTTATCTCAAAAATCACGATAAGGGAATCTGAAATGAGGTAGCATTACGAGCCTGCAGTCTTGAGGTCAGGGAAGAGTGCAAATCCAAATAAATAAATGAGAAATCTTTAGGAACATTTCAGTCAGTGGGAGGGGTGGCATTTCAGCATCACCCATAGTTGGGAGCCCAGGATAGCCTTGTCAATTCTAGGAAGCTAAGTGAGGTGGGCCCTGCCTAGTATTTGGATGGGAAACCTCCAAAGGATGCTAGGGTCGTGGCCCAGAGGCAGACAATAGAAAATCACCCTGAACAACTCTTCTCTTTAAAATCCTATGGGGTCACCATGAATCAGCTGTGACTGGACAGGAAAAAACAGCAACCCTCTTAGGGATATTAAAAGTTAAACCATTGTGCTAGGGTTGCCAACTTCCAGGAGGCAGCTAGATATTTCCAGCTATTAAAACTGATTTCCAGGTGTCAGAAATCTGCTCACCTGGCTGCTTCAGAAGGTGAGCTCTATATTATTTAGGCTTCTATTCTGCCTTGTCTCAGCTGACTCACGGCAGATTACAGCATTCTTATAAATTACATAAAAACTTACAATGCAATCTGAAACCTGGTTTAGTTAAAATTCAGGATGTTAGTTTCTAATAGTCTACAAATTCTGTTCTATGATTCGGAAAGGCATGATGTCATTAGGCATGATGTCATTTCCCTAGGAGAGCCAATTGGTGGATGCTGATGTAGGCAGGGAGGTCTCAAAGATGTCAGT
Source organism: Paroedura picta (assembly GCF_049243985.1). NCBI lineage: Eukaryota > Metazoa > Chordata > Lepidosauria > Squamata > Gekkonidae > Paroedura > Paroedura picta. Next base: position 39,703,442 of record NC_135372.1, read on the forward strand.
TCTTATTGGGCCTCACTGAAGTCCTTCCCCTCCCCCAAACCCTGACTCCTCAGATGCCACCAAATTCTTGAGGTCTTTCCAAACCCACACCTGGCAACCCTCCATTTCACTTACTTCCTTACATCTTAAATAACTGTAGCCACTTCATCAATTGAGGTCAAGGAGTCCTCCACTTGATGAAACAAAAAGGTTTGTCTTTTTGGCATAATACACATAAATCATGGGTTCAAAGATGGCTGTGTTCAGTGATTGGCTGGGAATACCAGATTCCAAGACAGCATCCTCCAACAGAGATTTTGAGAGTAAGAGAAGAAGATATCATTTTTGCTTCTCTGATAAAGAGGAAGACCACAGTTTGGGCTAGTTGAAGAAAGAAACATAGCTTCAAAATGTGATAACGATGGAAACTGAAATCTGATCATTTTAAATTATCTTAATTTACTATCATAGAGCAGAGAGTGTGAAAGACTAGAAAGTGTATATATTTGTAACTCATTTCATTTTTTCTTTTGCTCTGCAATTGCTGGCAGCTTTAGATTGGTTTTAATTACGATAATTTGCTATTTTAATTATGTTGTGTATTTTATTGTTTATATATATGTTGTTATGCACTCTGAGCCCTTGGGGGAAAGATGGGCTATAAATTTAGAAAATCCTATGGGGTTGCCTTAAGTCAGCTGTGATCTGACAACACTTTCCATAATTATGTCGCCCAAAAAGAACTAAGATCCAGCGATCAGAAATTGCTCAGGATCCCTTGTCCAAAAGAATTAAAACTGGCTTCAACCAGACTCTGGGCTTTTTCAGTCCTGGCTCCAACCTGGTGGACTGCTCTCACCAATGAGATCAGGGCCCTCCAGGACCTCAAACAGTTGCCGAGGGCCTGCAAGGTACCTATGGTTGGTTGCTATTTGACGATCTCACCACATGAGAACGGCGGTAGGCAACTGCGGCTGGAGTGGAGGAGCTATGGGGTTCTTCTGTGCTGTTTCCGCAATCTTGCTTTTGCTGTTGTTTTAATATTAGGTTGTTTTAACTGGGGCTGGGGATGTTTTATTGTTGATATTGATTCTTGTTTTTATTGTTTTATTGTGAGCCATCTCAGGCTGGCAGTTGCCGGGAGAGGCAGGATATAAATATAAAAATAAAATAAAGATGGAGCTGTTCCCTCTGGCCTACAGTTGAGGTCAGGTAATTAACACCCAGAAAACACTGGCCTCCCTGCTCACAAAACAATTATAGGCCATTGGACAAAACATTAACTTGATCAGATTATATTTCCCTCTATAAGGTTTTAAGAGCCTCTTGTGGTGCAGAGTGGTAAGGCAGCAGACATACAGTCTGAAAGCTCTGCCCATGAGGCTGGGAGTTCAATCCCAGCAGCCGGCTCAAGGTTGACTCAGCCTTCCATCCTTCCAAGGTCGGTAAAATTAGTACCCAGCTTGCTGGGGGGTAAACGGTAATGACTGGGGAAGGCACTGGCAAACCACCCCGTATTGAGTCTGCCAAGAAAACGCTGGAGGGCATCACCCCAAGGGTCAGACATGACTCGGTGCTTGCACAGGGGATACCTTTACTTTTTTATAAGGTTTTAAGGTGGTGATTTAACAAGTTAACAAGTTAATAATTTAATTAATATATTTTACTTTAAAACATTCTATGTGCTAAAATTAATTGTACATGTATTGTCATAACCTGTCCTGAGCCAATCAGGGTAGGGCGGGCTATAAAAATAAATTATTGTTATTATCACTACCACCTATAAAGTGAGTCATACCTGAAATGAATGAACCAAACTGAATATTGCTGCTTTCAAAATGGTCAGAAAATTATGGGAAACAATTTTAGAAAGGATTTAAAAACCTAGGATTGTTTGGGAGGACTTTCGTATGTTTATCATGGCTCATCAAAAGAACCTACCCTGTAATTTTCAACTTTTTATTATAAATGATTGCATCAAACAATGCCACTGGAATATATAACTACATTTATTTGAAAAAGAAAATAGATATGGTTATTACAGCTATGCTTTTTTTATATTTCAAGTGCCTGTAATGAATAGTAAAATGAAATAAGACCAATTTTGCTTATAAGCATATTGTTGCTCAGCTACCAATATGTGGAATGCTGAGAGATGGATTTACTTGTACTACAATTTCTCTATAGTCATACATTTTATGAAAACTAAGCACACACACACACACCCCGCCGTAGCCGCCCAGCAGGCACAGAGGCGGCATTTCCCCCAGGTGCGGTGTTTGTGGGCCTGATGGGAAGGCCTGCTTCCCCCCCTCCCCGTCAGCAGCGTGGCCTTCCCCTTGAACCTAGAAGTACACCCCAGGCCTCAAAGAGGCCTGCTTCCCCCCCCCCTTCCCGTGTGCTTCTAGGCCTGAGGGGAAGGCCTGCTTTCCGCCCCTCCCTCCCGGCAGTAGCATGGCCTTTCCCTCTGATAGAAAGGCATCCAGTTCTATCTCTATTTTCTTTGTTTCCTGGCTTGCCGCAACCTCTGATGTACGATCCTCAAAAATTGAAATAAGTCTGGACAGGACTCTTTGGTGCATCTGCCCTCCCTCTGCATTTTCACAATGGTGAAATCAGTTTATTTTCTTCCTCGCATGCCTTCAATAATGAGGATTTTCCAATAAGGGCGGTGTCATAAGTGGTGTCATAGCCCTCCTTTTTAAAAAAGCATCAAAATATCGAAATATTGCTACAGTGTTGTTGTGATACTCTTAGGAGTTTCTCTAAATTTCCAGCTTTAATTTTTCTTTCTCTAGCCTTTTTTATTAAACCTCTGTGAAGGAAAGGGTTAGAAGTGTACTTTTAAAAAGAAAGCTTGAAATTCAGAGAACTATTGTTACAATCATCTAGTGATTATATTGGTATTTTAGTGTCGTTAAAAAAACAGGAGATGGAGTGGCTTGTTCACAACAGTTTAATAATCAAAAAGTGGGTGGGATAAAGAAAACTAAGTGAAACATTATGTATGGACTCAAAATTGGGTTCCAGAAAAATACTGTGGTAAGGTAAAAAGGTAAAGGTATCCCCTGTGCAAGCACTGAGTCATGTCTGAACCTGGGGTGACGCCCTCTAGCGTTTACATGGAAGACTCAATACGGGTGGTTTGCCAGTACCTTCCCCCAGTCATTACTGAGGTAAACGGGGTCTCAAAAGAGTCCTGGGGGAGGCTAGAAGTAAAAACCATAGCACAGAAATGTGTGCACAAAACAGGGGATAAACTGAAGTAATATGAGCCAACACTGACCAAAAGCCCCTGGTGGTAGCCCTTTTCAAATACAGGTATGTATTATGATGTCCATGCAATTTCCACAGTGTGTCTCCCATCATCAGCACACAGTGCCCATCATATAAAGGGTTTAAACGTTAAGGTGAAGATTTTAAACTTTTGGTCTGGATGTCTGTATCAGCCACTGTCATTCACTGAATCTCAAAAAAAAAACCCCACTTGTTTCTTAAAATCAACAACTGGGAGAATGTATCTAGCTACGAGGGGGTCACACTTCATGGTTGTGCCACATATCAAGTTTATTCTTTATTACACTTGACGTGGGCCTCGATATTTTCCTCTCCCTCTCAATAGGTTCAAAACACCATCTACTCTTTGTCAACTTCTGATCAGGGAGAAGCCCCTGAAATAATTGTTCAGGCTTTGAGGAGCCCTGGAAGTGATGTCAGCTGGCCACGCCTCCCTGCCTGGCCCATATGACATGTCACTGGAAGTGGCATCACCACCTGTGTTAACAGGCAGCTTCAAGGACTGGGGGGTAGACACAGGATGCAGTTTAAGGCAGGAGTAGGTGAACATGCTCCGCCCCCTTGAGACGCAGAAATCTTGAGAGAACTCACATGTCTGGGAGGAGAAGCAATAGAAGCAGCCAGCTTCCTAGCTTGTGGCCAAGTCTATTAAGGCAGGAGGAGAAATGCCCAGGGGTCCGTGGACCTCTGGTTAGGAATACCTACTCTAGATGAATATATTTTAAATAAGAGACATTAAAGGCTTACACTGTTGTCATCATTAAAGGGTATAAAGGAACATCTGACAATTGTCTTCAAAGACCAGTGTGGGGCAGGCTTTTGCAGAGTAAAGTAATACAGTACAAAGAAAGAAAGGTTCACAATGAACAATCAATAGAAAAGACAGGGAACCTTTCTAAGGCGATATGTTTGTAATATATACAATGAGCAAATACAATTTCTTTTACATCTTTTATATACCAGAAGGAACAACCATGACGGCTTCTAGATCAATTCAATGGGAGTGGTCACTGACTAGCATTCGCCCACAGTAACCTAGAGCAGGGGTAGTCAACCTGTGGTCCTCCAGATTTCCATGGACTACAATTCCCATGAGCCCCTGCCAGCATTTGTTGGCAGGGGCTCATGGGAATTGTAGTTCATGGACATCTGGAGGACCACAGGTTGACTACCCCTGACCTAGAGAGCCTATGGCCGATTGATACTAAAATATTAACAATAATAATATAAGGAAAGGCGATAGGATTTTGCCACCTTTGATACCACAAACTGTTTTTGGAGGATTGGAGGTTTCAGCCACTGATGAAGCCAATGAAAACGGACTTGGTCTAGAAGCCATTACTGTTGTTCCTTCTGGTATATAAAAGATGTAAAAGAAATTGTATTTACTCATTGTATATATTACAAACATATTGCCTTAGAAAGGTTCCCTTTCTATTCTGAGTAAAGTAATACAGCATACAGTAGAAATGGGGTCGGCTCCATCACAATTGTTGATTTGAGAATAGGTGTTAACAAATATACAAAATTATCCCTCTTGTCGTCAGCAAAAAAGAATATTTTGTTTCTTAAGTAATAACCATGATCAGGAACTCCCGTCCGAGACCCCTTAAGAACTAGCAGCTATTTCTGGCTGCTAGTTTAGAGATGAGAGGTGGGTATTATGCAGTTGTGGCTTTGACTGCACTGCTTGCTGACATTAAAGGTGGACGGAGGAAGCATGCTGGCTCAGGCACTTTTGTTTCTTAAAACCACAGACATACAGAAGAAGAAAGAAATTATGCCTATGGCAGAATTGTAGTTGATGCTATTAGTATACATATGTTTGAGATAGAGCACCGAAAGAAGAACAAGGAAGGTGGTTGACTTAGGACTTTCTCGTGGTAGGTCTGGTAGAATGCAAGGTTCAGTACATCTTTGTTTAAGGTACTCGCGCCCCCTGGTGTACCTTTTTATATCGTCTCAATCAGTTTCAGCCGGTTTTGTAGAACGGGACACACATACTTTTGAAGAAACACAAAAAACAAAGTTCCCCTCTTATGCATTCATTTATTTAAAACATTTATATGGCACTTCTTTGGAGACCTGCCCAAGGTAGCTCACAAAATAAAACGAGATTAAGTCCAACCGCTAAAAACCCAATAATAAAAATCTAGAACATAGATTGTTAAATCCATGGGTTCAGACATGGACATGGACACTGAAAGTGAATTGAGCTCTTTATTGTGACCCCCGCATGGTACAACAAAGAACTGAACTGAACTAAGAGCCCCCCAGAAAATCCCAACCTATATACATAAACAATGGATTTTCCTGCCAGTGCATGCTATTAATCAGTTTCAGTTTAAACTGACTGGGTCTGACAGACAGGATCTAGCTGCAGATTGGTGAATAACATTGTAAGCTACAACACTGCCTTGGACCTCAAAGCTGGCTGACACACACAACACAGATGCTCAGAAAGAAGAGAGTATATAAAATTTCAAAGCACAAATGTGCATAATGAGGCAGAGCATCCAATACAAACCTCCAAGTGAGGTCTGGAAATCTCCCTGACTTACAACTGACCAGACTACAAAGATCAGTTCTGATGGGGAAAATGGCTGCTTTGGAGGCTGGACTTCATGACAATATATCCAGCTGATGTCCCTCCTCAACCCCTGCCCTCCCCCAGCTCCACCCCCAGGAATTTCCCAGCTCACAGTTGGCAACCGTAGAAAGTGAGCAGCAACAATAACCAAAGTGGAAAAGGTGGTGAATGACGTTCCCCAGTGGTGGCAGATAATAATCTTCCATCACATCATCTCAAATAACTTCTATGAGCAAATGGTATCATTTATACAAGGGGGAAAGCTTAGTGTTTCCAAATTTTCTTCATAAAATATCCCTCCATGTGAACACAAACTGCCCCTTCCCAAGTCAATTCCCCCACAGATTTATGACAACATTCTTAGAAGACACAGTCCTTACTATAGGTGAAGAATTAAGCACACATGCTCCATTTTTTTCTTTGAGTATTAATCTGAGCGAGATCACTGCCCAAGTATGTCCTATGGTTTTGAGAAAGAAAGAAAAGCAGAAGGAATTTCAGAGTTGTTATATTTGTGAAACAAAAACACATGTGGTTTTTTGGCACTTTAACAATTTATCAGGACAAAGCTCCTTAATATATTATAGCATAAACTTTCATGGACTGCAGCCCATTATGCAGGAATAATTTCCCTCAGATTTGCATATTAGCAAGAAGAGGGAATGTACATACACACAGCCCAAAAGAACATAAAATGTAAAACTCAGAAGTAGGGACCATAAACTTTCTCCACAGGATAGCAAAACACATAATTGTGACTGCAGAGTCGCTTTTACTCAAACTGCATTTTACAGCCACTTCCAGCTGCAAAACCTGGTAGAACCTTGCTAGATTTCTTCCCTCAGAAAGCTACTTCTCTGATGCAATATGCATGTACTCAGAAAGAAACTCCAGTGGGATTTACTATCAAGTATTAGGCCAAGGGATGCCATTTTAACTGAAAACTGGAGTTCGACAAAATTATATTCAAGATACAAGCATTCAAGGTATGCTTTGACTAAAACTTTGCCACTGAACTTGAATTTTGTTTTGTTGCTTCAGATCAACATGGCTATCCACCCATATTTTTGTACACACATAATGGAAGAATCTGCTCCTCCCCTAATGTGTGTGATTTTGGTCCTACAGGAAGAGGTCTTGTTTAAGTGTCCAGTTTGTATGCTAGCTATAGTGGTTAGTGTTGGGGTTATTATCTCTTTGTAAATAAACTCCTGCTGTTTTGAGCCCGCTTGTCTCTGCTGAAGGACCTGAGAACGGATGCCTGAATGAGTGCTCAAACCAGGGAACCCACAGCTAAAGGGGGGTCTGCCCCTTAACTGAGAACTTGTAACAATATCTGGGTATATATATATTTTTAAAATGACAGCCTTTGTAGTGTCAAGAACCCAAGAAGCGGCCGTGTACGGAGTGAGTTTGTCTCCCAGTATTGTCTACTCTTGAGTGGCAATGACTCTCCAGGGTCTGGGCAGAAGTCTGTGATGTCTCCTTGATTTGGGATTTTCAAGGCAAGAGATGCTGAGGTGCCTGTCATTGCCTGCCTCTGCATAGCAACCCTGGTATTCCTTAGTGGTCTTCCAACCAAACAGTGACCAGGCTCAGCCCCGCTGACTAGCCAGGATCAGAGCATCACCTGCTACTCTCTTAAATGTTCAACCTGGAACCTCCTGCATGCAAAGCCACTGCTCAACCACTTGGGCCTAATGAGATTGAGTTTGGGGGAAATCTGGGTTCGATCCCCCTTTCTGCCGTGATACTCTTTAGCACCCAATCACCCTCTCTCCGCCTAACTACCCCCACAATCTCGGGTTTGTTGTGCCAAAAAGAGAGAGAACAACGGTCGCCCGCCCTGAATTCCTTGGAAGAAAAGGTGGGATGTAATGCTTTGATGGGGAGGGAATTTCAAATTAGGCTTGCAGCATTTCGCAAAAGCAGGATAAGAAATAAAATGCAATTAAAGTTCACAGTTCGTGGACGGGTTTGCCCTTAACGTCTTCCCCCCTAATAAACCGAGAAACTCCCCCCCCCTTCTAACTATTTTCCCGCCAAAATTCCCTCCTCCCTTTGCTGCCGAGGTTTCCAACTCCGTTCTCCCCTCCCGCGCACGCGCATTCGACCCGGCTCTTGGTAGTCTACGGCATTGACGTCATTGCTGGCGGCGCACGCGCAATTGCAAGTGGTGTCGCCGTTGTCGCGTAGCATTGTGGGTCAAACATGGCGCTCGCGGTGGTGATGCGGATGGTGTCCCGTCAGGTCAGAGATGCTTTCCCGGTTAGGAGACCTCTCCGCCGCTCGCTGCTTCCTGTAGAAGCCTGAGCTTCGGGCCCGTGGGGGAAGGAAGCGGAAGCGAGCTGTCTCCATGCACGAGAGTGCCTTGGCTTCGTTTCCCGTTAGGGATTATGAGCGAGGGGTTAGGCGTGCTTTCTGCGCATGCGCGGGATGCTTCCCTGCCTCGGAATATGGGCATTTCATCGTTCCGTTTTCTCTTAGCCGTGGGAATCGGGAGCAGCGCCCTACTTCAGGGCTTGGGGGCTTGAACATGAACGAGATACCGGAGATGATCTGCAGGGGGGAAGCTAGGAATGTGGAGACAGAGGAGAATCGGATATAAATATTTATATTTATTTTGTGATTTGTTTACCGCCCTTCCTGGCTCGTGGCATTTTCCAGCATAAATGCACACGTCCATACATATATTTAAGGGAGCACAAAGCCACCTATGGAGTGAGGGAACAATACACTTTTGACGGCACAATTATTGAACTACGTTGTACTGTATTACACAATTTATGTTCCTTGTCAGCTGCCCTGAGCCGCAAAGGAGGGTGGTATATAAATCTAAATAAATAAATGTAATGTGGTGTTCATGGCCCCTTCTAACTCTATAACATGGCCCCTGGATGTTGCTTGTCTGTATGGTCTGAAGGAGCATGTGGTAGAAATGCTTTGACAATTAAGAAAAGCAGATGAGGAATTGTAGTGCTAATTAAAAACTGATGTGCTGCAGCAAATGGTCTGATATGTGAAGAACAATTATTGCAGTACTTGGAAAAGAATAGTCAATAGCAAGAAATATAGTTTGAAGAGCTGAACTTGATCATGCATTGTCATTCTTCAGTGATTGCCTTTGTTGAGCTGTATGTCTTGTTACTGGCCATAGCAATCTTTTTTCACATCTGAAGGTTATACTGTTCTGTTTCAGAAATGCAGGTAGATCAGAATTGGCCTATCCATAAAACAAATCACTAAAGCAGCCAGCAAGCTAGGATTTTATCCCATCACACAAGCAGCACTGGAGAAAGATGAATAATGGGATTATGTGTTTCCCCCCCTATTTCAGACCATAAAATACCAAGAAGTCTCCATGGGTGGGCAGGCTACAGCGGGTTACCAAATTTTACCTGTGAGTAGCACTGTTAAGGCTATCTGTGCTCAAATTGTCAGAAAACGAGAAAAAGGTAAAATTGGGCTTTATGAATAATGGTTGTGCTATACTACATCTGGATATATGCTTCAGGCACAAGACGTGGCAAACTTTGGATGTGATTTTCTTTCATTGACAGATCTCTCCCTTCTCCTGCCTTGGGCAAGTAAGGAGTCATTATGTGGACTGGAGAATGTTACGGGATGTGAAAAGAAGGAAGATGGCCCATGAATATGCAGATCAAAGACTGTGTCTGAACGCTCTCAGGAAAAACACTATTTTGCCAAAAGAACTACAGGTAAGACTTGAGTTTGTGACAGCTTTAAAAAAAAATGTATCACATAATGAGCAGATTATGAATAAGGTTCTTGTATCACTTAAATCTACTGCTGTGAATCCATTGGTCACTTTTCCCTATTTCTAGAATCTTAATCAACTGTTCCATCACAACAGATATCCAATAACATGCAGCTATGGACTATATAGTAAAGCGTAATGAAGATCTGTGTTAAAAAAAAGAATCCAGTGGTTTAGGGATCCCATGGTCGCAGTAAATCATCATGTTGTAGTTGATTTCAAAGAATGGAGGCTTATTCTCCACAACTACTTACCTTTTATGTTGGAAGAGCGGGTGCAAACTCCAAATGCTTTTAAAGTTTGTGGGTTGCTTCCCACTGCCAACAACCAATCTTTAATTCTTCTTTGCTTTCAGACTCCCATCCGCTCTTCAAGCGGATGGTGAAAGCTGCTGGGGGCAGCTACTGCTACTCCCAAACAGAGAGAAGCAAATGGTTGAAGCAGCAGTCCCTTCCCCTGGACATGCTGCTGCTCAGAAAGGCAGATAAGTGATTGTTGGAAGTAGGAAGCAGCAGCCAATATAGGCATGATATCTCTACAGCCAGGAGATGCAGGAAACATCTGGCTACCCTTTTTTGCTCTGCCAGCAAACGGACAGGCTGTTCCCTGGTGGGCACAAAAGCTGCAGGCTCGTGGTTGCTGTTTTGTAGTCATTCATGTAAAATATAGAAGAGTTATGAAACAGTGACTATACGAGTTGCTAGATTCAGGTGGATGGCCATGATGGTCTGAAGCAATAGAACAAAGTTTCAGATGTTGTTCTATGTTGTGGAAAAGATCACCCTTTTCGAAGGGACACAAAGCAGGAACCCTCAAAAAGTCACCACTAGAGTTATGCAGGCTTGTTTGCAGCTGCACATTTAGCAAAATCCACATTTAGCACATTTAGCAAAATGTCGATTGCAGGATAGAAATCTGCTGTTTCTAACAGGCTTGCAGACTCCTACAGGCCTTGGAGAAGCCAAAACCTGACTGAATCTTGCAAAGGAATCTATCCTTTTTACTAAGAGAGATTTGGTGGCCTCAGGGAATGAATGATGCACCCCACTTTGGTCATAGAACTATGAGTACTGCCATATGTTTTCCTTTCTGCAAGGCCAAACTTTTAAGAGATCAACAAAATTTGAGTCAAGTAGCACCTTTAAGACCAACAAAAACTCACACCTTGAATAAATTTTTGTTGGTCTTAAAGGTGCAATTAGACTCAAGTTTTGCTGTGCTACTTCAGATCAACACGGCTACCCACATGAATCTGTTTTTAAGAGATCATAATACCGTGAATAGCAGTGTGCAGCACAAAAACTCCAGAACATTTGAGACGTATCATTGTGTTTTGTCTGTTACAGGAAATGGCAAGTCAAGAGATTCATGCCCTGCCACGAGACAGCTGCCCTGTGAGGATCCGCAACCGTTGTGTGATGACCTCCCGGCCGCGAGCTGTGGTGAAGCGCTGGAGGCTCAGCCGAATAGTTTTCCGCCACCTAGCTGACCATGCCCAACTCTCCGGGATACAGAGAGCAATGTGGTGAATCCCTGCTAAGGGTTTTCATAACCAAGGGAATAAAAAAAAACTGAGCCCTTTTCCAACTCTTAAGATTTATTGAGGGGGTAGCACAAGGAGAAGACGGGAAGAAAATTGCTGTGCAGATGAGCCTGGTTGGAGTTTGTCAAGCCAGTTATTAACCTGTGGTTTGGTACTTTTAGAAGCAATGAAAATATACCCAGAGTGACCAAATTCTATCAATTCCTTGCATTTCTTACCAAGTACTTTGCTTTAAACAGTGATGCAGGTTGCTGCATTATAATAAAACTGAAAATGCCACATGTGACAAAATTCATTGACATGGGATGACAGTTACTACAGCTGACCATTAAAGAGCAGAAAGGGAATAGGTAGTGGGGTTTGAAAATACAAATTTGGGGGTGATGGTGGTTATACTTCATACTTTAAGAACACAAGTGCACTGACTGGATTTTTACAGGACTGTGCATATATTTTTTGGGGGGGAGGTGTAGTTGGATTGCACATGATTTATAAGTTGTGGCAGATGGTTTATGTCCACAAACATACGTGCATAGCTTCCTCCAGCCTAAAGGCCATCAAAAGACTCTTTTCAGATGTTACAATGAGTGCATACAGGAAGCAGGTTAAGTAGTTACGGGCATGTTCCCCCCCCCCATGCACTTAAAAGGGCCTGCAATGTTACTACAGGGCTCCCAAAGGTATAACTGGAATGCTTTAAAGAGGCTGCAGGCTTTGTTTCTTGAGCATGTTATTCTGAATGTTAGCTCACAGCTTGCTCAACTGACTCTTCCCATGGGGTACCATCCACGAGGATGTTGGTTTCTTTTAATGAAGCCAAGGAACATGCTTGGGTTCAAATAACACCTTTCTCAAAGCCTCTTTACTTAGCACACTTAGGGCGTGCCACTTCAATCCATGAATAGTAAGGGGTCAGCTTAGCTTTGGGCAAGCAGCAGCTTGAAACCTCGCATACCTCCCATGAAGCAAACTCCTGAGTTTCATAGCTAATTTCCTAGTGTGGCAGAGAGCAATATGGAAGGAACATGCCTCAGTAGCCTTGCTATTTGTCCGGGGCTACTTGTTGCTCAAGTGGCAGCCTACCTTGTGTTCCATGATGGGAGAAGGGGAGGATACAGATGGAACAGAAGATGAGTATCGATTCAAACAACACACCAATACATTAAAGGTAGTTATTTTGCCAGTTTCAGAAAAGCACTGAAGGCCTTAAGGAAGCAGGGCAAAACACTTAAAGGAGATCCTTTATATAGTAAGTTTTATTTTATTTCTCCAACCTGAAATGCAGAGCACTGTTTTTGCTTGGAAGGTGGTTGTGTAAACACCACTTTTTCTGATCTCAGTGGCACGTCGGAAGCCCCATATAGAAAACCCACCATTTGTTCAAAGATCTAGTGGCATATCCTCTTTGGCTTGCTTTTCTCTGCTCTCAACCCAGGCTTTATTAATGGTTCTTTTCATCTCATCATCCCCTTCAGCATACATCTTTTTCAGGAGATTCATCAGCCCCTCACTTGGATCTGATGTGTCATATGATGCTTTCCTAAAACAGAAACACACACAATGGTGGTTACCAATTAGACCCAACTGTGGCTTGCTTTGTAACAAAGCTGGAGAACTTTAAGACAAGAAAACACGAGGTAAGCCTCCTTTAGCATTGCTAGAGGTCAAACCATACTACCTGGAAGCTTCACTGGCAATAGTAGGATTTCTGTGTGGAAAAGACTGAGTTACAAGAGGCTTCAAATGGTACAACTTATAGGGAGACAGGAAGGCCAAATAACTTAATACTCCTTGTTCAGACAGTTTTCAGCAAGGCATTTCAAACAATATTTAGTATATATATGAAGGTTTCATTTAAAATACTACAGCCAGTTTCGGCGGAACAGGTGTGAAGAATTCTACAACTAGGTAGATAAAGCTCTACCTGTTTCAGTCTAGAATGGTACAAGACTACATTCAACACTGAAAATCAAACTTGTTTAGGGAAAAAAAAGCCAACACAGTACAATGGTTAGAGAACTAGAATCAGTGAGACTCAGCTTTGAGCTCACACGCTGCCACGGAAGCTTGGTGGATGACTTTCAACCAGTCTCACACTCAGCCTGCCTTACCTCACAGAGTTTAAAATGTAAGCTACTGTGTATTCCGGAGGTGGGTGGGTGGGAGCACAGTATAAAAGTAAATAAGGAAGATTTCAACCTGAATCTCTAGATCGGGAATGCTCCTTAACTAAGAAAAGGATACGCACATGGTGCTTTTGTTTGAACGATAACCAATTAATGCTCGGCTTCAAGAACCTCCATGCATTTTATGTACATCCTCCCATTATGGTGGTCACATGCAACTTAGTGAAGTTGTAGTGTGTACTATTTCCAAGACTACTCACTGGGCCTTTCTTCCAAACATTCTTAATTATTTTTATTTTAGTATTACATTTTTATGCTGTCCTCCCTTGCGGTTCAGGGTAGTTCACAATAGATCGATATACATGCTCCAGTATAAATAGGATGCAACACACTCCAAGGATCAGACTCAGTAAATAGCATCAACACCGTTAAACATTTAACCATTAACCATTTAAATGTTTAACCGTAACTTAACAGACTGGTCAGGCTGAGGATTGCCTCAAAATGTAGCTAGGGGGGTTCTGGAGGGCCCAGATGATGTTATCAGCTCACTGGCGGATTATGCATCAATCAACGTGTTTCCAATGCTTTTTTTTCCCCTTCAATATGTAAAACAAGATTTGACAGACCAGGCAGCAGCACACTTACTCCTTCTCCTTGGTCTCTTTTTCAACTTGAGTGAGACACTCCCATTTTTCCTCCTGCTTCTTCCGACATAATATCAGGACCATATCAGTTTTGATCTGCAGTGAGAAGAAGGAAAACCGTGCTTCAGGTTTGTTTTTTTAAAGGGGAAATGCTGAGAGGTGGAATAAATAAGGCAGGATACTACTGAAATCTATTAGAAACTCCAGATAAGGTGTACTTGAATGACTGAAAAATGTGAATGCAAAGTGATAATTGTAGAACAAAGGTGGTTTCGATACTGCAGAGGGAGCTCTACTTCCCTATTGCTCCAGCAACTGCCTAATGCTAAGGCTGCTCTAGTATATAGCCCAACCTATGAAGGCAGTGGGAACCAGCCTTTGTGTCCAAACCATAGGCCTCTACAACCACTAGTAACATGTATCCCATGAGATGCACGGACCTTTCGAGAGCTGTTTTCCACAGAAATTGGTTTCAGAAGGTTATTGAATGTCATGGAGTAGTTCTTCCCATCCAGGTTCTTCACAAATAAATCAAATGATCTGGAAAGGAGCGACGAAGAGTTAGCACTACATAGACATTGGTCCCTCAGATACAAAGAGGGGAGAGCATACTGCTTTAATGTTAAAACCAATAAGATACAAGGGTTGTGTTACTTGGAGATTTCACAGGGAACATTGTCATATAGGGGGACAGAGGCAGCCTACCACAGCAGCTCTTCCAATTTTCTGACGCCTGTATTACTGCTGTAGACACAATCCTGACTCCACAAGACAGTTATAATCAATAGGATTATCTGACTCATTTCATGTAGCCTTGAACAGTGTACTTGGCCCTACTGCATACAAACTGAGGATGCTCTTTTCATATTCACACAACTCTCGGATGATTAAGATGATTTTCATGAACCAAGCCAGCCTATGGCTCGTTCTAAGGGCTCTGCCACAGTGGGATGCTTGGGCAAGTAGATTTGCAGGGATTCTCTACTCCAGTACCTGGGGATCACCTTCCCCAAGTCCCTCAGTTGCTCTGTCACAAACATTGCCATGACCGAAGCAGCAGGCAAAGGGCAAATAGCCCTGGGGAGGATGAGGCCAGAAGAACAAAGTAAAAAAGAAAAAAGGGGGAGAAGCGCACAGAAAGGTACGCACGTGGAAAGAAAAAAAGTGCAATCAAAGGAGCTCCTTAAAGGAAAATCTCAGAAGCTCTCTAAATCCACTGTTCTCTCAGGTAAAGGCGGGAGAACGACTGAGGGTGGGCTCCACTCCCCCCCCCCCAGATAAAAAGGACAATCAATTTCCTGCCTCCAGGGACTGAGGGAAGAAGAACCCAAGCATATTAAGAGTGTCCTCCTCCCCTCAAGTGTGAAATGTGCTTGCATGAAAACCAAATGCAGAGGGAACCATGCCAGACGACAACAAAAAAAATCCCCCATTCTGGGCTTGCAGTATGGCATTTGGAACAAAACCCACCTTTCCGTGAAACGGACTTCCACGTTCTCAGCTGAGAGATGCTGTACTCCAGTTAGAGTGATGTAGATTTTCACAAACTTATCTGACTGATCCCAAGCTGAAAAAGTTAAAAGCCCAATTTCAAAATATTTCCTCAAGAAGAAAAACCTCAGCCTTTCACTCCCTAAACAAGCTTTATAAAATTCACTCTGGGCATTAAAATATCCAGATGTGACATGGCTGATCATGGTTTTCATGCACATGCAGCTATTATGTGACAGTTGTCACATATTTGGGCCCATATGCATCAGCTCCTCCTACGATGTTAGCCAACTACCTAAGAATGGAGGCTAGGTGATTCTGGGGCAAAGGAGTCAGAAGCAGGTGCAAGTGCAAAGAGTTCTATGGCACACTGGAGTCATGGCTTATCCTGATCGTGCCTTTTGAAGAAACTGGCCAGCATCAGACTAGCTAGCACTTCTATATAAAGCAAGGGAGGTTAAATGTCCATATTTATGAGAGTTACACTCACTGAAAGAAACAGACTTGCCTCAGTGTACACTGATCCATACACCTTTTCAGGACTACTTTACATGCATATTTTATATACCTTATTACATTTGTATCCTGTCCTTCCTCCAAGGTGGGGCGTGTGCTGTTTTCAACCCTCCCCATTCTATCTCACAACAACCCTGTGAGCGAGGTTAAACTGAGACAGGCCAGTGGACTTCATGGCAGGGTTAAAATTTGAACTCCTGTTTTTCAAACTTCAGCCAAGCAAACACCTATAGTTTCTCTAATCCATCCTAATGAATTAAAAGAGTGTATAAAACCAGGCTACCGTAATTGTTGATCTTCACTGTGTAGCCTGTGGGTGGCTGTCTGTCTTCTTCAGATATCTCTGCTTTTAGTTTGGGTGGTGGCTGGTTTTTGATTTCTTTCTCGAGTTTATTCTTTTCAGCTAGCAAAATGTCGTAAACTCTCTTCCTTGATGCTTTTTTCAGAAGCTCTTTCACCTCCTCCAAATCTTTCTGCAGCTGGATAAAACAGACACGTGCAAATACTTTAAATGCCGATTGCTTTATAGCCAAGGACATTTCCTTTGCTTGCATAGAAAGAGGAGGGATCGCTCCAAACCTCAAAATTGTTCAGACTGCAGTTCTTTCCCACAAATCTCATATTTATCTGAACAGACACTTCAATGCTTTATATACATTACATTTGATCCATTCCTCCAGGTGAGGCACTTTTCTCCAGACAAAACAGTGTTCTTCTGCTGAGGGGGGCAAGGGGAGTGTCAGGAGCCACAACAGGCCCTTTTATAGGTCCATGAATTTCATAAGACTTGGGAGTGCTACTGCTGAGCAGCGACCCATAAGAAATCTAGTTTGCATGCATTTGTTTTTGGAGGGGGACATTCAGACAAAATTCATTCACACCTCTTTGAACATGGGTGTTACATCCCTTTGGGTTTTCAGAGTGCAAACAGCCATCCTGGGACACGAGAGGCTGATTTTAGCCAGGGGTAATTACCACTTCTACTCTTGCCTAATGGACAGACAAGGGAGGTAAAGCCTAACCTATAATAAGCTTTAAGCAGCCGGTCCTGCTGAAATACTGGGTTGTCTTTTTGTAACCTCCATTCCAACCTTTCTTCACAAAGCTCAGCCAGTACATTTTATCCCTACAACCTGTGAAATTGGTTAAGCTAAGGAAGGTCAGTCCGGATCACCTAATCAGCTTGGCGGGTGCACATTCAGAATCAGACGTTTATTGGCATACGAGCGTGAGGGGTAAGCAGGCATTAATGCTACCCTTTCCCAGGCCAGCTCCACGATCTCCAGTAGTCACGATGCAATAATAGCAGCAATTAACCCAGAGGAGTTCAGGGTGGCTTCATTTTATCATTCTTGGTCTTAATTCTTAAGCAAGATGTGAAGATTTGAACTCAGATCAAGCCAAATATTTCATCTGCTACACCTTTTGGTTCATAGAGGGTTCTGCTCACCCACTGGGGCTCCTTGACATTATTCAGAGACTGGCCAGTGTGGGAAGTACTTTTCCTGATGCTGTTTCTCTGCTCAGCACCCGCAATTATACATATCCCAGCCCTCCTACCTACCTCCACTCCACATGGCTCACCTGATCATTCACATATTACTGTATCTCTTCATCCCAACAGAGTGAAACCCCACAGCCAATACCCCCTGGGACCTGATTAAAAGGCACATGCACCAAAGTCCTACTTTATTAATTTATTTATATTATTATATTTATATACCGCCCTCCCCGAAGGCTCAGGGCGGTTTACATAAAACGTCTAAACAATACATGAAACAATCCATAGCATATAAATAACTGTAACAATAGTATTAATAACTGATAATTATAACATTGCAACAGTGCAAACAGGTCCAGAGTGCATTAATGGAGCTCTGGGAGGGAGGTAGCAGGGGCCCTTCAGACGTTGTTGGTTATGCCTGGTCTCAACTGAATGCCTGGCGGAAGAGCTCCTTTTTGCAGGCCCTGCAAAACTGTTTTAGCTCTGTCAGGGCCCTGATCTCCTCCGGGAGCTCGTTCCGCCAGGTGGGGGCCAGGATAGAGAATGCTCTGGCCCTAGTTGGGGCCAGGCGGGCATCTTTAGGGCCAGGGGCCATTAGCCGGTTGGTGGTGGCAGAGCAAAGAGCTCTTTGATGGGCATAGGCCCCTTACAAAGAAATCACAATGGACATTTATTTAGTTTTTTAATTTAATATATGTTACATGTGTAATATAGCCAGGAGATCTGAAGATCGTCTGATTGCCAGGCAAGAGATGTTTGGTTTGCCCTGGTATTCCTTGGACGTCTCCCTTCCATGCGGGAGCCAAAGCTGACCCTGCTCAGCTTCCAAGATCTGATGCAATTAGGCTGGGCTGTTCAGTTTGAGTCCATCACAATGGACTGGAATCACCACAAGCAAACCTGAACTGCAAAAAGCAAGTTACTGCCACCTCTGCTCTTCCTATTGTAATTGTATCACACACATGTCTAAAGCTGCCAAGCCCACACCACTGGATGAAATTATCATGAACATGTCTCCAACAAATGACCCCTTCATTTGGGACCTGGACCTGTCCTCGGCCTATCAGCCTGATTCTACTTTCATCAGCACAGATCTATAACAAGTAGCCATGAGGTCTACTGAAAACTCAGTTCTATGGGCCTCTGCAGCATGAGCTGGCTAGTCCAGGAGTGCTGGGTAATCAAACGATCAATCATCAAATAAATAAATAATGGCCCACACACTCAGCATTCTTTAACAACCATGTTAGCTTTACTCCAAATTTTCCAAATTCAACAGCACCTCTAAGACCAACATTTTCAGCAGACAAGCTTTTTTTTTTTTTTTGAGTAAATCTGACTCTGACAGATACACCCGACCAAGCAAGCTGTGACTGTGACTTACATCATGGAAATCTTGTTGATTGGACTCAACTTCTATCCTACCACTACAGACTGAGACGGCTACTGACCTGAAACAAGCCTTTTAGGCTCCCTACACATTCTTCCAAATAACACAGGCACAACGTTTCTTTCTTTCTTTTTGGACCCTTCATTGGAGAAACAGAGGGCAGAATCAGAAACCCACCCCCTAAATGAATCCCCAAATATTTCTGGAATGTGGAGGTCATAAACTTCAATCTTCCTGCTTCAAAATTATGGATAAATCCATTCCCTTACAATCAGAGAAACCCATTTGTTCCCATGTACACACACACACACACACATATACACACACACACATTCTTTACATATACATATATATACGCATACACACATATATATCGTTTCGTACCGGCCATACACACACTCTTATACATATACACATACATACATATATAAACACACGTATATCTCGCTTCGTGCCGGCCATACAGGAATTCCCGCCAGGGCCAGAATCCCCCTCCCCCACCCGGCTCACCTCCTCCATGTTGCGGCTGGCGAGGGGCGCACGCGTACTCCCGTAAGCCCTTGTGCGCGCTCCCGCCGAAGCCCTTTTCTCGTGAGGGGAAATGTACGCAGGCGCAGTCCCCCTCCGCCAGCAACGTCGCAAGCGGCTCCTTCACCGCCCCTTTCTCCTCTCGAACTTTCGCGAGACGCCGCCTCCCTGCGCGTCACGGGATCGGCGGGGAGGGGGGCGCTCCCTCCCTCTCTCTCTCTCTCTCTCTCTCTGCGTAGTTGGTTGCTAGTGGGACACGCCCACGTCGCTTTTCCCCCCCGCCGAGGCAGAAAGATGGCAAATGATTCAACGCAGCTTCTTCTTTCGGTTGCCGTTCGAAAGCCACAGGGCAGGGGCGCCCTCCGAACGCCTGGCGCTCGCCGTTGTCCCCACGCCTCAGATAGGGAGCCGGAACTTTCATAAAGAGCTTTGCATCGAGTTCTGTGACGGTTTCAGTTTTCCGCCTTCCGTTTTCCTCCATAGAGTTGAATTAGGGCTAGAGCGGCGCACTCAAGGGGTCAGCCGTTGTTCAACGGGGTGACGTCCTCAAACTGCGACTCTCATGAGAACGTCACAGCGACGCCGCTGTGGGTAGGTCTTGGCCAGCTCGGTGGAGCGATAGGCCGTTGTGGCTGCGCTTAGTTCTGCGGCGACTCCCTTCTGAGTTAAAGACGCAGCTTTACTACAAGAAAGAAATTCCTTTATCTTTGTTATCATCATCATTATGACCACTCCTCCCTAAGACAGGCTTGGGGCGGCTAACGTCAATAAAGCAGATCTGCAAAGTAAATTTTAAAAGTCAAAAGTTTTTTTATCTGCGATCCATCTTTGCGTGGTGATTCAAGAGCGGCAGCTTCTAATCTGGAGAACCGGGTTAGACCCCCCCCCATTTTCCTATGCAGTCTGCTGGGTGTCCAGTCAAGTCACAGTTCTCTCAGAGCTCTCTCGACCTCATCTACCTCACAGGGTATCTGTTGTGGGGAGAGGAAGGGAAGGAAATTGTAATCCGCTTTGAGGCTCCTTTGGTCAGTAAAAAGCGAGGTCTAAAAAAAATTACTCATTGTGCTATATAAGTATATATATATATAATATATGTGTATACAAGCCATAACTGCACCCCCCCCCCCTCCAATTCTAGGATATTGCAAAATGAAGGTCTGCCTACTGGGTTTGTGGGTAGGAGCAAGAACATTAAGAATGCCTCTTGCTGACTGGCTTTCAGCCGTAAACGATCCTAACCCCTGTAAATCTTTTATGAGAGGTGTTAAATGTAAGGCCCAAGGACTGGAAATGGCCCATCCCATTCCACACACGTTGGATAATACACTTCTAATGCACCTTAGAAGTAGATTTTCCTGTCCTACACAAGAAAATTCAGCTTCAAAAGCACATTGAAAGTGCATTATCCAACGTGTGTCAAATGGGCCAGGTCTACTATCCAACCCACAAGCAAGGAAGAGAAGGGTGGTGGCAACAAGAGCAGCCAAAAGACCTGCTTCTGGTTGACTGGATGGTGAGTCCATCTGTCCCCTCTCTTGGGCAAGGCTGCACATGGGTGGCTGCCACCCCATCAGTGCATATGCATGCAATGCCTTCCCCTTCACTTCAGCAGCCACCACCACAGCTGCATCCTTCGCCACTGTTGCTGTCAGTCATCTCCTCCTCTGACTGCCACTCTCACCTTTTCTCTGCTGCAATGCTGAAGAAACAGCCTTTAGGGATGAGTAAGGAAGGAAGTCATTGTGTGTGAAGGTGGTTGGTGGTGGGGAAGCTGCTGCTGGAAAAGTATGAGGGGAAATGTAGGAATGAGAAGAATGCCCAAGTGGCAGAGTGGGGCTTATGGACCTAGATCTCCCAGCTGTTAGTCCCCATGCTCAAACCTCAGCATCATGTCGGATGGATGTGTATCTTTGTGGAAGGATCAGGTCTCTACGTGGGACTGGAGTGCAAGGAAAGCAATGGTCATTGGGAGACCCATTGTGGCCCATTGTGAAGATGACCTTTAGCCAGTCAACACCACTTGAAGGAGCCTATGCAGCAGCTTTGTTCAGTGTAATAATGCCTTTTAGTTGTTCCTATGCCCGATATGTTCAACCACTGTCTGCCTGCAGGCCTCTTCCTCAGCTGCTATGATCTTGGCAAATAGTCTACCTAAAAAAATCTTATCATGCAGTTCCCTGAGCGCCCAGGGAGGGCGATATATTTGTATGCGTGTGTATAACTCTTTTACAAGAGCCTTTGGCTCCTCTAGAGCAGGGGTAGTCAACCTGTGGTCCTCCAGATGTTCATGGACTACAATTCCCATCTGGAGGACCACAGGTTGACTACCCCTGCTCTAGAGACAAATGCTTTGACATTTTTGAGGACTCCTTGAAGGGCAGCCGTCTCTATTGATCTCTTGTAAAAAATCCTTGCTGGTTGTTTTAGTCTTGGTTTCACAATGTGTACTGCTTCTAACTGGGTTAGCAGACTTGGGTCACACTTATCTTGGGGAAAGGAGAATCCACAAATATTTTAAATAAAATAAAGAAGAAAACCCCATTGTCTCTCTGGCCTGCAGCTGAATAAGGTGGAAGAATCCTGAACTGGAAAGGGACTGTTCTGTACCACTACAGGCCGGACAAGCAGGGTGCTATTTTTTTTAACAGCAACAAAAGTTAGCATGGGCACACTGCAAAACTGCTGCAGGCAGGAACTGAGAGCTGATCAAAATCAAGCTTCTGTCCACTGTTGCATTCGAAACCCTTTGCAAATAGTCTGGTAATGAAGTACCAAGTGAGCATCTTTAAACTTTATTGTACAGAACAACCAATAGGCTATTGCATTAATTTGGATTAAAATCAGAACAGGACAACGTCCCTGGAACATTTTTTTTTAACATGAAAACCAAATACACAACTAACTTCTTGTCCAGTAGTGATGCTGACTTATGAGACATCATTATACACGTTAAATATAATAAAAAAAATATTTCCATCAATTTAAGTCATAAGTTTTAATTCTCCATGAAATAAGCATTTCTATAAACATTTTATGTTCAATTCAAAAAATGTAACAAATGCCTTTTTTGCACGTTAGAAAGATATAAAACAATTATGGTTTCCAGACAGATACAGGAATCATCTGAAAAGCTTCCCTGGCCAGTGAAGACTGTGGATCGCTTTTCATGTAAATGTTTTGGACACATTTTATCAGGAATGTCTCCTGCTCCTTGCGCATCCCACTGAAATTACTGAGAGTCACACAAGAAGTGCAATAAGATACCAGAAAGTTCTCTGGCAAGCCCCCAGGTCATTGAAAAGTCTGGGAGGAACTTCCCAGAGAATTGTGCCCCACGTCTGCTAGTTGGCAAAAGAGAACGCAGAAAATCCTCTCCTTTAGTTTCAATGTTATGAAATAACTTACGGAATTCTTAAAGTGAAGGCAGCATTGAAGGAGACACAATTTTACGGCATGTTCTCATTTAGTAGCTTCACAAGAATGTTAAAAAATATATTAACTGCGGTCCCGCTCGTAGATGTGGCTTGAGACCCAAGCCTTGAAAGAGTAGACGCATGGTTACAGAGTTAAATGTCAGATGGCAGCCTCTTGAGATGGAGCGGAGACACCAGTCCCTGGTCTGGCATCGGGATGGTGGGCTTCTTTGTGACAGTACCAGCTGGTCCCCCCCCCCTTCTCTTTTCCTCTAACGGGAGGGAAGAAACCCTCTGTTTAAACAAGGTAAAAATAATCCCAAGTAATTTTTACCGACCTACTAAACGCTTAGTTCTGAATTATGGGTTACCCATCTTTTAACACCTAGGCGTACAAAATAACATGTCAAAGATGAAGGTGTCAGGGAATGTGGCTTTGGGCAAGGCAGTTAGGAAAGAAATATTCCACTTAAAAACAGGATTCTTTAAATAACTTCCCTTGAGAAAGGGCAACGTCAGAACAAATGAAAAACACCGAAGGAGTATGTTTCAAGAGTGGCTCTCTGCCTTGCCCCCCTTCTCTCCCCCCATGGGGTTCCTTGGGAGGAAATCTTTAGGGGGCTGCAGCTGCTTTGTTCATTGTGCTCTTGTGCTTGGAATCCGACTCCAGCTATGTGCTCCCCTCTTTGGGTGAGGACGGCATCGGAGGCGGAGGGGGCTGTGGCTGCTGGGCCAGGGGTGGCTGGGTGCCAGTTGCCGTTTTGATAGAGTTCAGGGTTTTGCTAAACCAGGAGTTTTTGGCCGCCTGGATTTCGCTCATTAGGGCTCCTCTCTGGTGCTCCAGTTCCTAAGCAGGGAGAAGAGGTCAACAGTGAGCAAAGAACTAGTCCATCAAATAAAGCGGCGGAAACTTCGGAGTAATTTATATCCGTGCCAGTTACATTGCTTCATGAACCTAGCTAACTTTAGTAAGATGTGCTTCTTTAGAACTCTGCATAACTGAATTATTATTTCTTATCTATTGTGTGTTGTGTGTAGTTGGAGCCAGGAGATCCGAGGATTGCCCATCAGCCAGGCAAGGGATATTTGGAGAGTGGTTTGCCATTTTCTGTTTCCACATCATGACCCCTAGTATTCTCTGGAGGAACTACCATGCAAATCTATGTAAATCCTTGGAGGTCTCCTGTCCACATACTATACTACTACTACTACTTAATTAAGCTTATATCCCACCATTTTCCAAAGACTCGCAGTGGCTTACAACATAACACACATACACACCAAAACTCCATATAAAACCCATTAGACCCAGGGCCCGAAGACCCCCTACAACCACAAAGACTGGCGACCGAAAAATTCCCTATCCCCCGAGCAGACCTCCCTAGAGATGGGGTGTAGATGTAATACAACTAAGCCTGAGGAGAGGCTATTGTGTCCCTAGCACTGGCCTCAACCAAAGACCTGGCAAACTCCATTTTGCAGGCCCTACAGAACTGTGACAGCTCCATCAGGGCCCTCAGCTCTCCTGGGAGCTTGTTCCATCAGGCTGGGCCCTGGTCGAGGCCAGGCACACTTCCTTAGGATCAGGGACCTCCAAGAGATTTGTGCTGTCAGAGCAAAGGGCTCTGCAGGGGGCATAAGCAGGCGAGCAGTCCCTCAGATAGGCAGGGCCCAAGCCCCAAATGGCCTTAAAGGTTAAAACCAAAACCTTGAATTTGATCCGAGCCATGACTGGCTATTAATGCAGCTGCCTCAGCATAGGCTGGATATGGGTCCTCCAAGGTGTCTGAGGACTCTTGCAGCTCCATATTGCACCAGCTGGAGTATCCAGATCAAGGACAAGGGTAGGCCAGTGTAGAGTGAATTACAAAAACCAGTTCTGGAGGTGACCGTCACATGGATCACTATGGCTAGATGTTTGGGAGACAGGTAGGGCGCTATTAGCCAAGCCTGGCAAAGATGGAAAAATGCCTGGTGGGCTACTCCTGTGATCTGGGCCTCCACAGATAAAAAGGCATCCAGAATCACACCCAGATCCCTTGCCAAGGACGAGATGTTAAGCTGTACCCCAGCCAAGGTGGGCAAGCTCGCTTCCTGTCCTGTCGCCTTTCTGCCCAGCCACAGGAGAGGTTGAGTTTCAGGTGGCTCTGCTCTAACCATCCAGCAACGGCTTGCAAACATCTGGCAAATTTAACGGGGGGGGGGAGGTCTGGGTGGACATCCATGAGAAGACAGAGCTGGGTGTCATCCGCATACTGGTGACAACCAGCTGTACTAGAGGGCACATAAAGATGTTAAATAGTGTGGGAGAAAGAACCATGCCCTGAGGGACTCCACAGGGGAGTCGATAAGGGTGAGATAATTCCTCACTCACCGCAACCCTCTGTGTCCGGTTCTGGAGGAAGGAGCGCAGTCCCTGAGGGGCTGTTCCCTGAATTCTGGCCCCGGTGAGGCGGTGAGCCAATGACTCATGGTCAACCAGCCAGGGTCAGCTCTGCTTAGCTTCCAAGATCTGATGGGACTGGTCTTGTCTGGGCTATCCTAGGTACTGCTGAAATATTTTTCAGACTTCAAGGTACCAGGAAGTGATGTCCGCTGGCCACGCCTCCCTGCTACATACCCTGGAAGGGGAGGAGCCTCAGGTGGCAAAAGTTTAAATGGCAGGGGCCCCTCCCCTTCCCAACCCCTCCAAGCCCATCACCGGCCACTTTGGGAGGAGGTGGGTCAAAAGTGCCCAACCTTTTTCTTTCTCCTTACTCAGAGCTGGAAACGGCAGGCACGGGATGAGAGGGCTCTCTCCAGCTGCCATTTTGAAAACCACCATGCCGTGGTACCATTGAGAGAGTCTTTGCATACACTACCACAGTACGGTGGTTGGGAAATCCTGCAATATAATACTGGTTTTACGCTCTTGCTGCATGTCAGGTGGTTTAATCTTCATGCTTTCTCTGCCGACAGCTGATGCAAACCCACTATGATACCAGCCAGTTATAAATTACTTGGTGACTGCAGTGAAGCTTCAGCTGGTGTTACAGTTCAGGTGGGACCACAGACAGGCCCTTGCAGGTAAAGAGAGGCCCTGCAACCAGGATTTTCAGTGATTGTCTGTGAGCTGATTCCTGGCCTGAAAAATGAACCACGCCTGAAACGATCCAGGGTTTGGCGTTGCATATGAAAAGAATTAGTGGTTCAATCTCCAGCTAAGACGCCTGCTCATCAATAATAATCTCTGTAACAATTCTAACCAGGAAGCCAGACCCTTAAAAATATGAAGCATCTTGCAAAACCTTGCCCTCCACCTTCTTATAGTATCAGCGGAAAGCAGCCCATGTGCTGGGGTGTACGAGGAGCTTCTCCCTACTGCAAATAGGCATGTGTTATCCAAAATTCAGTGGTTCATTGCCTTGTTACAGGATGCCACAAAAGGAGGTCACATTGAGTGGCAGCCATTTGTCTCCCCGGTGCAACAAACCGAGGAATGCAGAGGTTGCACCTCTTCTACAACACTCTCGGCTTATTAAGAGAGATCGCGTCACCTGTATTTTGCATTTGGCCTCCACAAGTTGTAGCTTGGTCTGTGCCAGGTCCAGCTCCATCTCCCTCAGCTGTTTGTTAAGGGCGTCCTTTTCATCATCCGTTTCCATCCCTTGGCTTTCTCTGGGCAAGGCAGTCACTTTCAGCGTCCCTTCCTTGCTGAAGATTTCACTGCAGTGTTTGCAGGCCATCACCTTGCCCTGAAATAGATTCAGTTGTTGTATGTGAGAACAACAGCATCAGCTAAACTAGTAGTGGCAAAACTGTGGTGCTCCAGATGCCCATGGACTACAACTACCATGAGCCCCTGATGGTGCTGGCAGTGGACACCTGGAGAGCTACCGTTTGACCACCCCTGAGCTAAGCCGATAGCAAAGTCACTGAGCGGATGGAGTCAGCCTTTCCCACGTGAGTCTGCTTTTCCTGTATCAGCCATATCCAAGACGGCACAGTGACATCATCTGGAAATACTTTTGTATTCAGAGACTAAAAGGTAAAGGTATCCCCTGTGCAAGCACCGGTCATGTCTGACCCTTGGGGTGACGCCCTCTAGCATTTTCATAGCAGACTCAATACGGGGTGGTTTGCCAGTGCCTTCCCCAGTCATTACTGTTTACCCCCCAGCAAGCTGGGTACTCATTTTACTGACCTCGGAAGGATGGAAGGCTGAGTCAACCTTGAGCCGGCTGCTGGGATTGAACTCCCAGCCTCATGGGTAGAGCTTTCAGACTGCATGTCTGCTGCCTTACCACTCTGAGCCACAAGAGGCTCTTATTCAGAGACTACTGCATGTCAATTCTCAGGGCCGTTCCGCATTCGTCCAAAATAGCACAATGGTTACTAATTGAAATTGCTACAGTTTTGTCGTTATGCACAACGTCGTTGACAATCTGCAACACTCCTGAAACCGATCCGCAAAAAGCGCTTCGTTGTAGCGCTTTCAGGGAAATCCCAAAAAGTGGATTCACCCTCCGGAAAGCGCTACACTCCTGCAACCAATCTGCAACACTAGCGGGAAAGTTCTGTGCGTTACCATTGTTGCGGTTTCTGCAAACTCCCTCCCCCTGGCTCTCTCCTCTGATCTTCCGGCGAAGCAATCGCCATTGTTTTTTCTCCGAGCGAGCGGAGATCAACGCACCGGCGAGCCTTCGTTTACCCAGTGAGGCTTCCCCGGCTGCAGTCCCTCTGTTTAAAGTCACCAAGCACAAGCATCACAGAGGCCCGTTTGCTGGTTTATTTTCACTTTATTTTTCACACTGTTTTCGGCCGAAAATCGCGCCCATGGGGGGGGATTTTTTTTTTCCACTCAGGGGGAGCATGGCAACGATGAAACGGCAGCTCAAACATCACCTGCTAGCTGGATGGGTCTCTCCGTTGCAACGAATCAACGCATATTCGTTGCAATGGGTGTGTGTGTGTTTTTTTTTAAACCTTCCTTAAAGGGAAAGGGGCTGTTTGGGAGCATGATAACGGCCGCCTATTGGCTGCTTGACGGCCAGGGGCGGGACACAGCTCAGCAATAGCGCTTCCTTTCTAGCGATTTTTGCCGAGACTGGAACCCTGTGGGAAACGATAGAAACGCAACTGGATTCCACTACAAAGGCAGGTGTGCATAATGACGGATTCCGCGATTTTTCGTTCAGCAAACAATTTGCAACATGGATCCCGGTGCGGAATGGCCCTCAGTAACCTCTTTAATGAAGAGCAATAGAACACACGGCATTCTCTTGCCATACTTCCTAAGTTTCTGCAATAGCATCTTCACACAGTGTCATGTTACTCCATTAGAGGACAAGCTATTGCTTGAATCAACATTTAAGGTATGTTAAAATCAAATATTATTTATGTATTTATTTATACCCCGCCCTTCCCTGGAGGCTCATGGGAGCAGGGTAAAGCTTAGTACATTTGTGTTTTTCCATCCTGCCCTCCTGACAAGGTGACCTGTAATTTTGAGTTTTGTTAAGATAAATTTGCCTCAAATGCACATAATTTGAATAGAAAGATCACACATTTTGGGGGGAGAGGAACGACTTGGTTGCTTTTTAGTCCAGAGACAGAAGTAATAGAAGTGCTGTTGTTTTTTATACTCTGCTTTTCACTACCTGAAGCAGCTTACAAACCCCCTTTCCCTTCCTGTTCCCATGCCAGATACCCCTGTGAGGCAGGTAGAGCTCTGAGAACCATCAGATACCGCACAGCCTCCCCACCACCAGAAAGCACCGCAGTAGGCTGACTACACACTCTGTGCCTGCTGCTCTCCCTGGTGACCCCACCACTGAGACCAACAGGGAAGGTTCCCTGCCCCTTGCAAGAAGGCACTGCTGCACTTCCTGACACTCCCCTGCCTCTGCACTGCCTTGTAGGCCAAAGACAGAGTGAGTATTTGAAAAATGCTGGGAATTTGGAAACTGCAGCTTCCACTTTCTTGAGAATTAGACAGGACTTCAACATTTTAATCTATGAGGCAATATGGACGGTGTTTACTATTACAGCATTAAAGAAAATATCATGGGGAAATATAAGGGGACGTTCAGCCTTTAGGATATGAGTGTACCATTTAAAACAGGTGCAACTTTACAAAACTTTGCAGGACTGTGACCAGTCCCACTTGCATCTCTACGATTGTAAAAGGTAGAGAAGATCTACAGTGGAAAGCCTGAATATCCCAGTGTAAAGAATATGATTACCATGGTGGTATGTTGAAGAGGCTGCCACTGGCCCTTGCCTCTGTCATGGTATGCTACAGGAAAGAGCTCCTGAATGTCATCTCTCAGATAAAGAAGCTCAAGCACTTCCTGTATGGCACTTCAAAGGAGGGTGCCGTCAGGGGTTGGTGATGAAGCTCTTATCTTCACCACCCAGCTTGTCACAGGACAATAGTCAACAACATTTGACTATTCTATGTTAGGGACATCTGTTCTTACCTTCACAACCTCGAGCTCCTCTTTACTGGCAGTCTGCTGTTTCTCCAGCCTGCTACTCAGTTGGGAACAAATCTAGGAAGAAATACCGAGGTATACTTACAATAATGTTTGCTTTTCAAAGAAAAGGGAATCTATACTAAAAGGCACCAACATTTCAGCTGCCTGCATTCTACTATAAAGCCTCTATTCCGTCAACAGTAATTTGCTGTCAGATGATTTAGGAATACATGCAAGGCTGATAATTAAACTCTACAAATTAGCACGGAGGATCTGCATCTTTAATGGAGCGAAGGATGTGACAAACAAATTATAATTGGCTAACAGCCAACAGACATGAGTAATGGGGAAACATGCCTTTTACTGGGCTGTGCTGGGAGGTAGCTAAGAATTTTATCCTCAGAAATCAAACGATTGCAATTTGTAAAGTGGCTTGTAAGAAACATGAATGCCCAAGACAAGGTTAAACATACTGGAAGGTCAACCAAAAGTTAAAAAAAAACAAATCAAGAAACGTTACTTGTTTATATTCTGCAATAATGGCAGTGGTCTTCTTTATTTCAGATTCTGCCTTCTCCAGCTGTTTTCTGAAGATTTCTTTCAGCTACACATAGAACGAGAGAAGGCATTAACACCAAGGGTGGACAAATGTCTCAGTGATTAAGCAAGTAATCCTTCTCTTGAACACACCCTTCATCATCTACAATAAAGCTACTGTTGTACATCATGAATCCCCACTTCTGAGGAAATCTTTGCAAGAAATCTTAATTCCTAGGTCAAGCCTGAACATTTTTGAGGGTGTAACGATTTCTCGCTCAGGTAATACTGTAATTATGTCCTCCAGATTGTGATATACGGTGCAGTATTTTCCACCCACTGATGGTAATCCTGGCACAGAATGGTCTTCAGTGGGATTCTACCACAGTAGAAAAAAAATCTGGAATTCCTTTTGCCAAACAGGCTCTCCCCGCCCCCCTCCCCCAAGCTCTACCTTTTGTTCTCTAGGACTTGGGATGGCCTGCACCAGACCTCCCCCATTTTAACAGGATGGGGTAACATGATGTTCTTATGATTCCAGCTAAGAGTATGAAAGCAAGCAAAGCACCTTTCATGGTTCTCAAAAGTCACAGAGCATGCAGGGAATGAAAACCCAGGAAGGCCATAATCCCCTTTACTGCCATATCCCCATTGAGAAGTAGACTTTTGGGAGTACATGAATGTAGATCTGCTGATCCAAGCTTGCTACCTTCCTGTTTTGAGGTTGCAGGTGCAGAATTAGCACCATTGCACCATTATTTATTCCCCTTTTATGTAATCAAAATGAGAGGTAAGACTTTGCATTTCCCCTTCTTTTTAAGTGACTATGTGTGCAATAGCAATTCTAATCACAAAGTATGGAACTGCGTGTTGGGGCTGCAGGAGAAGCTCCACAGTTTAAGACACTCTTGTCTGTTTGTTTTTGGAATAAAAGTGATCTTGCGCATGAACCTTTTCTGCAGGGAACTGGGTCTGGCTTCATATTCTTCTGACAAAGCACAGAAACCAGCCTTGAGCACACGTTCGACTCAGCCATGTCCAAACGGCAGTTCCTCTCATTAAACGAGCCACAATCCACTAGGGACTTCTCCAGGGGAAGCCTCATTGCGCTAAATGTAACTTGCAAAAAGCATTTCTATATATTCTCAATGGACCACCAGTATCTTTCCAGCATGCAAACACCCAAAAGCTGCCGCTTGAGCTGGCCACACCTTCTTTGTAGCTGACGGCCCTTTGATGTGAAACTGTCCAGCAATTTGATGCATGTTTGGCTACCGTTTTGTTTTTCCCACTGAGTGTTTTGCATGCGGATTCCTGAGATCCCTCACACACACTGAGGAGGAGTTCTACCTGGGCTGTTTCTTCTTCCTGTTTCCTTTTCTCCTCTTCAGTCTCCACCAGCTTCTGCTTTGTCAGTAGCAATTCCTTGTTCAAAACATCCGCCTTGTCTTCAGCCTGAGAATTCAAAGAAGGGCTCAGCTTTACAAGAATGACACTTAGGTATGCACCGATGAGCAGATGCCCATGGCTTCATCTCGTTTAGAATCTAATCCCTCCCCACTCCTTGGCATTTGGTCCAAAAGGTCTTCCATAGCAGCCTGGGAACGTCACCAGAACTCTTAAGAGTGGAGAAGGAATGCCCCATTGCTTGCCTCACCCCCTGCCTTTCCTTTACCCACTTTCTCATTCCAGTAGTATGGAGATAGCAGGCTCTAGTGGACTCTTAAGGCTAGTTGTCTGAGTGCCTGGATCAAGACACAGAGCCCAGAAGTACATATCACAAGGAGAGCAGAAATGAGTCAATTACTTGACTTTTCACTTCCTGAAGGAGTCTCAAAGTGGCTTAGAATTGCTTTCCCTTCCTTTCTCCACAACAGACACCTTGTGAGTTAGGGGCTGAGAGAACAGCTGTAAGAGAACTGTGACTGGGCCAAGGTCACACAGCTAGTTGTTTGTGGAGGAGGGGAAAATCATATCCAGTTCTCCAGATCAGAGGCCACCCACCGCTCTTTAACCACTATATCACGCTGTCTTAAGGAGTCATGTCTGAGTTTTTGAGCTGTTTTTCTAACAACTTGGGGACTTATATGCTTTCAACAACCGTCAAAACTCTTAGAAAAGGATCTTTGTGCTAGAAGTGAGTTTTACTCTAACTTGGTCACACTGCTCATTGGAAGTCCACTGGAATGGGTTTGATCCGATGAGCAGTCTGAGGATGTGATGATCCTGTTTTGATTGATAACGCCCAATCTCATTGTGTTTTGCTGTCATCCACAGTGATCCAATGAGTTCAACCATAGTCTGGAGCCATCATTTTCAAGAAGGGGGGCAGGCTCCCTTAACGATGTGTGGAAAGCTGCAGCCAGGTGTATGTTTGTGTGTGGGGACAGCTGACCCTTTGCAGCCCAGTTCATCTATCAATAATGGACATCAAGCATCAGGATGTGCTTTTGTGAAAAGAAACACTGAACCAGGGGACCGAATTCCCACCTCATCAGCTGTAGTTAAATAGCTCCACACTGGAAAAATCATACAGGTGCCATTTGTATTGATGAAACATGCAGAAGGATAACTGGGAAACTAGTTTTTTTTTTTGAGGTTCTTTCTTTGCAGACTTGGTACAGCATAGCTCTACTCCCTTTCTTTGTCAGAGATGTCATTCCTCTGAGCTTCATGCAAGTCTCACAGATACCAAGGAAGTTGACAAATGTGACTTGTTACTGCAGAGTTAAAACATTTCTGGACTTGACTAAAGACTCCTGGCAACATGCCCTTATACTGATAACCACCGACCTTTTCTTTTATTTGGGGGCAAGGAAGTTCATGGAATTCCCTTCCGATAAAAAACAGTTAATGGGGATCCAACACGCATCACAACTGAATGTACAGAAGCATATGATTTTCTTCTAGAGTAGCAGAATGGGCACAGAGCGGCACACACGAGAATGTTATTTGACTTGCTGGGAACAGTGATAATGGTGTGCATGTTTTCCTGTAGGCACAAAGCACTGTTCATACATCATTAATTTTTACAAGGACCATAGAAGGTAGAAAACCTGTTATTGTGTGGCGAGATGCCTGCAGCCCAAAAGAACTTCTTCTAATATACTTCAAAACACAGCTCTGGAGAACTTCGGAAAATTCTCTCTGGCAAAAATGCTGTTCAAATTTATATTCCGACCCTGGCTTGCAAAGCTCAAAATTGCTTGCAAAATTATATTCCGGTCCTTGTTGCTAACGTTTTGCAATCAATCAGCAATTAAATGGGGGGTAATTATAGTATGTTTGCAGTGGCACCCAGATAGCACAGGGACATTCTGTGTGCAATTATAACCGACTCCCTCCCCTGCATCCCGCCCAGCAGCTCACAGATGCCAAAAGTTTGGGGACCAGAATTATTGCTTGAATTCTGCTCTCCGGCTGCACAGGGATTCGGCTGACACTCGGTTGCGGAGAAAGGCTTTTTAAAGTTCACCTGATCCAAGTCGTTTCGCAGAGCGATTTTGCTTGTTACAAGTTCGTGCGCGAGATCGTCGTTCTCTTGCTCAAGCCGCATGCTGGCTTCCTGAAGCCTGCGGTTCTCCTTCTGCAAGGGGGGGGGGGGGAGAAGCCACAAAAAGAAAAAAAAATCCGGAAGTTAACCAACACTGAGCAAGATGGAGCAAGAAGTGAAATGTATTCGGTTGCGCAAAACTCAGAAGAGAGTGAGTGATACGAGAAGGACAAGATTGCTGCTTTAAGCTGCTTCAAGAGCGAATTAAGCCGGCAGTTTCTCATCTGACCTGTCCTGTTAAGGTGGAAGGAAAATGCGTCCCTTCTTTAAGTGTACCTTAGAAATTAGTGGTTCCTCCAACGCTGTGCTACTGGTGGTTATTTAAGTGCAAGGTTCAAGGAACAACACAGTGATTGTTAAGGTTTCCTTGCAGAAGAGAAAAGAAAAACTCTCTTCTGATGAAAATCATTATCAGAAGAAGGGCTGAGGATAAAACGTGGCATGCAGGCTACGGTGTTGAGGCGGCGATGATGACAGAACTTTAATCTGGCTCTACTCATCCCATGCCTTTCAAACATCCCAGTATTTATTAACTCCTCGTTTCAAATTAATCGAATGAGCCAGAACGATTTGCACGTATTCTTTTAGCATCTTCCAAAATTGATATGTATGCCCATGAAATCTGTTTGGGGGGGGGGGGGGGGGAGAGATGGAACAGCAGCTTGTTTCTGGACATTCTTGTATGTCCACTGAAGCACAGTCCACAAGAAAGGGAACACACTGGATAGATGCTCCAGCTGAAAGTGCCTATAAAATGCTATTTTGTGCTTAATATTTTTGCCTGTTTGTTTTAATTGTATTTTGCTTGTTTAAATTATACTTGGGTACATCTGGAAGCTGCTCTGGATCCCTATTGTGGAGCAAAGCAGATTAATGAATGTCCTAAATAAACAGCAGGAAAAAGAATTAAGATGTTACTCTGAGGGGTGGACTGGAGGAGCTACATAAATATACACTGTTGTCTGTCCTGCCTGGGGAGATGTACCTACATGGCAAAGCAGAATTATGTCTGGTCTTACCCACATGGCAGCCATTTTCGCTGCCCCTGTCCCCTCAGCAGCCATCTCTTCCCACTGCCACAGGGGGAGGGGGTGTTCTCTGAATCCCCAATTTTCAGTTTTAAAAAAATCGCCATCCCCTTTCATTGCAGTGATAACAGAGGAAAGGAATAGCTCTACAATGAATGGTTTTTTTTAGATGACCTTTTAGCAAGTTTTTTTTTAAACAAATGCTAGAAATTCAGGAAAAAACTGACAGGAAGAATTATTTCCCTCATACGGAAACTTTCTTTAAACATTCAAATCCAGATGTCAAATATATGAAACTCTCCTAATTTTATATATATAAGGATTACCTCCAGTTTGCACCAACAGCTTTGCCACAGTCTTAATGCTGAAATTATGACTGGAAGTGATATTATTTTCGCCTCATATTATAGTGCTTACAACTCATGAATGATGCAACAATGCCTCTGAGCAACTCAGATGAATGTGCATTTAAAACAAGGAGTTTTATGTCAATTTGGCTGGTTCTAGTACATGGATTTCATTTAAAGGGACATCAAAGTTCTAGATTCACTATATTTATGCTCAAACTGAAAAGGAACAGAGACGTGGCCATTCCCAGCATGATATGCTGGAAGGAATAAAACTGGACAGGTGTCTGAGACCAACTGTACTTTGTATGTATGTGTACTCCACAATAGCGATCCTCAACCTGTGGGCTGCGGACCACATGTGGTCCGTCGACTAATTGGAGGTGGGCCCCGAAGGATGCCTTCCCCCCCCCCCGGCCCTTTACTTCATCCCCCCCCCCAGCCCTTTACAACACACTTCGGGTGTCATTGTCTCCCATCACTCCCAGATGGGACTATCTCATTGCAGAGAAACAAGCTCAGGGTTCCCATTGATTTGTCATTGTCATGAGTTAAAATTTCCATGAAAATAAAATGTTCCTTATGTTCACTGTTGTGGTGTATATCTTATTTTGAAGGGGTGCTTAAACATTACCATAGCGATCAGAGAGTGTTAGGGCAGTGGTTGAGAGTAGAGGAGTAAACTCCCCCCCCCACACCGGGCCTCAGTAAAATTGTCAAGCGTTGAGTGGTCCCCGGTGATAAAAAGGTTGGGGACCACTGCTCCACAACATGTGAAATAACTAGTTCTGTGTAGGAGGTAGCCCAAAGTTAACTACAATGCAAAAGGCAGACCAGTTCCTTAAATAAAGCCAGCTGATAGGGCAGAAATGGAGAGCCAACATTGTTAATATGCTAGATCAGGGAGACCTGAGTTCAAATCCCCCCCCCCCCTTTTCAGCCCTAAAACTCAATTAATGCTCTTGGGCCAGGGAGCCTAGTCTACCTCACAGGGATGTTGCGAGGATAAAAACCAGGGGGAGAAAACTATATAATGCTGCCTTGATGTCCTTGGAGAATAGGTTATCCATCTACACATTCTTATGCTACCCTAATTCCAAAAGTGGGAGATAGAAAAGGGATTCAATTTGGTAATTCTTCTCCTCAGATTAAAAGACAGAAACAGACAAAACCACCAGACTAAATTTGGAGCAAATGACTATGGTACATCTTGAAGTAAGCTGGTAGAAAGGCAACTAAATGGGTTTTTTCCCCTCCCCAAGAGAGCTGCCTAGCCTGAACAAGTTTGCTCTATATCTTTTGCTATGTGCTCGCCAAAAGCTTTGGTGCTTGCAAAGCCAAAAAGCACACACGTGAGCTGGGGAGCCCCTCGCTTTACCGTCACAGACGGACACAAGTGGACAAGCAAGCCGTGCGGCAGGAAATGCAGCGTCCTCCCCACCTGCGATTAAACCCTTTGCCGAATTTAAACACAAATGTTTCTTATCCATTACAGGAAATGACTGAGTGCAAGTTCGGAAGTCCAGGACTTTTCCGTTTTCTGCCTGATGGTCTCTTATTAAGCTGCTGTTTACTCCTTTGCGCTCTAAAAAGTCTAGGGACCAATTCTAATATTCCCCCCACCCCACCCCGGCCGCCTCCAAAGGCACTTCTTGCGTGGAACAATAATGTCATGTTAGTCCCAGCCCTTCTTCTGGAAACAGCTAACAAAACACTTAAATCCTGAGGAAAAACTGAGCTTTTCAGAGGAAAAGACTAAGTTATGCATCTCAAGGATAGTTTTCGTGGTCTCTGGGGAAATTTCAGATTCAATTTAAGTATAACACGCTCTGGAGACAGACTCTTACAACCAGGCTACCCTAGCCTTAGATGCAAACAGAGATTTCCTCTAGCAATGCCCCACAATTGCTGGCTGGCTGTTACAAAATACCAATGGTAGGTCACAGCAGCAGCAAGAAGGCATGCAGCTTGCTCAGGAGGACTCTGCATTTCCCAAACAGTGAGGACTATATAAAACACAGCAATGTGCACATAGATCAAACTTACCTCCACTAAAGTCACAGAGCAACTACTGCTTTCACTCATATATATAAATTCGAGAGGGAGAGACAGGGAGAGAGACGGCGGAATAATCCAGTGAACTTTAAATACCAGCAAGCAAAAATTAGGAAGTAAATAAAGTCTCAAGTTGTCAGTTCTGCTGCGTTGGAGCAGAAATTGAGTTGGCTCTTAAAAACAAAAACAAATCAGTAACTTATTCCAGGTCCAAACTATGAAAGCAGCTGGAAGGAAGTTTGAAGCCAGAAGGCAAGTTCCAACTCAGGAAAGCTGGTAATGCCCTAAACTCCACCCTCAACCATCCTTTTCCAGCATGGACATCTTAGGCGGATTAGCCAGGCTGACTTCACGGTTGTTCCTAAAGCCGAAGGTGACTCAATGTGTCAAGCAGCTTGCCAAACCTCTTCATTGTCATATTTCATTGCAACAGAGCAGATATTTGCACAGTGACTGTCTTTCATGGAGGCTATTTTCTAAGCGAGTTTAAAAAAAAGAAGAAGGAATAAATAATAATTAAAAAAACAGACTAGTACTACTGTGGTTAGACCTGAGTACAGGTCCCAACTCAATCAAGATAATCTCGAAACACCTCCCATCGCCCTCACAAAGTGGTTGAGAGGATGACGTGGGGGAGGAGGGGCAGAGGGATAGCAGGGATAGTAGGAATAGTGTCCTGGATCCCTGCTGGTATGGAATCAGTTCGGAGGGGAAAGGATAAACGCAGACAAATGAGCTGAAAACTATTTGCATCACTAAGTTGGAAAAGCTAAAGTGAGTCTAGGAATGTGGCGGAGCGCACAGTTTTTCCACTGTGCTGTCTGTTGCTAGGTGTACATTTTAAAACTCTGGTCTTCCAGAGAGCAATTTCTTGAAAAGAAAGCAGGGCACTTAAAGCATAACCTTTTTTTTCCTTCTCCTTCAGTTAAGAGATTAGCAAGAAACGCCCTGCCACGTTAGAAGGGAATGGATTCTCCGTATTCTGATTAAAACAGACTGATATTCCAATCCCTAACCCAATGAAGCCCAAACTTCCTCAGAGTTAAGGGGACTGACATCCCCAACTAAACTTGTTTTGAGATCACAGGAGGCCAGCCTGAGACATTTTGATTCTAAGTCAGAAAATCCAACTACAGGGCATAGGACGCTAAATGCTCTTGTGCAAGCTCCAGTGAGACAAAACAAGCCAACCGTCTCTGAGAACTGAATCCATTTTCTCCTCCACTCTACCACACTAAAAAGCATATTAAATCAAAATGGAAATATTTTCTAATCATTTTTTTCCCTATTGATCATTTTCTGCAAAATTTATCTGTTGGGATACATAGAATTCTGTGTAAACGTCTACCCAGTGCCTGTTTCCCCTTTTTGAAAACAGAAAAGCTGTAAGGGAAGGGCTGCCAACTCCTGCAGATTTAGGAGTGGAGTGTGGGAGGAAGGGACATCAGTGGGGTCTAATGCCATACAGTCCACCACCCAAAGCTGCCATTTTTTAATTATTATTGTTGTTGTTGTTGTTGTTGTTGGATTTATTGCCCATCACTCCTAGACAGTCCGGCTCATGGCGTGTTACATGCAAAGTTCAAAACAATAATACAATCCCCAATTAAAACCCCATAAAATTACAGAAAAATACAAAACCGTACGGCGGAAATAGAACACTATCTTAATAGCCCCCCACTAACAGCTGGGGTGGCTAGGAGAGGGGTGTGACAACCAGCCATGCCAATGGACCGGCCTGGGAGCATATCTTCCAGGGGGGAGCCCCATCTGATCTTCTACTAGATTCTCCAGAGGAACTGATCTCTGTAGTCGGGAGATCAATTGTAATTCTGGGATGTCTCCAGATCCCACCTGGAGGTTGGCAACCCTAGGCAGGGATGGGGGAGTGACAATAGAGACGTGAGAGAGAAGGAATCCCTATGACTTCCCTGCCATCCTGTTCTGCATTCCAAACAGCGTTCCCCTCAATGATTTCTTTGACTGCAAGGTTTCAAATCTGTGTGTGAGGATAAAGAGATGGTAAATCGTGTGAAAAGAAACGTAAGCGGAGGGTGCATGAGAGAGAGATCTGGAACAGAAAAATGGTAGGCAGGCAAATGGTTAAATATCCTTCTCTGGCTTTCTGATTTCACCCCACCCCGCCATTATAATTGTTAACCAACTGCCCCCTACGTGGCCAAATCTGGTCACCCCGAGACAAAGAAGAGGTCTCCACCAACTTAAGGAGCCATGAATGCAGGGGGGGGATTTATTGTAAATCCCACCCCCCCCAAAAAGAAAAACCCATCATGAGCAATAGTAATTAAGGGGGAGGTGGGAATCAACCTGATCATACCCCTGTTGTTTTTAGATACTCCTGGGGGTAGGATGGATTTCCCAAAAGTCTCCCTCCCCCCACTACACCTTGTGAGTTCCCAGCTGTCAGAGTGCTGATATTCCAGTATCAGTCATTTCACCTAGCCTGGTGGCATGGCTATTTTCTAGTGCAGCCTTCCTCAACATTTTCACCATTGAGAAAAACCTGAAGCATTCTTCAGGCTTCAAGAAACCCCAGAAATGGCATGATCATGTGGAATATGGTCAGAAAATACAGCTGTGTACATTCCCACCCAGGGCCCCTCCCCTTCTCACGCCTATCACTGCCCATTTTGGGAGGGGGAGCAGGTTGACATGACCGTATATGGTCATATCACTCAATAAATGTTTAACAATTTTTTACAAATGTATAAAAAACCCGATTAACTCCCACCCATCCAGGAAACCCTTCCAGGGCCATCAAGAAATCCCAGGGCACTTCCGCACATTGAAAAAAATAGCGTTATGCCAGCAAAATGGCGTAACGCTAAAAAATAACGTGCCTCCGACCATTCTTCACCTTCTGGCTCTCTCACTTTCCTGTCGCCTTCTCACGCTTCTTGGCACTCTGTGTGCCTGCTTGAAATGGCGGAAGACAGCAACGCACTTTATATGCGACTCTCCTCCGCCTGTCAATCAAGCCAGGCAGCCAATCATCTTTCTCCATGTTTTAAGGCCCGTGATGGCAGCTAATTTTTTTTGTGAAACTTCTCCATTGAAATGCCTATGAATCTAATCATAGATGCATAGTGCTTTTTATAATGCCACCCCTCATGGAATCATGAGCCTTGAATCTTTTTAAAAATTAATCCCATTCCCAATTTGGAGGGGGACTTTAGAGAGGCATGCTTTGTTTTTTAACTGGGGGAGAGGGTTGCTTTGCCTGCATGATTTAACTCCTATTCGTTGCTCCAGGCAGCTTGCTTAAAAAAACAAACAAACAGAAAAACGTCCCCAGGAGAAAAAAGAGGGAGACGGGTGCGAGGGCGGGAATTGGAGGCAAAGATAGCGCTACTTCTGTTCCACACATTTCCTTAGCATGTGGCTTGCTGGTTGCTCTCCTCTAGCTTGCACTTTAAAATGGAGGATGTAGCTACCGGTTTGGTGCTTGGACACTGGATGTTGGCGATGTCGTGCAAAATGCCAAAAATATGGCGTCTGCATAAAGTAAGCATTTCACTATATTTATCGGGTGCAGAATGGCCCCCAGGGTTTCATAAAACCTTGGTTGAGAAGACCTGTTCTAGCGTCAGAGAAGCTACACTGACATAAACAAGAAGACAGGCCTCTCTAATTACTGCTCCCATTATTGATACTGAGCTATGGTTTGCGTTACTACTGTGTGCTTATTGTTATGGCTCTTTCAAAAATAGCTGTTTCATACTCTTTTCCACACTAACGTTCACATCAGTGGACAGCTTCTGCTGCCCACTGGCAAGCGTAACTTGCAATCTTCCAAGTTCCCAGTTCCGACCTGATACCATTCAGAGAAGACGACTGCTTCCTTGACTAGCATTTCCTGCAAAATCAACCACCCGCTTATCATTCAAACAGAGTTTCAGCCTATAGCAGACGGCAAACAAGCACTGTAGCATCTTTAAGGTCAACAGAATAATTACAGACAAAACTTGCTTTGTATTAACCTACATTACCAGCTGGTTTTAGAACAGACTCAATTTATATAATATAGCAGTTTTATAATTAGTCGCATGATGCAAAGGGGATGATAAACACACAGAGCAATAGGAACTGTCAAGTATCTACTGTGAAAAACTGTTTTTTTAATTCAAATCCTGGACTCATAACAAAAGCTAATAGGCAGTCCTGCCAGATGGAGTGCTTTAGAGAGGGCTAGGCACCCTCTGTTTAGCTCCAGATGTCAAATTTCAGAATACCCAGCATTTCTGTTAACAAAACAGGCCTCACTATCACATTTGTAGAGCTTGAGGAATGATCCAGAGCATGGGGAAGGGGGGAATATTTAGATCAATCATTGTGCTTCTTCGTTGTTTTAAGTCATAGACCTGGGCTAAGTACGTTCCACAGAAGGGTGACTTCGGATTCTGGATTTGCTGTTTCTGAAGATGTTTCCTTGTGTCTCACAGCTTTGAGCCCTCATAAGAAACTATCCTGACTGATGAACATCTCTGCCCTCTGAGGACTAGCCAGAGTGCTCTAAATCAGGGGTAGTCAACCTGTGGTCCTCCAGAAAACGCTGGCAGGGGCTCATGGGAATTGTAGTCCATGAACATCTGGAGGACCACAGGTTGACTACCCCTGCTCTAAATGGAACCACTGACTTGCCTGTCAGCAATTGCTTCCTGCTTTCCTTTAGAGGATGCCAGGAGGCAAATAAAGCAGGGAAATTCAGTTGGTCTCAGAGACAGACAGTCTTCCAAAATGCAGGAAAGGGCTATTCCTGCCTGCTGTCTGTGCACCAGCATGGGCTTTAGAGTTCTGTTTCTTGAACAGGGGATACAAAAAGGCCACGTTTGACACCCGAGGAGAGTTTCAAAAGCAGCTTGCACTAATGGTTGCATGAGGCTGATGTCAATTTACTCAATAGATTTTTTTTTTAACAAGACACCCACACTGTTAAGCACCTGAATGCACGCACAACTTCGTAACCTAGAAAGAACCCAACACATTACTGGGTGAGTCAGAAGTACTAAGTGGAGGGAAAATGGTTTCACAGATTTAATTTTGTGGAACAGGAAGGACTAGATACACTTTTCTCTACCATGATGATGCATCGTTGCTCTTTTCTACCTTTACCCGTGGAAAGTATCTTCAAAAAAGCACAACTTCCTCTATGAGCTGTGCATACTTTAATCTCACAATTATTTTATTGCACACACTGGATTATTTTGCCACCAAGTCAGTAAAAGGAGGTTGGACTCAAAAGCCTCCCTTCTGGGACCCAAAGGCCACTTCGGTTGCCCCTTCCCTGCATACTGCAGATGAAAATGTTTTCCACAGGAGCCATGGTCTGAAAACTGCAAAAGAAGGGAAGAGGCTGGAAGGATTTGTTCTGCCAGTGGAGTGCCACTCACAGTTCTTTGAATCCAACACCCTGCCTTCTGTATCCATGCAATTTTTTTCATCCCCCCCACTTTTTTTTTTTGGGGGGGGGGGTTGCAAGTCTTGAAGGCTGCTAATATCCCCAAATATTCTCAGGTTCTTTCAGAATACCGTATATACTCGCATATAAGCCGACCTGCATATAAGCCGAGGCATCTAAATTCACCCCAAAATGCTGGAAAACGTATTGACTCGCATATAAGCCGAGGGTGGTGTTTAGGTAGTGGCTTTTTCTCCTTTCCTCCCCTCTTCCCTGTTTTGGGCAGGATCTTTTTTTCCCTTTTCTTCTCAACTTCCTTCGCCCTCTAAACTGTCTTGTCTTTTGATATTCAAACCTGTGCTGCTTCCCTTCTTCTTAGCCGGGTGTTCTGTTCCCTGCACTTTCCATGCCTTCCTCTAGGGGCGTTTCCTCCTTCTGCTCTCTGTTCAGAGAGCTTCAGAGCTTCCTGCAGCGTCCTGCCCATGCTGGCCTCCTGCTGGCCTCGTTAAGGCAGGGGGAGGGGGAGATGGAGACTGTTCTTTCCCTCCTGGGCTTGCTGTCTCTCCTTTCTTCCTGCTTCTGCTCTTCAGGCAAGTATACTTGTCTGCCACCTTCCTGTCTTGTCTGGCAGCTGTTTTTTTTTACACTCGCATATAAACTGAGGGGGATTTTTTCAGCTTAAAAAAAGGGCTGAAAAACTTGGCTTATATGCGAGTATATACAGTACATAGGTTATAGCATAATGTCCAAAATCTGGTGACAGTCCTAGATAAAGATAGTTCTCTGAAAAAGAT
This sequence comes from Paroedura picta, assembly GCF_049243985.1. Taxonomy (NCBI): domain Eukaryota; kingdom Metazoa; phylum Chordata; class Lepidosauria; order Squamata; family Gekkonidae; genus Paroedura; species Paroedura picta. The sequence continues at coordinate 39,746,435 of NC_135372.1, forward strand.
CTATTTCCTCCACTTTTTGGAGCTACCACCGTTCAGGGCTGACAATCGCATTCAGATGACCGTCAACATCCACTGATGTGGTTGAGCCTGGAGACATTCACACACACACAAAAATCCCCTGGGCCTAGGAATGTCAACATTTTCCAAACTTCACTTTCACACAGATAGGTAACTCATCGAGGCTGGGACTATTCTTTTCCTAGTTGTTATTTTTTTTCTTTTCTCTTTAATGCGGGGTTTTCTTCTTCCTTTACTTGGCAGTGTTCTAATTTTCTTTCGGTTAAACTTAGGCATTCGGTCAATTTTTCCTCTCGCATTGCCTTAGGCCTTAAGGCACTGAGATGGCGAATATAACATTGGTGTCACTAAGGCACCATGACTCACATGGCCCAGGCTTGCCCAATCTTGTCAGATCTCAGAAGACAAGCACGGTGAGCCCTGGTTATTAGCTGGATGGGAGACTGCCAAGGAGTTTCTGGGTCCCTGAGCAGAAGAAGGCAATGGCCGATCATCTCTCTCGGTTTCTTGCCTTGAAAACCCTATGAGCTTGCCATAAATCTCCAGTTGATCCTCTCTCGGCCCATCCTGGGCTGGCTCGCCTTGCAGCCTGGTTCTAACCTTGACTTTGTGGTAGTCTGAGGCAGACAGAATTGAGGGAGGAGGGAGACCTCAGGCAGATATAATGTCAAAGAGTCCACTCAGCAAAGTAGCCGTTTTCTCCAGAGGAATAAGTTTCTGTCATCTGGAGTTCAGCTGTAATTCTGGGAAATGTCCAGGTCTCACCTGGAGGTTGCTAAGTCTGGGTCTGGAATCAGTCTCTGGGGGAGAGCACTGAACAAAGGTGGAAACCTGTAGGGCTGGTATTTCTGGTCAATACTTTAACTCAGGGGTAGTCAAACTGCGGCCCTCCAGATGTCCATGGACTACAGTCCCCATGAGCCCCTGCCAGCGAATGCTGGCAGGGGCTCATGGGAATTGTAGTCCATGGACATTTGGAGGGCTGCAGTTTGACTACCCCTGCTTTAACTGAACCATTAGACAGCTGTTTGTATCTGTCAAACTGGCTTGCAATTATTCTGACCTAGAATCCCATTACACTTCAGATCAATGTAATAAAAATCTTCCTTTGCTTTTGATGCCATTTGATGGTCACTTATTTATTCCAGGACATAATGTGGATTTGTAGTTTGTATTTTTATCAGCCAACCAGGAATCCAAATACGGATTAGGACCATATTAACAAAAAATTGGGAAAATAGTTTATTCGATCAGTTAATGTTTTAAAACAACGCAAGCCTCCAAACTTAATATCTATAACATCTAAATGGCATATTTCAAGTACTCAAAGCACTTCATATACATTGTCTCAAGAATCCTTACAACAGCCCTGTAAGGTAGGCAAGTGTGAGCATCATATTACAGATGGGGGAAGCCAATCTGGAAAAATAACAGCTTGAATATGCTCCCCAGTGTTTATGGTTAAGGTGAAATTGCAACTTGGACTTCCTAGATTACACTTCTGGGTACTCTGCTTCAGAGCACAGATAATCAAAATTTCAGACTTCACCTTACCAGTGATTTACACTTTACCTTTGCTTATGTAACCATTGTGACTGAACAACTGGATCTAAATCCACCTATTCTGTCTCATTCTATGGATCAAAACAGCCATGAACACTAACAAACCTTCTGAAAGTTTTGCATTACATAGGGTGAAAATCATTTGGTCAGTCAGTTCTTGGAAGCATTCACCTTCCAAAATGTGTTTGTGGGTAGCAGACACCCCCCCACCCCGCCCAACAGTTTTGTTTAAAGCAAAAGGTACTATCTCCTTTATGTGTCAGTTTAAAGCAAAAGGCACTCTTTCCTTTGTGTGTCAGTAGTGGAGAATCACTCTGTTTTTTTCTCTGCATCCCATGAAGCTTCCCAGAAAAGCTCAACTGCAGAACAGTTACCTATAAACACATAAACTGAAAGAATAAAAGCGTTATACGGGGCTGCTTGGAGGGCCCATTTAATGGTTGCAAATAAAATATAAATACAGAGTGACAAATAACTATGAAGTGCCTGAATGGAACTTATCTTTAATGAGCTACAGCATACTTGTGCTGAATATGTTCATGCTTTAAACTGCATCTGTCGCTTGTTTTCCTGCGACAGAGCCAAACCACAGTGTCAGCAGGCCTGGTACCTCATTACCTTGTATCTGTCCAGAGGGTCTTCCTGTTGCAGCTGGTTCTCTCGCATCATTTGATACTCTCTCTCATATTTCTTCAGTTTCTTTGTGGGCACCTAAAGAGGGATCAAGAAAACTATGCTAGTAGTGTCACGAGATACGCTCGGGGAGAAACAAGATGTCGCATTGAAACGCATACAGGCACTCGCACACAGAGGTGAATAGGAGATCTGGACTGGATTTCAGCAAACTTTTACCATGAACAAGCCAAAGGTTGTTGAGGCATTCATACTTCAAGCCTGCCCTCTCCGATGAAATGTAGCCAGTCCACATGAGTGCACCTAGGGCCTCCACCACGGGAGTCAGCTGCCCCAGTCACAGAACAGGCAGCACATAAAATGAGCAACATGAAGTCCATAAAAATTATTAGTGAGCGACAGAGCATATGGAAGACATGAGGTTGGATTCAGATTAAGGTTTCCCAATGCATAATGATTTCCAGGTTACAGAGTATTGGGGAGATTTTGCTCCCCAAAATCTTGTTTCTGGCCCCTAGTCCCTGAAAAGGCAAGAAACTCGTGCTCTATAAGTGGAAGTTCTTGTGCCCATAGAAACATCTAGACTGCTCCTGCTGCCACCCAAGGAGGCTGGGTGCAAAGCCAAGTTGTACACCCAATCTATCTATGGTTCTCTGTAAGGAAGTCTCTGGTATCACTTCCAGATGCTTAGCCCGAGCGCCGACAGACATCTTGGCAGGGAAAAAGGAAAAGGGAAAAGAAATCAGGCTACAGGTACACCGGCTCAATGATGGCTTGTAGTCTGTGCGCAGACAATTAATCATGTAGTCCCCCTGTGTGTGATCCTGCCTTGCCTTTACCTTCTATGCATTTGAACAACATCAGCACAGGGCTTATAAAGTCCAAATCCAGCTCTTGGGGAGGAGGGCTGGGAAAACGGTGGCGTTAACAGCTTGTTTGTAGTTTCCTAGTTCCTCTTTCCCAGTTTTCTCAGACAAGATATTTAAAGATCCAGATTTTTCAATAATTTCCATTCTTTATAACCAGTAGGTAACCGAATGGAGAACACTGCAGGCGGAGCATCTGTCCCAACCACACACCTGTATTTCATCCACCTTCAGGTGCAAACAACACTGGCATATCCCAGAACTGCCAATTCTCTGGCCAAATGATTCAACGTATAAATATTTTTTCATTATTTAATCATTTGAGATGGAAGACGAAGAGTCATTCCTGCCCAAAATTATTCTCTCTTCCCTATGTACATTTGTTATCTAAAGCTACCGGGAACACATTTCCGATTCGTATTTAGGTTTTTAAAGGACCAAAGACCAAAATGCCCTCTTACTGCCTTGCTGTGTTGATGTGATTCTTCCTTTGATGGTGCTCAGGGAAACAGCAGACTCCTAGAATGGTTAGTTGCTAGGATACCTCTTAAAAGCCTACATCTTGTGCTCTATGACTGCCCTTCCATGAACACAAGCAAGAGGACAACAGGAAACACAGGGAGGGAACATGAGCTGAGGAAAAAAACATTGCCATCAAAGCAAGCAAAGTCAAAGACAGCATAGACAGGTGTTAGAAACGCCAGAATGGGTTGTTAAATGAACAACAACGCTTTTTTCAAAAGGGTTTTTTTTTTTACCTTACACTAGATAGTAGCTAAAGGCACCAAAAGAAATATTTGTATTCAGTTCTTATTCAGCAGACATAGTGTGGGGACTGAATGTCTACTATGAGTGTAGACATTCAAAGACTATTTTATTGTTCCTAAATTTATTTGTACTGCAAAGGAGGAAAATATATGCTTTCCCTTCCCCTAATTATCCTTAAAATGGGCATTCTAGTTAATCCCCCTGTAGTAAATCACTATTAATGAGAGAAATTATTTTTAAAAATACTTCTGAAATCATTTTCATCATCATCTTTATTCTAGTATTCTAGTATGCCGCCTTTCCCCTGCTTGGCTCAGGGTAAAAGGTAAAGGCAAAGGTATCCCCTGTGCAAGCACCGGGTCATGTCTGATCTTTGGGGTGACGCCCTCTAGCGTTTTCATGGCAGACTCAATTCGGGGTGGTTTGCCAGTGCCTTCCCCAGACATTACCGTTTACCCCCCAGCAGCAAGCTGGGTACTCATTTTACCGACCTCAGAAGGATGGAAGGCTGAGGCAACCTTGAGCCGCCTGCTGGGATTGAACTCCCAGCCTCATGGGCAAACAGCTTCAGACAGCCACAAGAGGCTCTCAGGGTAGCTCACAACAAATACAAACAATAAATTCAATAAATTAATAATAATAATAAAAAAACTCTTCTATTTCTGTATATCTATGCCCTTCAGAGAGGGGCTACCCGATGTTGGGGGAGGGGTTAGGGAGCTAGACAGGGATGGATGGATTCTCAAGTAGGATGGCCAGTATTCTAGAAACTTGTGATACCCAAGGCTTATCTCGGATTCTATTCACCTGCTCAGAACTGAGACTATTAGAAGTAAATCATATGCAACATATTGTCTCATGTTACAAATCATTACTTTGGCAGTTTGGTGCAGGGGTTAGGAGTGCGGACTTCTAATCTGGCGAGCTGGGTTTGAATCTGCGCTCCCCCACATGCAGCCACCTGGGTGACCTTGAGCTTGCCACAGCACTGAGAAAACTGCTCTGACCGAGCAGGAATATCAGGGCTCTTTCAGCCTCACCAACCTCACAGGGTGCCTGTTGCGGGGAAAGGAAAGGGAAGGCGATAGTAAGCCGCTTTGAGATTCCTTAAGGTAGAGAAGCGGCATATAAGAACCTCAACCACCACCTCCTCCTTCTCCTCCTTCTAGTCAACATGTTTACACAGAACACAGCAATTGTGTGAGAATGAAAGAACACCCCTCCATCTAGTCTACCATTAAGCATAATTAACATATGGAGATCATAGCTAACCTAATCAACGTTCCCTCATACTTTGTAGATATCTCTGTCATTCTTGTTGAAATACTTCTAAGCATATTAGGCTCTACTCTACACAAATAACTACTCCGTTCTGAGGGGAGAGGGAAAAACACAGTAGACTTTTGATTACACACAAGAGACCTGTTCACCAGTACAAAAAATTTGATCTGCAGAACTGATATACTAGACATGACCCAGAAAACAATGGAAAAAATTATTCTAGGAAGCCTGATTAATCATAAACCTAAGGTCCCCTCAGGAAGGCAGAGCCAAGACCCCAATACAGTTCCATAAGAGTGGCCATGGTATTCTAGTAAAACTATCATTTAGTGATTCCCCTAATAGGGTTTTAGCACATAAACTTTATTAGTGTTCAGAGATAAGACTGATGAATGGAATCTGAGATAAGATTTGAGCCGAGAAGCAACCATGTCACTGGCATGGGCCAAGACAGAAGACGGATGAATAGAATCCAAGATAAACTTTGAACTGAGAAGAAACCATGTCACTGGCATTGGCCGCACAGTCCCAAAGATGCAAACAGTAGCCACAGGTTTCCATTAGTCATTCTTCAAACCACATGTCAAGTCATATCTGAAGCTAAACGGTGGGTTGTGTCATAAGTTTTAGTAGATACAGTTAACAGGCTATGGAAGTTCATGCCACTGCTGTTACAAATTCTTGTGCAGAATCTTCCATTTTGTACTATGCATACTACTATAAGCCTCTCTCTGTTATTCCCCTATGCAGGCAATGCAAGCGAGTACATAACATTCTATTGTTGTGCCAAGATGCACTCCTCCCCCTCCATTATTTCACCTATAAGTCTTAAGTCCTCCTTGGCCACAATCTTGTGGCTTCGTTGAGTCTCGGGAGCATATAACAATAAATAAGCAACTCCAGCCTTTACAACAATACTTAACAGGGTACCACAAGACATGGTAGTACATGGTAGTACATGGTAGTACATGGTAGTACATAGTATTAAATGAGGACCATGCATTATTTTCTTTAAAGTGTTTGTATAATGTTCAGTGTAAACCACCCAGAGCTGCAAAGAAATAGGTGGTACAGAAAAATAAATAAATAAATAAAAATTAAATGTTCCATTGTTCTAGCACAATGAATTTCAACACAATGGAAATCATGAATAAGGGTTGGGTGGCATCCAGGGCATGCACTAGTCAGGTGGCTCTTCAGGTCTGCAGTGCTTGCAAAAAGTGGTTCTCCACAAGCTGTGGAATTAGTACCACTCCTTTAACCACTGCACAACACTGGATCCCGGTGATTTCTTTCCCCATCCTTGCCATTCATGAATCAGCAGCCACCGCAGATATTAAGCGTAAGGCTTAATATCTTTTGTTGTTGTAGTTATTAGAAAGGTTGAAAACTGAATTTATATTTGACTTTGAGCAACAAGGAAAGGCTGAAATGACGCTCAAAAGGCAGTAGTCCAGAAGAGTGAGAAACAGAGGCTTTGTGAAAAATCCCTTGTAAAAAAAGTAACATTGCAAACGGACATCTGTGTTTGTTTAAACACCATTTCCTGAAGAGGTAAGATAAGAACTGGTGGCTGTCACTTTATACAACGGACATTTTGGTGCCTTGAAAACAAAGACTACATTCTAACGTTTCATCATGGAGACTACTCTCTTGAACAACACAAAGCACGTGTCAGTGGATCCAATGGAGGCCCCTTTCACAGCAGAAGAAGAGATCTGAGGAACTGTATTTATGGCTTATAAGCCATTCTGATTTGTTTCTCCAGGTTGTCTCTGCATCTCTCATTGCTGTCTTCAATACAGCAGGAAGGAGCCAAATCCCAGCAATGATGCCTCACAGTGGAAGCCTCCTCCAAAACCTCTCCAGACTTTACAGGCACTGCAGCTGCAAAACCTCGGCCTTATGCCCCATTCCAGAGCTACACTGTAGACTCAATCCCATGTTGCTATTGTGCATCTGCCCCAAACTGATAGAACAAATGCTCTTGAAAAATACAACCCAAGGGCAGGAGCCCCCTTTTGGACACACATGGAAGGGAGGGTTCCCTTCCCCTTTTCTTGTGTTCTACACCAGAGGTCCCCAACCTTTTTTGGGCTGGGGACCGGGGGGGGGGGGAGAGGGAGGCGCTGGCGCCTGCGGACCGGGGGTTGACGACCCCCGGCTTAGAACACTCTAATATTTTGCATAGCCATCCAGTTCTTTGTGATTTTGACACTCCCGTTTTTTGCATGTACCCAATACCTGTTTTCAACATTCCCAGAGAAGTCCCAACAACAAAGTTTAGCATCACTAAATTAAAACTATGCGCCAGTCAAACACATGATTATAGTCGTACCTGTTGGTCCAGTGGAAAAAATTATCCAATAAATCCTTCAATTAAAAAAGTTCCAACTATAACTTGCCAGTTTCTATATTGAATGGCAATATGTTTCATGTGAACTGCCCTGAGCCTTAGGGGAAGGTGGTATATAAATGTAATGATGCAATAAATAAAATATTTATAATTGCAGCATCTGTTGGCATCTAAATATAGCCTTGAGGTATTAAATGTCTCAATCCCCTTTGTTCCGGGAAATTCTAATTGAATTGATGCAGGAAACCAAACCTACAATATATGCCTATAAATATTTGATGTCAATTAATAAATATGATATATAGAGAACCAGGAACGAATGTAATAAGGAGTTAGATCACCCTATTTTGCCAATGCAATGGGATATGGCATTAAAGTTTACAGCTATTCTCTCCATGGATCTTAAGTTGTGACTTACCTAGCAAAAAAATGTTTAGGATATACTGGGGACTACAACATTCTTCTACAATAACACTTTAACAAAGGACTGAGTAAAATGCCTAATTGTTGGTGTTATAATTCACAGGACATGTCACTTAAATAGATGCTTTGGGCGTCTTCAGAAATTCAGTTTTTCTGGGAAGAAAGAGGATGCTTATGTACTTTTAAACTATCTGCCCATCTCATAAAAAGCTATGAACATCTCATAGAGGCTAACTGATGATCAACGGATCTGGGCCCTCCACGCCCTTACTAAAGCTAGCTTGGTATAGCAGTTAAGAGTTATGGCTTCTAATCTGACAACCTGCGTTTGATTCCCAGCTCTTCCACATGCAGCCAGCTGGGTGACCTTGGGCTCATTGCAGCCCTGATAATGCTGTTTTCACAGAGCAGTCCTGTCAGAACTCTCTCAGCCCCACCTCCCTCACAGGGTGTCTGTTGTAGGGAGAGTCAGGGAAGGCAATTATCAACTGCTCTGAGCCTCCTTTCTGGTAAATCAATGGACTGAGGACCTTAGAACTCTATCAAAGGATGAACACATGGAATATAGATGTTTTTAGATAGATGAAAACCTTTCATAGACCGTTTCCACATCAGAGGCTTCATGCCGGGCTGCAGGCTGGAGTTTAAGCTGGGTCAGGTTGCCCTGTCTTTTCCTGCTCCCACACGGGGGAGCACTGGTCTGGTGCACCTTGTCCACCCTGGGATTTGTACTCCCACAGGGGAGCTGGGGCAGCAAGGTTCCCAGTGTGGAAACGGTCACAGAAATATATATGTAGATCTGCTACCACCATTATATTTTTGTCTCTATGTATACCGTTTTAAAAATTCTATTTAGTAGCTGGATTTTGAGGTTTGTCTCCCTTGTTCTTTTTGTTTGTTTGTTAGTTTGTTTAAAGAAAGATTAAAAAAAACAAAAGTTGGACATCCCTACTATAGACAGAGCCCATATGTCTTTCAAATCAGGGAGACTCAGGGCCATTTCCCACGGCTTAAAAATAGCACAATGGTTGCTAATTGAAAACGCTACTAATTTGGCATTACCCACGACGTCGTAGACAATCTGCAACACTCCTGAAACCGATCAGCAATAAGCGCTTCGTTTTAGCGCTTTCAGGTAAATCCAGAAAAGTGGATTCACCCTCCGGATAGCGATACACTCCTGCAACCAATCTGCAACAGTAGCGCTAAAGACCTGTGCGTTACCATTGTTGCTGGTTCTTCAAAGCCCCTCCCCCTGGCTCTCTTCTCCAAACTTCCGGCGAAGCGATCGCCATTTTTTTTTCTCGGAGCGAGCGGGGATAAACGCACCGGCGAGCCTCTTTCTGTTTAGAGGCTTCCCTGGCTTCATTCCTTCACCTTTAGTCACTAAGCACAAACCACTTAAAAGCCCGTTTGCTGGAATAAAGTCCCTTTATTTTTTACACATAAATTCAGCCGAAAATCGAGCCCGTGAGAAGGGGGGGGGGGAATTTTTTTTTATCACTCGAGCCAGCGTGCAAACGATCATACAATCAAACGACAGCTCACATTAGGCAGCTGGATGGGTCTCTCCATAGCAAAGAATCTACACAGATTCGTTGCTATGGGTCTGTTTTTTTTTTAAAAAACCTTTGTTAAAGGGAAAGGGGCTGTTTGGGAGCATGCTAACGGCTGCCCATTGGCTGCTTGACGGCCAGGGGCGGGACGAGCTTGGCAATAGCGCTTCCTTTCTAGCGATTTCTGCCGAGACCGGAAGCCTGTGGGAAACGCTAAAAAACGCAACTGATTCCACTACAAAGCCAGGTGTGCAAAACGACGAATTCCACTATTTTAAATGGCGATTTTTCCTTCCGCAAACAATTTGCAACAAAGATCCCCGTGCGAAAAGGCCCTCAGGTTTGAACTCCCACACTCTGCGTGAGCTCGGGCCCATTCCTCTCTCTCAGCTTAAGCTATCTCACAGGGAGGTTGCTATAAAGATAAACTGGAAGAGAGGAGAACAATGCTATAAGTCACTTTGGGTCTCTGTTGGCAAGAAAACTGCCTCTCATATGTTTTAATTTCCATGAAGAAGTGCTACAGGAAGGACTAACAACTTCAGATCATAGATTCAAGTGGGTAGCCGTGTTGGTCTCTAGCAGCACAACAAAATCAGAGTCCAGTAGCACCTTTAAGACCAACAAAGATTTATTCAAAGCGTGAGCTGAGGAAGAGTGCTTGCACTCAAAAGCTCAAGCCTTGAATACATTTTTGTTGGTCTTAAAGGTGCTACTGGACTCTGATTTTGTTGAACTTCAGATCATGGTCACGATCCAGGTGTCAGAATCTGGAGATTTCTGCTTGCCATTCCTCAGATCAGAGAAAATCTTTCTCAGATTTGAAATCTTTTTTTTTCCATTTTGATGTTCTGCTGAATTTGACAAATGGGAAAAGGCTGTTTTGTGTTTAATCATATATGTCACATTTCTAATTCTACAAAACAGAATTATAGTTGCATTGAGCACAAAAATAACTTCACCATGGTTTCATTTTTGAACTAGAATACTCAACAAAAGCCTACTATGCTGCCAAGTTATCACAACAAATACTTAATTTGGCTAGCCAACATCTCACTAAGGGGCACATGAAGTCATCTTGTTTTATCTAACACACAATACTTGTTCTTTATCACTTTTACATCAGTACGTTTTATTCTTTTATTATATTATTAAGCAGATGGTGTAATTTCAGATTGAAAATTAAAAACATGTTTCCAATAAAATAAGCAAGATCTTCCATAGTGCTTGGTCAAGTATCAAAGCTCACCGCATGGAAGGAAACCAACCACGGAATCTGTGAATGCTACACAGAAGGTGTCACAATTGTCAAACTGCAAACCCGCCAATCATTATTCCCCTTTGCCAAGATAGGTGCATTTACAAAGCAGCGCAAAATTCGGGACATGGCCCCTATAGTACCAAAATAAAACAAAGAATGCTTTTACTGAAGCAAAATATTAGGGATGACCTTGCATAAATTTCTCCAGTGATCTTGCACAACTGTACTTTCTATTGTACCCCACCCTAGTGAACCATCTCTTGTGTTTGTTTTTGCTGGGCAAGCTTCCCAAATAAAAGATCTTATCACTGGGTAGAGATTCCACAGAGCCCAGCAGTTAGATGCTACCAGTAGGTGGAGGCTGGAGGTGAGAGAGAGAGCAAAGACACTCCTCCAACAATGATCTTCATCAACTGACAGTCATCCGTTTCTCAGTACTCTACCGTTCCCTAGCTGAAGCCGCAGTACGTGATGAAACTCCTTTCATTGTGTAGAGTGGCAAATCCCTGTAATCCCTCACTATACTTGTTCCTCACTACTCTCTCAGATGAAGTTTGGTGCTTGACTTTAAAATCAGTAGGGAGGTATAAACTAGCAAAGCACACTGCAGCAAGAACAATACTGAACGCAAGACATAACAAGAACAAAAAGTACCACCTTGCCTACCAGATCCCCCTACTTAACCCCAAAACAGTACATCCTAGCTCTAGGATGAATTTTAGTTGTTGTAAACTGTTTGGGAAGTCCAATATGGCTGAAAAAGGGGTCAGGGATGTAAGAAATGAGAATTACCTTTGTTTATCAAAAGGCAACACCCAATACCATGATAAAAATACACAGTGGTGTAAGCTTATCAGTACACAAAAGATAAAGCCATGTAAATGTAAAAATGTACTTGGGGACCTTGAGACAAGTCACTGTCTTTGCCTAATCTACCTCACAGGGCTATAACAAAAGTAACCCATGTATATGGTTGCCAAACTGGCGTGAACTTCTTGCTGGATATGCATGGGGCAGTCAATAAGTTTTGGATCTTGAGCACTACATGAGAAACTTCCCTCAAATGAAATGCTGCTGTTTCCCCACCTCTCGTAATTCCCACAAACTACACTGCTACCAGGATTGCACTAATTTCCATCTGGCTGACTCGTGTGAGAGTTACCCCTGAAAATCCTTGATCTTAGGTTTCCACACAACCGTTGAAAACATGGTGTATTTAAAATAAAAAACGAGTCAGACCAAACTTTATTTTAAGAAATGTATAGAGCCAGAAGAGTGTTTGGAACTATGTCTAATCCCATTGCACTTTCTATGGAATTATGGAAAGGTGAACCTTGTTTCCTATTTACCTACTTGGTTGCAACCTTCTACGGCCATCAAGTTTCTGCCTGCTTAAGATGGGAGTTAATTAATTTTGTATATATTTTTTAATTTGTAAAACATTATCAGGTGATACAACCATATATGGTCATGTCAAAAAAAAACCCCACTGACCAATGATAGGTCTGGAGGGGGCAGGAAAGGGAGGGGACCCGGGTGGGCGTATACACATGCTTCCCAACCATATTCTGCATGATCGTGCCACTTCGGGGGTTTCACAAAGCCTGAAGAATGTTTCAGGGGTTTCTCAATAGTGAAGAAGTTGAGAAAGGCTGCTTTAGACAATTAATTTGCTTGCAACCATATCTCAAAAGGAGAAAAATAGATTGTTGAGAGGTACTGAAACAGCTCTTCAGCATTCCCACAATAAATGCTGTTATTATATTACTAATCTATTCATGCTTTATAAATATTGTATTACAACTATTACTATTTTAGTAAAGTGCCTGCGTTCTCTTAGTTGTTAGCTCAACTAACAAGAAATCATATAAAGAAAAATCTTATATTCTTACTTTTCTTAGTTCAAAGATGTCAGTAATTTTTTCGTCATTGCTAACATTGTAAGATTCCCCAACTACATATTTTATTAAGTACTGTAGAAACTTCAGTCTTCTCTCTTAATAAAGTGTTTCAAGGTCTTCCTATTATCCAGAAGTAATATGATTCTGGCAGACAAAGCCAATGTTCAGCATAAATCAGTGATAAAGCCGAAAGCCTTGAACAGAAGAGCAGGTATGAAACATTAGGTCTGAATCATATCATAATTTCACCATAAAGGTAAAGGTAAAGGTATCCCCTGTGCAAGCACTGGGTCATGTCTGACCCTTGGGGTGACGCCCTCTAGCGTTTTCATGGCAGACTCTACGGGGTGGTTTGCCAGTGCCTTCTCCAGTCATTACCGTTTACCCCCCAGCAAGCTGGGTACTCATTTTACTGACCTCGGAATGATGGAAGGCTGAGTCAACCTTGAGCTGGCTGCTGGATTGAACTCCCAGCCTCATGGGCAGAGCTTTCAGACTGCATGTGTGCTGCCTTACCACTCTGCACCACAAAAGGCTCTTTAATTTCACCATAAATCAGAGTAATTGGTCAGTTTTGATACACTGGGACAACCCTGTCACTCACACACAAGAAATTATTTAGGGCTCTTGTAATAAGTATGGCAGAAGGGACAGGAGGAATAATGGCGGAGAGGTATTTGTCTGTGTTAGTTTGCTGATGTGAAAATAGGCCAATGCAAATGACTTACCATCAGGGTGTTGGCTTTTGCTTGGCAAGGCATGGTCACCACTAAGGTTCCATCTCTAGGATCCCCTCCCCAAAGGAGAAGTGAGATGCATTAGTTCCTCACCATCACTGGGATCTTCAATACACAATTCAATGCACAGTTTAAATGACAGTCTTGGGGAACTATACCTTTACTTTTATCTACAGGGGTGGGAAGAGGTCTGAGGAAAAATGCTGTGATGGATGTATAGGTGTAGGCAGTTTAACATGAAGAGAGAACAGGTAACTGAACCTTGACAGGGTTGAAGAGGAATGAAATTACAGCCAACTGATTAGAGAAAAAGGACTAAAATTAAGGGCTCTCCTGTGGAGAACGGAGACAAAGAGTAGAAGCTGCTGCAGAGGAGGTTGATTTGGGGGGGGAAAGAGAGAATGACATATTTGGAAGCATCAAGTTTTTAAATGCGTTTTATATTATCCTTAGAATTTGGTTATAAGTACCAGCAGACCTTCTGCAGCAGGAGAGTGTAAGCAATCAAATGGCATGCAAATGTCACATTGCTTGTAGACTGGAATGGAAGCTCAACCATAGTGATTTCCCAGAAGGCCACGACACAGCCCCTCAGGGGACAGGCCAGTGTTAGAGAGATTCGCTTAGAAATCAAGTGCTGGTGAGGTGCAAAAGAACAAAGCCCTGACAGAACATATGGAAACCCCAAATCCCCCAACAACACATGCTGGATCTTGTTTTATCCCTTTAGGAAGGAACGAATGCAAGACAAACTCTATTTGTGGATATTATGTACTCAAGCACTGTATAATATTTGTTTAGGGAGTGTACACAGGAGAGCTGCGTGAGCTAACTACAGGTCCATACCTCAGATATCTGTATACACTGGGGCTGATACAGCAGTGAAAGACCTCAACTGGAATGTGATTCTGGATTGCACCGGCTTATGCCATTTTAAACCAGGTTTCTGCGGATAAACTGAGAATTAAAATTCCCCGGAGTAAAACTACTAGGTTCTTGTACAGGCAGGACAATAGCCAATCTGTATCTGAGCCTACGAAATACCATGTATTGCATATGAACACTAACTTCTCATTTCCAAGAGAACTTTACTCATGAGCTCCCGTCCCAAAAGAACTGAAGACTGTGCAACTGTGGCTGCTCACGCTTCTGTTTCTGCCTTTCTCGTTGCTTCAATAAACCCAAATGCTAAGGAAAAGAACATGGTGTGGGCAGGGATATTCTGCATGAACTGGAGATTTAAACTTACCAGCTCGACGGGTTAAGCAAGGCCAGCCATCCACACAAACAGCTGCCTTGAGGCAGCAAGTTCTGTTTAATGTGCAACTCCAAGGTTGAGCAAATCAGCCTTCCAGTGAACAACAACAGGCCACACAGGACTACTCTCACTGGTACATGAGAGAATATTATATGTGAGAGTGCCATAACAATATACATGGGGAACCACATCAAGTCAGTGAGGGCTAAAAGAAGCCAGAGCAATGCATCAGCCCCTTCCTAAAGACATTAAAAATAAACAGGAGTCGACAATATTTCACAAAGTGGACACCTACCACGCATTTGGGTTTGCTGATTGCCACCAAGCTGGCCAGAAAATCCTCATCGTACAGCTGGCTAAAAACATGGGAGTCGTAGGCCACCACAATGGAAATTTCTTCCATCATTTTGTCAGCAGACTCTCTGTTGGAAGGCCAGCTACGGGCTCAGTATCCAAGGACTGGAAAATTCACTCAGCTCTGTGCCGGTTGCTCCCACCCACCTGAAGAGACTAAGTGGGTGGAGTGTCACCGAAGGAACGGAGGGAGGGGGGGGAACCCACACACACCCACAGCAGCCAACCAGATCAGCTTCTGTGTGCCGCTTTCCTCTGGGAGTCTCTTTGATCTTTGCAGTAAAGTCCAGTTTAAACACCTGTTCATATCTTCAGAACATGTAAAGAACGTTCCTGATGATACTCTTCGGTTTAAAAGTCTTTTACCAAGATGAAATGGAGCAGTGAAGTATCTATTTGAAAATTTCAGTTGGCAATGGAGATTCTTCTTGTATTTCCTATAGTACTGCTACATTCTTTTAAATGCTGTACAAGTAGGAAAGGATTTTCAGTGGAGGAGTCTCAATTCCTTTCAAAGACTTGCTTTAGGGATTTCCACAGAAGGAACAAACAAATTCTGCCATCCTTGGAATGTTTCAGAAGATCTTATCAGACAGTTTTGCTCTGCCAGGGAACTTCTTTCTTTTCTGTTGAAATTATGCAGACATAAAGCAGAAATATAGTGGCTCCATCCGTCTGAGCGATTGCCATCTCAAAACCAGCTCACGTAGCTGTAAGATTACGATGACTGGTTTTCCTCATTAATCCAAAATACAACGTTTGCTTAAAATAAAATGGACATTCTTGTTCAAGAAACAGGAGAGCAGAAATCCAAATGAATCCTCCGGCAGTTTTCAAAATGCAAATGGGTCCTAGTAATTTCAAAAGACTAACTTGCCATCCACTTCACAGCATCTTTATCAATAGCAAGATTTGTGCAAAAAATGGCAGAAACTCTGAAAAAATTGAGTATTCTGACATATAGTTTTATGAGGACTTGCAAAACTTAGTAATAATCCACATCCTCTGAATTCACCATAAAGTAAAAATTCACCATCACACTGAAAAGCAATCTTCTTGGATTAACAAAGAACAAAAAAAATGCAAACTAATGCTCTCGTCTTACATACATTACATATTTTGCCTTTTTCTATAACGTTTTGTTTCAGCAGTAGAAGATCCAATATGTACGATATGACAGAAACATGCATTTATCACATATGAGGTTACATTTTTAAAAAATCCTTTGGCATTTCCTAGTGCAAGCTGTTGTTCCTACATTATCACATGCTTGCTTTTTCAGAATAAAACACAGTATCATCAACTTTCCGATTCTCCTTGCCCTATTTTCTTTGTGGGTCTCACTCTCTAGAAGATTGCATTTATATTTTCAACAGCGACACGTCCGTTGAACAGAGAAGCTGGTCACAGCCGCGGCATTTGAGAAGGGGGAAAAAGTCCGCTTTCGTAAGGGAGGGGGTAAAATGACATATTGCTAGGAAACAACAGAGAATTTTAATAGGCTTAAGGCAGGCAAAATGCAAAGCTTGTTCTAATCCTTGTGATTAGAACAGCTTCTGAACAAATATGCAGGTTAAATATAACCCCCAAAGTGTGAAGAGAAACCCATTTTGGACTGAAACTTGCACAAACACAGTTTTGCTGCTTTTCCCAGCAGAGGTAGCTCAGCTCTAAGGAGTAAACACAACAAGCCATTCTTCTTGGACGTCGTCCGTGGATAAAATTCCTACCTCATATTGTAAAGCCTCCTCTCTATTTTTCTAAAGACTTTATCAGATCCAGGGAACCTCTTCAATAAACACTTCCCCCTGCACTCTGGCTTCGACTTCCTTGTTTAAAAAAAATAATGGGGCTATAAGTGAAAGCAGCTTTGCAGCTTTCTCTGTCTGTGCGAGACTCTGCCCTGGGCAGGAGATAATGGGCTTGTGTGAGGTGAACAGACAAAGGCACCTGTTGTAGGAGGAGGTAAGGAACGGGGCTTCCCATGAGCCCACACTTCCTGCCAGGAGGGATGCAATTACATTTAAGCAGTGCTGCAGCAACCTTCAGGTCTCTGTTTCGGTTAAAAGGATACTTTGGTTTGGGACTGAGGTAAAGAAGAGAGGTAAAAATGCCAGATCCCCTGCCCCGGAAGGGGGGGGGGGATGTCTGTCAAAAAATCCAAGTCTTGTGAATCATATAAGTCATTAGGAATCAGGGTTTAGCATAATCTTCCTTCCAGTGGCCCTCTGGCTAGATGAACTTGAATAGGCTTTTGTGAATTTAAAGCTGACACCATTTGCCCATTTGTACTTTTTGACCAGCGATTGTGTTCACTAACAGAGAAAACCAGGAAACAGAACGTTGATACAGGAAACCACTGTCTTCTTGCCCGCAGCTGTTATTCTCCACTCCCATGTTATTTATTATTATTTTATTATTTATTCACATTTATATACCACCCTCCCCGAAGGCTCAGGACGAGAGTAATCCTAAGCAAGTCTAATTAGAATACTGCCAAGGTTTATTGGGGGGGGGGCTTACTCCTAGGAAAATACATTGTTAATCACCTATCTATACACCCTCCAGCCAGCTTACTAAATTGTGGCCCCCTAGGAGAGAAAGCAGGAGGTAGGAATAATTACATACTTGAATATTTTGGAGAGGTAGATCCCAGAAATTCCCTGTCCCAATTCTATCACCAACAGTAATATTTTACAACTCTGGGCAGGGAGGACGTGATGTTTGTAAAAGCTGCATTCCAGGGTGATTTTATCTTCTTTTCTGAGCATATGCAGACACCCCTCTAAATATTTAAAACTTTTATCTGCGCAATAACTTATTATAGGGAGAGGCGGGAAATAAATCTAATAATAATAATAATAATAATAATAAATAATTCAAGTAGGTAGCTATGTTGGTCTGAAGCAACACCTCCAACAAAGTTTAATTCTCCGTACAAGCTTTCATGAGCATGCACACACCGTCAGATGCTCCAAATTAAACTCTGTAGCGCTTAAAGGTGCTACTGGGCTCAAATTTTGTTCTGTTACTGAATGCATGACTACTATTTATTTAAAACATTTAAATGCTGCCTTTCCAATCAATTCAGGGACCTCACGATGGTGAACATTAATACTAAAAATTTAAAACATTAAAAAGAATTTAAGGAAGCATTTGAGGAAGATCTACACCCCTCCCCTCCTTTGGCGTTAAGCAACAACGAAGCCATCTTAACCCTCCTTCCTGAGTCATCTTAAACCTCCTTCCTCCCCCCTCTAGAGGCAGGGTTGGGTGGGGTAATATTCTGCCATGTTTCTCATCTTTATTATGACTTATGTTTTGAGTTTTATTGTCTTTTTAATGGGGGTTTTAATAGATTTTTTATGGGACATCTGTGACCAACCAGGAGCCGGCTCCAGGAGTGGCGGGGAATAATAACAACAACAACAACAACAACAACAACAACAACACAGGTATGTAAGAGGCCGGAAAGGAGCACTCGGCTGCTGTCTATGGAACAAGCATGGCCACAGCTTTATTATAACCCCAAGCAGGATCAGGAAGCAGCTTGAGAGGAGCTGCCCTCCAGTGGTTAGAAAGCCGATAGGAAACACCTCTCCCAGTGGCCAACCAACCCATGCAGTCAAGGTGCACACTTTATTTTTTTATTTTAGATTTTTATACCGTCCTTCCATATGGCTCTGGACGGTTTACGTATAACATCATATAACACAGAACATGATTACTTGAGCTGCAGGGAGCACATTGTACATGTGCCCAGCTGGGACCAACCCAGGGGGATGGCAGACAGTTGGTACCAGCAGGCACGAGCCTCTAAATGGTCACCCTCTGCCACCAGGAAATGTAAGCACACCAGGCTGCCCCAAGGGGGTGGGCCCTGTTCAGTATCCACACAGCCTCTTATGGAGGTCCCCAAGATGGGCAAGTCTGGTGCACAGACTCAGACTGGGCTGGCCACAAAAACAGCCCCACCCATGCCCAAGCTGCCAGTTGTGGCAAAACACAAAGCCACAAGGCAATTAGGCTAGCATTATCCAACTAACCGTAACACCAACCCTAAGATGCAGGAATCCAAAACCAGAAATAAAAAAGTGGAGAAGGGCAGGGGGAAGCTAGACTGCCAGACCACAAGGGCATGGCCCTCCCCATCTCTCCCAGTGTGGCACGGGGCTGGCCAGACCGGATGTGTGGCCCTGCCCAGCCCACATTGGGCTCTGACACATCCAGTAGGACCTCATCCTTTTCTGGCCCCACACCCCACAGTTGCAATGAAGTGACCAGTGGTTATTGCTGGGCTGTATTTATATATGACAGAAGCTTAACAGACATAGATAATGGACACTGTGTGGACTGTATGGACCAGATAAAATAAATGGAGGCCTCTAAATTCTCAAAAACAAGCCATGATCAAGGCAAACCTTAATCATGTCACAGCTTACACTTTCTGCATCCACATCATTTTCCTCAAGCTAAGAAGGGAGCATTGAGGCACTATTATGTTCAAAGGATTTGATTTTATCCAAGGCTCCGCATAAAGCTTTTAGGTGTTTTTTGTTTACTAGGGGCCAAGCCTGTTGCCTTCAGGAATACAACGGGTGCAAGACTGGGGGGGTGGTGGAGTGGAAGAACTCTGTGGATGGCCTCTCCCTCTCTCCATGACCTGGAAAGGCTGCAGGCTGGAGGCCCCGGGAGGGGAACTCACTGGCAGGGGCAGCTCTCACGCAGCAGGGATTTGCAGCCTCCGAGCCTCAGAGGGAAGTGGAAGGAGGAAAGGGTGATCAGGGATGGAGGACGGAAGATGATTGTCTGGCCACTGGACAGACAGGCAAGCCAGTTGGAGGAAGAGGCTCTCAGGGGCGGGACAGCCACCCTGATTGGGTCTTAAGCGCTGAGTGGCACAAGCCATGAGACACACTCCTCCTCCAAGGCCTAACCAGAAATATATAGTGGAACAGATAATTATAAAATACTGGTATTTTTTATTTATTTATTTATTTTTATTAATTTATTAAACTTTTATACCGCTGATCCCTTAGACTCATGGCGGTTTACAAGATAAAAATTGCAATAAAACCCATAGTTAAAACCATTAAAACCAATCCACAATATCAATGTTATCAACATTAGGCAACAGGCGAGCACTAACTAACCCCACTAACCCCCCCCCCAAAAAAAAACCAACCCACATTAGCCGAGGGACATCAGATTGCTAATACTATAATACTGTAATATGGGATTGAGGCAATTGGATCATTCAGATGAACCCAGGGAGCCCAGATCTAATGTCAGGACCACCCGCTCTGGCCTCAACCACATGCCTGGCAGAAGAGCTCCATCTTGCAGGCCCTGCGGAAAGCTGCTAACTCCGGCATATAACTACACCATGTTTTAGAAACTCTATGGTGCACCCTCATTAGGCCTATAGACATTTCCCTTTTTGTTAACCTTTTTTTGGTCGCTAGACACTTGTTTTTTATCCTTTTTGTTGTGTACATCCCTACCACCAGGCACTGTTGATGGTATCCGCAGCTTTTCTGAGATCTGCTGGAAGCACGAGACAGATCGGCATATCATCTGCCCCATGCTGTCAACGGCCCAACTAATCACTTTCGACTTGCCTTTCAACTAAATACTGCTACCATTTTACATTAGCATAATATAATGATCCTACATTAGGAGCCCAAGGGGCTAATTCATGGTGTATTTCCTTTACTCTGAACTTTTATCTATGATCTCAAGAGTCTGAATTTAATCAGGCAATTTTTTTTACAGCCCTAAAATAACCATTAGTTCTCCGCTTGACATGATGTCATTTTCTACAGATCTGTCAAGGAAGGATGTGGGTTTTTGGGCAACTGCCAATGAGATTCTTGGATTAAGGCAAAGGTAGGACTTCAGAGGGAACAATGCATGCTCCATTGATCTGAAGTTTTCACACCAATGGCTTTGTGGCTGTGTAGGAAAGAATGACAAGTCCTCATTACATCGAGAAGGGATTGTAAAAATACTTATCAAACCAAAACCTACGTCAAAGTGTCTTTAAAGATAACCAAATAACACACTGGGTGGAAGGCAAAAAGTAAATTTCAATTAGACTTCATGGGACTGGGTCTACATGCCACAGATTGGTGGAAGAATAAACAACATATAGGTCATTAAGATAAGATGAGACACATACATTTTTAAGCCATCAAGGCAGTATTTCATAGCCCGCAATGCAAATATTTGTTCTGTGCTTTCTCTCAGGGTTTTGGCTCAAACCAGTTTTGCCAGTTTCCGTAGCACTTCAAACTCAACCACGGAAAAGGCAGAAACAGTCCCAAAAGCATACAGTAGACTTGTGTCCATAGCTTTCTGTTTCGGACCCCCTTTAGATTGTATTCCCAACAAGAACGCACAGGAGGAATGTTGCTGAAATGATATTAAAAGCGTTTTAAGATTCCATGATTGTTCCAGCAAGTGAAAGGAAGCATCTACTTTCCTATGTGGTCATGCCGCTTTTCAGAACACACACACACACACAAAGGCAATACAAAACCCTCCTAGATGAGGTTGATTAGACAGGAGTCCCCAATCTTTTTGAGTTTGCAGGCACCTTTGAAATTCTGACATGGGATGGTGGGTGCACTACAAAATGGCTGCCACAGCAGGCGGGACCAAGCACAGGAAGTGCACTTATGCATAACTGTAACAGTAATGCTTTTAACAAGACAAATTAACATAAAATGAACATACGAGTATTTTCTTGTTTACACGCAGCTTTCCTCCAGTCGGGCAGTGAATATCCCTGTGTCCTGGTGGCAGTAGCTGCCAAAACAGCTTATAAAAACTTGCACAGCAAATCATGTTTCCAGCAGTCAGTCAGAAACCCAGCTGGGCAAATGTCCCACGATGCCCTTCCCACTTCCTAAAAACACTTAACAGGCACCAGAAAAGCTGTTGGTGGGCTCTGCAGCACTCCAGGTCTCCACGACACTAGCGTCCCTACATAATTAAAGAACTATTGCTATTATTGATCCCCAGCCCATGTGAAATTCTCCTGGCCTTTATCAGGGCCTGAGCCTTTTTGGCTCTGGCCCCCACATGGTGGAATGAGCTCCTGGAAGAGATACAGGCCCTGCCGGAGCTAATGCAGTTCCACAGGACCTGTAAGATGGAGTTCTTCTGTCAGGCTTTTGGTAGAGACCAGGCCAAGTGGATATCTCAGGCTCCACCCCTGACATTTTCCAATTATGCAACATTTGCATCCCCCTGGGAATGGAAGGTGGGGGAGATTGTATGGGAGATGGGATGGGGGGGATTTCTGTTTATGTTTTTAGTATATTGTATGTAGGTCTTTCTAATTTTAACTCTCTATTTTAAATCTGTTGTTAGTCGCTGCAAACTGGCTGGGCTAAGAGTGATGGCTTATAAATATATATAATAAATAATTTGGTTATGAGGGAGCCTGTCATCCTGGATACAATGAACATACTTTTAAGTTAGATGAATAGTTTTAGCTGGTTTTAAGTACTGCACTTTCATAGCTGTATGATGCAATTTAACATACTTTTGCAATAACACCCTGATGCTGTATGATACGGCCCAGTCTCATCACATTTCAGAAGCTAAGTTGGATGAGTACTTGTATGGGAGACCACCGAGGAAGGCTTTACAGATGAAGGCAATGGTAAACCACCGCTGCTTCTCATCTGCCTTGCTAGCCCCTTGCTGGGATTGCAATCAGTTGGTTGAAGAACTTGACAGCACATCTATACACGCACCCCATGTTCTGTAATAAATTCTCCCTCTTCTTTCAGTTCTCCCTGGGCCTTCGGGGAGGGCGGTATATAAATATGATGATGATGATGATATGAAAATTAATTGTGATAAGAATAGAAATTATAAACATTCACTTTGCTTGTGATAACAATAAGGAGGCGACTTCTCAGAGTCTCTTTTTCCAAGTAGAGAATGGAAAGCCTTTTGCAGCACCCATAGAGACTGATCTCATTCCACTCTGGGGAGGGTGAGATCTCTGTTACACCTGTAATTAAGGAAGGCTTGCTTGCTCGGCTGGAAACCAGACCATAAAATAGATGATCATACAACATTGCTTTAATGGCTATTAAAGCACAGGAAAAAGTTAGATCGATTTTCTCTATATTTCAGCATGCTAGAAATAACTCAAAAACTGCAAGCAGGGGAACACACATGGATGTCTCTTAAAAGTTCATATGTATTTTCAGGAGGTCAACAGTTCAACTTAATCTTGTCTCCGAGACAGTTCTAATGTCAGCAACACTGGACAGGAAGGACACATTTCCTTGACTGTACTAAACTTTTGTGTTATTTTCTTCATGAAAGCATTAACCCTTTAGAAAGACACGCAGAGTGTAAACTCCTATCTCTCAGACAATGGGACAAGGGGTGAGGGGTGCGGTCATGGAAGAAGATGTATAAAAGGGGAAGCTGCTTGTACAAACTTTGAGCTGGCTTTCTTGACATGCTCCCATATTAAAGCTTTTAATATGTTATAGAACTTTGTGTGCAACCCTTTGTTTTAATTTTGATAAGTGGAGTTTAGATACTCCTTTTGGAGTGGGGCCCTTTGGCACAGGGACCCCCTGTATAACGACTTCATTTGCAAAAACTGCAAAGGCACCTCTGTGTGTACATCTGCTGTGTAAATACGCAGGGAAGGTGTTTGCAAGTCAAAATAGCTGGCAAAACAAGATAAAGGTAAGGAAAATTCACAGTACAAACTCCCTGCATGTGCTTTCACAAATCTATAACATTTTAAGGAGAATGTTATTTTAGATGCTGAATACCATAGAGTAGCGATCCCCAACCTGTGGGCTGCGGACCACATGTGGTCCTTCGACTAATTGGAGGTGGGCCCCGAAGGACGCCTCCCCCCCCCCCCGGCCCTTTACAACACACTTCGGGTGTCATTGTCTCCCATCACTCCCAGATGGGACTATCTCGTTGCAGAGAAACAAGCTCAGGGTTCCCATTGATTTGTCATTGTCAGGAGTTAAAATTTCCATGAAAATAAAATGTTCCTTATGTTCACTGTTGTGGCATGTCTGTATCTTATTTTGAAGGGATGTTTAAACATTACCATAGTGATCAGAGAGCATTAGGACAGTGGTTGAGAGTAGACGAGTAAACTACCCCCCCCCACCGGGCCTCAGTAAAAGGCGTTGAGTGGTCCCCGGTGATAAAAAGATAGGGGACCACTGCCATAGAGGAAGTGACAGCAGAGGAGAAGGAAATAAATTTCTAGAAAGCTGATCACTCTTTAACTATATTCCTTTAGACATTCATCTGTGAAACATTTTACGCATACTTGGTGTATGTTTTACATGTAGTTTGTGCATGTGTAAACAAGATATTAGAGCCCCTTGTGGCACAGAGTGGTAAGGCAGCAGAAATGTTGTCTGAAAGCTCTGTCCATGAGGCTGAGAGTTCAATCCCAGCAGCCGGCTCAAGGTTGACTCAGCCTTCCATCCTTCCAGTGTCGGGAAAATGAGTACCCAGCTTACTGGGGGGTAAAATGGTAATGACTGGGGAAGGGAATGGCAAACCACCCCGTATTGAGTCTGCCATGAAAACACTAGAGGGCGTCATCCCAAGGGTCAGACATGACCCGGTGCTTGCACTTAAAGCAAGATAATGGCCTTTACCTTTAAGCAAGATAATGGCACATGGAATATTTTCCTACTTTGTCTCACTATTCAGTCCTTAAATATAAACATATATAAAATCCACATTGCTCAGAGCTTTCTGAGTATAAAACAGTTTGGAGGGGAAAGGATACTGCAAAAGACTTCTTTAATCCCACGGCAAATTAATTCAAAAGTTTGTATTCACCCAGACTGCTACTCTGAACAATGTTGATTAAGGCTCAAACTGGACATGGCAGAAGCCATGACTGAATTCATGTCAGATATTATCTTCCCGGTCATATACATAGCAAACAGCACACACTGGCTTAGCTTTACATGCTAGGCAACTCTCTTGGGGCGTTACTGGGTAGAACCTGTCAGAGTACTTAACCCTTTAAGTCCTGAACTATTTCCAATCAGCCATACATCAGTCTACCACAGAAAATCCCTCTTGTCTTTCAATGGTTTCCATTTGTTTCCCAATAGCACAAATCAAGGTGTATAACGAGATTTAGCAAAAGACTTCTCTCAGCAAAGATACATGGGGACCAGGGGAAACACAAGATAGGCGATCTCCTTCGGGGCACTCTAACTGCTGAAGGTTAACAAAGTCTTCCTATGTCCCATCCCTATCTGAAGGGCTCAGGCCAAAGAGGCGAGTTATGGCTTCCACAAGTAGAAAGTAGGGTTCATTGTGAAAAACTTTCCCACCATGAAATGATGACCAGCAAAACTGGTTTTCCTTGATCATCCTGTTTGGCATTCTACACAGTTTAGGATGAGGTTAAAAACTGCCCTCTTGCTGGAGGTATTTTTGAAGTCCTTGGTTTACTACATGTTGATTTAAGGCAAGATGGAGATTTTGTCTCTTTGGATTCCAGAAGATGGAGTTTTTAAAGTAAAAAGTGGGTATTTCTCCATCGCAGGGGGGCGCTTACTGCACCGGCACTGCCGCAACAGGCTGCTGCTAGGTGCTTGCAACAGGGCAAGACTGCTTCTTGTGTGCAGCACCGCGGAGCTGGCCAGGACATTTTTTGTCCCTTCTGGGATGCCATAGTCAGAGCCGAGCCTTGACAGCCCAACTCTTCCCCTGCAGCACGGGCTTGCCCGACTGAGGCCCTGCTGCCACCTGGGGCAAGAAAGGGAACACAGATTATATCCAGACAAGCAGTAATGCAGGGCTAATTTATGGTATGGAAAGGTCATGTAGAAAATGGAAACCACTCCCTCCTCACTTCAACCCACTCAGTTGTGAAAGAACTTTCCTCACAGATCAACTTATTTGCCAGAAGTGAGCTGGGCTTGGGGACAGTGCCTGGAATTATACAGACAGAGAGGGTAGGTCAACTCCTCTTGCTAACGCACTCATTTTTATACTACAACTAGCAAGAAAGCCCATTGCAACCAGGAATGCAATGGGCGCTAGGACCCAGGGGACACCAGGAGGTGCTTTTTTTTTCTGCTGCTTGGAGCTGGGAAAGGCTCCTACAGGGTTTTTTTTTTCTGCTAGCTCTCGTGGGCTTGGAGCTCCTACAGGGTTTTTCTTTCCTGCTGCTTGGAGCTGGGAAAGGCTCCTACAGGGTTTTGTTTTCTGCTGCTTGGATCTGCGAAAGGCTCCTACAGGGTTTTTTTTTCTGCTGCTTGGAGCTGTGAAAGGCTCCTGCAGGGTTTTTTTTTTCTGCTAGCTCTCGTGGGCGTGCCGGCTTGGAGCACCTACAGGGGTTTTTTTTCCTGCTGCTTGGAGCTGGGAAAGGCTCCTTCAGGGTTTTGTTTTCTGCTGCTTGGATCTGCGAAAGGCTCCTACAGGGTTTTTTTTTTCTGCTGCTTGGAGCTGCGAAAGGCTCCTACAGGGTTAATTTTTTTCTGCTGTCTCTCGTCGGCGCGGCGGCTTGGAGCTCCTACAGGGTTTTTTCTTTTCTGCTGCCTCTCGTCGCGCTAGCGGCGAAAGGCTCCTCCGGGGGTGTTTCTTTTTTTTCTGCAGCTTCTCGGCAGCTGGAGTCTTGTGTTGTGTTTGCGGCGGGGGCTTCCTTGGGGCCGGCCTGACGCGGTGAGAGACGCGCGGCTCGCAGTTGCTGGGGCTGGGAATCGGAGGGACCAATCGGCAGGCGCTTCGCGCCTGCCGTTTGGTCCCTCCGGTTGTCTGTCATGAGGAAGGGTCCAATCCGGACCCTTCCTCATCCCGGACACATCCCGCCCCAGAACCCCTTACTGTTTTATTTAGTCCGTGGCGCCCGCGGCGCCACGGGCGGTGTACAGATTTAGTCCGTGGCGCCCGCGGCGCCACGGGCGGTGTACAGATAAGATACTCATCCCTGTTTTACATACGAATAAGGGCAGAAACATGAACAAATGTGTTTGTCACCATCATGGTTATTTTGACCCTAAGGATTTACTCATCCCAGTTCCCCAAGGACTTTCCAGGATTCTATTCAATAATAAATCATATATGCCAGAAAGCTGGGATGAGGCAAGAAAACATCTTATCACACCCGGTTTCCCCATGCAGATCTGTTAAGGAAATGTTTCTTTACTCAGGGTAATACTTCTGCAAGCTAATTAGTGCCCTATAGCTCCCACAGTGTATTGAGTATGCTGCAACACAGATCTGGTTCTTTGCAAGTAAATTGGTACAAACACATTACAAAGTGCATTGGAAAAGGTAAGTGTCCCCTTCACAAATTAGGTATTTGGCAATATTCCCACTGATTGAGATAAGAATACTGTGGATTAAGGGGTCTGGATGTCATCATGCGTGGCCAAGGAAACAAAGGAAGGACATATCCAGGTAACAGTGTCTGTTTGCTATTTTCTTCATAGAAATTCCCTTCACTGAATAGGCAAGTGAGTTAAGATAGAGCACAACACAGTACTACTACTACTACTACTAGTAGTAGTAGTAGTAGTAGTAGTAGGGTTATTTATATATGTTTTTCTCTACTTGAAGGAGTATCAAAGTGGCTTACAATCTCCTTCCCAACCTCTCTGCACAGCAGTCACCTTGTGAGGTAGGTGGGGCTAGAGAGTTCTGAGAGAACTGTGACTGGCCCAAGGTTACCCAAGCAGGCTTCATGTGCAGGAATGGGCAATCAAACCCTGTTCTTCAGACTAGAGTCCTCTGTTCTTAACCACTGTACCGCGGTAACTCTGCTGTACACATACAGAACTTTTTTAAAAATTGTATTTCCCAATTTATTTAATCTAGTAAAGGCCGAACTGTGCCATTTAAACACAAGAATGCTGGTACAGCTTTAAGTCTGAAAAAGTAACATAAAAAATATTCTACCTCCCACCACCACCCAGCAATACCCATGCCCACCACTACCCAGCACTGAAATCTCCCAGTGCAAAAAATTAACTTCCATCCATTCAGGAAACCCTTCCAGGGCCATCAAGAAACCCCAGAGTTTCACAAAACCCTGATTGAAAAAGCCTGATCTAGAGCAATTTTTTTTTTAGTTATTCACTTTGGCTCATACCACTGTGCTACTTTTCTGTTCACCTGTGATTCCAGACCACTTATGAACAATACTTCCTTATCCAAATCCCATGGTAATGCTATAGAACCTAGTCTGAACCAACGCCTGGAAGCTGTAGCTGAATTACTAAAGGTAAACAAACTGAAACTCAATCTTGACAAGATAAGGGTGGTGCTAAGGCCCTGAAGGACATAGGACTCCCGACTTTTGATAAGGTCCAATTGTCTCTCATTGATTTGATTAAGGGACATACGATCCAAGACCCAGACTTACACCTAGAGCAGCAAGCTCCTACCAAACCTTCTTAACACAAAAGATGACGCTTAACCTTGACTCAGCTGATCTGGCCAGATGGATCCATGCTATGGTTACCTTGCAACAAGGATACCGTAACACAGTCTACATGGGTCAGCCCTTCAATACAACTCAGAAACTCCAGTTCATACAAAATGTGATACCCTGGCTACAAGAAGGTGTCAAGCAAAATCTGCATATTATTCCCTTCCTTCAGGTTGTTTACCAAGCAGGTATTGGGCTCAATTCAAAGTTCAAGCACCTACAAAACCCTTAATGGCACAGGACCCTTGCCTCTCTTGCTACGCTATACTGCAAAAGTTTCATTCATCAGAGGAAAGACTTCTGAAGGTTCCACTCTGCAAACATGTACCATTGGCAAGTGCCCATTAAGAGAATTCTCTGTGGTAGCTCCCACTTTATGCAATGGCCAACATGAAGCTATAAGGAAGACCCTCATGCTTCTATTGTTTCACAAAACGTATAAAACATAATAGTTCCTGGAGGGCATTCTTGTAGAGGAGTAGATTAGCTTGGGTGATAACCTCTATTAGAGATAATGTGTTTTTTCTTCCACTCCTTCAGTCTGGGTCTGACTGTATCATGTTGTTTTATTGGGAATCTGTCATTAGCCCCAAATGTCATAATATGTTGTACTCAACTTACTGACTGACTAAACAGCTTTACTACAAATCTTTGCTTTTCAATTACAATATCGTTATCTTTCAAATCTGGTATCATTATCAAAGTACTAGCAGCAAAGCCCATTTATAAAAAATGGGCTTTGAAAGGAGAGAAGGGACAAGGAAAAGCCCCCCCCCCCCAAAGTTTACCTTAGGAGGTCTTGGGCAGTAGAGAGCGGCAGGTGGGGGTAAGGGGGAGGAAAGTGCCTTCCTGCCGGGCACACAGGAGGAGAGCCGGGTGCCGGAGAGTGCCCGTTGACCCCGGAAAGCTGGCGCTGCATGTGTGATGGGGTACAAGGCCTTCCCAGGCCAAGACGCTGCAGGCACCCCCCCACCACCCGCCCGGCGCACCGGCAGACAGCCTCCCCTTGGGATGGGAAGGCCTGGCGCTGCCTCGCAGACATGGTGCCAGGGCTTCCTGGGGCAAAAGAACGCAGCAGGCCCTCCCCCACTGGGTGCACCGGCGGAGAGCGTCCCCCTGGCCCAGGAAGGGGCCCGTCTCCGCCACCCCCCCCCCCGCTGCCACGTCCCGGGTGCTTCCCAGAGGCCTGGAAAGCACACCAGGGTCCTCTGTGATGCCCTGGGTATGCTTTCCAGGCTGCAGGGAAGTGCTCCCTCTCCCCCCCCCCACAGCCCAAGCGCTTCCCCTCTTACCTGGGGCCCGGAGCAGCGGAGTCACAGACATGTCTGGCTCTAACAGCCAGGCACATCTGTGAGGCAAGGGGTGAGAGCTCAATGAGGGAGGGCGGGAGCTGTAGGGGCAGGGCCAATCAGGGTGCAGCCAGCTGCACACTGACTGGCTGTATTCCAACTCAGACAAGGAAGGTGGGAGCTGTAGGGGCAGGGCCAATCAGGGTGCAGCTAGCACTCTGAGAGAGGCCAGACCGTTTGTCCCCCAAGGCTGTTTCACAATTATTTATAGGCACCAAATGGATAAGATTTCTGCTCACCTTGGTTTTTAAACATCTGTAATTATTTCATTTTTATTATCTTTCTTTTTTTGATGTTTTTAGTTCTCAATCTTGAATCTTTATGCTGTTGGTTTTACTGGTTTATTTTATACTAGTAGAAAAGCCCATTTATAAAAATGGGCGTAAAAAGGGGCATAGGGCGAGTGCGTCCTACCTGCGATGTTGGGAGGAAGCTCCTGGGGGCAGGCAGTGAAGACGCGCGGCTTGGAGGGAGGGGCAGGCGTTGGGGAAGGGAAGGGAAGGATGTATGCTGGGGAGTCCGGGCATGCGTGGTGGAGCAGGGGGGCGGGGTGTTTGGGGGGCGTCAGCATGAGCAACCAGGCATGCGCGTGAGTCCGCGCATGCCTGGTTCATTTGGCTGGCGTACCGGGCTGCGCGCAGGGCGCGCAGGTCGCAGCGCGTATGCAAGGGCCCAGGGAAGAGAGGGACAGGGAGCAGGAGGACCAGCGGAAGGTGAGTGCGATCTGGGAGCGGGACTCTGGCGGGGGAATCTGGGAGCGGGACTCTGGCCGCTGTGCGCGGCTCGCAGTTGCTGGGAATCAGAGAGACCAATCGGCAGGCGCAAAGCGCCTGCCGATTGGTCTCTCCGATTGTCTGTCATGAGGAAGGGTCCAATCCGGACCCTTCCTCATCCCGGACACGTGTTGATGATAGTTTTACTGAATTTTTATTGTTTTAGTGGCCTACTATTTGAATGGGTACATTGTTTTATTTCTTCTTTTTGTTATCTCCTTTAAGCACCTAAGACATAAACAGCTGCATACTTTTGTTAAGAGAACAGTGATTCTGCAGGAAAATAGTTAGATTTGAGTCCAGTAGCATCTTAGAGACCAGCAAAATGTTCAGGCTTTCAGAGTCAAAGATCCCTTTCACCATACACAGGATTAAGATCAGTATTCCAGTAGCAAATACAAGGATAATTTCAGCAGTCAGTTGTTTAGAAGGCTTGGAGTTTATGTGGTCTTTATTAATATTTCTCAGATAGTAAAGAAAGAATAAAATAAAGATTTAAGCTTGGACAGTTCATAAAAAAGAATAAAACTATATTTTATTGGACATGCATGAGATAGTTTACTTGAATTTCCTGTATATCGCAGAAATGGCAGCTACCTGTACAGGAAATCTGTCTGGAGTGTTGGGCTATTCGCTGTTTTTAAATCTGACAGTCTTTCTGATTACAGTGTTAAGCCTTTATTATTTCTTTCCAAATACTGCTATTATGGAGTATTACTATTTAGCAGAGCAGAAGGCACGTTGGATGGCTATCAGCCGATCTTTTAAGGAGGAAAAATGCTCACTTTGGAACAGAAGCATGAATTTTGGGGCATAAGTAGAGTTTGCCATGGTGATCAAAACACGTTACAGGGACAATGGGTGAATTCCATATAAAGTGCCATTTAATTTGCTTAATTTGAACACTGGGCCATCTATCCGGAATATGTATGAGACAGCTGCTAGACCAGTGGTTTTTCCAAAAGATATGCAAATGGCTGCTAGAAGTACAGTAAATTCAAATGTTGTGGTTACAAAGTAAGTCATCAATGAAACCAACTGAGCTGCCCTTCCAACAGTCAATTTCTGCTCGTTTGGAAAGCTTGACCCCTAAGTGACTCTATTGCACATATTAAGGAGAAAACTTAATTTGTGAACATATAAGCTATTGGAATTCAGTCAAACGTACTGGTCTGCTACTTGACAACAATTGACATTTTTATATTGAACGTTTTCCATGTTGAACATCTTCTGTAGCAGTACTAACTGCATGCTAATCATATGCATCCCGAAGCACTTATTTTCCAATCATTTTTAATTAATTTCTTTATAGCTTCAGGTTCCCAATTTAATTAAGAGTAACATTGCTCCTTAATCAAAGGGAAACAAAATTAATGCAGGAAACAAAATTATGATATTTGACCACGCAGCATATCATCCATATAATGCTAACAGCATTCTGGTTGTGGGATTTACCAATGCAAAAAGAATAAAAATGTCAGTGTTCCAATTGATACTGTCCTGGTATACAAATGATCAATGTACCCTGGAATTCCGCAAATGCAGTGTATTTTCAGGAAATGACACAAACTAGCATTATGTTCAGCCTTGTGGCACGGATTATGCAGAAATCTCATCAACAGGACATGTATGATTTGACAAGTGAATAGGGAAGAGTTAGTTCTACCAATATTATATTCAATAAGTTTTGTTAGAATTAATAAATAATCTTCTTCCCCTTAGGACATCTGTTTTTCTCACAGACATAGCAGAAGCTACGTTGTCAAAAGAAACACAGCTGTACCTCTTTTTTATCCAAGTCAGATGAGGAAATGGATGTCCTTTAATGGTATCAGAAACTATTAAATAGACTAGATTAGGACAAACAGAAGCTCAATCCAATGGGAATATTCCACAGAGGGGAAAAGAAAGAACCAGCAAGAGACTAAAGTTCTGCTTTTGGTCAAGGACCCGAGACCACTTGGTCCTTCTCATCTGGCCCAAGAGGCCACTAACCTCTGCAAGTTTGGTCACTTCTCCAAGAGCCTTCTCAAGATCTTGGTAGTCCTCTTCTGTTAGCATAGTAGGCACATCCATCCTTATGCAGACAACCATTTAAAAGGTAAAGGTATCCCCTGTGCAAGCACCGAGTTATGTCTGATCCTTGGGGTGACGCCCTCTTGGCAGACTCAATACGGGGTGGTTTGCCATTCCCTTCCCAAGTCATTACCGTTTTACCCCCCAGCAAGCTGGGTTCTCATTTTACCGACCTCGGAAGGATGGAAGGCTGAGTCGACCTTGAGCCGGCTGCTGCAATTGAACTCCCAACCTCATGGACAGACAGACAGCTTCAGACAGCATTTCTGCCGCTTACTACTCTGCGCCACAAGAGACAACCATTTACCTGCTTCCAAATTATAGGCATTGAGAGTGCCACCTTAATCTTCAATCTAAAAGCATGTGTTTTTTTTCTTATTAAGAACACAGAATTCTCTGAAACAGTCTCAACAGATTCCTCGTAAATTGCATTTGGCAGTTTGTAGTGGGCAGCACAGAAATCATCTAGTCTTCTAGATAGATAATAAAACATTGCAGTGTCTAGTTGGCTTCTATCATAAAGGATCTCTGTCCATGCACATAAAGAATACAAGATGAAGAGTCAGCCTCCTAGACCTTGAGATGATGTAAGTGGCCTATAATTTCCTTCTACATCATCTAGGTCAAATTGCAACCTGCCATGCCTTTGTGCTTTCTTAGCTTCAGGAGGGTTGCTGTATCACATGCTGAAGATCATGGCCCATTTCTACAACTTGTTGGGAGTTACCTGAACTTGGCAGGCATTCCACCTTTCACAAGGTTTGCCTCAGATGCGGAAGGAAAGGAGGAGGGGCTACAGAAAAGGGCCTGGCATCAGCTGTGATGCAGATGAAGCCATTGCCTTGAGAAAAAGGTTCTAGCCTGGGTCCTGATCCAACCCAGTGTCTTGTCTGGACCACAAGCACCTGAGAGTGTCAGTTCTGAATTTAGCCATGTTGGTCTGAAGCAGCAGTCCAGAGTTTGAGTCCAGCGTCACCTTTACGCCCAGCGAAGATTTACTCAAGGTATAAGCATTCATGTGCAAGCGTGCTTCCTCAGATACACTAGAGTGCAAAGGGACCAGATGCATGGGACTGCAGTTTGGCACTCTTTGCCTGGTATCCTTTGCCAAAATATATCCTATAATTAATCAGCTTGCCAACACCTAAGGCACAAAAGATGGAAATCCACACAACTGAGAAATATTCTGAGAATCCCAATGTACTTGAGAAAGTTTGATCCCAGGTACACCCTAAGACCAATAAGATTTTATTCAAGATATAAGCTTTTGTGAGCATGCACATGAAAGCTTATATCTTGAACAGAACTTTGTGGGTCTTAAAGGTGTTCTGCAACTTCAGACCATAATGGTCTGCCAACATGCTTAATCAGTCTTGATTACAAATCAGAAAGCTTCAGGAGCCTGGATAACCCTTCCCTACTCTCAGATGCTTGCTGTGATTATTTACATGTTCAACGAAGGAGGCCATGAAAATCTGGGATGAGCTCAAAAAGGCTTTTATACCAAATGTCAAGGATCTGCAGGACTTCCCAGGGGTGTCTCTGTATACACACACTTGCAGTCTGCGGGCTTTTCTTGTCCCTCACTATCCCTACTCCAAAAAGAATGGTTAAAATACGTCTGTCTCCCAATGTACTTGGTAAGACACAACCTCCACTTAGTAAAGTGAAAGCTTTTTTTGGCGGGAACCAACATTTTTCTCTTTTTTCCCCCTTTCTTTTTGGCTTCTTTAGCCTTAGCCATGGGATTGCCCTCATCCTTGGCCAGATTTGTATGTTCAACAGCTCTAGGGTAAGGGTGGCCAATAAATTCTGGTAATCATGTTGGGAGATGCTGGCTACTGATCTTTATCTTCCTCAGATAGCTCTCCTCCTCCCTAAGGAGGGCTAGAAAATCAGGGTTCCACCATTTGGCAATCCCACCATGGTTTAGAGGCCTCCTGCCTAAAATTGCATGATGGCACAGACCTTTACTGCCTAACAGATTGGAGCCCCGTTTTATGCCCAGTTTAGGACTAGGCCTATTTGCTCCTGAAGGGGAAAGTCTGTGGAGGAAGGAACATGAGACTGAGATCTAATCCACTTGCGCCCTCTACAGGTAGCAACATAGATTCCTCCACCTTACTCTCCCAAAGCTGTCTGACTACAAGGGGGTCTGGGAATGGCTGTGGTTCTGTGAACTCCCTGAGCTTTTAGGATCTCTACCATGTCAGCCTTCTGTACCTTTGGGATGCATGCCCCTTTGACCTGTGGCAGATGACACCAGTGATCCAGGGCTGTTCTAAACTCCCTTGTTTCAGGGATTTTTTTGCCAATAAAAGATCCTCTGCTTCACCTAGAACATGTCAACACTCAACCTTAGCACCCAGCACTGCTCTCCCCTAGTCCATGTTTCTTACTAAATTTCCCTGGCAACAACTGAATTTGAGGTGAGAGAGGAAGGGCTGAGCCCAGCTTCCAACCTTTGGGACCTCTATCTTTCATATAAGTCATTACATGGCTGTTTATGCCTTGTTGTTGCATTTGCCTCCATTATAGCTGTGTTAAGGCTGCAGGGTTCTTAATTTTGCTCTCCCCTTTGGTTTTCCCTTGTCTCCTTGTTTCCCCTTTTTCTTGAGAGCCAGCTTGGGGTAGTGGTTAGGAGCACTGACTTCTAATCTGGCCAGCCCGGTTTGATTCCCCACTCCTCCACATGCAGCCGCTGGGTGACCTGGCTAACCCTGATAAAGCTGTCCTGACTGAGAAGTCCTGTTAGAGGTCTCTTGCCTCATCTACCTCACAGAGGAAAGGGAAGGTGATTGTAAGCCGCTTTGAGACTCCTTCAGCTAGAGAAAAACAGCATATAAGAACCAACTCTTCTTGTTCCTCTTTCAAAGGCAGAGGAAGGTAGATGACAGAGAGAACTCTGGATTGATTGAAGACAGGTTTAAAATTAAGGAGCAGAATTAGGAAGAAAAAATTATAATTTGCAGAGAAAGGAAGCAGATCTCCTGTAAAAACCTGCACTTCTCCTCTAGGCAGGAAATGAACAAAAAAGTACTGTGATGCCCACCATTGGTGACAGGGAGTATGTAACGGAGATCTGCTTCCCTGACAGGTGAAAATCGCTATTAAGTGCTTGGCCACCAGCAACAGGGCTGGAGGCGGGGGAGGGATGACCAGTGCCCTAGGAATTTTTGGTGATTCCTAGAGCTATCTTTGTAACTCCTGGGTAGCTCTAGGAATTGCTAAGTACTCTATGGTCAGAACTTCCTGTAAGAAGATGAGATCATTTCTCATTTTTCTTCCCAGGGCAATCATGCCCCCTCTTTGGCCACAGTTTCTGCCTGCCAATCAGGTGAGCACTGGTGAGTTAGTGTCACAATTACCTGGAGGCCTCTCGCCATAAGTAGGGAAATGGGAACCCTAACATGCCAGGGTGCTTTCAGCTGTTTCCATTATCTATTGTGTACTTTTCCATGATAACTGCAATAAATCTCAATATTTGAACTGGAGTCTCAACAAGACACTGTCACAGTGGCACTTTCACAGTGGCAACTTCTGTGATTCCTGTGGTGCATTTTTCAGTTGCTGCAATCATAAGGATTGTCTTGAAGAAACAGGAGCTGCATGAATGGATTACATTGTTTATGAGACACTTCTGAGCAAATGAAATCTTCTGTCAGCTTCACACTGAGACAAAACCAACAGTGAGAGCCAGTTCTTAAGCAAGAGTGATCTGATACAGTCAATGTTGTCCTTTGTCTACAAATATGATAATGTATGACCCAAAGGCCAATCAAACGCCTAGAATTTTCCCAAAGGAAACACATTTGTATGATTAACAAAAAGTTCTATGAACCAGCAGGTTTTCTTGCTGGCATATACTATGCGCAAGTCATTCATCCTTTCTTGACGGAAAACTTTAACATTCAAATAAAGTCCTTTATTTCAGAACACAGCCCATTAATAAAGTGAAAAATAAAAACATAGCAAGAAGTTGCTCCAAAATAAAGACTGTGTTTCTGCAAGCCAAAGACAAGGCTAATAGAGGGTAAAGACATTTTACTCTGCTGTAAACCGCCCTGAGCCGCAAGGGAGGGCAGTATAAGAACAGTGTAATAAATCTAAATAAATAAATAATAAATTTTGGTAAGATATCCTACATTGTCACAGAAGCATTTCCTATTGAGCTGGAAGCAAGCCTCTCTCTAATGATTGAGTGCTTTTCATTTATATTTATTTCTAGGCTGTATCCAAATGTTTGGACAGGTGACAACCCAAAGAACAAAACATACACTCAAAACACTCTGCTGCAAATATACAAGCAAACCTGAAAATCCTGTCCACAATTATGTCAATCCTTACATGGAAAAAAAAAAAAAGCCCCCTGCCCCCCAATCCTTCCTGACCATTTAAAAATTGTTTCTGTCTCTCTCATTACAGAGTTAACTGATGTATCATTGGCCAACCTGGAAACTTGTGCAATCCAGCAGACTTCCTTCAATACCCACCTTAATATCTGCTGTTCTTTGTTGGCCTTTTCCAGTACATAATGTATAAATTACATTTGTAGCCATTTCATTGTGAAGGAGAAGTATCAGAGTGAGAAACAATTTTGAGATAATAGCTAAGGCAGCAGCATAGCTTGCAAATCCTGTTTAGGCTGCTGGGAAGACTATTAACAATGATATGAAGACTCTTTCCTTGGTCAGAAAGGTTAAGTTTCAGACCGTTTAAAAACTATAACTGAGTCCAACAAGTAAAGGGAAGTACATAAATCAGGAAGGTCTAACAGAGAACATGATTTCTGGAATAATTTCCAATGAAATTTCCTAAGAGCCGCACATTCTCAAATCCGAACAGCAGCCATGGTCATACTAAAGAAACAGCTTTATTCACATCTCATGGCAACCTGTCTTTCATTCAGGCACAGTTTTCATCTTCAGGGTGCTAAGACAAGCCAATGGAAAGTGATATAAAATATTCCTTTGACCCTACAAGATCAGCCTGGATCAAAGATGAAACTGTGGCTTCTGAAAGCATATGCCCATTTGCAGATAACAGAAGCAGGGTCAATATTCGAAAAATGAGTAATGAGAACACCTCCCTCAGGTAAGAGAGAGTGGCCTGCAAACTGTCCTTTATTCAGTCTTTCAGTCTTCACAGTAACATTAAACTACTGAAATCTGGAAACGTAGCTGTTGCACAGACAATAAATGAAGGATCTGCTAGCAAAAATGTATATTCCAATAGCCATTCTTTCGCCACAAAACCACAACAGAAAATACAGTGTTTGGTTGAATTTCTTACAGGAAATATAATAAATGGATACTAGGGTGTATATATGAATCATAGAATCATAGAGTTGGAAGGGGCCATACAGGCCATCTAGTCCAACCCCCTGCTCAATGCAGGATCAGCCCAGAGCATCCTAAAGCATTCAAGAAAAGTGTGTATCCAACTTTTGCTTGAAGACTGCCAGTGAGGGGGACACTGGCCAGTGCAGCACACAACTAAAAGAAGCAGTGCAAGATGGGAAATAGTGGCGACAGTTGAGCCATAGTATCACCAAGCATGGGACTTGACTGAATAGCTAACATCATCGCCATACAAGGATGAACTGAAGAATAATTTAAACATTTTTTAAGCATGACTAAAATATATTGGTGCTGTTATGCACAGTCCTCCGATTTCCACTGGATTCGTTTTGGAAGGTAAATGGGGAAAGCAAGACTATCCTAGTATATTCTTTGACTCTCTATACAATCAGCTTGTATTAGATGCACAGTTCTCTTATGATCATCTCAATCAAGCCAGGACAGACACGAAGGAAAACAAAATTTGCCCATTTCACCCTGATGTCCCACAAATGAGAACAGCCTTGTGCTGATCTTTGTGGAGCAAGTTTCATAACCACAGGTGTGCCTAGAGCTGGTCTCCATGTAAAACTCCCGCTTTCAAATGTTCAGCAGTCCCAAATCTGCCTATCTACCGGATACTCAACAAGAACTTTCTATTTGGACAATGTTACACTCCTGAAATCATTATTGATGGGCTTGCATACAGAACACATTTTTACAGAACACATTTTTAATAAAGGAAACTTGCACATGCTACAGACTGAATTCTAAATTCTAATAGATGTTATTATTCAAAGAGGACTGAGGCTGGGAAGGTGAGGAAGAGTTCAGTGAATAGGAAGAACCCTGATGCAGTCTCAAAAAACAAAATCGAAAAAACAATCTTCATCATGCTTTTTAAAATCCAAATATCCACTCTTAAGATTGACTGTTTCTTATCTGAAGAGAAATATGATTCCTCTTACCTTGACATTGCAGGCCTGTTCCATAAGCCGTCTAGCATTCTCTTCAGCTCGGTACCTTTTGGGCAGCTGCACTCTAAAGAACTTTAAAGCTCCTTCAAAATCAGCTTGCAGAAGGTCCTCCTTGGAAGTCTACAATGAAACAGTGCAGAACTACTATAAGCAGAGAAAACAGGCATACTGGGACCCTTATGGCCTGGATTTGTAATCTGCTGAATATATTCCATGCAGATGTATGCTCACAAACCTCTAGTATCTAGAAAGTGGAACGATTCAAGTGGGTTGCCGTGTTGGTCTGAAGCAGCAAAACCAATTTAGAGTCCACTGGCACCTTTAAGACCAACAAATAAAACCTGGTTGGTCTTAAAGCTGCCACTGGACTCTAAATTTGTTTAGGAGGAAAATTCCTGTTCTTTGAATGTGAGAGCTCATTCAAAGAAAGAGCAATAAAATATCTAACAACCTGATGTACTTATTCTTCCATGCCCAACAAGTAACTGGGCAAATGCTGTCAAGAGAAAAGTTTGCAAAAGTAAACCAGAGAGGAAATTAGATCTGACTATTGTCTTCGCTTTCCAGTTCCTAGCTGGTTCTTCTGTTGCTGCTATGGCTTTGCAAAGCTTCAAATGCGACAGAACAATGCCGCAAATAGTTTCCAGATTTAATAATAAGGAAGTTATCCATGAGCCATCACAAAAATCTTGGCCCTGACAACAATGCCATACAAACAAACATCATTTCTATTGCATTCTATGCTGGGTCAAATCGACACACAACATTAATTCCAGAAGGCTTCATGTTGACTACAGTTTTTTTCAGAACCAATGAAGATGTGAAATTGTAAGTGTGTCTTCAACTATGTGAGTACCCACAGCATATCCCCACACACTTGGGATTTTCGAGAAACACTTCACAACAAGAGTTTTATAGGCAAACTTAAGAACCAGCATCTCTCATCTGAAAGATTAAACATGGGAGCAGATGCCATCTCTGTACTTCTATGTATCAAAAGTAGCGACAGAAAGGAAACCAGAGAGTCTTCAGAGGCAAGTATTTGTTGCTGATGGGGCAAGGAAGGACCTCCACTTATATGTTCCTGCAGCAACACAAGGCCTCAAGCTACCTGTCTTGCTGCTCCCACGTCAATCAGGCTACAATAAAATTGCAGATGTGCTACGAGAATAGAAATAACTCCCCCCCCCTTTTTTTTTTTTACTTTTCACAATAAGGCATGGTTTCTTTGAGAAGTCACTTCTTAAGTTAGCACAGCTCAGAAGGCACTTCTAATAACCTCTTGCCTTAAAAACCCTGTGATGAGACTATCCAAAAAGAAAGGAGACTTAGTGCTGAAAGACGGCCCTTATCCCCAATCAGATGGCAGTTACTGGGGAAGAGAAAATGACAGGTACAAATAGCACAATTCTTAATTATGGTCTCAGTTTGGGGAGCAGCAGAATTTTGACCGTAGAGATCCCTGGAGGTGTGCAAAGGTCTAAAATCATAGAATCATGGAGTTAGAAAGGACCACCAGGGTCATCTAATCCAACTCCCTGCAGAATGCAGGAAATTCACAACTACCTGCCCACCAGTGTGACCCAATTCCATGCCCAGCTGATACTCCTCCCAAAACCAGAAATCCTGGCCAGTCTGGACTGGAAGAAATTTGCCTTCTGATCTCAAAGTGGTGATCGGTATTTTCCTGGGCATGCAAGAAAGGGCCACAAGAGCACCGAAACAATCCCTTCTGCCCCCTATTTACAATCTGCCTAAGTTCACAGAATCAGCATTTCAATTCTATTTCTATTTGCCTGGATCTATTCAGTGTAGTTTAGTAGTGGGGTTTGGAAGCCAGAAATGATCAGCTTGAGAGGGCCTGGTTAAGCCCAAGGGTGTCCAGGTCTGCCACGGTTTTGGAGTTTAAACAAACAACAAAGGGAACATGGACCATGCACTGACTAATCCAACAAAGCCCAAAAGGTCCATGTGAACCCATATACCTGAATAACGTAGAACATATGGTGTATTTTTTCAACAAAAAATATTAATTAACAATGTATTTAGTACATGGACAAATATGAATCCTCAGCATGGCTCTAACAAGCCAATAAAAATATATACAACAGATAATACAATAATAAACAATCCAGAGAAGGATAGCAGAATGTTAACAGAGCGACCACAGTTAGCCAGCCAAATTCAATACAAAGAGTAGCCGTCTTATCTTTTTATAACAAAACACTATTCAAGGAGAATTCACGCCCATCGCATGTTTCGCCTGACATCAGGCTTCTTCAAGGGGCAGACCAATGCTGTAAATCTGTACAAGTCTATGAATAAAAAAAGAGGCATCTAATGTTGTTGAAACACACCACTAATAAATCTTGAAGAACATGACCAGTTTTCCAAAGAGAAAATGGCCTTTTTGTGGGAAAGAAATCTCAGCATGCCAAAATTTATCCCACCATGGCTCTCACTGAAGTTATGCGAGGATGCATTGCTCCTCTCACTTCTGTGCCCCTCCCTCAGGTATGAAGGATGTGCTAGTTGGAACATTTTGGCCCTTTCTGCATGGAGGGGTAAAACGCAAGCACCTTCCTGCTGGCAGACGGGATGGTAAATCTCACGTTTGCAGACCCCTCCTGTGTTTTCCCCCTGCCCCATCGTGGTTTTTTGCCTCCTGACTAGGCTACAAGCAAAAACAAGCCAAACTTCTCCCTCCATTCCTTGGCTTGTCAATCACAGCAAATCACCAATCACAGCACAGTAGTTCTCTGGTGAACTGAAACTTTCTGTCTGGGTGGATTTCTGCTGCACATTGTCTCTGGAGCCAAAGAAGACGTATTGTGCTAATGGTTAGCTTTAAAACAAGCTGCTTAAACCCCTGTATGATCGGCAGAAGGTAGCCAGATCACCCACTCACACCCCTTCCCCAGCTCATTTCCCACCTCCAGGGCTGAATCTGCACGGAGCTTTTGTTCCAATCACAAGGTCAATTCAATCCCTGATTTAACTTTTCCCTCTGCAACAAGCATGATTGATCCGGAGTGACCCTACCTTTTCCCTGCGATATCCTGGAATGGATATAATCCTCGATATTTCAAAAATTGGCATGAGTAAGCGTGCAGCTGCCTGCTTTCCCTGAAATAACTTGCTGCTGAGCCTCCAATGTTGCAGAAAAGCCCTGATAGGCCAGGGCGTCAGTTCAAAGGCTTCCTCATTCCCAGATTGCAAAGCTTCCCTTAAAGGGGAAGCCCTAACTTCTCTCAGCAGAGACTTGCCTCTTTGATTTATTCCCCTCCTCTGCTGTCTCCAATCCTCATCCCCCACTTCAAGAAAAGAAAGAAAGAGGCTCCTGTTGCGTTTGGCTCCCCTCCCTCTTCTGAGCTTCTCTAGTCATGTGCAGAACACTTTTCTGTTTCAATGGGGGGGAGGGTAGAGGAAGATCTAAGTTCAAATCAATCTGAATTCAGCAGGATCCACAATGGAATAAACTAAGTAAGTGCAGAATCAGCCCAGAAGATGCAAATGGGACTGGTTTTGCCTGCTCAAGTTGTGAGAAAGCTGGACAGGTAACTGAAGCTCAAAAATACATTTTCTGCTAATGATAGGCTTAAAAACAAAGCACACTCATGGTTGAATGATTGGGAGAAAGCTTTTCGATCACCTGCCCTCCCCTTCCCAGGTCATTTCCCACCTCCAGAAAACAAAAACAGGTCTGTGTTTTGCCTGCCTGATCAGGAACATTTTCCTCGTTTGGAAATGGTATGTCTTATGCATATTATTACTGATCTCTGGCTCATGCTTTGTCCTGTCTCTCAGAGTATGAAAGTTGTAAATGTTAGCTGCTCTGTAGAGAGTTGTTTTGCCTTTTGATCTCCAGGCTTTGTGGTTAGCAAAGCCCTAAATCCTTGGTGTGTTTTGAGTGGGGACCTAAACAAGAATAGTATATATGTGTTAAATGTTGCTTAGTATTAAGTTATTAAGTGAACGATCACGGGTCTTTAATATGCCTTAATATTGGTTATAGAGTTGTGAATTTCTGGATTAATTAGGTATGCTTTTATAGAATTAACTATTGATTAATTAGTCTTATAGTGAAAGGACTTTCATGGGGTGTGACATTTGAGGTTTGTGGTTTAAGTTAGCAATAAATTAAACAAAGTGCCTGCAGGTTTACTTATAGAGTCTAAGCAGTTTCTCTAAAGGAAGGGGGGATGTGTATTAGGTATAAGAAACTCTGCTATGTTAAGTAATGGGCCTTTTGCCTTAAGTGCCTTTAGAGGAGTGTTATGGGGATGTTTTAGCTTTAGAACAACTTAGCTATAGTGTTTTGTTGTTTGATTTTGT
Source organism: Paroedura picta (assembly GCF_049243985.1). NCBI lineage: Eukaryota > Metazoa > Chordata > Lepidosauria > Squamata > Gekkonidae > Paroedura > Paroedura picta. The sequence continues at coordinate 39,789,727 of NC_135372.1, forward strand.
CTTTATGAGCCTCAGTGTTTATTCTGTTCATTTTTGAATGCACCCCAGGAGATCCAAGAGACAAGTGAATTTTTTATAAAAAGTTACTGCCTTCGGTTAGTGATCATTAGGATGTGCCTCTGACACTGTTTTTAAAGGGTTTCCCCCCCAGTGCTGATGTCTGTCTCCAGAGTGCAAGAGCGACCTCAGAAGTATAGCAGAGGCGGCGCCAGCCCAGCAAGCCAAAGTGCTGAAGTGCACTTGCCACTGCTAGCCCCGCAAGTCTTCCGAGGTTGCTCCTGCTCCTCAGATGGTGGGAGCAGCCTTGGAAGACTGGCAGCGGCAGTGCTCGTGGTGCCAGAGCAATGAGTGCACCTCAGTGGTAGGTTTCACTGCTCTGGTGCCACCGCCACTGCTGGCCATCTACTGGCGAACTCCTTCAATGGAATGGGCTTCCTCGGGAGGTTATGGGTTCTCCATCTTTGGAAATTTTTAAACAGAGTTTGAATAGCCATCTGACAGAGCTGATTCTGTGAAGGTTCAAGGGGGTGGCAGGTTACGGTGGATAGGGCTGTGAGTGTCCTGCATAGTGCAGGGGATTGTACTAGATTAAACAGGATGTCCCTTCGAACTCTATTTCGATCAAGGATCCTTAGAGCTTTTCACTTAGGCTCCCTCTCTTACAGGAAGACGATTTACCCACTAGGCTGAACAAGACGGGATGGGTTGAGATATATGATTACCACTGTCTTGTTGTTTTCTTGTGTGTTGTTGATACATTGGGATTTTATTGGGGTGATGTGTTTTTATTGCTATGTGTAAATCGCCGCAAGCCCTTTTTGGAGAGCGGCGGTCTATAAACCAATGAATGAATGAATGAATGAATGAATGAATGAATGAATGAATGAATGAATGAATGAATGAATGAATGAATGAATATTATTCTATGATTTCCTGAGGTGGGAGAATGGACATCACGTACATATGCATTTCCATTTGAGGAGCGCGCCAGTAGATGTTCCACATTTTAAAAAATTGAAAATAACAGATTTGCATTACTAAGTACAAATTAATGTGATCCAAAGAACCATGGACAGAAACCAGAGATAGTATCAAAGAAGATTTATTTATTTATTTATTTTCTTAGATTTCTATACCCCCCTCCCATAAGGCTCAGTGCGGTTTACACAAAACATTTAATGCACAAAGCCTATTCGCGTAGCCAAAAGAAATGGAAAGCCTCAATGGATAATTGATCAAACTCTTAAAATTTCTAAAGACAGATGAGAAGCAAAGATAAAAGGTGACAGAAATGGAATCAAAAGTTCCAGCAACTGGCACATGATAAAAAGAACTATTATAATGATGAGTGTAAATAAACAAAAGAGAACAACAAAAAAAGAATAAAAGATCTGTTCCACAAGCTTCAGAAAATTAAGAGGAAATTTAAGGCATTATTAGGGGTGTTAAAAGATCAACATGGAAATACATTAACTGAACCAGACAAAATAAGGGAAACATGGTAACAATACACTGAACAGATAAAAATATGAACAGTTTCTTCAAAGAACAATCTGTTGAAAAAGAACCAGTAATTTTAGAAAGTGAAGTGAAAGTTTCAATCAAAGTTACTGGAAGAAACAAATCACCAGGACTAGATGGAATAGTAACGGAGCTATTTCAAGCTATAAAAACTGAGTCCGTCAAAATCTTTAAAAGAATATGCTAACAAATACAGAAAACAAAACAATGGCCCACAGATTGGAAGCACTCAACCTTCATTTCACTTCTGAAAGAAAACATTAAAGATTGCATCAGACAATCACATTACCTTTTCACACAAGGAAAGCAATGCTCAAAATCTTATATATATATGTGTGGAATATATATAAGAACTGATGAGAAATGCCAGATGTTCCAGCTGGATTTAAAAAGGGAATAAGCACTAGAGATCATATTGCAAATGTATAGTGGTTGCTACAGCATATCAGAGAATTTCAGAAGAAAAACAGATTGTGTTTTACAGATTTCAGCAAATATTTGATTGCGGGAATCATGAAAATCTATGGTTGGTGTTAAAAGAAATGGCTATGCTACATTTCTGTTTTGTTTATGCACCCTTTACTCTGGCCAAGAAGCTAAAGCGAAACAAAATAAAGAGAAGCAAAATGGTCAAAGATGTATTTTATCTGTCTGTCCAATTTCTGTACAGAACATATAAGGAAAGTCTTAGATTTAGATGGAGATGGAGTGAAAACTGGTAGAAGGAATATTTACAATTTAAGATAAATAGATGACACTACATTAGTGGCTGAAAATAGTAAAGATTTGAAATGACTACTGGTAAAGGTTAAAAATAGAAATGCCAAAGCAGGATTATAGCTGAGCATCAAGAAGACAAAAGTAATGCTTACTTAGGAACTGACAATGAATTAAAGATTTTCTATTTCTTGGCTCAATCATTACATTAAAAATGGACACTTCAACCAAGAAAGCAGCAGACAATATGAGACTGGAAAGGTCAAACATGAGGAGTTGGAAACGATCCTTAACTGGCAACCAAGATCAAGATAATTCATAGCACATTATTCCTCATTATTAGGTATGGGTGTGAAAGTGGAACAATGAAGAAAGCTGATAGAAAGTCAATTCCTTTGAAATGTAGTGTTGTTGGAGAGTGATAGTGAAAAGACAAGACTCAATGGAAAAGACAGTAATACCAGAAAGAGTAGGAAAAGAGTAAGATTCAATAAGAGATGGATTGAATGAATAAAAGAAATCACATTCCTCAGTTTGCAAGACCTGAGCAAGGTTGTTAATGATAGTTTGGAGGTCATTAATTCAAAAGGTCGCCATATGTAAGAAGTAACTTGAAGGCACTTAACACAAACACTGTTCAGAAACTAGCTTCCAAAGTTACAGAACCTAGGTGAAAAACTAATAAGGCTTCCCCTATACTACAATTAGACTATAACCCTGATTTATAATACAACATACCAAAAATAAAACTTTCTACCTACTACGATAGCAATTAGTTATTTTGGCAGGTTGAAATAGCAAATGTAATGGGTTTGGAATCAGCAAACTTTTCTCTCAAATTCACCTAATCCCTAATCTTGTTACAACTCCTATCCCACCATAGTTATGTCCATACAAGTCTCATACCTCCCCAGCATAGTCTTCTCTGTAGTCAAAGAGGACACCTTTCCCTTAATGGAAATGCCGGTTGGATCCTATCCATGGCATTTCTTCGCAAGGTTGAATTATTTAAAATATGTGAACAAGAACCATGAGCAAGGCAGATTTATAACACAAGAACAATAGAAGCCATGTTGGATCAGGCCAATGAGTCATTCAGTACAAGACACTGTATTGCACGGTAGCCAAAACCCAGGAATAATCAGGAAGTCTACTAGCAGGATCATACACGCAATCCAATAGGATACTTGGGGGCACCGGAATCTGAGGACTGCAGTATAAGAGGCAGCAACAGGTGTGACTTGCATCAATTGACATCATCACATCAGAGTCTCCCCCTCTGCCCGTGTCTGCCAGAAAGAGAGCTTCCTAAATACAGGCTTCCCAACCTACACCTCCACTTCCCACAAAGAAAGTGAGCTCCACGTAGGTCCCACCAACCTAGAATACGATCAGAAAAGGCCAGGGACTAAAAATAACCATAGCAATAGGGAAGAATATAGGAGACCTATACCTTCTGCACACAGTGTGGTATGATTCTGCTCTTCATCAGGATGTATATAAATTTGAAAGCTCTAATATGCATAAAATATACAACTTGAATGTGTGAGTTTTTAAACAGAATGTAGAGGGATACTGAATTTGGGATAAAGAAAGAATTCCTTGTCATACTATATAGACAATTCAAATTTGGTGACTGAGCTTTGATACTGAACACAAATGGACTCAGAGGAAATTCAGAAAATGCGTGTAATAATTTTGTACCAGGCCCAGAAAATCATGCTCTTGGTCAGGAGTAGTCAAACTGCGGCCCTCCAGATGTCTCAACCATAGGCATGGTGAACCACCTGTTTTACAGACCCTGAGAAACTGTCTAACGTCCCCCAAGGCCCTGATCTCATGGCAGTGACTGTTCCACTGACAACAGGAGGAAGTTGTCTTTCCTGCAATCTCTGCTCTTCCTCCTTGGAACATTCTATGGCAAAATTTTAGATTGAAAAAGATCTCCCTTCTTCTTTCCTTACTAGAATGCCAGGCAGCTGAGAGTGGGGATGGAGAGTTCCCCAGCTAGTATTCTACATCAAAATTTAACATGAGGGATTTTGCCTTTATATTAAATACAAGAATTACAAACTGCCAAAGAATTACAAATTTTAGCAAAACAGCTACTAAAAATAAACCCTATAAATCACAACTGAATTACATAAAATGTGGTGTGGCTGATTTATAACACTGTGTACTATTCTGGAGAAGGTACAGAAAAGAGAGCACGATGTTCTAAACATGGAGAAAGTTCCCTATGAAGAAGATCAAAGAAGAGCAATATCTCAGTGGAAGAAGGTCCAAGATTCAATTCTGAGCATCTTATCTCCAACTTTTGCAAATGATGCAAAATACCTTGGCTTAGGACCCTGGAGGGTTGTTGCCTGGCAGAATACACAATACAGGGTTAGATGCCTCAAACATTCTGCTTCAGTATAAGGCAACTTCATGTATTCTAGTTAGAATATAGCAGAAATCAGCCAAGCTATGGATGGTATCAACAAAACTGACAATACAAGAAACTGATTGTATGAAATTGACTGATAGTTGCTTTTTTTTGGGGGGGGGGTAAAATAACACACATCTTCATACAACATACATCTTAGAGAATATTCGACCAATAGTTTAGACAGCTAAAAGAAGAAGATAACAAAATAACAGAGGATAGTTCTTTCAACAGCAATTATCCATGACAGCTCAATGGAATTTCTGAGTCCAGGAAAATGTACCTTGGATACTGCTTATCAGTAGATGCCGGGGACAGACACAGTGGCAAAGGAAAGCCCTGCCCTTATTGGTAAAACAACTGGTTGGTCACTGGACTAGATTACACTTAATATAATACAATAAGTCAATTCTTATGTAGATTATCAAGACCCATCTATTAGGTTTGCAATGTTCGGGAGCAAAACACCCTAAAACTAAACACTACCTTTAAATGTGAATAAAGCAACGGAATTAGTAAAGGAAAGCCATTGAGGTAAACAAGAAAATGACAGGATCCACCCACAGAGATCTACTGCCATACCTGCTTTTCTGAATTTGCCTGCACAATTGGTAGGCGGAAGAGTGGAATATAAATGTAAATTATTTTTTTTAAGAGGAGCAATTTGCACACCTGTGAAACGTTCCCTTTTTAACCTAGCACAAATCAGGCTGTGGGTAAACCTGTGGATAAACAGATTCTTCAGCATTTTCAGCACGTTAGAGAAGGGAAATATAGTACCAGCAACAGCTCGTCTTCCTCTGAAAATGACTGCATGAAATAAGGCTAGGATGATACCTCTCATGACGCCTAGGTTTATGATGAACTATAAATCCAGGGAATAAAAGGAACTGAAATGTTCCAGAGTCTTAGGCATATATCCTGATGCTATCAGAGACACGGAGTTGATGTATTTTTTGTTTCGGCCTCTCTCGAGTTTTGCTAAGTGGTCAAAGGATCTGATGTCATTCTGGCGGCCTATTAAGGAAGGAAAGCCGAGATTTCTTGAGATGCTAAGAATCAGACGCACTAAAAGAGTTATAGCAATAAGTTTGGATCGCTGCATATTTACTACCATACAAAGCAACAGACATGATGTCCAGCCAGCGACATGGTGCATCTGTTCTAATGGATGAGAATACCTTTAAGCCGTTGAATACACAGAGAGCCAAGTCTTTTCCTTGCCTCTAGCCATCCTCTCAAAGTCAACCTCGTAAACACTTGGTCTGCATGGCTGTTGCTTACCAACCCCAAAGAAACTGTAGCCTTAGCATCAAGGAAGACACCAAGTTTTAAGTAGCTGGAATGCATCTGCGATTCATCAATAATCTGCTGGCTTATAAAACCGTGCCACTTGAAAGAGGAGAAACCAGAGGGCTTAGAAAATCCTTCTGGAAGCAGATCCAGCTGTGACACCACTGGCCAACAGAGGACTGGCCGCTTAAGACTCTTGAGGGGAATCTAATCTAGTCCCTCCTTGCCCAAAGCCGTAAGAAACGCAGACAGAGTCATTACTTCCTAAATATATTGTGTAGAATTGGGGCCGGGGGGGGGGGGGGCTTATGCAAACCGCCACAAGCAATGGAACCCTCGGAGACAGCTGGAACGGGAAAGAGGACGGCGGAATTACCATGCATCAATCTAAAGAAAACAAGATCTCACCGCAAGAAGCCGAGGCACAAAGAGGCGATGCCCCATCCCCAGAAGTTCCAGCACTCGGCAGGCATACTCGTTCACGAGCTTGCTTCTCTCATCCTGGATATCTTGGGACTTTCTGATGGGTGGCGCGAGCTTGGGAGCTGGGGCTGGGCAAGGCACCCCTCCTTCCATCAGCAAAAAACAGCAAGTAGGCAGAGTGAGAAACAGTGTTCCTCTGAAGCCACAAATCCGCCCTGTGGCACTGTGGGAGCCAGCCTCAGGTCTTACATGCCCTCAGCTGCCTACGGCAGAAGTCATCCAGGGAGAGCCTCAAAAGGAAGGAAACACCTTTGCTAAGAAGCGTGGGGGGAAAACCCAGTTCTGACGGCATTCCAAAGCAGACCGCAGATGCAAACGGGAAAAAGACATGGGTCTTAAAAACGCCCGGACACGGGGAAAATGGCAGAGGAGGATGCTGTGCAAGAAAAAGCTGAGATGGCCCGGCTTGCCTGAGAACACATAGGAGAGCAGACCGGAGCAGCTGTAAGAGCCGTACGACCGGGCCGGTTGTAAAGCTGCACAGAGAAAAAGGATGAGCTCATTGCAATCCCTGATTCGTGACAAGCGTGGCTGGGCTGCTGCTGCCGCCTCTTGCTGTGAATCAGTAATGAAGGGTAGGAGAGGAAGGGGGGAGGGAGGGAGGGAGAGGCGGAGGTAGGTGAATGAGCATGCAGACGGCGTCTCAGGGGAGAATGCTGTAATAAGAAGCCAATAGTGAGCTCTTGGATAGATGAGCTCCCCCTCTCATTCCGCCTTCCGTCTCCATTAGTCGGACAGTTGTCGAAATGCACAGGCACATGGAAGCACAGCCTCGGCGCTCCGCACATGGAGGGTGCTGCGCTGGTGGCCCAGCAAAATTACCAGCCTCGGTTCATTTCTGCTTTTCAAACAACCATTTTAGTCTTTCCTAGGCAATATTGGGGAGGGGAGGGAGGGGGGAAGAAGGGAGCGGGAACCCAGGCAATCCCACCCAGTTACTGCATGGATGCCAGATGGATGGCGGAGAACAGCAGCAGAGTGCTGATGAAGCACGATAAGCCGAAATGGCCCAGCCTGCGTCTCCACGCTGTGCGGCATGGATGGCGATCTACGGGGTGGGGAGCTTGAAAGCGGCCGAACTTGGGAAGATGCGCGGCGACTGATGGAGACTGCTCTAAATATACAAAATAAGCATGTCGGGAGGGGGGATAATACTGACTCGGAGGGGTTCTGAAGGAAATTGGTGAGGTTCTGAGCATGACGGGATTGCTGGATTTAAGACAGAATGTTTACCTAGATATTCTTGTTGCACATACACTTGTGTGGAAATGCATTTCACACAGATAGAGAAACGGCTAAACCTTCGTATGTGAAAAGCTCAACAATCTGAAAATCTTAATAAGAGCACCTGACAGTCATAACAGAAGCAACACAGTTCATAGGTATCATGCTTTTAATTAAACATGCCTGCAGCATATATAACGCCCATGAGCTAATCTTTCCCACCTATACTGCCACACAGAAGAGATTTTTGTACCCCACTTTTGCTACCCAAAGGTGTCTCAAAGTGGCTTACACTTTTGCTACCCAAAGGTGTCTCAAAGCAGCCTACTCTTTGTTTCCTCTGAGGTAGGTGAGGCTGGGAGAGCTCTGAGAGAACTGCGATTGGTGCAGGGTCACCCAGCTGGCTGTGAATGGAGGAGGAGGAGGGAATTAAACCCAGTTCTCAAACCGCTCTTAACCACTTCACCAGGCTGTCTCTAAATGTGCCTGGGAGCACAAGTTACATGCTTCTGCCCTTAGACATATTCAGTCTTGATTTGCTGTCATTCCATGATTGCATGGTTGCTAGTTGCATGTATGCAGCAGACAACACCTCTCCCGAACTCCCCCCACCAAGCCCGGGTTATCACTCAGTGGGAAAACCTATATGTGGTCTGCACCACTTCTGACTGCTTGAGGGCTCTTCCATATGAAACTCACCTGCATTGAGAAAACCAGTATGTTGAAGGCCTATTATGCACGGCCGCTGAAACGGTGGCATGGAGAACAAGGAGGAGGAAGAAGCGAAGCAAACTGATTATGCACGGGATGGAACACAACGGCGGCAAAACCCAGAGTATCCGATTATGCACGCGGATACTCCGGAGCAGCTGGTTGCACCCTGGTCCCGGGAAGCTCCACTTTCTTCTGCATCTCGCTAACGTGGCTTTTTCGGAGGCATACATTGACTCTGCACCCAGTTGCTGCCTGCAGCGTGCATAATTGGTGATTTTAGCCGCCGCCATTCCACCCTGAATGCAGACTTTCCACTCCGTGCATAATTGGCCAAAGAGAAGGTTGCGTAAGAAGCCTTCTCCCTGACCAGCTAGTTTTCTGAATGCTGGGAATTTTGCATGATGTCCACATGTACAGCAGTACACCCAGACACAACTTGACCATCCCTCTGAGAGTCTGATTCAGTAATCCCCAATGCGGTACCCTGAGTGCCTTGCTGTCCACCAATGTATTTCTTGGTGCCCACTTGCTTCTTCTGTCAAACAAACAGTTGGATTTCTGCAACCACACAGGAGCAGCAAGGGGCTCATAATGTTCCTGGAGGTCTGCAAAGAATACAGATTTGAAAACAGCTGTCCCACCACAGGAGGATACTTGACTTGTGGTGGTATCCACTAATCTCTCCTAGAAATCTAAAAGTATCTCTAGACTTCTTAGGGATCCCCAGCCTAATTAGGGGGTACTTTTCCAGGTCCCGTCAAGCAGACATTCACTGAGAGCTTCAAGTTGAATCTTGGACTCTCAGGTCATGGGGGATGATTCAAATTGGGAATTTAGCAAGTGGGGAGAAGAGGTCTGACCCTTGTACACGTGCCTCTTGTCAACGTGAAATTGCCACCAAGAGACCAAGGTCCTAAGTTTCAGCTGGGAACTCCAAGCATATGTCTGCTCAAAAGGACCTGGGATGGACTCAAGAATAGTGGATCTTGTAGTTAAGCCTATGTGCAAATCACTACACTGCTTTAACACTGTCTGTTCATTGTTGTCATTTTATCGGGGGTTTTAGGGGACTTTGTATCTTATTTTTATCTTGTAATTTACCACGAGCCAGCTCTGACAAGAGTGGTGAGAAATAATTCTAATAATAATAATAATAATTAAAAAACAACGGGAGTTAGAATGAGAGCTGCTGTATCAGAAACACACAAGTCGCCTTACAGCAAGCAAATGCCTCTGGGTGCAACATAACCACTGTGAGTGGCTGTACAGAGTTAGTGTGTTTGTCAATTTATTGATGGATCACATAGGAAGATACTTGCTTGCCAAGTTTATAAATCAGAGAAAATTTCTATTCCACATTTCTTCCAGTGAAGCTAGAGCATTAAATTGGGTTGCAGCCACACTTAAAAGAAAGAATGAATGTTCAATGTCTGAAGTGAGAATGGGCCTACCACCACAATCCCCCCCCCCCAATGACTCCAGATGGAAGGAAAGGACTTGAAAGAGAAAACTTTTATGTTCCTTAATAGCGGTAGATGTTTCCTGAATGGGCAATTCCTCGGCAGGAGTGGGGTTTGTGATCAGTGCCTGGGAGATGAATGTCTCCAAAGCAGCAGTTTACACTTTTGAATCTGGAGGCAAGCAGAGCTGTGCAGTGTCTGAAGGCAAAGCTCCTTAGGGTGCAGGATTTCTGAGAGTCTAATAATGGGGCCACAAATCTGCTGTCTTGTAGGGGTGTCTCTCTGCTTCCGCCAGGGCTTTATTTATGCACTTGTAAATAAAGCAAATATCACAAAGATCTCACCAGCATCCATAGCTCTCTCATGTAAAAGAAAGGAACCAGTGGCACTGCCCCTGGTACTTCTCACTGCTCAGGAAAGCAGGGAGCACATAATGATAAAGTCAACCCACCCTTTCAGTGTAAAGGTAATGATGCTGGTCTTTCTTGGTTCCTAACTCACTTATCCTTTAGGAAATCTAAGCAGAGGAGAAATGTAGCATAGAAGTCTTCCTGGGAACTGTTCTGGTTCGTTGACTTTTTCCATGGAACAGTTGTCATTAGCCACGTATGCCCAAGGATGCGTCTCCGCTCATATTCCAGATGAGTTACAGGTTGGGCTTTTGGCCCGCTTTTGGCATGGATATCAGCTGGGATGCTTTAGATCAGGGGTTATCAACCCCCAGTCCGCGGCCCGGTGCCAGGCCGCAAAGGCCACGGTACCGGGCCGCCGGCAGCCGGGCCTGGCCCCCCCCGCCCGCAGCGAGAAGGAAGGGAAGAGGCAGGTGCAGCCACCGGCACGCCAGTGACGCAAACGCGCACGTTAGCTCCCCTGGTGGCGAAAACGCGCACGCATAGTTGCCGCACATGCGCATTAGCGCCACCTGGTGGCGGAAACGCGCATGCACAGCAAGTGCGCGTGCGCGTTTTTGCAGCACCTGGGCCGTCAGCTCTCCCCTCATCCCGGAGGCGGTCCCTGACCTGAGAAAGGTTGGGGACCGCTACTTTAGATGAAGACACAGGAATATAAGAAGAGCCCTGCTGGATCGCACCAATAGTCCATCTAATCCAGCTTCCTGTTTCACAAACTGGCCAATTAGTACCTCTGGACAGTCAACCATGGAGCCGTCCCCTGATGCTGCCTCCTGGCTCTGGGAATCAGAGTATTAGTGCCTCTAAATGCAGATGTTCCCCACAGGCATGATGGCTAGCAGACATTGATAGACGTACCCTCAATGAATCTATCTAATTCCCCTTTAAAACTGTTTATTCCTGTGATTGTATGCCAATAAAGGTCTTCTGACTTTGGTTCCTGTGGCTATGTCTACATCCTCTGGCATCGAAGTCCACATTTTAATCACTATCTATATAAAGGAGTACTTCCTTTGGTCCAACCTGAACCTACTGCCTATCCACGTCACTGGTTGCTCTTGAGTGCCAATATTTTGGGAGAGCAAGAAAAAATTCCCTTTGTCAAATCTCTCATCCCCATGCATAATTTTATAAACCTCTATCATATCCTTCCTTGATAAACTCTTTTCTAAGTCCCATAAAGGGATGGGCAGAAACCCAAAAATGCCACAAAAGTATGAGTCAGACAATCAGAAGACACCAGGAGACAGAATATCATGATAACCTCCAGCCTAGTCAGCAATTCTGACTTGAAGCTCTATGGAAGATGTAGGTCAGTGACGGAAGAGGATCAGAGGGACCAAGAAGTCATCTAGAAAGCCTGTGCAGGCCAAAGAGGTTGCAATTTCAGGACCCACTTGGGGGATTGTCTCAAGCAACATGGTGCCTCCCATTTTCTCTTGCACTTTGCAGATCCAGTGGGGCACTCTCAAGAGGACTACAGTATGGACACAGTTTGGAGATTGAGCAGCAACTACATTTGAAATCAGGGTACTTGGACATCGACATCTCTGTCTTTGTGAACTAGGATTTATAATTCCATTTGGAAGACCTTCATAAGACGGTACAGAAGGCTGCAGCCAGAGTATTAACAAGAATTGTTCATAGAGATCATATAACTCTTGAAAGGGCTTCCAATTTGCTTCCAGGCTCAATTCAAAATGCTGGTATTAACCTTTAACACCCTTTATGGCCTGAAACCAACATAGTTTAATGAACAGAACAGTATTCTACAATCAAAGACTAGCAAATAATAATAATTCAACAATCAAAAGTTTAAATTATAATGTTAAAAATATAGCAATTTAAAAGCTATTTCATATAATAAAACCTTAGAATAAAATTACATGATTTTTATGTTAGCCCTGAATTCAATATTAGTTGACGGGTTTTGCAGGCTATGGCAATACACTTTGCAACTGGCACTATAAATCTCAGGTACGCATCTTCCGGTAACAACCTAGTATTTTCCAAGATCGAACAACAGCTGTCAATCAAAGGAGCAATGGTCTTGCTACGGATGTCAGAATATAACGGACAGCAAAAAAGGACATGGTCTATACTTTTGACCTTACCAATTCCGCAAGGACCACCTTCTACCATATGAACTTGCTATGGTTTCCCCTGCCATCTGAGGTTAGATAAGCAACAATATGAGAGATTCTTCTGTCATGGGCAGGGGGGGGGGCAGCAGGTCAGGGTTGGGGCTTGGGCCAGTGTGGGCTGCTGCTGCCAGCATGTGCAGCCTAGCGGCGGCAGCAGACCTGCACCTGACCAGGTGGCATGGGTGTCTGCTGAGGTGGCCTTCTTCTGTCATGGCACCAAAATTCTTCCTAGTTCTGGTGTTGTTTGTGTGTTTCTCTTTTATAATTTTAAATAGTGTTTTTAATTGTTCAAATGTTTTAAAGTTTTCGTGTGTGCCGCTTTCATGACCCTGATCAGGGGGAAAGATGGCATACAAAAACAAAGAAAACAAGCAGATTGGAAGAACTGACTGAGTTCCTGAAGTATGTATATCAAGATGACATCAACTGATGTTTCAGAAGACTTCTGCCATCCATCTGAATTACTGTTTGTTCACAGTGCAACTTAAATACTTGAAGTAAAAAAAATCTGCTTAAGTGGGTGGGGCTGTATTATGGGGGGAGAAACCAAGTTAATACACATTGATGTTGGCCTACCGAGAAAGGCTCAACAACCAAGAGAATGAGATTGTTTTAGTAGCAGCATGCAGCTCACAGAGTGGATGAACCTATTGCCAGAAGCTCTGGGAAACTTTCATCACCAATGGTTAGATGCAGATTGTGCCCAGAACTCTCAGAAACAGCAGAGGCCATCTGTCTTCATGGAGCTGGGAGCAAAGCTGATAGGTCTTATTCAACAGTCTGCTGAACAGGGCACTGATTAATCAGAGACTGGGCTCTTTCCAGATTTGGGGTGGTTGCCACTTGGGTTTAAAGCTCTTGATGCCATGGAACATGCAACAGGCTTGGTCGTGAGAGGAACAAGTTTTCATGAACACTTGATCATCCTTCCTCAGAAAAGGCAACCTTTTTCTTATCCAAACAGCTTGGACAAGGGAAGAGAATGCTGGTCCACCTCCCAATAGCATAGCAAGGTTTTTGCTTCCAGGTACACTGGCAGCCATACTCCAGGCAGAAAACTGTTGCCTGTCAGTCTTTTGAGCCAAACAAATGTCCTGAGTTCACCATTAATTTTCTTGGGGAAATCAGTCTTCATGACAATTAGGTTTTTATCCCATAAATATACATGAGTGAAATTGCCATGAATGCTTGAGCTGCTCCAGAAGATATTTGAACATTTTTCCAATCTCCTCTGTTTGTTGCAAGAGTCTCTAGGAAGAGGAGGTCTGTCTCCAGGGCCTTTATGATAGGTATCCTAAGCCTATCTACCATTTTGGATAGCAAGGTTTCAAATTTTGAGGCAACCCTACACACAGTCTTTTGGCGAGCAGCAGAAGTTCATTCCATCTTGACTAGCTGGCTGAAAGCTTTGGGAAAGGACTTGCAAGAGGTTTAATATCCTCACTGAAATGTTGCCTTGGAAACTGTCCCATGGAGTCCTGTCCCTCTTCTTGCTGGTCCTCTGCCAATTCCAGGATCTGTACAATCTTGAAAAGGCATGTAGGAAACAGATGCTGGGAAACAGGCAAGCCTGGTGTGATATCTCCCCAATTTTTTTGTGGAAAAATGTCCTTCACCCTAAAATCCACAGCAATAATTCTGCTATTTTGTTACACTGCACCCACATCACAAGAGCCTCTGCAAATCTGTAGCTGGCAGAGAGGATGAGTACCAGGACTGATATACCCACCCTCCAAGCACAGAGCACTCAATCTCTTTGTTATACAATGGTGGATCAGGAAAAAAAATGGGTTTGCTATCTCACATTTGGTAGAATGTCACATCTCAAGGGACAGCGAAATGGTACGATAGATTTCTCTTTCTCTTGAGTCAGGAAGATCAAAACAACCCCAAAGGGAACGGGATCCCCAAGAAGAGATATGGGAAGCTTTCATCTTGAGACCAGGGAGGCACAAGCTGTCTAGCCCATAAGGTGAGGGACAATAAGGAGAAATCCCAACTTGGATAATTAAGGCAATGACAGATTTAACTACTGCAATTTCAAGAAATGATTATGTCAGGATTGTAGAATCTCTGTCATAAATTAGCCTGAGTTCCTCCATGTCAGTTATATTAATTTATTGGACCTGGCGCCTGCTTGCTCAGGCCTTGTAGTTTTCTCTAGCCATAAAAGTGAGTAGTGTTGTTATGTTAACCTTATCTTGTTGTGGGCTCACAAGGTTGTTGTCACCTCTTCAAGGTTGGGAGAGTGAAATCCTGTTTATGTTACACATATGTCTTTTCTCTCCTTCTCTCTCCTGCCCCCTCCCTTGGGAACTGTCAAGTTTTGGGCGGGAGAATTGTATTGATAAGCTGAGGCAAATCTGGCCTCGGGTCAGATTTGACTTTTCAGTCTCTTGCGTATAGTACTATCCAATAAAACTCTTCATTAAGAAGTTTGTTGTGAGTTTCCTGTACGTTTGACATTAAGTCAAATCTCACAACTCCTTTCACCTGCCACCATGCAGGGCGAAGGAAATTCTTTTACTGAACAGGGAGAGGGTCTGGACTGGGACCTCTCCCAGGGCGACGGTGCCACGGTCGGACCGTACAGCTCAGGCATCCTCAGAGCCGTGACAGGAGCAACTCCTGGGCCCGAGGACTTTTTGGAAAGGCACGTCACCGAACGCAGGCGTTTATCGAAGTATGACCGTCCCACTGGAGACGAGCAGTGGCCGGAGAATCTTGGAATGCCTAGCTACGGGCTGGAGCCCGCAAGTGACACACTGGACCTGCAGAGTAAGCTGGACAAGGTGACCAACTGGCTGCAGGACCTCTCGGGTCGGCTGGATCCGGAGGAGCAACGCCGCACCCAACGCCTGCTGCGGGAGGTGTACAGCGGAGGAGCCGTCCGCGATCCGGGTGGTCAGAGACTGGGAGGGCTGCTCACCCTGCGCGAGCGCGAAACGGCCGCGATGCAAGCAGCTGCGGAGGCCAAGGCGGCGGCCCTGGCCAGGGCGCGGAGGGAGGACGAGGAGCGCGAGGACGCCGGGGCCGGCGGAGCAGCAGACGGCGCTGGAGCAGCGGGCGGTGCAGGAGCGGCGGACGGAGCAGCAGCGGCGGCAGCGAACGTTGTGGGGGCCGAAGCGGCGGCGGCGGCCGCGCGAGCGGCGGAGGCGGCAAGGGCTGCAGCGGATGCCAGAGCGGCGGCGGGCGTAGGTCGAGGCATCGGCCGTGGGGGAAGACCCCCGGCCCCGGCAGGGGCCCAGGCTGGCTGGGGCCCGGGACGCCTACCTCCCCACCTCTGGGGAGTGGAAATGCGGAACACCTACAAGTTCAAGGCTAAGTTTTCGGGGGACCACAAGGCTTTTCCAACGTTCCTGGTGCACCTCCAAGCCTACATGATGGACATGGGGTTCACTTTCACCGACGACGCCGAGCGTGTCCGGTTTGTGGGGGAAGCCTTGGAGGGCAAGGCAGCCAAGTGGTTCCTGGACTTGTACCGTTACAATCCAAGAGCCATCCGTAACTACAACCATTTCCTGCGTTCCATGCGCCAGATGTATGTGGAGCCGTTTGAGAGGGAGACCGCAGAGAAAAAGCTCAAAGCCTTGAAGCAAGGGAAATTGGCGGTGGTTGAGTACGCCAGAGAATTCAAAGAGCTAGTCTCCTCGGTTCCGGACTGGACCGAGCCCCAACGCGTGCTGGCGTTCGTGGGGGGTCTCTCGCCCGATCTGTCTAGCAAGTGCCTGCTGTTAGACGATCCGCTCACGGTTGACGGATGGATCCACCTGGCCGGGGAGATGGAGAATCGTCTGGAGCGGGCGGCTGTGTTCCAGGAGATGGCAGGAAAGGCTGGAGCGAAAACTCCTACCCCCGCGAAAGTCAAGCCGAAAGCCAAACTGGAGCCGACGGAGCGTACTCGGCGCATGGAGAAAGGGCTGTGTCTGGGATGTGGGCAAGCCGGCCACTTCCTCGCTCAGTGCCCCTCAAAAACGGTGACCGGGGCTAAAGCTACGGGCGGCGCCCAGGCGAAAACCCTACCCGCCAAGAAGACGGCCCCGAAGAAAACTGCCAAGTCCCTATTAGTGCCACTGGTCGCAGCTTCGACGGTGGAAGATTCGGAGGAGGGCAGCGGTCCAGATGACGAGGACCAAGCCGAGGAGCAGTCGGGAAACGAAGACGGTCTGCTGTAAAGGCGCCCCGCCAGCAGGCCGCCAATAGGGGCAAACGCGCGGTGAGTGACCCCCCCTTGGTTCTGCTACCGGCTACCCTGTCCAACCCCAAATCCGGGAAGAAGGTGGGAGTCCGGTGCATCGTGGACTCGGGGTGCACCCAATCCTTAGTAAGCCCAGCACTGGCCGAGACTCTGGGGGTGGGCAAGGTACCTTTGGGGGAACCCCTGCCAATCACCCAACTAGACGGGAAGTGTGCCCCTGGGGGGGAAGCAACGGTGAAAACACGTCCCATGGACTTGGACGTCAAAAAACACTGGGAGCAGATTCAACCCCTAGTAGCGCCCCACTCCGCATTCCCGTGTGTGTTGGGTCTGGATTGGTTGAGGCAACACGATCCCACAGTGAAGTGGAAGAAAGGGACCGTGGAGTTCACTTCCCCGGGTTGCAAACAGCACGTTCGGCCGCAACCCCCACCTGACATAAGGGTAGTGGCCGCGTTAGGATCCGTGGGGAAAGGGACTCTCCCTGCGGAGTACCGGGACTTTGCTGATGTGTTCGCGGAATCTGAGTGCAACCAGCTTCCCCCCCACCGAAAGACTGATTGTGCCATTGAACTAAAAAAGGGAGAGCCGCTCCCAAAAGCCAAACTCTACTCAATGAGCCCGAGGGAGATGGCCGAACTCAGGGAGTTCCTGGACAAAAACCTGGCTCGGGGGTTCATCAGGCCCGCCAAGTCACCCCTGGCGGCCCCGGTTCTTTTTGTGAAAAAGAAAGACGGGACCTTGCGCCTTTGCACGGACTACCGGGGTTTAAATGCCGTCTCTACTTGTAACGCCTACCCGCTGCCGTTGATAAAAGACTTGCTGGGTCATTTGGGGAAGGCGCGGGTGTTCACAAAATTGGACTTGAGGGAGGCTTACTACCGGGTCCGGATAAAAAAGGGGCATGAATATTTAACTGCTTTTAACACTCCCCTGGGGCAATTCGAGTACACCGTAATGCCGTTCGGCCTCGCCGGCGCTCCGGGCGTGTTCATGAATATGATCAATGAAATTATGCATGATTTGTTGTATCAGGGGGTGTTGGTGTACATTGATGATATTTTGGTGTATTCTGAAAATGTGGAGAGTCATGCAGATTTGGTCCGTGAGGTACTCCGCCGCCTGCGGAGGCACCAACTGTTTGCCAAACTTTCAAAATGCGAGTTCCACCGAGATGCGGTGGAATTCTTGGGTTTCCGGGTGTCCCAAGCAGGGGTGGAGATGGACCCGGGCAAGGTGCGCGATTTGTTGGCATGGGAACCTCCGCGCACAAGGAGGCAGTTGCAAAGTTTCTTAGGATTCGCAAACTTTTACAGAACATTCATTCCAAATTTCGCCAAGGTGGCCTTACCCCTCACTGACTTGTTAAAGACTAAACAGGGGGGAAAGGCAGCGTGCCGCCCGGGCGCGCCGCTCCAGTGTCAAGATGCTTTTGAGAGGTTGAAACTACTGTTTACCTCAGAGCCAGTGCTGGCCCATGCCGACCCCGCCAAGCAATTCACAGTGCAAGTAGATTCTTCGGATGTGGCAATGGGGGCCGTGATCCTACAGGAGGGGGTCGATGGGAAATTACATCCGCTGGCCTATTTGTCAAAAAAGTTCTCCGGGGCTGAGAGGAACTGGGCAATTTGGGAAAAGGAAGCAGCTGCGGTAAAGTTAGCCCTATCCACCTGGAGGCATTGGCTAGAAGGGTCCGCGGTCCCCTTTGTAGTATGGACAGATCACAAAAACCTCCAGGCGCTCAAGCAGCCCCGCTCGCTCTCAGCAAAACAGATGCGGTGGGCGGAGTTTTTCTCCCAGTTCAACTTCTCTCTCAAACATCTGCCGGGCAAAATGAACTTTTTAGCGGATGCCCTATCGCGCCTGCCCCAGTACAACAGCAAGCGTGACCCATTGGTGGATACAGTTTTTACCCCCGCCCAGTTGGGGATGGCAGCGGTGACGCGCAGCCAGTCAAAGTCTGGCCCGTCGATTCCGGGGGGCTGGGTCCAAAAGGAGGTGTTACAGGACTCGGACTTCCACTCCCTCCGCCCAGACCTAACGGAGAAAGGGGGGTTGTTTTTTAAAGGCGAGCGGCTTTTCGTTCCCGCCGCGGCGCGCGGGGACGTTTTGAAACTGTGTCATGATGCCAAAACCGCTGGACATTTTGGGTTTGTGAAAACCCTACACCTGATCCGGAGACATTACTGGTGGCCAACTCTGCGCAAAGATGTAGAGAAATATGTGCAAGGGTGTCCCGTTTGCACCGTCTCCAAGCCAGAGGGGGGAAAGAAAAAAGGATTGTTGCAGCCCCAGCCAACCCCCTCTCGTCCATGGACTGATGTCACGATGGACTTTATCACTGATCTGCCCCCCAGCCAAGGGAAAACGGTCATTTGGGTGGTGGTGGATGCTTTTTCCAAGCAAGCCCATTTCATCCCCTGTGCCGGCTTGCCTTCGGCGGCCAAATTAGCCTCATTGTTCGTTACCCACATTCTACGGCTGCACGGGATCCCCGGGCGCTTGCTGACGGATCGGGGCCCTCAGTTCGTTGCCAAGTTCTGGCGGGAGCTCTTGAGACTGCTGGGGGTGGAGCAAGCCCTCACCTCGGGCTACCACCCGGAGTCTAATGGCCAGACTGAGAGGGTGAACCAGATCCTTGAACAATACTTGCGCTGCTTTATCAATCACCAGCAGGATGACTGGGTTGCCTTGCTCCCACTGGCTGAATTCGCCTACAATAATGGAGTCCACTCTTCCACGGGTGTGTCCCCCTTCAAGGTGGTGTACGGGACTGACTTGGTGGCGGCCCCCACCTGGGAACTAAAGTCCCCCGATGTCCCTGATCTCAACAAGTGGGCTGAAACAATTAGTGCAGGGTGGCCAACAATAGTCGCCTGTCTCAAGGATGCTAAACGAGCTTATAAAACCCAGGCTGACAAGAAACGGGTGCCCGCGCCTGGATGGAAGGTGGGAGACCTGGCCTATTTGTCCACCAAAAACTTGCGTTGCCAACAGAAATCAAAGAAACTTGGCCCCAAGTATGTGGGGCCCTTCAAAGTCGTGAAACTGATTAATGCTGTCACTGTGGAACTGACTTTGCCTAAAACTTACAGGAATGTGCATCCGGTTTTTCATTCCAGCCTGCTGCGGAGAGCCCCTGCCCCGGATGAGTGGCACCCCCCTTCAGCTACGCCAGTACCGATTTACATCGACAAAGATACCCACTATGAGGTCAATCAGATCCTGGACTTTCGTGTGCATAAAGGTCGTCTCCAATATTTGGTTGACTGGAAAGATTTCCCTTCTGGAGACAAAGAATGGGTTGAGGCAGTTAATGTGAAGGCGCCCCGCCTTCTCCGGGCTTTCCATCGTGCTTTCCCGGAGTGCCCGCGCCCTGTCGATGCCAGCTAGGTGGGGGGGGACGTTAATTTTAGTGCGGAGGGATGTCAGGATTGTAGAATCTCTGTCATAAATTAGCCTGAGTTCCTCCATGTCAGTTATATTACTTTATTGGACCTGGCGCCTGCTTGCTCAGGCCTTGTAGTTTTCTCTAGCCATAAAAGTGAGTAGTGTTGTTATGTTAACCTTATCTTGTTGTGGGCTCACAAGGTTGTTGTCACCTCTTCAAGGTTGGGAGAGTGAAATCCTGTTTATGTTACACATATGTCTTTTCTCTCCTTCTCTCTCCTGCCCCCTCCCTTGGGAACTGTCAAGTTTTGGGCGGGAGAATTGTATTGATAAGCTGAGGCAAATCTGGCCTCGGGTCAGATTTGACTTTTCAGTCTCTTGCGTATAGTACTATCCAATAAAACTCTTCATTAAGAAGTTTGTTGTGAGTTTCCTGTACATTTGACAGATTAGAACATAACTTATAGAAAGTAGCAAGGATTGTGTGTTTTCACCTTTTTTTGTATCCTTCCTCAGAGGTTTTGTCAAAGGAAAGGAACACTGCTGTAAGTTCCCATAATCTACCTGAACCTCCGATATTTCTCCAGTGCTTGATATCCTTGAGTCTTAGAGAAGGCCAAAACATCTGACGAATTATGCATGCATTTACCTTAAAGACCCTTTCAGATTACGGAATTTTAAAAATAAATACAGTTGCCCACAATCATGCTCTACCACCTGATGTCTTTTAACTCAAATGATATTTGATTTCTATAATCCAGTCTTTATCTATGAACTAGGTGGGTGGACTTATAAATAGCCTCTTGTCTCGTCAACTGTGGCAAATAAGATGACCATACAAGGAAGCTTTTCTTGAATGGAAACTAGCAGGTTTTTACCCTTTTAGGTTATTAACGAACTACAAGTGAGCAACAGACACATGGAAAGTTTTTGTAGCTTAATGTTTCTGAGTAAAGAGATTGCTTACCTTTAGGAGAGCCAGTGCTACATTAAAAATTACATTCAGACCCTTTAAAAAGAGACAAAGAATAATTATTAGTATCAGTCCTGCTTATAAAATATTTAAACCAATACTAGATATTAAACGTTTAAAACACAAATATGTAAAGAAATATTTAGGATAGTATTATCCAAATCAATTTAAAACGACCTGTGTGCACAGAAATTGACTACAAATGTTCAAACTAGTACATGTAAAAAAGACTAAAATCTTTTCCTTCAAATTTCATGGTAAGGAAACAGGGGAGGCTCCTTTTATGGGCAAGATGCACGGTAGCCTATACAGAACACAGGAAGAGCAGACCCACAGAACACATGCACTTATTAATTTTGGGGGGCTGGGAGGCTCCCGTATACCCCAAAAAGGACTCCCTTGCACTCTCCCAGTTGTCCTAAGCACTCATGTCTGCATGTATAACCAGAGTCTGCATAGATTCAAGCAGGTAGCCATGTTAGTCTGAAGCAGCTCAACAAAACAAAATCAGAGTCCAGTGGCACCTTTAAGACCAACAAAGATTTATTCAAGGCGTGATCTTTCAAGTGCAAGCACTCTTCCTCAGACGAAGAGTGCTTGCACTCAAAAGCTCATGCCTTGAATAAATCTTTGTTGGTCTTAAAGGTGCCACTGGACTCTGATTTTGTTTTGTTGTGGATAGTCTGCATGATAGCTCTCTCCATCAGGAAAGGAGTGGCTAGGACTAAAAAGCAAAAGGGAATCTGTCCCTGCTTCCTCACTGGCCCATTATGCACGGCCGCCGAAACGGCGATTTCGGGTCACATGGAAAACGCGGAGGGGGAAGACGTGAAGCAAACTGCTTACGCATGGGCCGGGATGCAACAGTGGCAAAACCCAGAGTAACCGATTATGCACACGGCGGCCCCGGGCTGCTTCTGGTTGCGCCCTGGTCGCCCAGAAGCTCCGCTTTCTTCCGCGTTTCACTAACATGGCTTTTTCAGCGGCATGCACCGAATCTGCAGCCGGCGCCATGCGTCATCGGTGATTTTAAGCGACACCATTCCACCCCGAATGCAGACCTTCCCCTCCGTGCATAATGGGCCACTCAGATGCAGGATTTTCACTCGTTTTTTTTTTTCTTTCTTTCCGGCTGAGAAGCCCCTTTATGTTCTCTTATTCTGTGAAGATTTATGGCTGTCTCACCCTGTCAAAGAATCATATTGTGATGCTGACTCAGCCCAGGGACATGAGACCTAATCATTCAGACCAAGTATATAGTTGCCATTTTGAGTTAATCAATGCAGAGGCTTGTTCCTGTGGGGCTCAAGAAGCTATTCACTGTTTTCACAGAAAAAGAAACTCTAGTATGATCCAAGATTAGAGAGTTTTAACACTCATTCTATCATACATGCTCAAGAAGGTCAATAATAAGTTCTGATACAGATCTAACAAAACTAACAGGAGATTCAAAGGGTATTGTTTCTTGGGAGGTGGTGGGTTCTCCATCTTTGGAAATGTTTAAACCGAGGCTAGATAGCCATCTGACGGAGAGGCTGATTCTGTGAAGGCTCAAGGAGGTGGCAGTTTACAGTGGATGAGCGATAGGGTTGGGAGTGTCTTGCATAGTGCAGGGGGTTGGACTAGATGACCCAGGAGGTACCGTCCAACTCTATGATTCTAACTTTTTTCATTGCCATCCATTACCTTTTTCTAGTTATAATATTGGGCTCCTTAACACACCCAGAGAGAAGAAATGCATAACCTTCTTTTGTTGATAGATGTTTTTCCTATGCTGACATTTACAAGTAAGTGTGTCTTTTGTTGATGGTCACATCTAGCAAAGTGAATAAAGCTGATTAAGTGAAATATTTATTGAAGGGACTGTCAGATCTTTCAGGGGTTTCAATTGCATTTGAGGTCCTCTCAGAATCTACAATCCAGACAGAGAAATATCTGCCATGATGGGGTGGGCCTCATTCACTCCTGTGCATCCTTAACCTCACCAGTTTTGTTGTTGTTATGTGCGAAGTCGTGTCCGACCCATCGCGACCCCATGGACAATGATCCTCCAGGCCTTCCTGTCCTCCACCATTCCCCGGAGTCCATTTAAGTTTGCATCTACTGCTTCAGTGACTCCATCCAGCCACCTCATTCTCTGTCGCCCCCTTCTTCTTTTGCCCTCAATCGCTCCCAGCATTAGGCTCTTCTCCAGGGAGTCCTTCCTTCTCAAACCTCACCAGTTTGAAAGCCTACTAATCACCTAATCACCCAGTTTGCGCCCATCTGTTTTGCTTTCCCCCACTACAAGCCATTTCAGGGATCGATTTTGAACACACCCCATTGTGAAGCTGAAATGGCTGCCAGCCCTTTTAAGGATCCGCTTCACTTTCTCCCAGTTGTAAATGGGAGGCAGCGAAATCAATCCCCTTTCAGCCTCATGGCAGGGTGTGCACACCAATTTGCTTTGAGGCTGAAATGGCTGCCAGCCATTTAAAGCCTCTGTTTCCCTTACACACACACACTTCAAAAAGGAGGCTGACAGCTATTTAAAACATTGGAGGGGGGCAGCAAAACAGAGGCATTAAATGGCAAAATATTCTGGGGAGGTGCTGCTTCCAAATTTCGGTTTGTGGGGGGCGCTAACCAGCCAAATGCATGACAGATTTAAGGACATAAATTGGTTTGTGCCCATCCCCTGTACAGGACTGAAATAACATCTGTATTTCAGATGTTATTTCAGTCTGCAGACTGAAATAACATTTGTATTTTAAACCATAACCCTTAATATAAAAAACCCTAAAAATTATCTTTCAAACATTAGCTTTCACATAATCAGAATACCAACACTTCAAAGTTAAAGCACTGCTTTCTAATACAGGCATACAGTAGTACTTCTACAAGGTCCCAAGAGGGGCCAGGATCAGCAACTAGCAGGTGGTCGTTGTCCCAATCTAGTACAAAGTTAAACATGCTACAGTTCTATTTACTTGCTTAAGCACAGAAGAACACTGGGTTGTCATCAGTCAGAAACACTGTAAGCAAACTGTATTTCATCCACTAGATGTCAGAATTGTAGCAATAGTTTTAAAAAATCACATTTACAGGTTCACAACAGTAACCGCTTTAAGAAATGTTATGTGTAAACAAGATAGTAAAATCTAATGGTTCAGTTCAGCTATAACACCAGACTACATTTTGGTGATCAGGGGTAGGCATATACACCCTAAGGAACTTGAGCTCTTCCACATCCTCTCCCCTGTACACGTCAATTCCCACTTGTCAGAGTTTGCCCTAAAATCTGAACTGGTAAACTAGCACCCTCACCTCCAAATCATGATTTGAAACCACAGTTTGAAATGCATTTGGAAACTGTTGTTTGGAGGCAAAGTTGGACAATTCAGTTGCCGCGGTAAACTACTTTTCGTGAGGGGGGAAAAACAAAGCCCAGGAAATGTAGTAAGGAAACCAGGGGAAGAGAAAGTGTGAATCGCCAAGCAAATAATGGCAAATGCATGACTACCTATTAATTTATACTGTGCCATGACTGTATGTGACTCTTTTTTCTAAGCACACAATAGACAGCGGAATTGTGCAATCTAAAATTCTGAAAGGTCATACAAATTAAAATCAGCAGGGAAGATGACAGAGGGAGGGAAGAGAAAGAAACAGAAAAATAAGGAGAAATGAATGGGAGCAAATGCAGTTACATAAACTTAATTGTTATCTCTCTTCCTGTATTTACAAAGCTAAGCCAATTAATCTTGGAAAAGATGGGGCTTGAGGAAGATAAAATATAATTATTAAATAAAATTCAGGCACATTGGTCTATATGCCAATTGTTAAGTAAAGTTAACTGCTCAAAACAGCAGTGATTCTATGTTAAACAATTTTTAAAATAAAGATCAGATTAGGGATATGAAAAAGAAACAAGTTATGTAATATATGAAGGGGAGAAATCAGTGGCCTGCCTGTAGAAAGCTTTGTTCCCCCAAACTGATTCTAGTTCATCTCGAGAAAATGGTTGAAATTCCAAAGCAATATCTTTAGTATTAATTGTTATACCGACTCTAGGGACATGAAAACAAGTATGTAAAACTAAAAATATAAATGCATGTTTTTACTCTCAAACCAAAAAAGTGAGCTTGATTAATTCAGTTATGTTTACAAGAGCCATGTATGCAAGAGTCATATATACAAGAATCATGTATACAAGAATCGTGTATACAAGAGCCATCTTGGTGTAGTGGTTAGGAGTGAGGACTTCTAATCTGGCAAGCTGGGCATGATTACCCGCTCCTCCACCACATGCAACCAGCTGGGTGACCTTGGGTTCGTCACAGCACTGAT
The DNA here is from genome assembly GCF_049243985.1 of Paroedura picta. Lineage (NCBI taxonomy): Eukaryota > Metazoa > Chordata > Lepidosauria > Squamata > Gekkonidae > Paroedura > Paroedura picta. The sequence continues at coordinate 39,815,011 of NC_135372.1, forward strand.
AAAGTTGTTCTGACCGAGTAGTAATATCTCTCAGCTTCACCTCCCTCACAGAGTGTCTGTTGTGGGGAGAGGAAAGGGAAGGCGATTGTAAGCTGCTTGGAGACTCCTTTGGGGAGAGAAAAGCGGCATATAAGAACCAATTTTTCTTCCTCGTTCATGCTGTTTCAAAAATCAAACACTGTTCCCCAATGTGATATAGTTTCTAAACCAAATTCTGCACCTGTGTTTTGTATTCTGATACAATATGCATTGAAAAACTTTTGGTAGATGAAAACTCTTCAATTTTGAGATGTATTTCAAAGTTTTGAGCCTCGATATATGCAACTCATAAGGGTTCAAATACCAAATTATAAGCATCTACGATCTTCTAAATTACTGGTTTTAGCTTTATTTCTATACTAGGGGCCAAGCCTGTTGCATTCAGGAATACAATGGGTGCTAGATGGGGGGGGTGTGGAAGAACTCTACGGATGGCCTTCCCCTCCCCCCAGGACCTGGAAAGACTGCAGGCAGCTGTTAGGGAACTCACTGGCAGGGGCTGCTCTAACGCAGCAGGGATCTGCAGCCTCTGAGCCTCAGAGGGAAGTGGAAGGAGGAGGGGGTGGTCAGGGGTGGGGGATGGAAGGCGATTGGCTGGCCGCTGGACAGACAGCAAGCTGGTTGGAGGAGGAGGCACTCAGGAGCTGGACAGCTACCCTGAGTGGCACTTAAGCCATGAGACATGCTCCTCCTCCAAGGCCTTACCAAAAATAATTATATGGAACAGATATCATAGAAATTTGATTTTGATCCTGATAATATTTTATCCATAACTATTGATGTTATCCTTTTGTATGCTGACCTTATTATTAAAATATTTTATCCTTGTTCTATGATCGCAAATAAGCTCCGATTTGATTGGATTCAATGGTGAGCAAAAGAGTATGAAGCGCACACTTAAAGTCCACTGGTATGTCACCTTAAGGCAGCCAAAACATATTGTAAAAAAATTATCTGTCACATGTCAAATACTTTTCATAACTGATGTGCTTCCACAAACCATTCCTGAAAAGGGTTTACATGCCAATGTTTTGTATAAAGAAATATCTTTCAGTGAATGTCACTTTATGTCACAGTGAAACCACTTTATTATTTAGCCAGCAGAATAATCCACTGGAGCATTCCTATCTAACAGGGGAAGTGGTCTTTCTTGCTGTCTAACAGAGAAAAATAAGCCAAAGAAAAATGGCACAATTCATGCAAAGCTTTTCTCGGCGAAGACGGTTTTATCTTACCTCGCAGAGGAGTAAATCAATTATGTGGAAGACCATGCAGAGGGGGAACTTGGCAGTGAAAAGCGTGAGAAACCACTGGGATGCATACATATGAGCTTCCAAGTTCAGCTCCAAGAAATGGCTATACAGATCAGGCAGCTGCTCCTAAAAAAGGGGTGCAAGGGAGAAGGGGAAAGAAACTGAAGTAAAATTTCCGCCCTGTGATGCATTAGTTTCAAAATAATTTCTATCCAGGCCTCCACAATACTCCACTTCCAAATGCCAGCCTGCCATTTAACACCAGCATCTATTTTATACAGATAATGCAAGTCTAACTACCCCCCTCAATGTATTTTTAGGGAATTTTTAACCAGCCTTTCTCCAAGCACCAGATTCAAGGTGGGTAACAATAATAATAAAACAACATACATTTCAAAGTCTTTAAAAATAGTAACAAATCGACAAAACGCTATAGCAACCTCCATAATCTTTAAGAGTTGGTACCAGTGGCTCTTCTCAATATTCCCCACCACCACCATCACACACACACAGACACTCTTTACATGGTTTGCAACATCTTAGCATCACAGGAGCCTTTCCAAGATTTTCAGAAAGGGTATTCCAACAAAGTAGGACAAGAATATTCTTGAACAGGTAAGTGGCTGATCTAAACCAGGGGTAGTCAACCTGTGGTCCTCCAGATGTTCATGGACTACAATTCCCATGAATTTGCTGGCAGGGGCTCATGGGAATTGTAGTCCATGAACATCTGGAGGACCACAGGTTGACTACCCCTGATCTAAACAATCCCTCCTATTGACAGGAATGATCAATAGGCACTGTTCTAAGGAGAGAAGTTATCACTGTTGAGATGGTTAATCAATGGGATAAGTGTATTTAACTGAGATACTTCTCTGTTCCACTTGGGGACCACAGACACAATAAACATCAGGACTGTGAATGGAATGGTATAACAGTCCTCTTTGGGGGAGGACTATTTATAAGGAAATCCCACTTTTAAGGAATAAGATCAATACAAGCCAAATAACAGTAAAGGTCTACAATTTCTTATTTAGAGAGGGAAAACATTAGGTCATCAACGTATGTTGATGCGTTACATATTAGAGGGCTACATTAGGTGAGATTCCACAATAAATATGTATGCAATGGCAGAGGTTTGTTCTTTATGATGTAAAGTTGAATTCCTGAACCTGGGCCTACCTGCATAAGCCTCTCCAGTTGGTAAAATTTGCTGCGAAGATCTTCTAAGTTGTTTTTGTATAGATCCCGTAGGCCATAGTCGTACATTATCTTCACCAGCACACAAAATGCTTGTTCTTCAGGCATCTGCAAGGGAGGCCTTTAATTAACTTAGTAGGGTCCCCACCAAAGTTTTATATCCCGGAGATCCTGCTGCATGATAGAATATATGCAAGCAGGATTGTAATAATAGCCATCATCAAATACTGTATTTGGATTTCTGAAACATAGCAGTTTTTTTTTCTTGCAAAGCACCTTCCATTATTATGGAGGACAGAGCCTGTACAGAACAGGCTCCTACATTTCATTTGTTATACCATTTTGTTAGTTTTGCTGAATGCAGTTCAGCTGGCTTGTTGATAAAATAATACATTTTCCACTCTCCGTGCAGGAATGCGGATTTTGTATTCATGATCTAGAAACATTCTAGTTAAAAAAAACCAGAGACCCACGAACAGTTATCACAAACCTCTCTTCCATACATTAGAAAAACGCTACTTATAGTTCTGGACTTGGGAGGGATTCTAATAAAGAGAACTAGTCCTCAAGCCACTTCCCACGTCTGTGCTGAACATGAATCTGGGAGTACTGAAGACCTGGTCTACCCACACAACACACTACAAAAGCTTCAGTTATGAGACAAACATGAATAAACATGGCTTGTTGCCATGCTCACAAATGTGGCTCAGTCCCCCCCATACTCCTTGCAAGGAGTGCAATTATAGTTTAAAACCTGGCTCCATGGTTTGGAGGAGTAAACAAAGTATGTCCTACTCAGGCAGCTATATTCATACTTATCAGGAGGAATCAGAGTTTGTTTCAAATTCTTAATTCTGTTCTGTGAGTTCTTAATTCTGTGAGAGAAGAAGAAAAAGAGCTGTTTTTTTTTAGAACCTGCTTTTCACTACCCAAAGCGAGTCCCAAAGCGAGTCCCAAAGCGGCTTACAGGCACCTTCCTCGCCCCACAACAGACGCCCAGTAAGGTAAGTGGGACTGAGAGAGCTGGAACTGCTCTGAGAGAACAGATCTAAGAGAATGGTGACTAGCTCAAGGTCACGTAGGTGGCTGCATGTGAAGGCGTGGGGAATCAAACCCGGTTCCCCAGATTACAGGCCACCACTCTTTAACCACTACACCACGTTGGCTCTCAAGGTGAGGAGGGAGGTATTTGCCTAAGCACAAGCCATGTTCACGCAAATCTTAGATCAGGGGTAGTCAAACTGCAACCCTCCAGATATCCGTGGACTACAATTCCCAGGAGCCCCTGCCAGAGAATGCTGGCAGGGGCTCCTGGGAATTGTAGTCCACAGACATCTGGAGGGCCGCAGTTTGACTACCCCTGTCTTAGATTATCTGGAGCTTGCAGTAAATTCTGAATGCAGCCTTAGAAGACCCTCCAACGAGAGATGTAAGTTTTTCAGAAAACTGTAAGACATGGGAAAAAACAGTGAGGTGGCTGCAGGAGGGGAAGATGGAAATTCCAGGGGTAATTGATATATGTGCACTACTTACTTTTTTACCAAACCCTGACTTTCATTACTTCTTTACAAATGTAAAAGGGATCATCCATAACTTTGTAAATATATAAACTCTGACATATTCATGAAAGTTAAAAATACAAACGCCTTAGTTTTGTAAATATAAAACTGCAAATATGCTGAAGTAAAAGGTATAAACTGCCACATCCTATTATATCTAAGCACCTGTTGTTTAGTCTAAGTCACCTGCAAAGTAGGAATGGTAGGAAAGTGAAAACAAAAAACATAAATTTTGTAACCAATGGAATATTTACTATCTAACACTGCTCACAGCTATGCTCAGATCTGGATACTGAGTTAACAATGCTGAAAAGCAAAAGGAGGTTTACTTGTCACTGACATTATGTCACTTTTTCAGGGACAATTGTAGCATTCTGTCTTGGTGCAGAACAAAGTTCAGACCCATCCAGAGCAGTGGTTCTCAACCAGCAGCATGCGTACCACCAGTGAGACACATTGGTTTCTGTAACAATTACTAAGAATGGACTCTCCGTCAGTCCCTACCTCCACTTGCAAAGGTGATGCGCTGTTTCATGCCAGCCTCATCTGCCATGGACAGAACTGTGCTAAGTCTGTTTATGTTTCTGCTTGCACATCACTTGATCGAAGCCCCAGTCTACGTGATGCACAGCCATGGTTTAATGCCTTAGATTATCTTTGTTTTACATAAAAACTTGAACACATAAGTCTGGGAAAGCATTTTGAGTAATTAAACTTTTGTCTTAACATTTCACTCCTTTCAAAAGAGAAAACATTTAATTTGAGTATTTTTTTTTTAATCCTCAACATTTCCAGTTTTTCCATGGGAACAGCATGTGTGTATGTGTGTAGGGAGAGATCTTATGTTCCTCAGTTTCCAGTTTTTTCTGGCCCCTTGTATCTTTACCTCCAACTAAAAGGTTATCTTCATGGGAACCACAAAATGAAATAGAAGGAAGATGCTCTAAGGGGCTAAAGGAAGATCGCAAGCTATATTTATCTTCACATGTAGGGTCAACTGAGCAGTACGGTTCGCAATGTCGGGAGATTCATGCTGTGATATACTCACATGAAGCAGAAGGACAGCAACAAGAAAGGAATGACCCTGGCAGTAACCGATTTCTTCGTCATATACAGAATATGCCTGGAATGAAAAAAGGGATATGTTTAATTAGGTTAGTAATAATTAAATTAAGAGCCCACGTTGATGCCATGGGTAGAGTGCCAAGACTAGAACAAGGGAGACCAGGGTTCAAATCTCTACTGAACCATGAAGCTCCCTAGCCCACAACTGAAGAAGAAGAAGAAGAAGAAGAAGAAGAAGAAGAAGAAGAAGAAGAAGAAGAAGAAGAAGAAGAAGAAGAGTTGGTTCTTATATGCCCCTTTTCTCTACCCGAAGGAGTCCCAAAGCGGCTTACATTCGCCTTCCCTTTCCTCTCCCCACAACAGACACCCTGTGAGGGAGGTGAGACTGAGAGAGCCCTGATACCACTGCTCACTCAGAACAGCTTTATCAGTGCTGTGGCGAGCCCAAGGCCACCCAGCTGGCTGCACGTGGGGGAGTACAGAATCAAACCCGGCATGCCAGATTAGAAGTATGCACTCCTAACCACTACACCAAACACTACACCAAACTGAGCCAGTCACACAGTTTAGCCTACATCATAAAGTTGTTGTTAAGAAGGAAGGACGCTCTATCAGTGTTCAGACTTGCCTTTCTTTAATAGCATCCTCCCTACAGTAGAAGCAGGCTGTTCCTGAAACCCAGAACTGCCATGATTAAGCTCAGAAGGATTTCAAGAGACATCTGTCATATAGCATAGGGATCTACTATGCGAAGAAAAGTCAAGAGTTCATGTTGGTACACCTCCAGCATCTCTGCATTGCTGCACTTGACTATTTCCCAGTAAAATTTAATGTACTGTAGTTTAAAACCATACAATGATTTGCTAGCAAGTTGTTTCTTAGACACAGTCACAACCCTGGGCCTGGTAAAACCAACCCACTGGGCCTCAGTAAGAGTTGAATTCAATGCTCTTCGCAATATTTCACCGTTCTATAATGTTATTGTTATTACTAAGTTACTGTTATTGTTATCACCACGCTATTACAAATTAAGTTTCCTGTATTGTTCTTGTTTCATGTAAACCGCCCTGAGCCTTCAGGGAGGGCGGTATATAAATACAAGAATGAATGAATGAACCCTGCTTTTTGTACTCTGCTTTTTACTACTCAAAGGAATCTCAAAGCAACTTACGATCACCTACCCTTCCTCTCCCCCACAACAGTCATCTTGTGAGATTAGTGAGTCTGAAAGAGTTCTGAGAGAACCATCACTGGTCCAAGGTCACTCAGCTGGCTGCATGTGAAGTCCCAAGGTTGGTGGCATGTGGAGGAATGGGGAATCAAACCAGGTTCCCCAGATTAGAGGCCACTGCTCTTAACCATTACACCAAGCTGGCCCTTATAAACATTGATAAATAAAACTTCAAGAGTAACATATGAACCAACAAGCACCCACAGCAGCCATACATATTAAGAGACTGACATGGAATACAGCATTTCCTGAAATACCCCAAAAGCCGGCAAAATAACAAGGGCCACACTCCTGGCTAGAAAACTGTATAGATCTATGGTGGGTACAAATGGCAATATCAAAACATCCCCACCCTCCTGAAAATGATACAACAGTCTTCAGCTGAAGAGTTCTCCCACACAGGCACTATTTCTGTAGCATCAATTATACTAACAAGTAATGCCTGACAATACCATCAACATGAACTTCTCAATTCAAGCATATGGTAGAACCAACCACTGTCATGCCTTTTACCGCACATACCTCAAATGTCCTTCATCAATCAAAGCCTTCTTCTTATCTCTCCCAGAACTTTGCCAGTTACATAGTCTTGGTGATGAGATAATTGAACAAACATGTGGTACATGATTCAAACAGGATATTTTAGGAACATAAAATTGTTTGGAGGAACTTAGATCTGACTCTGAAAATGTATGTACAAAACTTTCTATGCCATTTTTATCGTAATTTTCTGGTTCCGTTATATTGACATTATCCTTTTATGATTTCTGTGTAAACTGCTTTGGACAATACTGTTTTGGAATGGAGTGGTGATATTTCAGTCTGTGGGGTCCCCAAGTTTATTGCTGCCATGGCGGCAGTGGCCAGCGGTGGTGGGCACAAGCAGAGGGTGGCCGTGGCCACAATCGGTGGGGGGCGGCGGTGGCCGCAAATGGCGGTGGACAGCAGCCGCAAGTGGCAGCAGGCAGTGGCAGGCAGCAGGCAGCTGTGGCGGGCGGCAGGCAGTCGCCAGTGGCAGTGGCTGCCTCTACACTGCCTGAGTGCTGTGCCCCTGTGTGCGCGTGCCCGCGGATGACGCCCGTGCATGTGTGTGTGCGCCGACCCCGCCGCCGGAGTCGCCAGCTAAAAGCAGTTTAGAACCGCTGGTCTAGTGGCCTTCTGTGCAGGCACATATTAGAACAGGTGCACAGGCCAGTTGTGGCAAAGATTTCCAAAGCTTTCTCATAGATTAGGAAAGCCCCTCCTCCCTCTGCCACTTTCCCACCAAAATGATCACCTGACCAGAAGAAGGAGCATTACTCCCGCAGCTCTTTCGTTGCCACCAGTGGAAATTCCAAGTAACTAAGGTTCCAGAAAGTTCACAGCGGGGCAGGAGGGAAGGATGTGGGCCTGCACAAAAGACCACCTGATGAATAACAGTTATAGGTAAGTGCAACCCTATCTTTTCATTGCGTCTTCTGTGCAGACTCACATTGGGAGATTAGAAAGTTCACTCAGTTAAGGAGGTAGGCATGAAGCTCTTAAGACACCATGGAGGACCCCTTGCTAAGATTACTATTGGTGACCATAAAAAAAAAACTTCTGAGTGAAACAAATCTCCTCAGCCTCAAGAATGAACACAGATCAATAGTGGGGCTCCTCTCTGCAGCTGCAAAGAGAGAACTGGGGGAGTAGCGCCCGTCTTCCTGGTCATGTGATCATTTTGGCAGGAAAGTGCCAGAGAGAGAAGGGGTGCTCCTAGTTTACAACCTTTGGAAATCTTTTCCTTGGCTGGCCTGTACTCATGCTGTCCCAAGGTGAAACGGCACGCAAGTCATGGTAATGTACTATATGTGTGATTTAGTGTGAAGCTACATCCATGCCCATAGAACTGGGACTCAAGAAGGGCTTGAACTTGTTTGGGTAAAAGATCAGCAACTGCAGGCAAAGTCTACAAATGAGTGTAGACAGGAAATTGTGTTCCTGGACCAACTGTGCACGTAAGCACAGAAATTCTTTCACTCTCCTCTTTCTTTTTTACAAATATCTTCTGTCCCTGCCTCTAATTTAACACAATTTTGACAACTAAGTGAAGTGAAGTTAATAAAGAGCCTGAGACAGACCAGATAGGATAAGAGCGAATCTAGCATGCTAAGGGCAGCCAAGTTAAAAGTACAATTCAAAAATCTCATCTAAAAGAAAAAAATCTCATCTAAAAGATTATGCAAAAGGTATGTTGAAGGAATTAGAGATAACAACTAAAGAGAAAAATGAGGCACATTTCTGGGGGTTGATAACTCCTAGTCCAAGGAATTTGATCAGCAATCGGGAAACTAAATCTCTGCGAACACCTGGTTCAATCACTTTTCAATAATTTTTGGAACTGTGAGCCACTTATCTCAGCTCACAGGTACAGATGGCAGTCCACATGGTATTGAAATGGCAAGTTTTCCTTTATGGGCCCTGGTCACGGCAACAGAGGTCAGAGGTATAATTGTAGCACTGGCTTCAGGCAAATCACCTGGGGAAGATCTGCTACCCTCTAACTTCTTTAAAGCCTTTTCTGACTGGTGGTCTCCGATTTTAGGCAAGGTGTTTATGCAAATTAACAGCATAGGTATATTCCCAGAAGGTTGAAGGACAAGCATTGTAGTCCCAATACATTAAAGAGGGGATAAAACAGACCCACAAAATTACTGTCCATTTAGCTTACTAAACATCTCTTCTAAGATCTAGGGAAAATTTTTACTTAAAAAACTGGAAGACAGGGTTGATAGAAATAATGTAATCTTTCCAAACCAAGCAGGGTTCAAAAAAGGACATTCCACAACAGATTACTGCCAAACTCTTTACCATCTGGCAGCTTCTAGAAGGAATGGTCCAACCAAAACTTTATATGTGGCTTTTGTTGATTTAGCATCAGCCTTTGACTCGATCGATATGGAGAAGCTTTGGCAGAAACTGGACAGGACAAATTTGGATAAGCGCCTTTTGTACCTTTTGCACCAATTACATTCTGACACATTGAAAAAAATTAAAGTGGGACCCCATCAGGATCTCTAACAAAGGATATCCCAAAAGAATCCCAGCTGGGAGTAGGAGCCCGGACTCATCCCAACCCCCATCTCCCTACCCACCCAACAGCGTGAGAGTTCACACTGGGGGAAGTGTAGCCTGGTCTGCTAGCCCTGACCCTGCAGACATGGACGCCGCCAACACCTCGCCCAATGCCTGTGATGATGATGCCACAGAAGAAGCGCAGGACGGCTCGTCCCACCACCCAAGGACATGATGGACAGAGGCGGCAGAGCTGCGGGCGGCTTGTCCCACTGCCCCGACTCGTCCCGGCTTGGCCCAGTAGTTGAAGATCTTCCACACTATCTATTGAAATGTGCACTTTACACAGATCTGGGGAGAAAATGTCTATATAAAATTATTCCAGGGGCATTTTTTCAGCTCATGATAAATTAAGGTATTTGCTTTCTGTTACGGATCCATTTGTGACACAAATGCCACCTTTGCATTGACCGCAAGAAAGATTCGAGCTGGTTTTGCGGCAGAATGAGCTCCTTCGGCTTTGTGGCAAATACCGTGGACAAATAGCTAGTGAGTATATATGTAATTTTAACACTGTTTAGTTGATAACCGTGACAGATCAGTGTTTGTTTTGAACTAATCTACTGTAGCAAACAATTTTATTGCGTGTTTGATCTTGCGATGGCTATGGCCTAGTGCAATAAAGCAGTGGTCCCCAACCTTTTTATCACCGGGGACCGGTCAACGCTTGACAATTTTACTGAGGCCCGGGGGGGGGGGTAGTCTTTTGCTGAGGGACGTCGGCGCCACCTGAGCCCCTGCTCCACTTGCTTTTCTGCCAGCGCCCCTGACTTCTTGCCACCCGCTGGGAGGTGCTGCCAGCAGCAGCTGCACAGTGCCACACCAAGGGGGAGCCCCAGCCATGGCGGCTGCCAGAGAGCACCAAAGGTGAGCTGGCGGTAGAGTGGCAGGGTAGCCCCCAAGGCAACAGCCAGGAAGGAGGACGAGGAGGCGCCACGGCCCGGTACTGACTGATCTACGGACCGGTAACGGTCCCCGGACCGGGGGTTGGGGACCACTGCAATAAAGTTTGACTTGACTTGGCAACTAAGTGAAGCAGCCTTATTCCAAAAAGTGGCCCTGAGATATTGCCAACAGATAAAGATGAAAGATTCCTCTACTTAAATTCTATTGCCTAAAACCTTAATCTGTCTTTTAATCAATAAAAAGATTTTCATCCAATAGTATCAAAACAAAGATAAGAATTTTGAAAGGCCTTCAGCAATTCTGCCTTTCTTACATGATGACACCCAACATATATTGGTTCATAATTTAGCACAGACTATCATTTCTTCCACTGTTAACAGCACCATACTGATGAAAAGCATTTAAAATATCAGTTTGGTACTGAAAAGGGGGGGGGGCGCATGCTCACCGTTACTCATCGCCTTTCTTATCTGGTTTGCTTGAAATTATTACTTTTAAATATCATGTGGCATATGTAATCAAAGCCATCTGGCTAGCCCAATGCAATCTCTCAGAATAAAAGCTATTTATAACTTTCCCTACCGACTGAGTAAAAAATTTGATCTAAAATGGCAGTTAACTCTTCAGTGGCCAACCAAACCTACCACAGTGGCTCATTCTGCAGCTACGCGAAACCCGAAAGAATCTTCTCAACAGAGTCTCTACACTTCCTTTTGCCTTCAAATTGACAGGAAAAGCAAGGGTTGGCCTTCGAAAGAATGCACAGCAATAGGGATGATCTGGTCAGAAATTGCCCTTATGAGATGACTGATGTGATTCTTTGGAAGTCTGGAGTTGTTGTTGAGAGCCAGTTTGGTGTAGTGGCTAGGAGTATGGACTTCTAATCTGGCATGCAGCCAGCTGGGTGACCTTGGGCTCGCCACAGCATTGAGAAAGCTGTTCTGAACAAGCAGTGACATCAGGGCTCTCTCAGCCTCACCCACCTCACAGGGTGTCTGTTGTGGGGAGAGGAAAGGGAAGGTGACTGCAAACCGCTTTGAGCCTCCTTCGGATAGAGAAAAGCGACATATAAGGACCAACTCTCATTCTAGGCCAGGCACCATTCCTCCTCTCATGATATGGCCAAAGTGGTAGAAGCCACCTGGGTGCAGGATACGGCTGGCATCCTACAGAGGATGCTGCTATAGGGATGCCACAACTGTCAAGTGTGAATGATCTTTGCTCAGGGAAGATATAGGATGCGAAGCAGTGCAGTGGCAGTGGGGGAAGCTGCAGCCGCAAAAAGGGAAAATGGAAGGAAACCTATTCTTTCTTTCTTTTATGTAAGCTTTTGCATCGTTTCTGACACTTGCAGTTCTTCAGGATCCAGACTTCAGTTAGACCTTGGGAAGGCGACACTTGTCCCCATAAGCACACTTATGCAACAAAGGTCACAAGCTCATTGCAATGCCTTAACAAAATCCTGGTTGCAAATCCAGCTGTGCCTCTCAAAGAACATATCTGGACATCCAGATTAATGTTTACAGTAAAAAGAGGTCTCAGCAGAATAAGAAAAGGACGTCCCAAAGCTGTTTCTGATTCTCAGCAGCGGCAGGTGATTCACACACACAAAAACTGACCATTCATTCCAGTTATAAAAGGTAGGCGGTTCACTAGAGCAACTTAACGCCAAGCTTCAGGAGAGCTGCTGTTTAGATTATACTTGCTTCCAAAGCTACTACAAAGGACACCTTCACAATGCAGAATGTTACATCATCTCAATAATGATCTCACACACAAAAAAACAGCATACTGTTAATTGTTCTCCTGATTTGCTAACTATGAGTTCTGAAACAACAGAAAGGGCTCTGTAATTTATAATGGCGTGTGAAATTGATTTTGGGATGTCTAATGATAGGACATTTTGCAGATCATTATGTCACAGGATCACCTAATTAGTGATCCTAGGAAACAATGCACATAATTAGTGGAATAGCCCTGAAAATTAGATTAATTGTAAGGAAGCACCGTTGTAGCACCACTGAGATCTTTAGCTCTGTTTGGCAGGCCCCCATTTTCTGAGAAATGACGGCTCCCTTCCTGCATCCCCTCACCTGCACCTGGTCTTCAGCTGCCACATGAGGACATTTTTATTTTCCTAGACCTTTGAGGCAACAGGTAATCTTTTTTTTTTTATGATCGCATCATCTTCACGGTTGCTATAGTTACTGCTGCTGTGCTGTCAGTGAACTCCTTGTATTTTTTTTTAGTATTGACAGCATTTCAGTACTGTTGTTTTATTGTTTTACTGTATTTTTATGGAAATCAGGTTAGCTATTATGAGAACGCTACTGAGGGGGGATTATAAATGTTTTAAATAAAGTTGTGTTCCAGCTCTTAAATTGATTTAGTTTTGTACCTATTTCTCGTGCATATCATTTTAATCCCACCTGTCCTCCAAGGATCTCAGGAGGACCTTTCTCCCGTACCCCAGTTTTATCTTCGCAACAACCCTGTAAATTAAAAGGCTGAGTGTGAGCAACTGGCTCAAGGTCACCCAAGGTTCTTCGTCACACAGTGGAGATTTGAATCCAGTTCCCCTCAATCCTAATCCAGCATCCTCACCACTACGCCACACTGGGGTTTACTTTCCTTTCAACATTTCAGAGCCCAAAGAAGGTGCTCTGCTTGGGGAGAGAGTTCAACTAGGAGGGGAAGAAGGAAAGTAGGGGACAGCCAAGGGAGGGGAGAGATCTTCAGATCAATCTTTTGAGCTGGTGGCACCTGGTAGGGAAGAGGCAGGCAGGCGGGGGCAGCCTCCCTCCCTCCCTGCTAGCCATTGCCTGGGTTCCCTCTCAAGGACAACTGGGAAAGCAGGAGGGATACGGGAGACATTCTCCCACCAGAGTTCTTGGTGGTGGCAGCAGCAGCTGCAGCAGGGCTCTAGAGCAGGGGTAGTCAAACTGCGTGCCTCCAGATGTCCATGGACTACAGGGGCTCCTGGGAATTGTAGTCCATGGACATCTGGAGGCACGCAGTTTGACTACCCCTGCTCTAGACTGATGACCGTCCAAGAGGGCAACAGCTGCTTTCGTTCTGCAACCTTCCCAGCTGCACTCTCTTCCCAAGCAGAGTGGCCACATTACAAAGTGAGCCTTTTCTTTTTTAAAAAAAGAATGTATGTTCCAGTATTATGTGTATGGGGGGAGTGGGGGAAACACGTGAACTCAGGTTATGGGCTTAAATAAAGCCTTGTTCATTCCGGGATGCATGATGGGAAGTGGCCTGGACCACTTCTGAATCAACTTCAGAAACATTACACACAATTGACTCCAGTTTAAAAGCCATCGGGCAGAATATGTGCCGCAAATTTAAAAATAAATAAATAAAATGGGGCTTCGATTCGACGTTAAAACAAGGTTAAAACAAGGGACCAAGCCCTATGAAGATAGGTTGAGGGACTTGGGAATGTTCAGCCTGGAGAAAAGGAGGTTGAGAGGGGACATGATAGCCCTCTTTAAGTATTTGAAAGGTTGTCATTTGGAGGAGGGCAGGATGCTGTTCCCATTGGCTGCAGAGGAGAGTACACGCAGTAAAGGGTTTAAACTACAAGTACAACGATATAGGCTAGATATCAGGAAAAAAAATTTCACAGTCAGAGTAGTTCAGTGGAATAGGCTGCCCAAGGAGGTGGTGAGCTCCCCCTCACTAGCAGTCTTCAAGCAAAGGTTGGATACACACTTTTCTTGGATGCTTTAGGATGCTTAGGGCTGATCCTGCATTGAGCAGGGGGTTGGACTAGATGGCCTGTATGGCCCCTTCCAACTCTATGATTCTAAGGTAAACCTGTACTGTGGAAATGGACGGGGAATTCCTAGAAGCCTTTGCTAGATCTGTATCTGACACAGGGAGATGCCAAAGTGGGTGCTGTTCTTCCACTTCTCTCCTGCCCAGCCTTTCCTTTACATCCTCTTTTTTTTCATGGAATATAAGATATATAATGGGATACTTAGGGGCTGGGGGATTTTGTTGCTGTCCTGTTTGGCTGCCCTGTAAACTGCATCTGCATGTACTCAAGTGGGGAAATGAATACACTTATCTTGAGGCGAGATAGGAACAGGACTGTGTATATTTGTTAATTTGAAGGGAGGCCCTAATCAAGAGTACATGTATTCTCCTACATGCGTGTGGGCACGGCTACGTTACGCAGAGGAGAACAGGGCCTATCAACATATCCTTGCTGAGATCTCTTAGTCATTTGTTTTCCATTTTGAATGCTTCCACCATTTTCTTTGTAAAAAATATAATAACATTCTTAAGACCGATGAACATTCCTGTAACAAGTGATTGACAATGCGTGGTGCTCCCTACCGAGGGCAACAGTTACATAATAATAGCTGCTGTTATTTTTAGACAAAGGTACCAACTTTCAATACGAGCATTTACAATCTCGCCACCACTGAATTGCTTCCAATGCTTCTTGGTTTTGAGGTTGGGGGTTTTTTTGTTTTGTTTTTTACAATCAGGAAACATTCTGGAGGCAAATGTTTGATTTTTACAACCTGACTCTCATAGCTTAAAAGCAAGGAGTGAAGGATAAAAGAATGAGTACTGAGAATTAGACCATCTTTTTCAATACACTGCTTTCTTCTTTCTGGAACTCAAGGAGAAGAGGAGAAGGAGAAGGAGAAGGAGAAGGAGAAGGAGAAGGAGAAGGAGAAGGAGAAGGAGAAGGAGAAGAGTTGGTTCTTATATGCCATTTTTCTCTACCTGATGAAGAAGAAGAAGAGTTGGTTCTTATATGGCGTTTTTCTCTACCGAAGGTGTCTCAAAGCGGCTTACATTTGCCTTCCCTTTCTCTCCCCACAACAGACACCCTGTGAGGTGGGTGAGGCTGAGAGAGCCCTGAAATTACTGCTCAATCAGAACAGCTCTATCAGTGTTGTGGTGAGCCCAAGGTCACCCAGCTGGTTGCATGTGGGGGGAGCACGAAATCAAACCCAACTCACCAGATTAGAAGTCTGTACTCCTCACCACTCCATCAAGCTGGATTGATGTGGAGAACAGCTCCCCATCTGGAGAGGTGCTGGCCAGCTTGTGGGCCCCCACACCGCCCCTGCAGGGTACAGAGTCTTATCTCCGTACTCTGTGGGGCAGGGAGTTAAAGAGCTGGCCAGCATCTCTCCCCATCAGAAGAGGTGTTGGCTGTTTCCTTGGCCACCGCGGCGCCCCTGCAGGGCGCCGCTGCAGGGCGCAGAGTGGCTTCTCTCTGTACGCTGCGGGGATGGAAGAGTTAAAGAGCCCACCAGCACACCAAATATTTTAAAAGGCTCCTGGTGGGCAGGGCTCATTCTGGAGGCTTACAAACACCTCATGGGAAGTGCCAGCCACTCTTTATATATATATAGATAATGGTTGCAAGTCACCCTGAGTCCTCTGCCAAGGGCAACATACAAGTGGAAAAATAAAAAATAAATGATTAAAGTTTGAATGTCATTTATCCATTGATTATAAAGAACGAGGCCGTATCATATATGCGATCTGGGGAATAATTATGGCAATAGTTACTACAGTGGGTCTCTGGAAAGGGGGTCTAAAAAAAAGCAAATAAATAAAATTCTAGATCTTCTGTTTAACCTGTGCTTATACACATTTTCAAATTTACCGTGGGAGAGTTGTATCTCCCTGTTCATCACATGGCTTCTATGCAGTCCCACATTGGAGACTGTGAGGGTGAAGCCAGCTATGGAAAAGATTTCCAAAGCTTTCTAGTTGGCTAGGAGGGCCCCCTCCTCCCTGTTGCTTGCCTGCCAAAATGATCACATGACTAGGAGGAGGGACACTACTATTACCTCATTTGATAAATGGACCTCTTCTATCAGTTCCATTTTTATTGAGTTTGATATTCATCGAGAATAAATTGAATTTTTTTTTTATCTTGCTGGAAGCATTTTCCATTTCATCACATGTGTTCTCAGGATTAGATCTCCGAGGAAGACGGTGCATATTTTGTGATTTCAATGATTAACCTATGGGCTCCATGTTTTTTTTTTAACTTTGTAACTTTATAAATTGTGCACAATAAACGTCAATGTAATTTGTGTATTAATATTGGGCGGGCATCTAATCTTTCTGATTTTTTCCTCACCTTATTCTTGAGGCTGAGGAGATGTATTTCTTTCAGAAGGTTTTTGCCTTCAGCATGCATTCTAGTGAAAAATAAATTGCCATTTTTAGCTGATGTTACAGCCTCCACGGCAATCCTTTAGCTTCATTTCACTGGTCATCTCTATTGCGATTGATGGCCTGCAGGTTAATTAGAACTTCATCTCCCAATTCAGCCACTGCACAGTATGTATGTTATAAACTCTTAGCCTGAATGGGGAAAAGAATCACTCTGCCACACTTTCCCTTTAAGGTATAAATCAACAGGTCAACATGGCCCTTTTACTATCCCCTTTGAAAGGAGCTTGACTCACCCCGTCTCACAGCCCATGCTGGTAATGCATATGACAAATCTGTCCTTACATCTGGGTCAGTCTTTTGGAACTGCCCTTGTTTATGGTCAGAATTAGTGTTTGGGAGGGAGGAGGGAAGAGGCTCCAGAGAGTGGCTATGAATTCCTCAGCCCAGTAGGACAACCTTCTGTGAGGAATAACAGGCTTGCTCTCAGATTATTAAGAGTCACCTGTTGTCCCCCCTCCTTTAAATGAAGTGGTCTCAGAGTTGTGCATTTGTTCCTGTGAAAGATACCAGGTACTTTATTTATTCCACTTATTACATTTATATACCACCCTCCCCTGAGGCTTTCCATGGCATCTCCTGCTGAAAAAGTCTCTGGTAACTTCTGAACCTCTGAACTTCTAAAAAAAATCCTTTATTTTATTACTCCTCTACCGTAAGATGAGCCTCTTGTGGCAGAGAGTGGTAAGGCAGCAGACATGCAGTCTGAAAGCTCCGCCCATGAGGCTGGGAGTTCGATCCCAGCAGCCGGCTCAAGGTTGACTCAGCCTTCCATCCTTCCGAGGTCGGTAAAATGAGTACCCAGCTTGCTGGAGGGTAAACGGTAACGACCGGGGAAGGCACTGGCAAATCACCCCGTATTGAGTCTGCCAAGAAAACGCTAGAGGGCGTCACCCCAAGGGTCAGACATGACCCGGTGCTTGCACAGGGGATACCTTTACCTTTACCGTAATTTATAGAAGAGAAAGAACAAAATTATCTGATTTGCTGTCTTGTCCACCACTCCAAGATTTTCTATAATTATAATTCTTTTCATGCCTATGCCATGATTATTCAGGTTAGTACTACCCTTGAAAGAAAAAGTTTCTATATGGAACTGTTCTTGTGTGTTAAGGAGGGCACGTGAAAAGGTCTATGCTGAGACCATCTAATTGTGTGCATTATAGTATTTAAACTTTCGCTTATTTGCCATGTTCACTGACCTCTCTAACGGCATGAGGGGGAGGCAGAAGCCTCCTCCTCCCCTGCAGTGGGGTCCTGTGTTGAATTGGGGTCCTTTCAGATTGCTCTGTAGTGCTATAGTGGTTGGGAGTGTGGATTTCTAATCTGGCCAGGTTTGATTCCATGCTCCCCCCAATGCAGCCAGCTGGGTGACCTTGGGCTCGCCACAGCACTGAGAAAGCTGTTCTGACTGAGCAGTGATATCAGGGCTCTCTCAGCCTCACCCACCTCACAGGGTATCTGTTGTGGGGAGAGGAAAGGGAAGGAAACTGTAAGTCGCTTTGAGACTCCTTTGGGTAGAGAAAAGTAGCATATAAGAACCATCTCTTCTCCTTCTGTGTGGCTACAGGGAAAACAAGCTGGGCCCAGGTAACTCGGACCTGACCTATTTAAAAAGACTTGTGTAGTTTGGCCCTAAATCTTATCTGGATTGAGCTTCGGTTTATTGGTCTTCATCCAGGCATCAGTTCAGGACTTTCCCAGATCCACGCAAATGAGCCGTTAAGAAAAAACAGAGCTGGGTGTCACTCACATATTGGTGGCATCTCGCTGCATTGGGTTAAACAACATGGCGGACAAGACGGACCCAAGGCCAAGCAACAGTCCTCCAGTATCATCACAGAGTGTTAAAAGAGATGAAGGGTAGAGTTCCTCTGTGAACCAAGAAGGTTGACAGGGAGCATGCATTGAAGCAGAGTGCAGGTGAGGCAGCTGCTTTGCAATACAGCCATCTGCAGCTTTCAAAATAAATTGCAGTCCTCTTTGCTCACATCGATGCGATTGTTTCAGAGAGAGTTGTTTTGTTTTGACAAATTATTAAGCTGAATCAGTTGGGACACAGACTGCCCATATATTAACAACTTCCTAATAACATCGCAGCAGTTGCTTCCCTGATAAACACAAGTTGCTTCCGCTAGAAAACGTGAAACATCAACACGTCTCAAATTAAATTGTACACTGCAGTCTCAGCGGGACAAGTGGCTAAGACAACTAGTTTTACCAATTATTAAGGTTTCCTGTAGCAAGACACCTTTGAAGATGCACGCAAGGATGAAAGTAGGTCACCGGCATTATTCCATAATACACTGACACAAAACATTAAACTTACTGTATGATGGTAAAGAAAACAGGATTTAAAAAAAAATTCTGAATATCTGACTTATCCAGGATCAGAACAGAGATTGTGAAGGATTCAACAAGTTCCTTATAAAATTCCAGACAGTTCATCATGGCTGTTATTTTGTCAGCTGCTGTATTCAGTCTTACATCTTGCATTTCTAGACCAGCCTTTTGACTGTGGAGTAACCCCTGATATATTCCTCAGGCTTCAAGTAACCCTGGAAGTGATGCCATCTGGCCATGCCTCCCTGCCACGCCCCTGGAAGTCACATGTTCACAGGGTGCATAGTATCACTAATAAAATAAAATACTTTGTTAAATAGGTAAAGGTAAAGGTATCCCCTGTGCAAGCACTGGGTCATGTCTGACCCTTGGGGTGACGCCCTCTAGCGTTTTCATGGCAGACTCAATACGGGGTGGTTTGCCAGTGCCTTCCCCCAGTCGTTACCGTTTACCCCCCAGCAAGCTGGGTACTCATTTTACCGACCTCGGAAGGATGGAAGGCTGAGCCGACTGCTGGGATCGAACTCCCAACCTCATGGGCAGACAGCATGTCGCTGCCTTACCACTCTGCACCACAAGAGGCTCTTACTATGTTAAATAAGTTAGCTTTATTTTGTGTGTGTTGTACCCTGCCTGAGCAAACAAGGAAGCATTAATCTCTTTTCAGGTATGAATCTGCTGATGGTCCCGGGGCCCCAGGAAGCATGCCTAGTTTCAACCAAGGCCAGGGCTTTTTCAGTCCTGGTCCCTACCTGGTGGATTGAGTTCCCTGAAGAGCTGCGGTCACTGTTGGAGCTCTTGAGGTTCAGCAGGGCCTGCAAAACGGAGCTCTCAACGTTTGGTTGAGGTTGGGCATGATAAGTAACGGGGAATTTCAAATCCCCCCCCCATTTCTTGGGTATTGGACCATATAGAACCACCCTGTTGTAATCCATACCCCCAGCTACTCCAGCCCATCATATCAACTGTATTGGAGACTGGGGAGATCTTTTAGTTGTACCGCCATCTTATTGTACTTCATTGTTAGGTGTATTTTGCTGGGGTAAGATTTGGGGATTTTATTGTTGTAAGGCTTTATGTTATCATGTTTTTAAAGATAGGCAGAAGGTTGAAGCTTAGGCTCCTCCACCTAGCCTTCAAGCTGCCAGGCAAGGAAGACACCAATTCATATGTTAATGCTGCAAGAAAGTGAAGAAAGAATTTTTCTTGTGACACTAAAACCTGCAGGTAATCAGTGACCACCCAGGAAACCTGGAAGCTAGTAATTTTCCATCAGGGAAGAATCTGAGTGTTCTTACCAGGTTCAAAGAAATAACCTTTCCCCTTTATGGACACAATAAACAAAAGAGAACTTGGAGGTGACTGGGAAAGAACACTTGACTTTGAAATAGAAAAGCTGTAGGAATATGACAGACTTAAAACAAAAATCCCCTGCAACAGCCAATAAAGAAAGAGACCTAAAAGAGAAATCTCACACCTAAGATGATTCTTTTAACTCACTGTATCATCACAAAAAACACATTTGTGATACATATTATGTACAACAAGGTATGCCATACCTTACATATCTTGTAAAGAGATTCCTGCCCATCTCCTCCTGTATCTTTAAAGTAGTCATGTGCTGGGAATGTACGATGAATGTCTCGGGTAATCACACTCTCCTGGGGAGATTCCTGCAAAATGAGGAATAGCATAATATATTTAAAGTGCAAGTAAATCAGTGAGTGGAAAGTACAGTCAATGCATCATGGGAGCAAATCTTTGACAGATTCCCCACCCAACACAACTTCCACTGCCATAATCAATTGACCACCATGTCAGGATAGAATTCAGAAAATGAATGTACCAATTTAAGACGCAGGAAAAGATTAGTCATTTAATAAGATATCGAGGGCATGATTATTGCATTCATAAACACAAATATTTCAATCACTGCACTTGTATGAGGTATCTTGGAAAAACCAGGTGTCTAATTAAGATTCTGGCAAATTACTAATGCCTTCCTAAACCAAAGTAGTAAGAATTTGCAACAACAATATCAATGTTTTTAATAGGAGACAAGTATGTAATGAACAAACTATTTTGCCTAGTCTGAGAGTAAATTGGACTATGGGGTTTATCAGCCATGACAGTAATCCTAGCTAACAAGAGATCTGTTTTCATCGCAGAGAACGGCCCACAATGATGAATAAAGTCCAGATCCCTGTTATTAAACTGCCATTGGACATTGGCTCCGTGATTTCTTTTTCCAGCCAATCTAAGAAGTCAGCACCCATTGTGAGTGTAGTATTTCTAAGACATGAGATGTAGGAGAAAAGTTAATTGCTAGATTACTCTGAACATATTAAAATAAACCAGTTTGTTTTTACTGAATTAGAATGTTATTTCTAGATAGATGACAGTACTGGGATCCTAATAATAGGAATTAAAAACATAGAAGGTGAGTTCTCCTAGATTGGAATCCAGACAAGTAGTATTCATGTCACAAACCGTGGGCTAACCAGAAGAGACCCCCTCATAGAGAGCTGCTCCATACACATGTGGTGCAAAGAAATCAGTCTTTAGTGAAGGGTTCCATACGTTGAAGCGGGACAAAGTATGGCAAGAACAGCATGGTTGACAGAGACAAGCACAGATGGCCCCCTTGGGTCTATATATAGGGGAGACAGTTTAAGCGGGAGAAAAGGTTCTCATGGGGTAGGCTTTTGATCTAAAAGGCAGGAATAGAGGAGACAACCAGTCTGCTTTCTCTGCCATTCCTGGCAGTAAATTTCCAACCCCTCTGTGCGAACCAAGGTCAAAGATAGATAAGGAAGAACTCTTTGAGGAGAGTGACTCTACAGGTCATACGTGGGATGGAGGAGAGGGGGTAAGGTACAGAAAAATGGAAAGAATGTGGGGGTTAGGGAGGGGTGAAGGAGGGCCCTCGGACCCACTCTAAGCTAACACTCCCATGGAGATTGGGAGGGAGACCATGACAATTCATCAGGGGGAAATGGCAATAGTACTAAACTTAAAAATGAAAGAAAACTAAAAGGTTATTTAGGCCAATGTAGATGCAACTTTTCCCTTCTCAGAATTAGGGCTTCTTGTCTTAAGTTTTAAATGATACACATTAAACTGGAATGAAAAATATGGTGGTGGAAACTGCCACCAAGTTGCAGCTTATTTTACAGTAACCCCGGAGGGTTTTCAAGGCAAGAGGCATTCAGACGTGGTTCACCACTGCCTGCCCCGGCATAGTGACCATGGAAATCCTTGTGTCCTCCCATCCAAATACTAACTAGGATTGACCCTGCTGGCCTGCGTCACAGGCCAGGACACAAAAAATACACCATAAATTAAAAGTACATAAAGTATACTCCATCCCAAATTATTATTCTAAAATATAATATGGGATATAGATTTACACACATAAGCATGTATCATTTGCATTTATCCTACACGTTTATTAGTTGCTTTAAAAAGTACTCAAAATGACCATGGGAATGGGGAGGGGGAGGTACACAATTTTTGATCAGCTGAATAAGGGCCATGCAGGTCTTTATTTGGTAGAATTCAGAGTTTTTAAAAATTTGAACCCATATCATATTTAATCATTATTTAGTGTTACATCCTTGTTAACCATGATTAATGCTAACCATGGTTCCTTAACCAGTTCGAGAAACCACGGTTTGAAACTGAATGATTCGCAGTTAGGAGTGAATCATGATTATTACCTGTGCAGAAACAACTGAACCTTATGTAAAGGCAGAGAAATGTTTAGCAGTAAGGACACTGCAGAGGGACTGATCCCACAACTGGTTTTGGTTCCAAAGATGCATGACACATTACAGCACACTCCTACTTTGTACTAGAGATACAGGAGAAATATCAGATGAGTTGACAGGCAAATTCATATTTTTTAGTGCTACGACTGTAAGCATTCTGAGTAATTAAAATTCTGTCGTGTAATTCAGCGTATACCTAAAAATCTCAGTCTTTAATGGTAATATTTGATTGCCCATAATGGTAATATTTGATTGCCCAAACCAGGGCAGATTTTCAGTTAAGCTATTTACTGGTGCTTCCAGAAAAGGAAATAGTATACCGAAAATATATACTACATTTTACAGCATCTGAATTAATAATCTGACAAACATGATTACAAGTTTTCATATGCTGCTTCAAGGATCCCTGCACAGAAATATAATATTGCACAAACAGATGCGATCAATTTCATGTAAACATCCCCTGCTGCCCTTTGGCTTGCTATTTCAATTGCTGAGTCTTTCCCTCACGTATAGTGATCGTGCTAGAGATCAGTGAATGGTCCACAAGGCCTATTCCGCATCATTAGATTCAGATTTGGGGGAACGGGAACGACACAAAGCAGCTGCCGGCAGATAATGGCTGCCATAAGACATCAGAGGAAGCAGCTGAAATTGTGTCCTGGATCCTTTCAGTAAAACATCACCTCCTTTCCCAAATCAACATCTTGCACATTTCTAAAAGGATCCCCTTCTCCATTACATGGGCATTCAACTTGTTGTTCTACTTTCCAAGAATAGCATGACTGCTAGAACACATCCGTAAACCGCTCGAAGACGCGGCGGCCCTGCTCCTTTCCAGCCGCACACCCTTCCAACTTGGCCAGAGAGCAGGGAAGGAATCCCATGCCTCCCATTTAGCCTTCCTGCCACGAGCACGCCACCGCCGCTGACCTCCGTGACCCGAACGCCGCCGCACAACCCAGGTGAGCCGCCACCCACCGCGACCCCCCCTTCGCTTCCTAACCCCCCCCAAACCTCTCCCGCTTCCCGCCTGCTTCCCCGCACCCACCGCCAACCAACAACGGCCGCCCAACCCAACGCTCGACCCCTCCTCCATCGCCGACCGCGCCAACACCCCCCCAACACACCCCAACGACTGCGCCATGCTTCCCCCCAAAACCCTCCCCCGAACACGACCCTTTACCCCGCCACCCAACCTGCCACCCTCCCACGCGCCCCTACTGACCGTCTCGCCCATTGCCATTGACCCCTCTCCGCCATCGCCCCGTTCTCCCCCGGAAATCTCGGCGCCGCGGCCAGGCCATGCGACCCACACGGCTGCCGCGACGCTAACAAACTGAGCGACACATGTGCGGCGTTCCGCACATGCGTGTCTTCCCTCCCCAACGCTACCCCCGCCCACGCCACAAAGAAAGACCACGCATGCGCTGACTTCCGGCCATGCGCGGTTCCCCTCCGCCTCCGCCTCCCCCTACCCCAACCCCGACCGGCCGTGCCACTCCCGCTCCGCCACGCCAGCCTGACCTGTCAGCCCGACCTGCGCGACGCCAGCCTGACCTGTAAGACTCCCGCTGCACCACGCCAGCCCAACACGTCACCACACAGTGCCCTCCACCTACGCCTCCCTACTGACGCCACGCACCCTCTCGCTGCCTCCCGTTTCTTGACCATTTTTATAAATGGGCTTTATTACTAGTTTAAAATATTTCCGTACTGCCTCTCCAAACCCTTTTTAAGGCCATTTGGGGAAATATAAATACATAAAGTCATAACATAACACCCCAAAGAACATGAAAACACCAAAGCCAGTTCTCATATGTCTGAAATCAAAAACCACCCTGCAAAGGAGTCTCAAAACGGCTTACAGTCGCCTTCCCTTTCCTTTCCCCACAACAGGCACCCTGTGAGGTAGGTGAGGCTGAGAGAGCCCTGATATTACTGCTTGGAATAGCTTTATAAGGGCTGTACCGAGCCCAAGGTCACCCACCTGGATGAATGTGGAGGAGGAGCAGGGAATCAAACCCAAGTCACCAGATTACAAGCTGCTGCTCCTAACCACTACACCAAGCTGGCGCCAAAAGAATTTGCATAATACATAATTACATCATGTTTTTAAATGTGTGGTAGTGAACTGACATCTGATTAAGATCTTTTCAATCAAAAGACACCAGGTCACAGCCATTCATATTTTTGGTATACTCGTTTGATTTACATTTGTGTGATCGATGTGAAAATTAAATATATCCCTTTTTATGTGTTCTTAAATTTGTTATATTACACTAAATTCTGTGTAATAAACAGTTTGTATTTGTTAAATGTACATTATAGTTGCTCAACCTTCTTTGTTTGCATGTTTTTCAGCTTATTTTTGCTTTCCCCCTTTTCTTGATTGTTTGTTAATTTGGGCAACAACTGCATCTTTTGAACCAATAGAAGCTGGTGAAAGGCACTGTGTGCTGTAGAGGAAATCTGGCCATGCATCTGCAGAAACAGGCCTAACTGAACCCCCAACTTTTAAACCTGCTATTTAAGGGAAGACATAACTCGGTCTCTAAGTAGGCTCAACATCAACTCCTCAATCAGTTCTATCACCAACAATTGCACCTCAGTCCTTTTCCACATTCTCTGATTTATTGGTCCTGGTGCATGATTTTGGTGTGAACAGCTCTCATGTGCCCTTTAAGAACACAAATATCCACATCTGTTGTTGTCACAGACTGCTCATTTAAGGGTATTAATAAACAAGGAAAGTGGTCAGCCTAGAAAAGCAGTCCCCCGCTGTTTGCCAGGCCCTTTGCTATAGAAACTAAAGAAGGCTATACAGAAATTCCTTTTTAAGAGCATTTAGAGATTCAGTCCATCTATATAGGTAGAGAGAGTGAGTGGAAAATTAGCATACAGCCTAATGAAGATGTTTAACAGATGCACGAACCAAACAGGAATAACAAGCTTAACTTATACAGCCATCATTTGTTCAGATTTAATTCCAGGGGAAAACATAGTGGAGCAAATAAATATATCAAAATTGGAGATTGATGTGTAAGCATGCCCTTCTTAATTGTGGAATGCTGAGAGTAATTAACTGAATCCCTGTTGTTATGCTCCACATGTCTCCTCTCAAGCAGAGAGGTAACTAGCAGCATCCTCTCTTCTTCCTTTCCACTGTATGGAGGGGGTCGCTATCTGGTTTGAGAGGATCTTTAAGGGCATTCCCTGAACCAACCATCCCTGGACGCGAGTATATCAGCCTGGGATGGGACCTGGTCGAGAGCTTGGTCACCTCTGCAGCAGTGGTTTGACAATTACAGAAATCTGTGCAAATTGACACAGATAGGCTGCTAGCTTCAATAGGCTTACCATTTGCCCACTAGGTCCCTGCCCCCCATGGCTCCTAAAACTAAGCAACAAGAAGCTAGGAGGACTGCTCCAGGAGATAATAAATCTGTCCTTATCTACACCCAGTTCCAGCTCCTGATGGACGGCCAGATGGATGCTCCTCTGAGCTCGTTGGTTCAGTGCCTGGTGACAGAATGGCTCAGAGCAAGCCACCTGAAGCTGAACCCTTCAAAGATGGAGGTCCTGTGGCTAAGGAACAAAGGTCCAGATCAGAATGCTAGCTGGACAGGGTGCACCTACTGCTGCACAATTGGCCAGAAACCTGGGAGTGATTTTTTCTGGCCCTGGTTCCTGCTTTGTAGAACGAGCTCCCAGGAGAGATCAGGGTCCTGACAGAACTTTCTAAGTTCCATGGGGCCTGCAAAATAGAGGTCTTCTGCCAGGCTTACAGTTGAGGTCAGCTGACTGTGCCTCCCTCCCCCCCTTCATATCCCCCTTATTGCTTCCATATCTCCGGCAGACCAGATTTCAGTATCACTGGTTCTAACATTCTGTTCATTGTTTCAAAGGTTATTTTAAATTATTTATTGTTATGGATTATTAATTTTACTGTTTTAACGAATGGAACTGATGTCTTTGTACTCTATGTTGTACGCCACCCTGAAACAGCTAGCCGAGAAGGGCAGTACAAAAATTGAATTATAAATAATAAACTAGTATCAAAGCCCATTTTAAAAAATAGGCTTTGAAAGGGGCGGCAGGCAGGAGGGTGTGAGAGGGTAGCCGCGGCTCCCTTTGGCCCGCAAAGCAGGCCAAAGGAAGTGGAAAGTCCCCCCCGCCCACTGGCGGCGACAGGGCTTTGCAGCCCACAGGGAGGCTCCAAACTTTATCTTTGTTTTTATGCAGAGTTTTTCTATCTACATAATTCTGTACAACACAATCCTGCATATTGTGTTTACTAACAGTTATGCACATGGTGAAAAAAACTATTTGGAAGTGTCTGACTTGGCAGGGTATAATTATTTTAGTAAATATTTGAACACATTCCAAAGGATTCCCACTGCTACCTTAAACTCTGAAAATAATCTTTGGGGCTTATAGAGCTAAAAGGACAACATACATAAAAAAGAGAAGCGTGAATGTCGAAACAAGAACGTTTCAAAGCACCATCACGTACACTGGGCCCAGACCGTGTATGGCCTTAAAGGTGATTACCAGAACCCTAAGTCTGCTCTGGCAGCTAGCGCTGTTATTGAGGGATGGGCCGAATGTAGGACCTTCGAGGTGTTGCTGTGAGGATCCTGGCTGCAGCATTCTGGACTAGCTGCAGTTTCTGGATCGAGGTTAAGGGCATTTTTGTTATATCGTAAGATGCTCATGTCTGATGAGAGCTAAGTCTTATTCGAGAAGATCTGCTATGGAACGTTTTGAAAGCTTCAGTTGTTGAGCTTTAACCCAAACAAAGCATATGAGACAAATCAAGTTAGAAGTGAGATCTCTGGATTTTAAAAGTGCGTAGGAGAAAGCATGACGGGTGTGTTCAGTAGCCACTCATGGCCTATTCCCCTTTAATTTTATTCCACAGTGCCACAGTATAGAAGGGCATTTATGCTGGCTAGGCTAAACCCCTTTTCATCCATGGTTACTGAGAGCCATTAAGCTGATCTTATTTGGATACACGTTGTGAGTGTGGGACGATCATACTCCACATGAAAGCTTCCAGGGCATTCTGCACTCAACTTCATTATCTGTCTTTCTACCTACCTAACATCTATCCATCCATCTATCCAACACATTTGTATACCGCTCTCCCCTGAGGCTCAGGGCAGTTCACACTGAACGTAAAGGAACAATAAATCGAACAATACCAGTTTTTGTATCAAACAGTAATGCAGCAATGGTAATAATAATAACAGAGAATAACAATTTAACAGGATAACAATGAAACAGGTCCATGGTT
Organism: Paroedura picta; assembly: GCF_049243985.1. Lineage (NCBI taxonomy): Eukaryota > Metazoa > Chordata > Lepidosauria > Squamata > Gekkonidae > Paroedura > Paroedura picta. The sequence goes on from NC_135372.1 coordinate 39,842,994, forward strand.
CAGTTCAGGTGCACGGATTCCTGGGAGGGAGGTTCAGGGGCCTAGTGAATGCTGTTGATTCCGTTCGACCTCAACCAAATGCCTGGTGGAGGAGCTCCCGTCTGCAGGGAGTTTTAGTTCTGTTAGGGCCCTCATGTTCTCCATGAGCTCATTCCACCAGGTGGGGGCCAGGACAGAAAAGGCTCTGGCCCTGGCTGAGGTCAAGAGGACTTCCTTGGGGCCAGTTGGAGGTGGCAGAGCATAAAGCTCTTTATATCCTCCATATATTTTGTTATTGTTGTTGTTGTTTTGGGGTGGAATTGAGAAATATGTAGGTCAGTTTTTATCTTACAACTTGTATCTTTCATTGCAGAGTCTAATTCCGAGGCTATTATTCTACAGATAATAGGATCACATTATCAGTAGCAAAACTTTTGTTGGCACTAATTAAATGTAAAAGGGGATATTTAGGGTTGTCTCAGCACAATGCAGCTTATAGCCAATTGGCTGTTAAAGCAATATAATTTAACTAAATATAGTACTTGGTGCAAAAAGTTCCAGACTCGGATTTGAGCATGTCCCCAAAAAATTTCAGAGGCTTAACTAGTGGACCCAAGGGAGGCCCAGGCAAGACCTGCAGGTCACTGATGAGAGAATTCACTCTTGTGTACAAGGACCAAAACACACACAAATGCCAATGTTTTGTTGACAGGGTTAAAATAAACAGCAAATGTTTATCCAACAGGGATTATCTGGCCACAGTGCTGTATCAAATAAATTTGATTTGATTTGATATCCAACAGGGACAACTGAAGTAGAAACAAGACATTCTAACAATCTTAAATTAGAAGAAGAGTTGGTTCTTATATGCCGCTTTTCCCTACCTGAAGGAGGCTCAAAGTGCCTTACAGTCGCCTTCCCTCTCCTCTCCCCACAACAGACACCCTGTGAGGGAGGTGAGGCTGAGAGAGCCCTGATATCACTGCTCAGTCAGAACAGCTTTATCAGTGCTGTGGCGAGCCCCAGGTCACCCAGCTGGTTGCATGTGGGGGAGCGTAGAATCAAACCTGGCATGCCAGATTAGAAGTCCACACTCCTAACCACTACACCAAACTGGCTCTCCTTAATTTAGAACAAAACTTGGTATCTTGACTCTTTACTCTGCACTTAACCTCACAAACCTAACACCAGGGGAGAAGCTATGTAACACGCCGTGCAATCCCACGTAGTTACTTCACTCTAAGCCAATACATTTCCATAGGCTTAGACAAATAACTCAGGTGACAAATTTACAGCGTATTCTATGCAAAGATCAGACACTACAGCCCAAATGCCATCCTTGCTCACACCTACGTACTGTTTTAACACATACTCAGTTTTAACTGAATTGACATGAAACAAAATGTGCAGTAGTTTCCTGTTAATTCTGGATCTGAAAACTGACACCTGAAGAAGAGTTCTGCGCAGCTGAAAAGCTCTCTTCCACATTCTGAATATTAGCCTGCTCAGTCTTGTTTGATCTGTATCTGCTGAGGCTACAAAAGGCTGGTCCTAGTCGTTAATAATAATGTGCAGCTCAACAGAGAATACAAGCAACATGTTACATTTCAAAATACTTTTGCTTCGGAATTCGTTTCTAATTTCCTTCCCCGAAGAAATCGCAGCACCACAAACGGGCAAAAATGTTTAATTTGCAAGTGAAGCTTTTTTTTTTTCTGCCTTTGGAATTATTCATTATGAACAAATCTCCCAAACTGCTCGCCTCATCAATAATTGAGAGGCCAAAGGAAGAAGACTTGACACGGAATCATATAGCACATACAACGGAATAATATAACCCATCTCTGTGAAATAAGGGCATGATATTAATAGAACTCTCAGACTGTAATGGACACATTTAAGGTCACGCTGTAACGCAGTCAACCCGCAGAATCTTTTATTGAACATTCAAAACATGTAAAACCAATTTCAATCTGAACTAGGAATGTGGGGGGTGGGGGGATCAATATTTTCCAGGTCTGATTCATGAATCCTAATACTCAGATTCAGGATTTCTCAGAGATGATTTCAGCTCTGTTTTACCCTGTGGGGACCATTATTGTCAATGGTTCCCACTGGGTAGAATGGAGAATTTATTTCAGGGTATCTGGGGTTCTGGGGAGGAGCTGTTCTTTTTAGGTTGAAACACCAAATTTGCAACATAGCTGCTGGTGCCTCTTCTCAAAACAACAACACTTCCAAGTTTCAAAAACATTGGACCGCAGTGTCCAATTCTATCGGTCCCCAAAGAAGGTATCTGCTTTCTCCATAGACTTCAATGGAGGGGAAAACAGTGTCTAAAGAGGTCACAGTCTCTGTAAATGCTTTCTCCAAGGTGCAAATGAAAAGTAGAGCTGTGCAAAGCAAAATTGACTTTTTCAGTTTGGTTGATTGGATCTGAAAAGGTCTGGTATTTCTGAAAAATTATGGGTCTGAATATTAGTATGGTAACTGAATCCAGGATTTTTTGACACCCCCAAATTATTTTGGGTCCCATAGACCTGACAAAGAAAAAAAAAACAGATTTAAAGAAGCCAGCCAGCCCTTGGAGCTGCCTTGGCTTCTCCTGCAATGTGGGTTAAACTGCCAAAGGAAAAGTTGTCCCAAGGATCTGCATGTGGCAGGCAGGTCTTTCACTGCCACACATAGACCAGAGATGATCAGCTGCAATAGAGAGAGCTGAGAACTCCACACTGAATATCCTCCAATGAAAGCTTTCGTTCAGGCTGAGCTATAACGGTTGCCAATCAGGTCAGAGAATCTGTAATCGATTTAAATAATACCTGAAAAATACTGGTAAAGTTTGGTTTAGCCAAATGCATGCTCTAGGGGCATTTAAAGGACTCACAGTCCCTTTAAACACCTTTTCCAAGTGGCAAGTTCTCCTAGTAGGTATTGAAAGGAACTGCAATCCCTTTAAATGCCCTTTAACTTTAACTAGTGGGCAAGTCTCAAAAAATCCCATATATTTTTTGAGGTTTTTCCAGCTAAGCCATTCCTGAGAACTGAGAAAATACCCAAATCTATATCTGACTGAAAGAATAGCCAGACAATACCAATAAGATATTTTAATATATTTTCAGCTTATTATAGCCAAATGCACACCCCTAGCCTCGACCCCAGTCTGTTCATTTCCATCTCAGCATGATCTCCCTTTGGAAAGCCATTCTGAAAAAATTCAACAGAATCTACAAAAATTATTTTTAAAAAACTGAGCACTGATTTTTATTTCATACAAGCTATGCTATTATCCATAAATTTGGAAACAGGAAATGATACCGGAAATCTAACTTGATAATCAGATGATACTGAGAGAAGTTGCTCAGGGACTATACATACAACCTCTCCTGGAAGGTGTTGAACTCTCCCTGGAAGATCAGCTTCATAACTTGGGTAGCTACCAGATTTTGGTCTATGACTAGAGGATAAGGTCTTCTCCATGGCCTACATAACCTCTTATCATCTCCAGATAGTTCAAAAAGTGTGATCTAGCAACAGCAATCTATACTTTGATCACATCCAAGTTAGATTCTTGTTGTGTGCTCCACGTGAGGCTGCCTTTGGAATCAATTCAGAAACATCAATTGATTGAAAATGCAGCAGCAAGGCTACTGTCAAGTGCAGTAATAGTTTCTACCCTTTTCATCACCCAGCTCAGAACTATCAAATATGAATGGCTGAATGGAATGATGGAGTGAGAGAGGAAAAATGAACCCAAGAGTTTTAACAGTCAATGTCTAACCTAAAAAAGGAAAGTTGAGTTTCGGAGGAAGAAGGGACAGGAGGTATCTTGGGCAGGCAACTAGTCCAAGAGTGATAAAGCATGGGCTGGGAAACAAAGGCCCTGCACATCAGCAGGGCTAATCCCCACTTATGCATGACGCCAGCACCGTTCAAGCCCCCTCCAGGCCCTGTCCCACATTACGGCCTCTGGTGGCCCACGGCAAAGAAACACGGATTCTTCCACATTTCCTTCCTTGCCGTGGCGGCCATCAGAGACCCAGCCGGGCCGGGCCCATGCATAGGGAAGAGCCCTCCCCACCCAACTACAGTGTCCTTACAGGGACACAAAATGCCCCGTTCAGCTTTGCAGTGCTGTGGAGCCAAACAGGGCATTCTTACACCCCCACAATGTTGGGATAGCAGTATGCTCCTCTCCCACCATCATGCGGTGGGACCAGCATGCCCCCACCCCCCTGCTGCTGCTGCCGCACAACACAACAGGACTCACCTGCCTTGAAGTTGTGTGTTCACACACACAGCTCCGGGTCAGACAGTGTGCGCCGGGGAATTTCTTCCCCTGTGCATACATGAAAAGCAGCAGGGCTAGGAATCGGCAGAGGCCCGGCATAGCCATGCATAATCAGCCCAACAGAGACTTTAGAGAATTATTTTGGCTGGCAGACTTTGGGTGTTGTTCCTACATAAAACCAGTAAAGTGTTAAAGCTTGTCTGGTTGTTGTTTCTAAGCCTGAGACTCTTAAAGCACTTATTTTGTAACTATTAAGAACAAAGCGCCTCCCAGCTGTGGTAACTTGTGTCACCTAATATACTAGAGTGGGAAGGCACTAGATGTCATGCTTACCAAGTTAATAAAAATTGTTTGTGACTCTTGACTCCTATACTCTCACCCACACATAGCAAACTCTACAGGATCCAAGCGAAAAGGGGTTCCTGATTGGAATCGAGTGTAATATCTGCTTAAGAATGAAGGAGTCCTGTGTGCAAAAAGAAAAACAAAAGAAAAAGAAATCAACTTTGCCTTGGAAGGTGTGGGTGGTGAGGTCCTTCACAACCTTCCAGTCTGAAGGACTTGTTCCATTGTAAAAAAATGAATAAAAATATAGAGACGAGAAAGACCTGGATCAGGAGGTGGGCACAGGGATCATGCCACCCCTCTGCTGAAAGTTCTGCACTGGTTACTCACCTGTTTCTGAGCACAATTCAAGGAGCTGTTGTTGTTTTTTTAACCTTTAAGCCCCTACATGGCTTGAGGCCAGGGTACCAGAAGGACCATCTCATCCCTTACTCTCCATCATGACAGCTGAGATCTGTTTCTCAAGCCCTTCTCTCTTTGCCCCCCACCATGCCTTTAGAATGCCCTCTCCAATAAGGTTTGCCTAGCACCTATTGTAATCTTTGTTTAGTTGTATGTTGTATGTAAAATATGGGTGAAATGTTTACCATAGAGTCTTTTGTTCGTTACTAAAATTAAAGTACAACTTTTTACACATGCTTTTAATTAGGGGGGTGGGTTATCTTATCTTTTTAACAGTCTGCTCCTGTTTTTATGCGACTTACATCTAATGGTTTGGAACTTTTTATACTGTGGTTTTTAACTGTAATACTCCTTGAAAAGGACTCTGAACACATAACATTCAAATATACTTAATTAATGTTATGGAGTTCACCAGTATTGGCAGTCAACTTGCCCAAACCTAGCTTATGAATGTATTAAAAACCTTATAAATCTTAACACATAACACTCATTGCCAATTTTTATTAACATCTTCTGTAATTAAGAATGTAAGTTAGCACTCTTAAGCTGCCCCCCCCCCAAAAAGAATTTCAGCATGAATCCTGATTAAAAATTCTAGGCCCTTCCAAATCACTGAGCAGTAGAAGCTAAATATTGCCATCTGGGTTTTGCAGCACTCAAACCAACTCATTTACCTTAACAGTTTAAGCTCATAGCAAATATTTTTACTGCCCATGTTGTCATTAAATATCTGCATCCAAATATATTGCCTCAATGGCTTACAAGTTGACTGTAAACAAGAAAAACAGAGCGAAAACAAAGAGAATCAACCCTCTGACAATCCACTTTTCTCCAAAGCTAGATGCACGACATAAAATATCAAACCTGAAGTTAACTGGCTGATTGCAAATTGTATATACTACATATGGAAAATGTAATACATTAACAGGCGATACATGGCAGAAAGCGTTAGTAAAAACCAGGGGTAGTCAAACTGCGGCCCTCCAGATGTCCGTGGACTACTTTTCCCATGAGCCGCAGTTTGACTACCCCCAGTAAAAACTGAAGATGTGGAACAGACGCATCGCTAATTAGCAGACTACAAAATTGTCTCTTCTTTCAGAAAACTTGTCACAATCCATGGAATTATTTATTCACTTAACCAAAGGTATCATATACACGGTATTGTTTCCCAAATGAAGAGTGTTAACTCTTATAGATTTGTTTTGCTTGTTCAGAAACAAAAATCCGAGACAGGTATTCTAAAATGGTGACATTTACGTGGAACAGCTTTTGAAAAGGCAACCCACTTAGCTTTCTCTCCATAATTAAAAACCTTCCACAGCAAAATATTCAAGCACTAATACAGCTATCATTAGGACGACTTAAAATGTGTCTCTGCTTCCATTTTTTCCCTGCAGCTAAATGAACATAAGACTTTCATCCACAGTTCACATACAACTTAAAATTATTTGAATTAAGCCAGGTAACAGAGGTAGCCACGTAAACTCAAACCAGTTCTCTAGAGAGGCATTGCAGAATTGTTCTAAGTCAGTGGTTCTCAACCTTCCTAATGCCATGACCCTTTAATATAGTTCCTCATGTTGTGTGCACGGCAGCTGCACACAAATGCGCACGTGCAGTTGCCACACATGTGCATTTTCGCCACCAGGGGGCGCTAACGTGCACGCGCGGCAACTGAGCGTGCACTTTTGCGTTGCCAGCATGCCAGGCCTGCCTCATCCCCGAGCTTCTCGCTGTGGGAGGGGAAGGCAGGAGCAGCGGCCGGCGGCCTGGTACCGTGGCCTTAGCGGACCGATACCGGGCCGCAGACCGGGGGTTGATGACCCCCGCCCTATATGACTAAGAAGAGCCAAATGAGCATCCATGTTGCATCCTTGAATTAGTACTCTATGTCCAACCTATCACTTCTTCATCCTTGAAAGGATCAGGTAACCATTTGCCTAAAGTCCCAAAAGGATACACTCATGCTACAAATACAACAAGTTCTCAAATGGGAACTTGGCTGCCTTCCCCTTGCCAATGCAAACTCTGTACCCCCAAAATTTCTACTGAAGGTCAAAGAAAGGTAGGTGAATAAATACAATAGCCATCACATGCTGTATCTTACATTGTTCCCATTGTCCAATTTACCTTCGGACAAAGCTGTGGGGGTAACAGGGACTTCAATGGAAAGAGAAAGGCGACCAAAGAATGTTCTACAAGCAGGGGATTTGTGAGCTCCAAAACCGTTTACGTACTGGAGGTTTTATGCCGGGCTGCAGGCTGTAGTCATAACACGTTGCCTCACCTCTTCCTGCACCCACATGGGGGAGCGTTTGGCCCAGTGCACCTCATCCACCCCCGATTTGTGCTTTTGCACAGGAGCTGGAGCAGTGAAGTTCCCAGTGCATAAACGGTCCAACTAGAGCACACAATGATTGACATCAATGAAAGACCCATACAGTTATAATGCTCTGCCCTTATTACTGAACCCAATTTATTCACTTCACTTTCAACAGAAGTTTCCAAACAACTAATCAGGTTCTGCTCCAGGTTGAGATCTAGATGGAGATGGAAAGAATCTTCTTCCTCTTCCTTCATTATGTAAGGAATGAATAAAGGAGTAAAGCCTGGGCCCTGTCTACCATGTTGGGGGGAAAAAACGGTAAAAGATAACATGTGCTTCTCTAAATAAATGCTTTCTTCCATTTCCATCCATGGTGAAGATTCCAGTGAAACTACGTGGGTATGACTTTCAAGCATGTCGGACCTCAACAAGGGCCAGAGCCTTCTCGTCCCTGAGGAGATCAGAGCCCTGCCCGAACTTCCATAGTTCTGCAGGGCCTGCAAGAGGGAGCTCTTCCACCAGGCATTCACTTGAGGCCAACCAACTCAGAACACCTACTGGTCCCCCCAGACGCCCACCCATGACTCTCCCAATGTTACTGTGAATTGTTATTTATATTATAAATGTGGTTTTGTAATCTTTTGATGCTTTATTGAAAGTTGTTTTGATGTTATAGTCTGTATAATGTTCCATGTAAGTTATATAATGTTCAGTGTAAACCTCAACAGAGCTGCAAAGAAATGGGCGGTATAGAAATATAAATAAATGAATGAATGAATGAATGACTAAATGAATGAATGAATGAATGAATGAATGAATAAATAAATAAATAAATAAATATGTGGAAATGTGAATTGGTTACAATACCACAGTCCAATTAGTATCAGGCACTAGGCACAACACTGCTATTCACAGCCCATTGATCCGCTACAAAGCTCAGTTCAAGGTTCTGGTCACCACCTACAAAGTATCTAAGATTTTTTTTTTTTTTGCTGTCCAAAGAAATGAGAAGTAACCTCTGGGCCAGTTAACCTCAAAACAATATCATTAAGGACAAAATTTTAAAAGGATGGGGGCCAAGACACGACCCAGCTTAATACCCCTAAGTATTGGAATGGAATCCATTATAGATCCAGCCCTACCTATGGCATAAGTGTTGGTATGGATTTCCCATAACAGGAATAGTAAGCATTCGTCAATATTTGTTTAGCTAATTCTGCCCAAAGGCATACCCTGTAGGTTTAAACAGATTGCTGTGCCAGTTAGATTACTATAAAAAAAGAGGCTCTAAATATAAATTACAATAAGATCGCTCATCCACTGTAACCTGCCACCCCCTTGAGCCTTCACAGAATCAGCCTCTCCAACAAATGGCTATCCAGCATCTGTTTAAAAATTTCCAAAGATGGAGAACCCACAACCTCCCAAGGAAGCCTGTTCCACTGAGAAACCGCTCTAACTGTCAGGAACTTCTTCCGGATGTTTAGATAGAATTTCTGTTGAATTAATTTCATCCCATTGGTTCTGGTCTGTCCCTCGGGGGCAAGAGAGAACAACTCTGCTCCATCCTCTGTATGGCACCCTTTTAAATACTTGAAGATGGTTATCAGATCCCCTCTCAGTCATCTCTCCAAGCTAAACAGACCAAGATCCCCCAATCTTTCCTCATACGTCTTGGTCTCTAAACTCCTCACCATCTTTGTTGCCCTCCTCTGGCCACGTTCCAGTTTGTCTACATCCCTCTTCAACTGGGGTGCCCAAAACTGAACACAGTACTCCAAGTGAGGCTGAACCAGAGCAGATTATGTAATCATATTCCGACTACATTATTGCTGGTTGTATTATCCTGTCTGCTACTGCTGGTTTATGTCCTGTAATCTGCCTTGGTCTATGTATAAAATAATTAAAATAAAAATAGACACTACACTCCTGATTTCTTTTGAGGAAACGTAGTTCATTTTCAAAAATGGATGCACCTGCCTCACAAATTCATCTCTCATTGCACAGGGTTTATAATATTTGGCAGGGGAGTAAATGCATGCCAGCTAGTAATACAAATATGTAACCTATACTTCAGCGACGATACTGCTCGACAGAACTTGAGGTGCAGCCTTTGCCAAAAATCCTTCCTCCGTCATCACCTTGTGCAAAGCATCCCTCCTCACTGGGACTGTTTCACATTCCTCTGCAAGAAGGGAAAGTGCTTGCAAAAGCGCAGGTGTAATGGAATAAACAAACATTGTTAACTAGTTGAAGCACACTGTGAATGCAGAGGTGCACCTGCTTGTATATCCCAGTGAGAATAGAGAGGTGCAGGTGGAAAACACTTGAATTTGCATATGCATCTCTGCTCCATACATCGAATGGGGGTTCTATGCCTTCTTGAACAGGATTGGGAACACTGACGCATTTTTCCTGCCAAGGAAGAGACATTTCACTATTCTATGTCTTCCTATGCAGATGAAGGGTAACAAGAGGGCTTCATCTGCCCATGCGATGTAATCAAAAGAAACAGGAAACCTTGTGGAAAATTCAACAAGAGACAAATAAACTCACCGCAAAGAAATGTAAAATGCCAAAAAACTTATACAATTGGAAAAGTTGTACTAGAGAGATATGCCGTATTGTCATCTTAACTGGTAACCCATGTAGGAACCTTTTGGTCCTTGAATTCTGGCTGGAGAGTAAAGCTTTCTAAATACCAGTTCGTGGCTCTGACAACCAGCAAAGTGTGTGTTTATTCCTCTTCCTCTACATAAATTGTATTCGACTTCCTACCAAAAGAAAAGTCTTAGTCAGCTGTTTGCTCCCCGGCAGAAGCTGTTTGCGAAACAGGCTGAGCTCCTGGGTCCTGTTGGGATTGTCCTTGACTATTCACAGAGTGGGAGTTACTGTTGTTGATCATTTGTATTGCACATTGGAGCCTCTCATGGCGCAGAGGGGTAAGCAGCAGAAATGCTGTCTGAAGCTGTCTGTCCATGAGGTTGGGAGTTCAATCCCAGCAGCTGGTTCAAGGTCGACTCAGCCTTCCGAGGTCGGTAAAATGAGTACCCAGCTTGCTGGGGGGTAAAACAGTAATGACTGGGGAAGGCACTGGCAAACCACCCTGTATTGAGTCTGCCATGAAAATGCTAGAGGGCATCACCCCAAGGGTCAGACATGACTCGTTGCTTGCATAGGGGGTACCTTTACCTTTACTGCACATGATCTTTGAGTCTTTGTAAAGAATATAGATTGTTAATTGTATACCTTTTGTATACCTTTTTCAATTATTCGTACAACTTTTCCAATTGTATAAGTATTCTGGCTTTTTACATTTCTTTGTGGTGAGTTTATTTATCTCACGTGATGTAATCAGGCAGCAAAATCTGATTCGCTACAAATGTTACATCATCACATTGACTCCGTATTTCTACTATGGCTGGAATCTCACAGTATGGAAACCCTTACGAATGCACTGAAACAACCACCCAATAGAACTTTTGGGTGTATGAAAAATTCACAAGAGGCCAGTGAGGGAAGAAACCTCAAGGGGCAGGGGGAAGTTCCTGCATCCCAGAAAGCCCATTCTGCCTCTAAAATATATGATCCCACAAAACCTTGTACAGGATGATTTCCTTTCTTCCTATATCTGAATGCAGGTTAGATCCAAGGGAAAAAAAATCCCCCATTCCACCTTTTTAGATTTCTACAATGTGGTGCAATCAAAATTCGATAGAACTGTGTTGTTACGGAGGTTGAATTCCTACAGAACGGTACACTCTTCAAACTTAACCGTGAATAGTGTTGCTTGGCTGAACATAAAGGCTGATAAGAGAACAACAGAAGTGAAAGGCATGTGAGAAATGTCCCCCAAATAAATTTAGTGCATAGATATATAGGCCTGTTTCCCTATTCTCAATTTCTGAGACCAGAAATGCACAATGGGTATTTAAGTGGATTTCCTCCCCCCCCCCCCCGGTCCCTTGAGCTACTGAAAGCATCCCTGATAACCCATTCAGCAGCACTTGCCTCAAGCATTTTGGTATGAGCTATAAATATAGCATTCTGCCATCTGCTTTTCTATTCCAGTGCTGGCATTGTGTTCACAGTTCAGCAGTGCCAGGCCTGGTGCTGTGTAGCCAGCCAGCAGCAACAGACAATAAAAGTGCAAGACAGGGATAATGAGGTGAAATAGTAGAACTCCAACCACTATAATTAACAGCTGCTTTGATATTCACCAGGATATATATATATTTTTAATCCCTCTGCATTGTCAGAACATCAACCCTGAAAACTAAATTTAATAACCTGATCTAAAAAGGGTTTCTAATGCACCTGTGACCAGTCAGGATCTACGGACTGTGTATTGTACAATAACTGAACAAGCAGAGCTAGCAATTTCAGGGGGCTAGGTTCTTGATTACAGTGCTGCAAACTGAGAGCCCATGAGGCACTGGGGAGGGTGTCCTGCTGGGAAATTGTCCCCCAAACTCCAACCTTCCTTCTCCAGAATACTCATTATTAAGGATTCAAGCAGACCATTCCACGGCCTGCTCTGCTCTCTTTCTCCCACTTTTAATGCAAATGACTTCAGCATTCTATGCTTCCTGGAGAGGAATGAACATGCTCAGTCCTCGCTGGGCTTTCCAAAGGGAGGTTTAAAAAAAAAATTAGAAACCAAATTCATTCCGCATACATAACATACTTAGCAGTCCCACAAGTATGTATGCATCAACAACGGATAAACTGTAGAGTTGCTGCCATCATGACTGGCCATTTGAGCGTCAAGTCGTTATTGGCGGGAAGAACAAAGGGATCCACAAGGAATCACACACAGAACTCCCACACCTCAGATCTCTTTCGATGTACTCCGTACATTCTCTGAGGACTTCACATATCACTTTGCCTACCACCATCTGGTTTCTTTCTCCTTTGCTTCTAAACCAGTGGTTCTCAACCTTGGTGCCCCAACCCCAAGTTGGGTCACCTAGCCCCTTCCATGGGGTCGCAAGACAGGTCGGTGGTGGTGGTGGCAGTGGGCAGCGGCCAGCAGCAGCAGCAGGCAGTGGCAGGCGGTGGTGGAGCCATGTCACTGGCCGCCTCCATACTGCCTCCAGATTGTTTAGGATGGTTTAGGATGGTTAGGGCTGATCCTGCGTTGAGCAGGGGGTTGGACTAGATGGCCTGTATGGCCCCTTCCAACTCTATGATTCTATGATTCTATGATGATTGTTGAGTGCCTGCACACCACCGTCGGGGTCATGGCATTATGGCGGTTGAGAACCGCTGCTCTAAACCCGTCTAAAAATTCCATGCCTCCTAAAGTCTGCTCAGTCTGCTCAGTGTATATGTATGCCATCAAGTTGCTTCTGACTTATGGCATACTCCTGAAGTAACCTCAGTATAGCCAGCATGGTGGTGTGGTTAAGAGTGGTGGCTTCTAATCTAGCGAGTCAGGTTTGATTCCCCACTCCTCCACATGCAGCCAACTGGGTCTTCTTCTTTTCCCGCTGCTTTCCACTTTTCCTAGGCTTATTGTCTTTCCCAGTGACTCTTGCCTTCTCATGGTTAGACCGAGGTAAGACAGCCTCAGTTTCCTCATTTTAGCTTCTACAGAGTGCCCAGGCTTGATGTGATTTAGAACCCACTTATTTGGCTTTTTGGTGGTCCATGGTACTTGCAAAATTCTCCTCCCAAACCACATTTCGGATGAGTCAGATTTCTTCCTGTCAGCTTTCTTCATTGGATATATTTTTTTAAAGGCTAAAGCAGATGGTGTAAAGGCCTTGGCCTTGTTTTTTTAATATCTTGTGACTGGGGCAGTTCCTTATTTTCCAGTTTTCTTCACCGTCCAGTTTTCACAACTACACATAGTAAAAGTGAATACTAAGGCATGAAGCAACTTGATCTTGGGTTTTTTGTTTGTTTTGTTTTTAATTCTGGATCCTTCATGGCTACCCTTCTGGATCTCAGTCTCTGTGCACACGCCAGTGAAAGGCAGTTGCACCTTCTTTTGTCATTTTATATATTTTATATAATAGTAATGTGCATTATTATATATATTTATTTTATATAAGGAAAGTAGAGGTCATTCAGACTACTCTTCCAAAGCAGAGTTGAAGAATTTCAGGTGAAAAAACAGTTGTTCTACTAGGACTGTCTGCTCTGGCTTCCTAGAGATTTGGGGGTAGAGCCTGTGGAGGGCAGCATATGGAGGAAGAGAAAGAGCTCAGAGGGCCGTAATCCCATAGAGTCCATCCCTTGAAGCAGCCATTTCCTCCAGAGATACTGATCTCTTCAGACTGGAGATCAGTTCTGGGAGAACTCCAGTTTCCACCTGGAGGATGGTGACCTTAATTGTTCTAGACACTGTCACAGTAAAGAAAAAAAGCCAAGGTAAACTTACAATAAGGAAAGATGTTGGCTTGAAATTAGAGGAGATGGAGTTGGCTGCTACAAATCAAGAGAGCAACTTGTATAAATGGAGAGAGAGAGTCTTCAAATCTAAAACCTCCTTCGTGCACAGAATGTCAGCCTCAGAGAAAAGGCCAACAAATAAATATTTCTTTTTTTAGGTTCCATTTGTAAAAAAAGATATTGTAACCAGCCATTTTTACTTCATCTTTAATAGAATCAGGTCTGATTTCCACCAGTAAAAGCAAGGAATAAGCTAACACAATGCTGATATGGCAGAACGGACTGCACTATTTCAGAAGGAAGGTGCACATTCATGGAGATTTATATTTTTAATGCTCTCGTGTGTTTAAAAAAAGCTCTGTACAAAGATACTTTAGATGGACTGAACCTACAGTGTTCTCTTTTTCCTCTTGGATAATAAGCAAAAACCTCTTTAAAAAGAAATCCTTCCTTCCTGCCTACACTCTTCTGACTTACAGCGTTTCCAAAAAAGCTTCACAATTAACCAAGCACAAAGCCTCTTGTATTACCTGGGTAGCAGCATTAGCATAATGTGCTGCAGCGTATTCTACATGCTACCCTTTTTAATTAGCTATTTTGAGTCTGACCTAATTCTAGACCTCGAGCTCACTTCCAGCTGTTTCAGATGCATTCCCTTTCCTGGAAACCTCTAATTGATTGTGTGGTTAGAACATCAATGTAACTGGCTTTTAAATGCTATGTCAGGGTGTGCCATCAGAAACAAAGGACCCAGAAAACAGGAAGAAAATATTTTAAAACATATTTTAAAACTAGGACGAGTTCTGGACACTGCAGTGTGGGGCGGACAACCTGAACGAAATTTTGTTTTACAGCAGCAAAAGAAGCCCTGCTCAAAAATATTAACAAATCAAAACGAGTCCAGAAAGAATATCGGGAATGTCATGTGGCATTAATTCATATAAAATCATGCAGAGCTCTGGCATTTCTCAATATCCACAGCATGCTCCCTGAGACACTGGAAGCAAAAGATCCCTCTGTGTAAAACCGCTACAAATCTGCAGCAGCCCAAATGACCTAATTTGATCGATCCCAATTATCACGTCTTTTTGTCAAGAGAATATTACCCAGCCGAAGCATGCAAAGCCAACTCAGGCAAATTATGATCCACTGCAAGGATAGGAAACATCCAGGGGTGTGTCAGGATAAAATTTTCCATATTTTCACATGTGCTTGTTAAGGCAGTAGGTTTCAGGCCTCAAGGGGTGAACTTGAGGCTCAGCATGAAAAGGCTTTGATTAATGAAGTCAGTAAATAAATAAATGAGGCAACGGATGCTGCAAACTGTGTTTTCTACAATGTCGAGGAGGCCTTTCACACTTGAGAAACAATCTGTGCCACGCTGGGAGGTATAGCAAGAACCCTAAGACAAGCTGCCCTATAAAGTCAATTTTAGCAAAAATGGAAGCTGGCCAATCCCATACACTTTGAGACATGACTTTAAAAGTGTGTGCCCTTTGCAGTTCTACTCTTTAGATTTCCTTAACCTCATGAAAATTAAAGATTTACTTGTGGTGGTGAGAAATGCCATCACGTCTCAGCCAACTTATGGTGGCTCCATGGAGTTTTCAAGACAAGAGATGAACAGACGGGGTTTGCCATTACCTGCCTCTGTCTAGCAACCCTGGACTTTTTGGGTGGTCTTCCATTCAATTGCTAACCAGGGCGTATCCCCCTTAGCCTCTCAGATTTGTACACAATGAAAACAAAGGTTTGTACACAATGAAAACAAAGATTTTAAAGAATCAAAGTGGCTCTGTTACTTCCCTCTGATTAAACATACTTAGTCGCATAATGGTTAGAATATCATTCTAGGACACAGGAGACCTTATTCAAATACTTATTCCACGATGAAGCTCTCAAAGTGACCTTGAGCCTGTCTCCCCCTCTCTCTGCCTAACTGTTCTGCTAAGGACAGAATGGCGGGGAGGGGGTGTGGGGGAGAAGATAAATCAGTTTAATGTTTCTTCAGAACCATTTAGATTCTGCATGCCACCTCTCCAGGGTACCTGGCCAACGTGGCTTAAAAAAATAAAATATTAAGAGTTCTTTATTAATATACAGCATTAAAAGCCTGGCTAGAGCACAACACACTGACCTGCTAAGAGGGAATTAAAGAGTTACCTGCTGAAAGCGCTATAAAAATGGTGCAAAAACCAACAAATCATAGTTTGTTCTCTTCCCTCCAACCCTGGAACAAACCGATTTGGAGCAAAGAGAGCAATTAATTCCTGATTTAAGCTTAGAATTTTCTAATGCAATTGTTTGTATGTGTGTAGTGAAAATATTTGATTCTTTGGCTCCATGCAGGGGAACGAAAGAGAGACAAGATACATGACTAATGCTCCCACAGATTCATTTGTGTTGTGACAAACCATGGTTTGTTATAAGAACCACCAGGACACACCAGGTTTCTAATCACTGTCCCTTTGCCTTTTTTTCAACTATCTCAACAGCAATCAAAATCACCAGCTAACTAGCCTGATGCATTCAGGATCCCGTGTCCGGTATGTTTTGGCACAGAATAAGCCACCAGAATACGTCCGCCAAGATCTGTGGGTAGACCACAGGGCCTTAGAACCGTGCCACACCATAATTTCAGTGGGGTTTTTAGAAAGAGTCATTCGTGGAGAGCCCCTGTGTGCAAAGCAGTTAAAGAGCAGCATTTATCATTATTATTCATGCCTTAATTACCTTTCTCCCACACCATCTGAGGCCAGCTATTTTTAAAGAACTCCTCTCTACAGTAACGCTGTAATTACCTTCCCCCAAAATAGATTGTGCTCAGCTCTTCTTATACAACTCGGCACATTTAAATTTACAAATATATCTCTATGGAGAACTCATTACGTTATTTATCTCACACAAGCGAACTCAAAATACACACAAACACTTAGAGAGCATCTGGGAAGATTTAAGTAATCAGGATCGTGGATTTAGATAAAAACAATTTTTTTTAAAGAATTTAAAACTATTTGACACATATACTGCAAACAGCAGAACAATCTGTTTGCTGCGGCTTGCACACTGGCAAGTTACATAGTCCCCTTTTAGAAACTTTCATCAGTTTATGTTTATTGTTTATTGATATATGATGCAGATATCATGCTGTCCGTTGAAGTGGTGATTTTAACAGGGAGCCATATGTATGGCAATTACTTTCTTTGGAGACCCAGAGGAAGAGGTAGGAAGCTTGTAGCCAGTGATGGTCCAGACCAGGGGTAGTCAAACTGCGGCCCTCCAGATGTCCATGGACTACAATTCCCAGGAGCTTGCAGGTGACAGGAGTTTGCAGGTGACACAGAATTGGGGGGACTGGCAAATACTCCAGAAGATAGAGACAGAGTTCAACGAGATCTGAACACAATGGAAAAATGGGCAAATGAGAACAAGATGCAATTTAATAAAGATAAGTGTAAAGTTCTGCATCTGGGTCAGAAAAATGAAAAGCATACCTACTGGATGGGGGATACGCTTCTAGGTAACACTGTGTGTGAACGAGACCTTGGGGTACTTGTGGATTGTAAACTAAACATGAGCAGGTAGTGTGATGCAGCGGTAAAAAAGGCAAATGCCATTTTGGGCTGTATCAACAGGGGCATCACATCAAAATCACAAGATGTCATAGTCTCATTGTATACGGCACTGGTCAGACCACACCTGGAGTACTGTGTGCAGTTCTGGAGGCCTCAGTTCAAGAAGGACGTAGATAAAATTGAAAGGGTACAGAGGAGAGCGACGAAGATGATCTGGGGCCAAGAGACCAAGCCCTATGAAGATAGGTTGAGGGACTTGGGAATATTCAGCCTGGAGAAAAGGAGGTTGAAAGAGGACATGATAGCCCTCTTTAAGTATTTGAAAGGTTGTCACTTGGAGGAGGGCAGGATGCTGTTTCCGTTGGCTGCAGAGGAGAGGACACGCAATAATGGGTTTAAACTACAAGGACAACGATATAGGCTAGATATCAGGAAAAAAAATTTCAGTCAGAGGTGGTGAGCTCCCCCTCACTGGCAGTCTTCAAGCAAAGGTTGGATACACACTTTTCTTGGATGCTTTAGGATGCTTAGGGCTGATCTTGCGTTAAGCAGGAGGTTGGACTAGGTGGCCTGTATGGCCCCTTCCAACTCTATGATTCTATGATTCTATGAATATTTGTGCACAAAGCATGGCTCTTGGAAGTGGCATTCAAAAGCACAATGCATCTATGAATTCATGAATTCATGCATAGGCATTTCAACAGATAAGTTTGAATTTTAAAAAAAAATTAGCAGTCATCGCGGGACCTTTAAACTGCTTCAAAATATGGAGGAAGGGGATTGATTGCCTGGATTGATTGACAGGCGGAAGCGTGACACATATAAGGTATGCTGATCTCTTCTGCCTTTTCCAGCAGCACATGAAGAGGGTAAGACGTGTGAAAAGACGGCAGACAAAGGCGAGACAAAAAAAAATGATGAAGGCCTGGGAGGTGCAATATTATTTTGCACTTTGCCATTCCGTGGGCATGACGCTATTTTAGCTAATGTGCAGAAATTCCCTAAATCTTCAACAGGAATCTAAAAAGCTTTGACAGAACACAGCTAGAACAGCCTGTGTAGAGAAAAGTTCCCACTATCCATTCCAGATACCTTCACTATACAATCTCTCTCTCTCTCTCTCTCTCTCCCTCTCTCTTTCTCAATGGCAGATACATTGTAGTAATCTAATGGAGGCACCCATTTATCTCCAGCTGATGTCATACAGAGCTTAGCCTAGAAACAAAATGGCAGACAGTGGGTCTTGGAAAGGAACATGTGTTACTAATACTTGCATCTCCTAAAACAATCATCCCCATGTTGTCCTCCAGCACCAGGCTTTCTCAAATGGGGTTTTGTGAAACCCTAGGGCAGGGGTAGTCAAACTGTGGCCCTCCAGATGCCCATGGACTAAAATTCCCAATCCGCTGGCAGGGGCTCGTGGGAATTGTAGTCCATGGACATCTGGAGGGCCGCAGGTTGACTACCCCTGTCCTAGGGTTTCTTGAAGGCCCTAGAAGGCTTTTCCAAATGGGTGGGAGTTAATTTTTATATATATTTTACATTTCTTAAACATTTATTGGGTGATATGACCGTATACAGTGATTTCAACCCCTCCCCAAAATGGCCAACGATGGGCCTGGAGGGGGTGGGAAGGGGAGGCACCCCAGGTGGGCATGTACACAGTTATGTTTCCCAACCATATTCTGCATGATCACTACTGAGGGTTCTGAAAGCCTGAACAATGTTTCAGGGGTTTCTCAATGGTGAAAAAGTTGAGAACGGCTGGCCAACACCTTTTCTGGTGCCCATCAATTGTTTTTAGGAAGTGGGTGGGGCCAAGTAGGGCTTTTGCCCAGCAAGGCTTCCGACTGAGTACTGGAGATTTGATTGGCAGTGCAGATATTTCAAAATGTAGCTTTGGTAGCAGCTGCCACCATAGCACTAAGATCTGTACACTGTTAAGTGAAATCAAGCTGGGACAATCATTTGGTAGCTAGCTCTGCTTCCTGCAGCAGCCATTTTGTTGCTGATTCCACCATGCCATGTTAGAATCACAGGCTCAAAAACATTGGGGACCACTGTCTTAAAAGGTATGCTGCTGCATTCTGGGTCAGCTGAAACTTTTGGGATCTCTTCAAAGAGAGTCCCACACAAAATGCATTAAACTAGTCAAGAAGTTTGTAGGCATTTATGACAATATTTCTGTCCTTACGCTTCAGGAATGAGTACATCTAGTCAATCAACTGAACACGCCATCTGTCTGAGTGTCGATCACTCCATAAAGTAAATTCACTTTCCAGACATCAGTGAGCATCTACATAATGGACATGCACCATTTTATCCATAAATCCACTGACACATATCTAAATGCCTCCAGCTACCACCAAGAGCGCATCACATGATCCACTCCCTACATCTTATCAAAGAGAGACCTCATATGCCCTCCCTGGATTTTTCTAGCTACTGCCTTTTTATACAATCAAAGAGAACAGGAGTATGGGGGATTTGCAGCAGAGGGGGGAGTATGAAGCCTCCTCCAACCAAGGCAAGCAGCTTATGTCCTCGCGATTGCTGCTAGAGCACAGCAGTGAAAAGAGAAATGACATATGTTATTCCAGAACGTTTGAAATATTTCATCTTGGTGCGCTTATTTATTTTATTTATTTACTTGATTTGTTTACCACCACCTCCACCACATTAAATATAAAATTACAATATGGCAGCAACAGTAAATCTCTCAAGAACTATACCAATCCCAACACACCCCCACCTTCCAGACTACATGCCTCGAGGAAGATGGTTGAGATATCTCCCCAGCGGAGGGACCCTGGGTTTAAACTGAACTGCAACAGGAGCCAGCCCCAGCCTGGTGACCCAGAGCTCTCAGCTCCCACCGCTCAAGCTGATCCTGGGTTTAAACTGAACTGCAACAGGAGCCAGCCCCAGCCTGGTGACCCAGAGCTCTCAGCTCCCACTGCTTAAGCTGATCCTGGGTTTAAACTGAACTGCAACAGGAGCCAGCCCCAGCCTGGTGACCCAGAGCTCTCAGCTCCCACCGCTCAAGCTGATCCTGGGTTTAAACTGAACTGCAACAGGAGCCAGCCCCAGCCTGGTGACCCAGAGCTCTCAGCTCCCACCGCTCAAGCTGATCCTGGGTTTAAACTGAACTGCAACAGGAGCCAGTCCCAGCCTGGTGACCCAGAGCTCTCAGCTCCCACCGCTCAAGCTGATCCTGGGTTTAAACTGAACTGCAATAGGAGCCAGTCCCAGCCTGGTGACCCAGAGCTCTCAGCTCCCACCGCTCAAGCTGATCCTGGGTTTAAACTGAACTGCAATAGGAGCCAGCCCCAGCCTGGTGACCCAGAGCTCTCAGCTCCCACCGCTCAAGCTGATCCTGGGTTTAAACTGAACTGCAATAGGAGCCAGCCCCAGCCTGGTGACCCAGAGCTCTCAGTTCCCACTACCCCAGCTGATAGCTGAATATACCCAAATAAATTTCAAAAAAAAATTGCTGATCAGATGCTCTGATATACATTCAGTTCAAAATATACCCCCCCTCCAAAAAAAGAAAATTTTGGTAAGATATTTTCTCAGCTCGATTTATACCAAAAGCAGACTTCTTACATGCCCAGTCAACACCCTGTGTATATTTGTAAAGAGATCCTTTGATTTCTCAGGGGAGGTTCTGCAGAGAAAAATAATAGTAGCAAAAGCACCACAGTAGACAAGCAGATTTCACTTTATTGAAAGTATGACCAGAACAGAAAGCATTGAGCACTACAAACAAACCATTCCACAAAAGCAATTTCTGTCTCCCGCTCATGACCACGTTGTCAATGAGCAATGCTGCAATTGCTAGCGTTGTTGTCACTAGATGATTTAGTTTCTCCGGAAGACATTTGGCGCTCAAGTGTTGAGGAATGAAAGTTACGTTTAAAGTTAAGTTTACTTTTATCTCTAACATGTTAGGTCAAACGTTTAAGATCTCAAGGTTAAGTCTTTAGGATTTCATTTCCAAGTTTCACTTTAAAGTGCAGTTATCCATTCATTCATACAGAAATTGATTTTTATGTTGCTTTTGTTATCCACAATGACCGTCCTTGGAATATATTTATTTCCTATTGCAACTCTATAGGGTAGCTCCCTTTGCAACTTATGATGTCTTCAGCGCTATTCAGAGGGACTCATGGACTTCTATTGATCCGTGCATTCTTGAATTTTGTCTGATTCAGCATATGCAAAACTGATTTACTGATACTTGAGAGTTCTGATTGGTCATGTATGTCGACACCCATCAATTTCATTTAATTATACTAGCAACTCTGGTCTGGTCTGAATCAGTCTAATTTTATAATTCATCACGCAAAGCTTTCTACGTTCTTCTAAAACCCTTCTCAACATTGGTCTGTCTGCTGAGAAACCTCTGCTGCTAATGATTCTGAGCTACCCAGGAGTTGGGCAGTTGGGGATTGGAAAAGACTGCTCAGATGACAGGGTGGTGGCTAAGCCCAATGGGTGTTCCTCCAGAGGAGGTGATTCCTTAGATTTCAGAAGAAGACCTTGAGCCCAAGGCTGGCATACTGCTGTTGTAGCCATTGGGGTTGGGACTAGCAGAGAAAAAGGTACAGAGCATCACCTTCATTGTCGCCTGACCCCTTGGAATGCTGGAGAAGCAAGGTTAGGAGGAATGTCCAGCCCAAGCGCCAGAATGCCCTCTGGCACTCAATGGTGTTCAATTCTGGCTAATACAGATGAGTCTCTGCAGGATCCAGACTAGGAAGACTGCATTCAGTTAGGTACTCTGATGCACTGTAATGATTTGCAACTCAACATAGGTCAAGGATCATTAGTGGGTTATTAGCAACCGCTGGGGGGCAGGCTGGCATGGAAGCAATATCTGCTGATTTAATGCTGTTCATCATGCCTGCTGTCAGCTGTGTTGGTCCCATGATTTATTGTATCTGCCTTCTCCTTGCAAACTTAGGACTGTACATCTGAATTCTGTAATTACCCTTTTTTGGAATTTGCTGATTTAACTGTGCTTGGATCTGGTGTGTGATTCTGCTCTGCATTGCACAAGCTCCTTGTCAAACACTGGTACTTATGTCTATGTTGTTGCTGATTTTGTGTGCCAGCAGGAGTGGGATAGCTCTGGCCTTATTATGGGAAAATCCCACCCCTCTCTCAGGGAAACAAGTCCCAGCTGGCCTGAGAGGTAATCATGTCTCCCATTTCCCTCCCTTTGCCAGATGGATGAGAGAGTAGCTCCTTGGGGATGAAGACAAGGCCAGACCACCCTGCCAACCCCATGTCCATCCCTTGAGCCCCTAATATGAAGTTGATTCTCACTGTTCCAAAACTTGTTGGGTAAGTCCCAGTAAGTAAAGGCAGACTACAGCCATCATGACAAGGAAGTCCAGAGTTCTTGAGCATTGCTATTTTAAAGCAAACATGAATGTAGCTGTCCAAGGTCCTGAACTCTTTTATCCCAAGTTATAAATTTATCTCCAAGAGTGAATTAGTTAGGCTGGGATATACTAAAGCACCCCCCCTTCAAGGATCGCTGCCTTGTTGTGGCAAGGGGGCTTGCGTAGTTCAGTGAAGCTATGAGCTATACCGTGCAGGGCCACCCAAGACGGACAGGTCATAGCTGAGAGCTCTGACAAAAGGTGATCCACTGGAGAAGGAAATGGCAAACCACTCCAGTATCTTTGCCATGAAAACTCTATGGACAGTTCCAATAGGCATAACGATATGACGCTGGAAGATGAGCCCCTCAGGTCGGAAGGTGTCCAATATGCTACTGGGGATGAGCAGACGGCTAGTACGAGTAGCGCCAGAATGAATGAAGCGGCTGGGCCAAAGCCGAAAGGACGCTCAGTTGTGGAAGTAACTGGTGGCGAAAAGACAGTCCGATGCTGTAAAGATTTTTATTCCATAGGAACCTGGAACGTCAGATCCATGAATCAAGGCAAGCTAGACGTGGTTAAACAAGAAATGAGAAGACTGAACATCGACATTTTAGGAATCAGTGAACTAAAATGGACAGGAATGGGTGAATTTAATTCAGATGACCATCAGGTATACTACTGTGGACAAGAATCTCGCAGAAGAAATGGAGTAGCCTTCATAATCAATAAGAGAGTAGGAAAAGCAGTCTTGGGATACAATCCCCAAAATGACAGAATGATCTCAGTTCGAATCCAAGGCAAACCATTCAACATCACAGTGATCCAGGTCTACGCCCCAACCACTGCTGCTGAAGAGGATGAAGTTGATCAGTTCTATGAAGCCCTACAACACCTTCTAGAAGCAACGCCCAAAAATGATGTGCTTATCATCATGGGGGATTGGAATGCTAAAGTAGGAAGCCAAAAGATAACCGGGATAACAGGCAAGTTTGGCCTTGGAGTACAAAATGAAGCAGGGCACAGGCTGGTAGAATTTTGTCAAGAGAATACAATGGTCATAGCAAACACTCTTTTCCAGCAACCCAAGAGACGACTCTACACATGGACATCACCAGACGGTCAACACAGAAATCAGATTGACTATGTGCTCTGCAGCCGAAGATGGAAAAGTTCTATCCAGTCAATAAAAACAAGACCAGGAGCTGATTGTGGTTCAGATCATGAGCTTCTTGTTGCAAAATTTAGGCTTAAATTGAAGAAAGTAGGGAAAAGCACTAGGCCACTCAGGTATGAAGTAAATCATATCCCCGACGAATACACAGTGGAGGTGACAAATAGATTTAAGGAATTAGATCTGATAGACAGAGTGCCTGAAGAACTATGGACGGAGGTTCGCAACATTGTACAAGAGGTAGCAACTAAAACCATCCCAAAGAAAAAGAAATGCAAGAAATCAAAATGGCTGTCTGAGGAAGCTTTACAAATAGCTAAGGAGAGAAGGGAAGTGAAAGGCAAGGGAGAAAGAGAAAGATACACCCAATTGAATGCAGAATTCCAGAGAAAAGCTAGAAGAGATAAGAATGCCTTCTTAAATGAACAGTGCAAACAAATAGAAGAAAACAATAGAATGGGGAGGACCAGAGATCTTTTCAAGAAAATTGGAGATATGAAGAGAACGTTTCATGCAAAGATGGGTATGATAAGGGACCAAAATGGTAGGGACCTCACAGAAGCAGAAGAGATTAAACAAAGGTGGCAAAATTATACAGAAGAACTATACAAGAGCGAGCTTAACATCCCTGATGACCACAATGGGGTAGTTACTGACCTGGAGCCAGACATCCTGGAATGTGAAGTCAAATGGGCCTTAGGAAGTCTGAGCAACAATAAAGCTAGTGGTAGTGACAGCATTCCAGTTGAACTATTCAAAATCTTAAAGGACGATGCAGTAAAAGTGCTACACTCAATATGCCAGCAAATTTGGAAAACTCAACAATGGCCACAGGATTGGAAAAGGTCAGTTTACATTCCAATCCCAAAGAAGGGCAATGCCAAAGAATGTTCAAACTACCGCACCATTGCACTAATTTCTCATGCTAGCAAAGTTATGCTCAAAATCCTACAAACTAGGCTCCAGCAATATGTGGACCGAGAACTTCCAGAAGTACAGGCAGGATTTCGAAGAGGCAGAGGAACTAGAGATCAAATTGCCAACATACGCTGGATCATGGAGAAAGCTAGGGAGTACCAGAAGAACGTCTACTTCTGCTTCATTGACTATGCTAAAGCCTTTGATTGTGTGGAGCACAACAAATTGTGGCAAGTTCTTAAAGAGATGGGAATACCAGAGCATCTTAATTGTCTCTTGAGAAATTTATATGCAGGTCAAGAAGCAACAGTGAGAACTGAACATGGAATCACTGACTGGTTCAAAATTGAGAAAGGAGTTCGGCAAGGCTGTATACTGTCGCCTTGCCTATTTAACTTGTATGCAGAGCACATCATGAGAAATGCGGGATTAGAGGAGTCACAAATTGGGATCAAGATTGCAGGGAGAAATATCAACAACCTCAGATATGCAGATGATACCACTCTAATGGCAGAAAGAGAAGAGGAACTAAAGAGCCTGTTGATGCGGGTGAAGGAGGAGAGTGCAAAAGTTGGCTTGAAACTCAACATCAAGAAAACAAAGATCATGGCATCCGGCCCTCTCAATTCATGGCAAATAGAAGGGGAAGAAATGGAGATAGTGACAGATTTTATTTTCCTGGGCTCCAAGATCACTGCAGATGGGGACTGCAGCAAAGAAATTAAAAGACGCTTGCTCCTGGGGAGGAAAGCTATGGCAAATCTAGACAGCATCCTAAAAAGCAGAGACATCACCCTGCCAACAAAAGTGCGTTTGGTCAAGGCTATGGTCTTCCCAGTTGCAATGTATGGCTGCGAAAGTTGGACCATAAGGAAGGCCGAGCGTCAAAGAATTGAGGCTTTTGAACTCTGGTGCTGGAGAAGACTCTTGCGAGTCCCTTGGACTGCAAGGCGAACAAACCGGTCAGTCCTAGAGGAGATCAGCCCTGACTGCTCTTTAGAAGGCCAGATCCTGAAGATGAAACTCAAATATTTTGGCCACCTCATGAGAAGGAAGGACTCCCTGGAGAAGAGCCTAATGCTGGGAGCGATCGAGGGCAAAAGAAGAAGGGGACGACAGAGAATGAGGTGGCTGGATGGAGTCACTGAAGCAGTAGGTGCAAACTTAAATGGACTCCGGGGAATGGTAGAGGACAGGAAGGCCTGGAGGATCATTGTCCATGGGGTCGCGATGGGTCGGACACGACTTCGCACATAACAACAACAACAACAATACTAAAGCACCATTCCAATGTGACTTATAAAGTACTGAAAAACCCATCAATTGTATCATAGCAAGAAGCCTGAAACAGGAACAAAGAACAGAAACTAAAAAGAAATTTTACTTTTTGGACAGAGAAAAATTTATATTCCTCCCTCATAGGCAGTCTGAAAATGTTTAAAAATATCACCTGTCTACCCCATCCCTTTTGTGCAGATTCTCAAACGAGTAGAAGAACAGAGCATTTACTAGAAAATCAAAGATTTATTATGACACTAAATGGAATAAGTATGGAAAAAGTTAAACTAACATTAATTGGATTAGCAATTTTTTCATTTATTTAAAACAGGATTATTTTATAAATGTCAGTCACCTTTATTTGAAGTCACACAATAGAAAAGTATCCAAATTACTTAAAAAGCTTAATCTTTAGAACATTTAAAGTGAATAATCCTTCTTAACAGTAGATCATTCTCATTTCCAATCATCAGCTTGTAATACACAGGAAAGTTTGAATTTTGCTTTAAGAACTCCAAACTTATACCCAAGTTTTCCCCCTTAAAAAAAAGCCCCTCAAAAAATCTTTAGAGATTACAATATAATCACCATTTGGAATCTTCCAACAGATCTAGAAATTATCATTATATTCACTGTTTGGTGATGGAAACAGATCTGAAATGGAGGGAACAACTGGATGGCATCAACAGGTTTATATGTGAATAGTCAGTATGAACACAGGATTCTGAGCCTTACTTGTTAAGACTACTCTGAGAACCCATGTTGGAGGAGGAGGAGGAGGAGGAGGAGGAGGAGGAGGAGGAGGAGAAGGAGAAGGAGAAGGAGAAGGAGAAGGAGAAGGAGAAGGAGAAGGAGAAGGAGAAGGAGAAGAAGAAGAAGAAGAAGAAGAAGAAGAAGAAGAAGAAGAAGAAGAAGAAGAAGAAGAAGAAGAAGAAGAAGTCCGCACTCCTAACCACTATACCAAACTGGCTCACCATAAGGCCAATGATCCACAACAAAAAGGAGAAAATATCCTGACCCAAGTCAAGATACACATACACACACACACACACACACACACACACACACACACACACAAAGGGGGGGGTCAAAAATAAGGGAAATGTGCTCAAGCCTCTATAGGGTAAAATGTGTTATAAAATTGAATATTAATATTAATATTTATTAAAATTAAAAACCCAAAGCTTAAAATATAGCCTTATTAAAATCCGAGTGTACTTTCATACTCATACCACTACTGACTAGATGCATTTCAGCATCGCTGCCTTTATCAATGGTCAGGCATAAATAAAGCACCGATAACATTTATAAGCATGTGATTATTAGACGTTCCCCTATGATACTTATGAAGTTACATAGCAATATAATGCCCAAAAATAACATCTTACTTCCAGTGTCCAGTGAGTGTCCTATAGCAGCGGTCCCCAACCTTCTTGTGGTCTGGGACCGCCTCCGGGGTTGGGGGAGAGCCAGCGGCCCAGCTGCCACGCACACACAGCAGCTGCGCGTGAACGCACATGTGCAGTTGCCGCAGGTGCGCGTTTTTGCCACCAGCTGCACGTGTGCAGTTGCCGCGCATGCGCGTTTTCGCCAGCAGGGGGAGCAAACGCGCATGCACAGCAGCTCCGCGCATGCGCATTTGCGTCGCTGGCGTGCCGGCGGCCGCCCCTGCCTCTTCCCCCCCCTCAGAGCGAGCAGCTAGCAGCCGCTTCGCTCACAGCCTGGCAAGCTTCTCACTGCGGGGGGCATGCAGGCGCGGCCGCCGGCCTGGTACTATGGCCTTCACGGCCCGGTACCAGGCTGCGGACCAGGGGTTGAGGACCCCCGCCCTATAGGATAGAACCCAGGTTGCTTTTTTCTACCCTTGTTCCAAGGAATAAGTAGGAGCAGGTCATGTTCAACATACATTACAAAGCATTTATCATAACCAAAAACTGTTAATGAGATTCATAAAGCACACTATATATACATTTTCTATTTTTAAAACAGAAATATTATTTACCCCAAAAGATCAAAAGCTGGGGTGAGTGCAAGCTTCTATCTTTTACACTCCACCGGGGTTGATGGATGAGCTAATGCAATGTAGCCCTATCCTAGGCGTTCATATTGAACGCAGAAGATTGGAGCTCAGTTTTTACATTATTGGGACCATGGTATTGGTCCTGGTTAGAATTAGCTAAATTGGACTGGGGAGTATATTGTTGCATTTACACTACCATCTTTATAATTGTCGATGTTTGGGATAATGTTCTCTTAATGTTTTAATGGGATTTTATGGGTTATTCTGTTTTATGTTTTGTTTGTTCTGTAAGTCGCTTTGAGGTGACATTTGTCAAGAGGTGGGATACAAATTTAAAGATAAATGAATAAACGTCACTTATATGCTAATGAATATTCTAGCTGCTAGTTTTAACCTTTAAGGCCCTCCGCAGTCTGGGATCCACATACTTGAGGGACTGCCTGGAGCCCTATGCCCCCGCAGGGCCTTACGCTCTGCGGGGACAAATTTGTTGGTGATTCCTGGCCCCTGGGCATTCTTGGTCCTGGCCCCTACCTGGTGGAATGAGCTCCCGGAAGAGCTGCGGACCCTGCGGGATTTACCAGCTTTCCTCAGGGCCTGCAAAACAGAGCTCTTCCACCAGGCCTATGGTTGAGGCCGGTGCCTCCTTGTAAGATCGGGCCCCCCTTCCCCCCCCTTCTCCTCTCAGGGCTATATATGCAGTGCTCCCTGGTCCCCTCCCTGGGAATGCCGCCGCTGTCGGGTTAGTTGGGGTGGACGGTGTATTTGTTTTTGTAGGATGTTTTTATGTATTAGGGGTTTTATGGGGTTTTATATGCTGTTACCTGCCACGAGCCTAAGGGGAGTGGTGGGCTATAAATCGAAGTAATAAATAAATACATAAATAAAAATAAAATTATCACTTTGGTATTTAATTGATTAGCTATGCACATTATATGAAAGCACATGTTTCTGTCTTACATGTTTTGCTGGATAAAGTATGGCTTTTGGGTACCTTTCTGTAAATGCTTTACATAATAACAAACAATAAAATTACTGAAATTAAAAAAAAAGTATGGCTTTTGGGTATGAGCATGGAAGTGCAAACAAAAATACAGGTACTGCACTGATAAACCCTTGCTTAGCACATTATTTATTTGTCTATTAAAACATTTATACCCTGCCTTTCCCTGTGGTTCAAGGCAGCTTTACAAATTATAAAACTGCTAATCAACAGAATTTGTGCAATTTAGGGATATCACCACATCACAACCGTGGAGTTACAAACAGACCAGCAATCTTACAAATTCTAGCAAAGAAAATCTGCTTCACCTGTAGAACCAAATCAAGGAACCCAAATCTGACAGTTGCTGTACAGTATCGTATTTACCTACAACAATGTCCAAAGACACAGATTTGGTTATTGCTTGGCAGGTGTTTTAGGCAAGGTACAGTTACACACCTTATCATAACAATTTAATCCCTAACCTCCAGACAACAGGTTTAATTAAAGTAATCCCCTAATTAATCAGCCATCTGTATATGTTCTCCGTCTCCCCCTTTAACTTTTCTCTCTTTAATTAGATTTCATCTTACTAAACCGACTAATAGGGGGAAAGGGCATACAAAAGAAAGTGTGCAGCTTGCTACGCAAAGGTCCGTTTGCTCAAAGGACACAAGCTCTCTCGGGTTTCAAGAAAATTAATTTCAGGAAGGAGGGAAGCTAAAAATAGTTTTACACGTTCCCAGGGTGTTACCAGAAGCACCAATTACACATATATAGTTTACTAAAAGGATATGAACAAGGAAGCCCGACAACAGGAAAGATTTTTTTAAAGAACAAGTAAACCCTTCAATTGGAAAGTGTTTTACCACTGCAATACTCTGCTCTCTTCTTCCATGGCTTCTGGGCTCTCTATTGTTTGGCTTCTCTACCTCCCAGGACCTCTTCTCAGCTGTCAATTACCTTTCAAAGCTCCTCGGAAATCAAGGTCTCTCTCTCTGCCAGCCAGACCTTGTCTCACCAAACTTAGATTGGTAGTATGGCCATTTGTACTGATTCATAAAGAAGAGCCTTTTTGTTATTGTTGATCTCTTCCCCCCCTGTCAGGAAGAAATCAATGGACTCCACAAAACCAGCCATATGGGGAGGCAGCAAAAGTTGACATGAGGGTGTCCAGCAGGTCAAGGCTGCAACCGTATATCCCTGAGAATAAGCAATGGGCCTTATACTGTTTGGTGTGGGTATACACAGGATTTTGTAGCAAGATGTTGAACTCGCCTTGAAGCTGAGCAGCAGCAGCCTGATCTTGGAGAGTTTCGGCTTGCTTGCTCCCTGCCCATGCACCAGCAATGCATGATCTGTTGTGAAGTTTGCTAGAGGGTGACATTGTCTTTTTTCAGTATTTTTCTGGAGTGCAAAGCAACTTAAAAGTAAGTTTAAAATATTTATATGCCATCTCATGTTGGACTCAAGACAGCTTACAATGCAACAAGAGATTCTGAGATAACTAAGAGTCCATGAACAAATAAGAACAATGTACAAATTAAAAATTCCCAAACCCGGTGAAAACTGCAAAGCAGTTTCTCCCCTGACCTCTGAATAGAACTGCCCTATAGACCTTCCTAACGTTGGTAGCAATTTTTAACATTATTTCCCATTTTTCTCCAAAGTCCATCCCATCCACTTACACAATTTTATTGCCCCTTTTCTTAATGTGCATTTATTAATCATACTCAGAGAAAATAATCCGGGCCCCCCAAAAGTTCTGCCTCTCCCTTCTGTGTTTTGCTTTCCGAGTCTACCCTTTTCTTCCTTCCCTGCAGCTAGGTGCCGAAACCCAGCAAAATTCCCAACTTTCTTAATAACTTCCCGCCTCTTTCTTAATTGCTTTCTTAATAACTTCCCGCCTCAACTTATAGTTTCATCATCCTCTGTTCTATATTCTGAAATTCCACCAGTGGTCACGCTGAAGAACTGCAAGCATTCTGACAATTTTGTTCCAGGAGGGGAATTTTTTTTTTTTTTAATTTTCAGTGAACACCACGTTATGTAGTTCTGTTCACCAACATGGCTTCTTTCATGCAAGACATACAGGAATATTGAACTACCTGAAATTATGAACAATTTCCAAAGGCAGCTGTTAATCAGAGTTCAATAGCAAGTCTCTTGTAATAAGATCAATTTAACTGCTTAATATCATTTTCAGTTATTCCTGGCTCTAATAAATCCCTCCGCAGGCCAGGACATTCATATTTTTATTTAGTCATTTACAGACCCAGGCTTTAGATACCAAATAATGAAAGCCTCTGTGAACAAATCACAAGAAGTTAAGTAATATCTTCGAGTTTTCACACACACAAGCTTTACAGGAAATGTTCTCTAATCCTTTCACATCTGGAACGTGCTCCCAAACAAGGCAGAAGTTTCTGGCATATCACTGACTTTAATATGCACTGAGAAAAACCTAAATTCACTAAGCACTGTACAAAAATTGGAAAGAATAAAGACAAGCTGTACAGTGACTTCTAAGGGTAAAAGTATGACCACATTAGAAAGTGACAACAAAGAAAAGGATGCAGGGCTTTAATTAATGGCCATGGTATGGGGCTTGACAAATCCCAGGAGTCAGACAAGAGTGCCTAGAAATTTCATTGTGCTGCCTAATATTTCCATCCGTCATTGACTGTAAGAGCCTCTTAGTGTTTTCTGTAGACATAAAAAGTTTATTTAGTCGAGGGATAGAAGTTAGCTTTTTGTTGGGACAACCACGGCAACCCTATATTTATACACACTGGTTTCAGTAGAACTTTTTAACAATGATCACCAAGAATAAAACTTTGAAGAGTTTAGGATTAAGTTTTGTAATAGCAATAATGACAAGAGTATGATCATTAAAATATAAAACCCTGAAGGCTGAAAAAAATAAATCTGGTGCCTATGTTTTGATGGCAGCTTCTAAAGCTGAAGAAGATGTGTCAGAAGAAGAGCTGTTTTTGCGCCCTGCTTTTTACTACCTGGAAGAGTCTCAAAGCAGTGTACAACTGCCCCAAATTCCTCTCACTACAACAGATACTCTGTGAGGTAGATGACACCGAGGAAGTTCTGAGAGAACTATGACTGGCCCAAGGTTACCCAGCTGGCTGCATGTGGAGGAGGAGTGGGGAATCAAACCTGGTTCTCCAGATTAGAGGTTACCGCTCTTAACCATGAAACCGAGTTGGCTTATAGTATTTATTTCATACAGACTTTAGGTCTAGGACGTTTGCCAGCTTCCGTTCCTCGTCCAACTCACCATTCAAGTGCTTTTTAAGTAGTTGAGCTGCACAGCAGGAAGGATTTCTGCAACAGCAGTCAATGTCTTGCTAAGCTTCCGCTGTTCAAGGAGGGCAAAATGGGGACCGCAAAACTAAGGACAGGCCAGTCAGATGTCACTTGAACAAGCAAGGAGAAGAGATATCTACTTCCTCAGATATACTATTCAGGTCTGCCTAGGAGTCAGCCAATCCTGGCTTCACAATAGATAAAGATGGTGATGATACAGGTGTTTGTCACATTCACACTTCACATTTTAGATGTGCACCTAAAATATAACATTTGAAGACAACCCTAATGCCGTATTCAGAAAAACAAAGGGAAGACCGAGTAATTTTGGTTTACCTCTCATGTAGACACGCAAAGTCTTGGGGGAGGGGGGAGAACCGAAAAGAGGGGGGGTCATTTTTATCTTCCTGAAGATAATTTTTTTCCAGTTTTTCCAGTGGGCTCTCCGTTTTGCGGGTATGAATTTACTGGCTGTCCCAGGCCCCTGAGACATCCACCTGGCCTCAACCAGGGCCAGGGCCTTTTCTGTCCTGCCCCAGGGCCCTGGTGGAATGAGTTGAGGGCCCTGCCGGAGTTACCAGCTTTTCACAGGGCCTGCAAGACGGAGTTCTTCCATCAAGCATATGGTTGAGGCCAGGGCGGGGTCTCAGCGTTACCATCAGAGGATCCCCCGGATAGGTTAAATCTGGTTCCCCGCTCCCATGGGAAGAGAACTTGGCCCTTGAGCTGAATCGGGGGCTAGGGGTGGGGTGTTTAAAATCTTTTAGGGTAGTGATCACTGTCTGCTTGGTTTGTGATAAGGGCTGTTTTTATGTTTTTTTTAATGTAAACTATTGTTTTATATTTGTAAACCGCCGCGAGACTTTACGAGACTGGTGGTAGAAAAATAAATAAATAAATATTGCCATCATTGTGATGTCTGAAACTTTAGGGGACTTTTAAAAAATTCTATGAAAAATATATCTATTTTGTAGAGACTAGGTTTTACCCCTTCATAAAATATAACATGAAAAGTTTCATGTAAGACAATCCACAGTATTAATGACAAGTGGGGCACCCATAAGTACTTGCATGGGTCACCTCATTTATCTCACTATCTCCTCTGTTCCTTCTGGAGAACTCGGTTTGCTTCCCCACTCCTCCACATGAAATCTGCTGGATGACCTTGGGCCAGTCATAGTTCTCACACTTTCTAAACCTTACCTATCTTGTTGTGGGGAGAGGAATTTCAGGTGACTGTAAGGTGCTTTGAGAATTTTTAACATAGAAAAAAGTGGGTACAACTTTCCTCTTTCTTCTTTAAAAGTCACACGAACTCTCCCCTTTTTCTGTTTCCTTCTCTCCTTCCCACAAACCAGCCAAAGCTATCTTTTTCCTATCCCATCTTCAGCTTTCTCTGCTTTCCTCTTCTTAGTAGCCCCTACCAGTTGTACAGTGCTAGCCACTAGACCAGATCCAGTTGTACGGTGGGGAACCTCAAGGATTTAGGATGCATCCCTCAGTTTCCCCTGTATCTCATTACACATACTATTTCCAATTTTCCTCCTTGCAACCCCCATATGCCTGCTTCCTTCTCTCCTGTCCATGCACCAACCAACCTTCTAACTGCTCCCGTTTTAAACTATATTTACATATCTGCTTCATTTATATCTTACCTTTCTCCATGATGGGGCTCCAAAGCAGCTTGCATCAATCCCACCTCCATGTTTACCCCTCAACAATCTACTGAGGTAAGTTAGACTGAGAATGTGTAAGTGGTACAAGGTCAGTGAGTTTCCACAGCAGAATGATTATTTGAATTTAGTCTGAAACTCTTAACCTCAATAAAACACTGGACTGGCTTTGATGGGGTGGCTAATGTTGACTCACCCAGGCCCAGTTGTTCACTAGTGTTCATGTAAGACATGTGGTATCAAGTCACCTAGTGGTAGCTGCCAGGTCTGGCCCCAATTGGTCCTTCCTCAAAGGCCCAAACCATCCTTCCCCCTACGTTTTACTGACAGAAACCAAGACCTGAAGGCTGGCAGTACTATTGTGGCTGCCTAGCAATGACCTCTGAGGGCATTAGTTTATTAAAGTTATTGGTATGCTTCTATTTGGGGGGGTTTCAAAATCCCCTCCCCCATTTTTTGTTTGTTTCTTTTGAGTTTTCAGATTTTTCTGCAAACCCGGGGAAATTTAAGGTTGTCAGAAGATCTTGTTTGTTCGTGGTTCCAATCTCTGGATCTAAGTATGCACAGATTTAAGCTTACTGTAAACATATACACAGCATTTTTAAGAACCATTTTATTTTTTAAATGCAAACACTTTGGGCAAACTACTGCACCATAACATGTTGGATGAAAAACTTATCATAGAAAACACTGAACTATAAATTAAAACATTAACTTGATAACCAAATATGCTAGTAGTCCTATGTCTGTTAAAAGACTGTTTCTTCCAAGTAATGCACTCTTAATAACTATAAAATTTGTTTTCTAATTTAAAGTTTTATTTTTCACAATCACTTGTCAGGATACATATAAGAAGGTTGCATAGAATGCAACATTTTACAGCTCTATATTCAATTATGTATATATTAGTAATTTGCTTGTAGAAGACCAAGACTAGAAGTAATTCCAAAATAATGTTTAAAATGATGCATCTTATGTTGTTAAAGAAGATAAATTTAGGTTTGACTAGGAAATACTGTATATATTCCAATTTTCCACAACATTTCTAATTTTCCCAAGGCTTCAGATTTTGCATAAATGTTCTACAACTCTACTCTAGTACTTTGAAATTTGGCAATAAGTACATATTGTATGCCCTTTTAAATAGCAAGTTGGTCAGTGTTCAACTTTCTTACCATTATATAGGTCATCAGATTAACTGATAAAACAAAGAGAAAGACATTAAAATCCAGTATACCCTCAATGAGAATTAAATATCTCTCTGTCATGAAGACATCAAATCTAAACTTAGGACTATCCCCCTGTGACTTTTGTTCTTAAAATTAATAAAAGTAGCCAGTAAGATCTTCAAAGATGGAAATCAAAACTGTAATTTTTGTATGAGAGATTTATTTTAAAGATTTCCAGTTTTCAGATAACACTGCCCTCAAGTGTCTCCCCTCCCCCAGACCACACCAAGAACACCCCTTTTGATACACTTGTCCCTTCTGGGGAACAAAGCCACTAAAAACTGGAACAATGAAAATGTGCCCTTGCTAATTCTCTGTTCTCAATTGTCCACTCTTTTTTAGGAGTAATTTTAACATACAGTTGTGCATAAACACATAGTCGAGTCGGCCTTACCCAAAATGCTACTGCAGATCAAACCGGGTTCCAAGACTCACTGAGAACATTACCAGAATGGATCATGAAAAACTGGTTGGTATGCAAACATCTTTAAAACAATATAGTAAAGCTTAAAACCAATCAGCAGAAAGTTACATTAGTATGGCATTAAGGCACAGAGAGCTCACTGCTGACTTAAAGAAGAAATAATGACAATCTTCCTCAGAAAACACAGCCTCCCTGAAGGGTAACCTGTAGAGTAGGGGTCCCCAACATGGTATCTAGGGGCATCACAGTGTCCACCGGTTCCCCGTTTTAGAAAGTGGGATGGACCAGGCAAGCTTGTTGTCCAGCGAAGCGTCTGTTTAGCCATTGGAGATTTAATTGCCTGTGCAAATTCTTTTGAAGTTGCTTAGGCAATAGCTGCCCCCACAGCACCATGTGTTCATTTTAAAAGGCATCCTGTTGGTTAAATGCATGTTTTAATTATAGGATTGGGGGCGAGGTTATTGTGTATTATTGCACGAAGATTCCATCCCTAAGCTACTTTACAATGGTTTTAAAGGGAAGCAAAGCCAAAACAGAGGACCTGAGTTCTAAAATTTCACAAATTATACAGAGCTAACCCAGATCATCCACTAAATCGAGCAATCTTGGCTTCACAACTAGTCCTTATGGGGCTCAGCTACCTGTTACACAGCCCTCCAATCATGTCTAGTTAGATCACCACAAGGGCTTTTGTTGTTGTTAGGTGCAAAGTCGTGTCCGACCCATCGCGACCCCATGGACAATGATCCTCCAGGCCTTCCTGTCCTCTACCATTCCCCGGAGTCCATTTAAGTTTGCAACAAGGGCTTTATCTCCAAGCAAAGGTGAGAACAAAATTACATAAATTATTTCCAAGAAGCATGTTTAGGGAATAGAAAAACCATGGAAAAGAAACATTCTCCCCCCGCTCTTGAAAAAAGCCAAATTTCTGGAGAAATTGAAATATATGCAATGGCAACTTTCTTATCAACCCTATTTTCTACTTGACCCCCATGAAACAGATACGTCATATGCACCCAACACTAAAACAATAGAGAACTGCTTGCTGCTTCACTGTTTTAGCATACATGCTATTTTAGCATACTGCAGTGGTCCCAAAAAAGTTCTATAGGATTTTCAGGCTTTGCTACAATTTCTCAATTTTTTCCAATAGAAGCACTGAATGCAATACAACTAGAGTGAAAAAAAAGCCTTGTCTGAAAAAGCATTTTACTAATTCCAAAGAGAAATTATTTTTCATAGCAGGGCTGTTGTTTTTTCAATGCTCTCCAAAATTCCCCAGTTTTTCTAACAGAAAAATGGAGGGGGGGGGGGAATCCTAAGTAAACAAGATTCTTTCCTACCCTTCACATATTTACCAGGAAATTCAGTTTCCAAGCCTGCAGGGATCCAATCCAGACAGAGACCACAGTGCACACAGAAAGGATATTTAACCTCACCCCAAAGTCATTTTTCTGATCTGTAACATGTACTATGGAGGTTCCCCAAATCCAGATTTTATCAAGCGGGGCAGAGTACCCTTGGGTTATTTCAGATCATGGACATATTAAGGAGGATTGCTGTAGTCCTGATCGAGTTCTGCCCAAATTGGGTGCCAGTAAACCAAGTTTTCAGCAGGAAGGAAGGAACCTTGCAACATATCCAGACAGTTAAATCCTAGAACATAGCCATTTGTCACATTTTTCTCATGAAAACTACATATAATGAAAATGTACTAATTTCAACACCTATCTGCTAGTCCAACATGCCCTTGTTTCTACCTGAAAAAGCACATATATAAGTCCTGCTTGAAGACCAGTTTGCATTTATCTGTTCAAAGTAAAAGTATGATACATGCACACACTAAACCAGGGCACTGAGGACAAATTAAACAGTCAATATTTTCCCCCAATATGCAATCAATATACGTTACAGCTGGTGGATTTAGCACTTCGAGTTGACTTTTGTTTGTAAGTATTCTGTTTGTCACATAACTTTTAACTTCTCCATAAAATGTAAAAACTACTTTTCCATTAAAAAACTCAAAGAGGCAGTTACAATTTAAAAGGAAACAGTATAAAAAACTATTCAAATCCTACCAGCAAAGGTTTCTTAACACTTGCTTGAATTACTATTTCAAATTGACTCTTAAATTTTCCTATAACATCTAAGCAATAAAAGTCAAATAATAAGGCCCTGCCTGCAGAATTTCCATCTAAGACATGTTGAGCAAATATATTATTTATTTACTTTCCAATGGGGACCCAAAGAAGCATCCACTAATCTCCTCTTCACCATTTTACCCTCGCAATAACCCTGTGAGATAGATTAGATTGAGAGTTTGTGACTGGCCCAAGGTCACCCAGCAAGCTTCCATGGCAGAGTGGGAAGTCGAACCTGGATCTCCCATCTCCCAGTCTGACACTCTATCTCAGACTTTTTAACCTTTTGACCATGGAAGAGCCCTTGAAATATTTTTCAGGTTTTGAGGAGCCCCAGAACTGGGCTGGGAGCGCCGTTAGCTAGCCACACCTCCCAGCCATGTCTGAGAAGGACTTGTGGGGAGGAGAAGGTGGTTTGAGGACGAAGTAGACATTCAAGCTCCACCTCCTTTCCCGGGCACAGTAGCCATGCAAGATCGTATACCCCAAGGTCATTGGAAGCAGCCAGTTCCCTACTTTCATGGCAATGCCAGGAATAACTTCTGACCAAGTCCATTGTTTTATACCATAGGGCTGCTTGTGATAGCTGAATTCAAGAGTGGTCAATCAGTGAGTCAGCTTTGAACACCCAATCACGTAAATCAGAAATATTGGCTGATGTATGCAGTAAGTCATCTGGTATGGTATAGCGTGAAAGAATGGAGCTAAAAAAATCAGACCGAGTCCTGTCTTTGCTCAATAAGAACTTAAAACTTTGATGGCTTAAAGAATCTAATTTGGTTGTGATGTCTTTCTTCCAAGATTTCAGAATAGCTAAGTGGGCACGGGCTTTGAGTGAGGGAAAACCAAGGATATAGGGGAAAGGCCAAGGAGCCCCTAGAGAGCTCTCATGGCGCTCCAAAGAAGCCCTGTTGGGAATCTCTGCTCTACATACTGTGCTACACTATTTTAAAATAAACATGTCCCGCACTTTAAGAGTGTTAGCTACTTGAACCTGAATATTTAGAAGCTAAAATAAATGCAGTTTCTACCTGCTGGATTTCCCTTTGCATGGTGAGAACTCTCTGTTAAAGGCTTTCCCACTGGATTCAAAGAACAGAGACAGTGAAGCAATAGGACATCAGACATCCCTTGATCTACAGATTTAACAATCCCACAATATAAATGTACTCTGTCTAGAACATGTACCAAAACTCAGGGTATACCTGTTTCCGCTTCGGAACTAGACTGCAATACCCTGCTTCAGAACTTTTAAATGCTTTCCTTTTTCAACTGAGCAATGTAGAAGGTACATCCCCGTGCACAAAAGTACAGAAAGGAATAAACCTAACTCCGTTATATATTTTACCAAAAGGTACGCATATTACAACTCTGCCAATAAACTAATATTTTGTATCTGGGCTACAAGTCATAGCCGACAGCCAGAAACCAGCAACTGGTACCCAAACCAGTTACCCTACTTGGAACTATGCATGCAGTTCAGCCCAAATGAAACACTGATTTCACTGGTAAAGATTTAAGCGTCTGCACATCCCTCCCCCAATGGGATTCAGAAATATTTAATTTTGGTTGGATTGTGCCCAATATATTTAATGAGCCTGTATCAATTCATTACAGAAGCCTGTAGAGAAGTTCCTATCATGATCCTTAGAACTGCATGCACCCTAAAAGGTAATTAATTGCACAAGGAAAGAGGAAGTTTGAATCTAATATTAAAATCTTTTGACCATTTAAAAAAGGTCCACCACTTATTTAATGTTTCACAATATATATTATAAAGGCAACTTAAAATGTGGTTTATCCCTAGTTTAAAGTAACTTTGCTTTAATAATATACAGTGAAAACCCTCAGGCACAAAATACAATGCTGACATTATAAGAATATAGAGCATATACAGATGGAATTCACGCAGAGCATTAACAAGGTTAGTAGGCATGCTGTTTAAAGATTCTTTCTTTACGGTGCAATTGGAAGCTAAACCATCCTGCTGCGATGTGTTATGGTTTCCATGTTACCTGCAAAGCAAAAGCATAATGCAAGAAGACACCATAGCTTTGTGCTAATTTAATACACATTAGGAAATGCAGGGTCATTTCATTAATTCGTGTATTCCCTTTCAATCATAGGATATAAATGTTCCACAAAACGTACCTACCCCATAATCAGTCCCTTCTGATTCCAGTTACTGGTTGAACAGGAGTCACATTCTAGATTTTGCCCAAAGGTTACTCATAAAGAAGATGAGC
Organism: Paroedura picta; assembly: GCF_049243985.1. NCBI lineage: Eukaryota > Metazoa > Chordata > Lepidosauria > Squamata > Gekkonidae > Paroedura > Paroedura picta. The sequence continues at coordinate 39,883,110 of NC_135372.1, forward strand.
GGTCCCCGGCCGGAGTACAAGGTCAGAGGGTATGTGTAAATAGAACAATATGGGATGGATCTGTCATAAATAACAAGGGCATGGATTTTCAAAGAAGGCTAAAGAAATGAACATGGATATGTTTTGATTGTTGAGCTATTTCTCCCCAAGGACAATGCTATCTTTAAATTGTGAAACAAACAAAAAAAAAAACTATCTGCTTTAACGGCTTTTGCACACAACACAAAAACTACAAGTTCACAGCTGTCTTATATTGAAACATTTATTTTTTTCATCTACCAAGTACGTCATTGATACCACTCTCTTGAAGAAGATGCATCTTAAATACAACAAATTACTACATATTCATCCACATATATAATATGTGACAATTTAACTATTAATGTCGGTAAAGTTGTTCTTCGGCTCTGACACACTTAGTTCATACCGCTTAGAAGCCTTCCCTCATAAGGAGCAATGACTCACTCTCGAGCCACAATCTCATAAAGGGTATGCCTGTCACCATTTCGGTTCCCTTCTTACACGCCACCTTTTCAACCCATAATGAATTTTACAGTGCATAAGATATTCAAGTTGAATTTCTACATTCCAAAGTATGAAGCCACACCTAGCCACAACATCAGATTGTTATTTTCTTCACTGTCCCGGTTTCCTTCAGATGGAACAAGAGTTAGCCCGTTTTCTAAGAACTGGGTCTTGAACAATGCTGTCTTTCTTACGTATACAAGACGAACATACTGTCTCCGATAGCCTCCAAAGTCCCAGCCTGAATACACTGTTTGAGAGGCTATATATAACACAGTTGCAAAAACTATTGCTTATAGCAAGCCACGTTGTTAGGAAAGAGAGGGCTGTATTTTCTAGCACCCTAGAGCTCTCTAGCATGAAGTATATGATGTAGGGGAGCCAGAGAACATAAAACACACTGGTTATACGAAATAAAACCATAGCATAGCGACGGTCAGGGCTATGTCCGGTTTCAGCATCAGCATCCACTTCATCTGCAGGGAAACGAGCTCTCCTGTCGTTGATCTCTTTGGTGTGCTGCCGGCAGATTTTAAATATGTGGAAGTAGGTAAAGCAGATTATGAAGGCAGCTGGAGCGTACAGTAAGCATACGATAAAACCAGTGAAATAGGCATTAGTGAGCCACGAGGTTGCACACCATTTAAAAATGTCTCCATGATAACCTGGCTTGCCCCAGCCAAAAAAGGAAGGCAAGAAGATCAGGCAGGAGTACAGCCAAATCAAAACGATGCAGATTCTTAGCCGGCAAGGGGTGACCAACTGGTTGTAGGAGAGTGGTTTCGTAATAGCAAGGTAGCGATCTACGCTAATGAAAGCAAGGCAGGCCATGGAAACACTCTTCAGCACAGAGATGACATAGCCAAAAACTTGACAAGTCAAGGACTCGTGGACACCTGTAGAGTAGTGAAGCAATGATAAGGTCGGAACCAAGCAGCTGACCCCAACAAAGAGATCAGCGTATGCCATAGTCCGGATAAAATAGCTGGTGGTATAATGATGTAACAGTGGCGCACAATGAAAGACAAAAATCACTGTTAAGTTACCCACAATAATTAAAAAGGTTAGCACGACAATAATGATCGTCTCGAGGATGCAGATGTCAATGGTGCTGTTGTGTCCAAATCCAAATGGGCAGGAGTGGTGGTCAGATACATTCACAATGCCATTGCTGGTATTCAGAGTCTTCCACTCAACCCACATGGACTGGTTCATGGCTTGCATGACATAACAATGTGATCCTAACTCCAGTGACTAAGTGACCTATCAATCGTCACTTAAATCCCTTTCGGCGACTCAGTTTCTCCGAGTGGTTTTTGGAACTGCCTCTGAGGACTTAATATTGCAAGACAGAAGAGGCAAAAAGGCCATTTGTCTGCTTCTTGCTGTGTTCATTTCTTTCTTAGGAAACCAAGGCACTTCTAAACAAAGCATGTCCTTCAAGCTGTACTTTGGGAACGTGGAAATACCAAACGGGACAAGGAAAGAAGAGAAAATGTCAGTACTGTGATAAAGGTCTGGGGCGTACATTTTCCTGAGAAATGCTTCAAAAAATTAAAAAGAAAAATCTTCATGGAGACAATTTGCAATGCAATTTTTCTAAAACTAATTCTTAACCATTTCTGTTTAAGAATAAAAAAAACCCCAAGTATCCCATCATCCTAACACACATTATATATCCTTTGGATCTCTTCAAGGAGTAAAGCCACTTGCATCTTCTGAAGTCATTTGATTTTGGAAATTATAATTTTGTACACACATGAATGACAAAAATGTCACTATTATATAGTGGAGAAATGATTCTGGACAGTGACGAGCCGGGGCTTAATGTAATTCCATGATGTGCTCCCCATTTAGTTCACCATGCCGTGCATAATAAAGGAAAGCAACAAACAGATGAGTTTTTTAAGAGTTCCAGTCAATAATTAATCCTGTTTGAAACATGTGTCATCCATTACAATAATGAAGTATCAGCAGAATAATCCAGGTTTCTCACAACATTCAAGTCTGCCTTTCAGGAACGGTGAAATTAAATAATTGTCTTTAGAAACAATGCCACGGCTGCTACAGTGGATGATCAATAGTATGAAGTTCATAGCTCTACCCTCTCTCATTTCTCACCTCTGTAACGATGTCCACATTTCCCCATATGCCTCAGATACAACGAGATTACAGACTTCCATTTGCAGCCTTCTGCGAAGCTAATGAAATGCTGGTTTAAAAAGAAAGACTGTCAATTTTATACTCCTCTCATCGTCTTCTCGCTTCATTTCTCCAGTGGCTCTGGGTGCCTTTTCTTTAGACTGTTAAACTGGTCAACATCTGCTTCCAAAACCGTAGGTCAGTCAAATGTATTACCACAGCCATTATATCCGCAGCTATGCCACATCTATAGGTTAAACAAAAGCACTTTCAATGCGAATAAGAAGGTATTTGGCTATGATCATTCAGTGTATGCCGTAGTTTTGCTTCTCAAACCAACTACCATCCACACCCCAATCAAATGCATCTTTAATAACATAAAGAGATGCAGGAGAGGAAATCTGTCAAAAGCTTTGCAAGGAAAAAAATCGCATCCCAAGGTCATTCCAATTGTACGTAAGCGTTCGGTGGAACGGCTTTTTAAAAAGTGCTGAGTTCTCACTGTTTCGGTGCAGTCCTCGCTGTGCCTTCTGAAGGAATTCCTTACACAGGCAGAGAAAAGGTTTTCCTCTGATCCTGCTGCAGCGACGGGATAGTGAGCATCCTTTTCTAAGTTTCAGGGCTCCTGCCGAGCTGTCCTTGTGCTTTTATAAATATCCACAGAACGTTGCCCGTTAGTCACTTCTTGTCTCTAAGCCGTCCGCTCCATTCAACATTAATGCTCGTACGTGAAAATTACCTTGTCAGAGCGATAAGGCAGAGAGTCTCCCACACGCGTCGGCTCTGTCGGATTTCGTGAAATCCCACTTGCTGTGATCTGTTTTGGGAATGCTCCTGCTATTTCTCACAGGCTCTCCCGTGATACTGCCGCTTGCACCTCCTTAGCTGATGCAGAAGAACTTGCCATCAGAAAGGTGACTCGGTCCTTCAGCCCCAATCAAAAGCACAGCCAATGGCTACTGCAGCTGAAACTGTCACTAGGTAACAGTTGCCAGGCACAATGCCGGCTTATAGCCTTCCACGGGCGAGCCGTGAATAAGAATGACAAGGAAGACAATGGAAATGACCCATCTGAATGAATAGCGCTGAAGACTTTGGGGACCAAGCGCTGTTGTTATTGTTGTTTCGTGGGGTTAATCTTGCTCCGGTTGACAAAACACCCTGAAAGCATTTGTGTCCTTCCAACACGGAAGCCACCTTTAATAGGATAACCGGTGGCACTTAAACAGAACTCGGCGGTAATGGAATCCCTACTGGCGAGGCAAACCTATTAATTATTCAACTCAAAAATAAGTGAAAACCTTCATGGAGTTAAACAACTCCTTGACATTTCAAACATTCACACATTGTTCTGTAGTGCTTACTGAACACCGAAATTCTTCTTGACATCCCTGCGGAGTTCGAATAGCTAGAGGGGCCGCGATAAAACACACACTAAATAAAGGTCTGCTGTAAAAATCATTCATTTAGATACATAGCCATGCATGGACAATTAACTCACAATTAAGGCGCGAACTCCTTGATTAATTTGCCGTACTCAGAATCAGATGTGTTTTTAAAAATAAAAATAGGCAGAATGCATTATGCTTTAACATTATGTGATGCTCTTACATTAATTTCTCATCAACCGTGTCTTAGGAACGTTACTTATATTTTTACAGCACTTACAGGAAATCCAAGTGCTGAACCGAGGCCTCCGGACACTAATTGCTTCAATAAAATCCCTAAAAGCATTCCAGTTGGAATAAGACAAAACTCTATTTTCTACCATTGGTTACTGCTGATAAGATCCCCTTTCATTTTAGTGCAATTGCCCAATGAAAAATGGATAACTGCACAATAGTTATATTTTGACATTTAGCCGGCAGAGGAGTATGACCACATAGACAAGCGTGCAAGACAACTGCAGCTTCTTTTACAACAGTGATGGCATTCCCATACTGCCAGCAAGGTGTACTTAGACCTAAGGATAAAGAAACCCAGTACGTTTTATCAATTAAAACAGTGGTTCCCAACCTGGGGGTCGGGATCCCCCTTTGGGGGTCGAATGACTCTTTCACAGGGGTCGCGGCAGGGCAAGCAGCTTGGCTGGGGAGACACCATCCACACAACAGCCTTGCAGAGTAGATCGAGGACTGAACTGAGAAACCCCAGAAAAAACCAATTTATTTAGAATCATGAACAAGGGATCTTCACACCATTGGTCAGTTTCAGTTTAATTTCTGTGAAAGAACCCTTGCACAATTTTATGGTTGGGGCTCACCCCAACATGAGGAACTGTATTAAAGGGTTGCAGCATTAGGAAAGTTGAGAATCACTGAACTAAACTTTTTAAATTATTGCTTTGTTCTCCTCTGACACAATGGTAGGCTCTACTTATTTAGCAATAGACCATCCTATATTTACAGCCTTGAAACAGCAAATAGTGATAAGATAATTTAGGGAGGGCTCCAGTCCTCAGAGACAACATCAGGTAACAGGCATGGCAGCGCCTCCTCCAGGATGGAATCGCCCCTGAGGTATCTCCTCTTTTCCATTCAGTAACCTGGTAAGCCCTTTTACATTCTGCCAGCTATTTGGGGAAGTCTGATCATTCTGCTTCTTAGTTTCATGCTATTTATTGCCTCTGTATATATTCATAATATTTAACATTCATTTTAATGTAGGGAAATTATTTGGAATGGTAATATATACTCTCCACCTATATATTAGATAGTTTTATTTTTGAAATCTCAAGTTCCATTAAGTTATGTGTTACTCTAGTTGCCTCTCAGAAAATATTTTATTTATTTATTATTTCGATTTATAGGCCGCCCCTCTTGAACCCAATATCTCAGGGTGGCATACGACAGTATAGGATAAAACAATTAAAACACATAAATACAATTAAAACTACTAAAAAGCTAGCAATAAATATTCTGGGCTGAGTCACTGCTGTTGATGACCCCAAACTGGTAGGGCTCTGATATTCTGGACATGCTGGCCTCAACAATGCGCCTGGCGGAAGAGGTCTGTCTTGCAGGCCCTGCGGAACTGTGCTAGATCCATCAGGGCCCTGAAGTTCTCTGGGGGTTCATTCCACCAGGTCAAGGCCAGTCACAGTATTTTGAAGCCAGGGACACCTAGTTGGTTAGCCGTAGCTGACCACAGCATTCTCCGAGGGACATATTCAGATAGGCAATCCCTTAGATACGCTGGTCCCAGACTGCAAATGGCCTTAAAAGTTAGCACTAGAACCTTGAACCGAATTTGGAACTCAACTGGGTGCCAATGTAGCTGCTGCAGGACTGGTCTTGTGTGTGTCCTCCATGGTGTCCTAGTGAGGATTCATGCAGCAGCCTTTTGGACCAGTTGTAATTTCCGAATTAAGGCCAAGGGCAGGCCCGCGTACAGCAAGTTATAATAATCTAGTCCAAAGTTGACCATCGCATGGGTCATCACGGCTAGGTGCTCCAGGGCCAGGTAGAGCACTAGTAGCTTTGCCTGGCGAAGATGGGAAAATGCCAGTTTCCCACTTTTATGACATGAGCCTCCGCAAACAAGGAGGCATCAAATATCGTGCCCATAATACTTCAACAAGCCAGAGATACAATATCCTAGAATAGTACAGGTAGATTCAAAATCGACAGGCAGAAAGTGCTATCTGGCAACACATTTCAGTTCAAACTTTATTACAGTAGTTCAGACCAAGTTGTATTAAGTTAATACATAAAAGACCAAAAGAATATGGTCTGGCAACACATGACTAACATCTCTAGTATCTCAGTGGATCTTGGAAAACAGAAGAGTCATAGTTTTGGTTTTCTGTGATTGGTTTACTTGCTTTGATATAACCCTAGACAAGTCATCTGAGTGCTAAAAAGGATTTGGGAAACATCAAAAATGAAATGTCAGTTTAAACTGCCTCCCCACGACCCAAACAGCAGCATGAGTAATGCTGCTTTGACACCAGGGGTCTTCCAAGCCTTTGTCCATCCAGAAAAGCTTGACCTGAAAGGATGTTTTAGAACTTTATTCAACACAGTATGATGAAAAACAGTTTAAACTGGGTAGAAGAGGTGGCAGGGGTGCTTTAAGTAAGCCTCCTCTTGCATAGCACCCCGCAGTGTGTGCCTCCTCACACTGGTATACAGCTGCGCACTGGCTCCCTTGCATTAGTCAACAAACCTGACCACCTCTCCTTGCCCTTTTCTGGGAAGAGGATGGAGTGCCAACAGGTTTTTAAATGGCGCTGGTCAGACAAATGTTTTCAGAGCTCTGCAAGGGAGGCATTAGTCACAGGCGGACAAAGACTGGCACTTTAAGCATGCAAAATGCCTTCTGCCAGTCATTTGGTTGAGGCCAATTGATTCGACAACAATGACTGGGCCCCCAAAAACCCCTCCTCAGCTATGCCCACCAGGTACACCACAGGGCACACTGCACTGACTAATCCATGGGGGTGCAGTCGATGCAATAGTTCAGTTATCAGTGACATTATTGTTATTGCTGTTACCACTGTTATTAATTCTTGTAGTTACCAAACCTAGATTGTATCTATTTTATAGTTTTCACGTTCCTTGTAAACCGCACTGAGCCGCAAGGGGAGGGCGGTATAGTAGAAATAAAATATAAAGCAAGCAGGCAGGCAGGCATACATACAAACATACATACATACATACATACATAACAAATAAATATAGCTTTCCAGTCTTTATGATATCATTCAACCTCCCCAAACTTGTGATGTGCAATATATTTTCCTTTAGGGCAAGTTTCACAGCATGGTAATAAATATGAAAAAATAAATACCACAAATATTGGATCATCACCATTATTACACAAGACTATTTAATTTGAGAACAGCAACATCAAGTGGATTATGGACCACAAACCCCTCAGAAAGGCAAAATGGTGCCCAAGGAAATCTGGGCTGGAGAGAGGAGTGATCAGGACAAGAAATGGGTTGTCCTGATGATGCTACTTCTTCATCTATCAGTAGAAATCCACTTCTTAGGGGGGTTGAGAGTTTACAGAATACACACACATAAACACACACACAAACCACAATGAAGTCAAGCTGGAAAACAAGTCCCAGGACATTCTCAACTGTTTGTGGAGAAACAAGGATGAAACTGGTCCCTGTATTTGCTTTTTGTGGATAGACACATTTAGAATCAACACGACAAAGGCAACTTGGGATGCAAAACGCATTGAGCCCACACAGATCAGGCCTTTATAAGTTCACGGTGACTCAGACATTTCTCATACAGAAACACACAAGAAAAACTTGGATATCAGCAACTGTAAGATTTATTGCTACTCTCTATTAATCTCTGTCTTGTTGAAGTATTGTGTTTGGGTCACAGATGCCAAGAATTACTGTAAGGGCAACCATTTGGCCTCGCTCAGTAAAAATAAGAGCCCTATGGCCATAGCTAAGTCTGAGGAAAACAGATTTTTTGAAATTTACCTGACTTGGTCAAAGTCACAGGGTTTTTTTTTTTTTTCTGCCAATAATAATTTTTCCTCCACCTTTCATAAGAGGTCTCTTCTTTATCTGGCAAAGAAAAATAGAGCAAATAAGGACTTCTCATGGCTGATGCCCTGACCTGGAAAGTCCAGCTAGCTCAATTTTGTGACATCTGGGAAGCTAAGTAGGGTCGGTACAGTACCTTCAACCCCCCACTGGGAGAGGGGCACAGAATTCAAAATGCCCCGTGTTGCCCCGTTCTTTTTCACAACGAAATGAGCAAAGCAAGGTAGGAGCTAGGTCCAAGACGCCTGAACAAGATATGATGATGGTGCCAGGGCTATTTTCACTTCATTTATACCTCACTTTTCCCCCCATTGAGGATACAAAGAAGCTTATGTGGTTGTCTTCTTCTCCATTTCATCCTTACAAAAACCTGTGAGGTAGGTTAGGCTGAAAGTGTCTGATTAGTCCAAGGTCGTTGAGTAAGCTTCCATGGCAGAGTGGAGGTTCTAATCCGGGTCTCTCCGATCCTAATCCAACACTTTAAACCCAGCCTTTCTTGACTTTTTTACCACTGAAAAACCCCTGAAATATTCTTCAGGCTTCAACAAATCCCAGAAGTGGTACAACTATGCAGAATATGGTTGGGAAGCAGAGCTGTGGACACACCCAACTGGGGACCCTCCCCTTCCCAGCCCCTCCAGGCCCATCATCGGCCATTTTGGGAGGAGGGTCAACATGACCATATATAGTCATATCACTTGATAAATGTTTAACAAATGTAAAAAATATTACAAACTAATAAACTCCCACCAATTCAGGAAACCCAGGGCCATCAAAAAACCCCAGAGTTTCCTGAAACCCTGGTTGAGAAAGCCTGATCTAACCACTACCCTGGCTAATGTTCCTCAAGAAAAAGATACTGGTGTCAGTTCAAAGACTGATCAAGTAAATCTGCATATGATGTGAGATATTAGCAGATATACAAAAGAACAAAGTTTTCAAGTTTCTTTCATGTCGTCGTTACGTTCAATTCTGGAAGAGTCCAAAAGGTTCATATGCAACTTCTTGCAGATAGGACAGTAAATTGTATTCCACAGAGATCTTCAGTCAGCAACCTGCAGAGTTAACAGCATTCATTTCCCATGCTCCACATTATTGTAGGATTGATGAAGAGAGAGTCTAACAGCAGCCTGGCAGAATTTTAAAATAGTGTTTTACTGTACCTCTAAATTAGCTGGTTTCTGTTTTAAAAACCTGTGCCATTGGAATAGCCAATTGACAGCTGCCAAGGCTGAACATAAGACAAAATCAAGGTTACTATCTCTATCTCCAAGCCAAACAGCTGGGCTTTGGGAAGCCTTATAGTATTTTTATAAACAGTCCTGTTATGTGGAATGACAAAGCAAGTCTGAAATGAGATGGGTGTTCATTTCATTCCCCTTTCCTACAACATGCTGAGCTACTGAGCAGGCAGCAATCCATGAGCAGAAATACCTTGGATACTTTGGGTCTTATAAATCAGGGGTAGTCAACCTGTGGTCCTCCAGATGTCCATGGACTACAATTCCCATGAGCCCCTGTCAGCATTTGCCACACTGGTGGTCACTAATTCCCCCAGAATGTTATTAACCTTCCACATTCTCCAGCAACCTGACCAGTTTAGCTCTCCCTGAGGAGCCACAACATAATGTTTGACTGTACTTTGTTCTACACTTATCACATAGAACAGCAGGCAGCAAGCAAGAGACTACATGAAAAGGCAGACAGATCAAATACACATTCAACAGCAAACTTGTATGAGCATTTCCTCAGAAAGTCTACTTAAGGATTTTCACCCCCCAAAAAGGTGAGACTGCTGCAAAGTTAGGCTTCTAGCTTCACCTGGCAGATGCCTGCAGTAGCTCACAGCAAATGAAGAAGCACAACTTCCGCAAGACAAGTGACCAATGTCTGATACTCTCTTTGAATAGCTTCCTACATTGTAATAGTTTTGGGGAATTTGTGCACCGGCAAATATAAACCAGCAGCACTGCACAACAACTTAACTAAGTGCATTTCATCAGTTGTGTTTCTTGGCATAGCCTGAAATAATTGGCAGAAAGCAAGCTGAACTAGTGGTATCACTGGCAAAATCATCAAGGGCAACGTTATTTGTATTATTATTATTATTATTATTATTATTATTATTATTATTATTATTATTATTATTATTATTATTATTATTATTATTATTTTGGTTTTGCTTTTAACCTCTGCTTCTAGTTATATGGCTGACATTTATTTGGTGATTTACAAATATGTACTTAAGAACTAAAGTACTTGCTTAATTTTTTTAAACTGGCCTCTTTGCATGCCAAACAAGATTGCACACTCTTGTAGCTACCCTGAAGATATAGAAACATGGAACCAAAGGAGAATAAATCTGAAATGTGTTAATTATCAAAAGTTTAAATCCCAGGAACAAGTATTAGTGGGCAAAGGAACAGTTAATAGAATGGCAAAAAACACTGAGATGGGAGTCAAAAAGACAGCATAGGATCAGGCACGAAAAAGAGATGAGAAGGGATATACAGGCAATGACTAGAGCAGACTTTATCAATTTTTTTTACCATTCAGAAACCCCTGAAACATAATTCAGGCTTTGAGAAACCCCAGAAGTAGCATGATCATGTAGAATATGGTTGGGAAGCATAGCTGTGTACATGCCCATCTGGGAGCCATCCCCTTCCCACCCCCTACAGGTCCATCATTGGCTCTTGGGGGGAGGTCATCATGACTATATATGGTCATATGACGCGATAAATGTTTAACTAATTTTTTTTAATATATAAAAAATTAACTCCCACTCATTTGGAAAACCCTTCCAGGGTCACCAAGAAACTCCAGGGTTTCATGAAACCCTGGTTGAGAAAGCTTGGAATAGATGATAAAGGGAACAAAGAAATATGTAGCAACCACTTATATAAGGAAAGTTTATCCTAAGGCTGCAACCCAGTCAGAAAATGAAAGTAGCGGGATCATCGATAACAACAAAAAGTTAGTTAATACAAAGTATGATTATTCTGGAAGCTCCCAAATAATAGAGTGTGATCCTTAATCTAGTATCCTGCCTCAAATCTACAACATTATTGTCAAATGCCTCCCAAGTCCCAAATAAAATTAGGTCACAAGAAAGGCACTCCAGACAAGGCAATTTTCTTTATAGAGGCATTTAGAATCCTAGAGTGGGAAGGTGCCATACAGCAGTGGTCCCCAACCTTTTTATCACTGGGGACCGGTCAACGCTTGACAATTTTACTGAGGCCTAGGGGGGGTAGTCTTTTGCCGAGGGATGTCGCCGCCTGAGCCCCTGTTCCACTTGCTTTCCTGCCGGCACCCCTGACTTCCTGCCACCCACTGTGGGGTGCTGCCAGCAGCAGCTGCGCAGTGCCACACCAAAGGGAACCCCAGCCATGGCGGCCAATGGAGAGCACCAAAAGTGCAGGGCAGCTCCTAAGGCAGCAGCCGGGGAGGAGAAGCCGCAGCCCGGTACTGACTGATCTACGGACCGATCCCGGTCCCCAGACCGGGGGTTGGGGACTACTGGCCTAAAGCATCCATTATAAGTATCTGTTGAGCCATTGCTTGAAGACTCCTAGTGAGGGGGATCTCACCACCTCCTAAGGCAGCCTATTCCACTGCTGAACTACTCTGACTGTGAAATAAAAAAGTTTTGATATCTAGCTGGTACTGTTCTATACATGGTTTAAAACTATTACTGCGGATCCTATCCTCTGCTGCCAATGGGAACCGCTCCCTGGCCTCCTCTAAGTGACAACCTTTCAAATACTTAAGAGACCAATCATATCCCCTCTCAATCTCCTCTTCTCCAAGCTAAACATTCCCAAGTCCCTTAAGGCTTTCTTCATAGGTTTGGTCTCCAGGCCCTGGATCATCCTCGTCACTCTCCTCTGCACCCTCTCAATTTTGTCCACATCCTTTTTGAAGTGAGGCCTCCAGAACTGCACACAGTATACCAAGTGCAGTCTGACCATTGTGGTATACAGCGGAACTATAACACTCTGAGATTTTGAAGTGACTGTTTATAGAGTGCAAGACTGCACTTGTCTTCTTTACCGCAGCATCATGCTCATATTTAGCTTACAGTCCACAAGTACCCCAAGATCACATTCACATACACTGCTACCCAGAAGTGTATCTCCCATCCAGTATGCATGCTTCTCATTCTTGTGACACAGATGTAAAACTCTGCATTTATCCTTATTGAATCGCATCTTGTTCTCATTTGCCCAATTTGCCAGCATGTTCAGATTTTGTTGAACTCTATCTCTATCTTCTGGAGTGTTCGCTACTCCTCCCAATTTGGTATCATCTGCAAATTGTACTGAGTCCCTCAACCTCCTAATCCAAATAATTGATAAAAACACTGAAAAGGACTGGACCAAGCTCTGCTCACCTCCCTCCAATGTAATGATGAGTTTACAATATATGCGTAACAATATGAATGCATACCTCCAGAGAGATACTCAATTTCTTAACATTAGGTTTGAATCCTATTTGCCTAGTGCCACTTTAAGAGCCTTGGGGAGGAATTACTGAACAAGGCACTATTAAATCAGGGGAAGAATCACTATTGAAGACCAGAAACTATAACCATCTTATTACATGGATTTTTCATATTTTAAAACAAAAAGGGAATGGGGCCTGTACTAAAAGGGAAACTGTAGGCTCCCTGCAACGGTATTTTAAGAAAAGAGAAATTTAATTTAATTACTTATTGCTTTTCAAACAACAAAAGCGTTCACCTGTTTCCCTAGACACGTGTTAATGAAATCTACTAAATTCACTTAGGGGCAATGACTATTTCTCAGTTCCTCCCTTGGGAAAATCCATATGAAAACTTTTATTGGGCAATGTTTACATGCTGGCTTGAAAACAGACAGTATCTGCCAGGGGGAAGTCAAACTGCGGCCCTTCAGATGTCCATGGACTACCATTCCCATGAGCCCCTGCCAGCACATTCGCTGGCAGGGGCTCATGGGAATGGTAGTCCATGGACATCTGAAGGGCCGCAGTTTGACTTCCCCCTGGTATATGCTTTTGAGATCCAATGCTGCCATAAACTTGGGGTTATTTGGTTCTGCCTACTCCTGCATAAATATTGCTGAAGGCTAAAGACTAAAGGCTCACTGGGTCTCTAGCTCAGATAGGTGAACACCATGCACTGTACATTCTCTCACTCACACACACACAATCAACAGCTATCCACCAACCAAGGGGAAAAAAAGAAAAATGGCCACATTCATAAACCTGTATTTTACTGTTATGGCAACTGATTTGATAAAAGCAAAAAAGGGGGATAAGCAAAGTTGTTATGGCAACTGGAATTTTAAAAGCAGTCAAAAAGTAAAAAATAAAATCCGGTGTCAGCCCATTTGAAATACAACGTCTATGACTCAACTTCCAAAAGAAATGCAGATTGTCTTCTTTTAATACATTTCCCTCTGGAGAACACAATTAGTCTTCAGCGCAACAGAATAGACATTTAATAGAGCGTACAAACATCAAAGCACTAAACAGGAAAATAATAAATTGGCTATTTGCATTTAATTATCTTCAGATCTTTAAGAAGGGTGTGTGTGTTTTTTAAGATGAAAAAGATTCGGTACCCACCCCTGCGCGCAAATTCAGATCAGATACGATATGAAAACATACATACTCGGATCTGTCTTGTTTGCACAGCAATGACACTTGAACAATGGTTTGCACTCAGAGAGGCAAAAATTAAATAAGCCAGTGTATATATTCCCCATTCTCATTTTGCTGTACAGCAGGGGTAGTCAACCTGTGGTCCTCCAGATGTCCATGGACTACAATTCCCATGAGCCCCTGCCAGCATTTGCTGGCAGGGGCTCATGGGAATTGCAGTCCATGGACATCTGGAGGACCACAGGTTGACTACCACTGCTGTACAGAATGGCTGCTGAAAGACTGGCTCCCAACCATGGGTCTTGGGTGGTCATTTGTGCCTGGGTGGAGGAGGAAAGCAATGATGACTCTAGAAGGATGGACCCAGCTTTGCTGTAAGCCAGGCAGCTATCAAGTGGCTCCCTGCAGCCTGCCTCCAAGGCTGCAGTGCGGAGCAGGTGACCTGGAGCCCCCAGGCTTCCCTCTGGTCTGTAGGTTGGACTGGCAAGGAGCTGGCTGAGAGAGGTGTGCCATTCCGGAAATCTCTCTCGGTGAAGAACCACTTTCCCACCCTATGCTTTCAGAGTTTACTTTCCATGTGCTGCTCACTCTTTGCTATGACTTAAGAGGGTCGCTGATTCACAGGGCTGGAAAGGAATTTTACCTGGGACTTTGATTCTCTCTGAGGCCATGAGGCTTTTGCCTTTCCCATTACAAAGGAAGAATGAGAGAGAGTGTGCACGTGTGTGTGTTCTTGACTGTATTGTAAAGAGCATAATCATCACTGCTGGCTGCTTGCTAAGGCACTGGCTGGGAAGATAGTGCAGGTTGCACAAGAGGACTCCCTGCATGACCGAAGGAGAGTATCCTAAGGGGCCCGGGAGGGGAGGGGCAAGACAAGACAACCTTAGGACTGATGCTTTGGCCACGCCCCCAGGAGAATGGTGATGGCTAGGAACAGTAGTTTCCGCTACTTCCAACCGTAGTTCTGCCCTTGTTGGCCCCAACAGATATATTGGGGAAGGCATTGATAGTAGCTGGCTTGTCACCAGCACCCACTGTCCCCAGACTATGCTGTGCCAAGACCTGAGGAACCTGTAATCGATAAAACTGTGACTTGATTCCTGCACTGTATATGTCTGTGCTGTCCTTCTCTCCCAACCCCTCTATGAGCTGGTCCCCACTCTAGGCACAAATGGCACCTTCTTGACAGTTCTTCTTCAGCGCGCTTCTACATAACATACAATAATTTCAACCCTGTGTCATTATGTCCTGTTAAGCATCTACTAAATGCATCCTAACCCTACTCTGAAAGTCTCTGGAGAACCCAAATCAAAATTTTGTTTCCTTAGCACAGCATGGCCTCACAGCAGGGGATGTCACATGGTTTGTGAGTTCGATCTGCTGCTGCCTCTGATGGAAGGGACAAGGCCTAAAATGCTTTACAGCCTCTATCAGAGAATGAGATATTCTTGAAGATCCAGTTAGCTGAGTCCTCGATCATAAGACACAAAACTGTGCTGTCAAGACTGCAGGAATACATTTATGAAATTCTAGCATTCCCTCAATGCTGAGAAATCACAAAACTTGAGACACATGCACTCAGGTGTCATAATGTAAGAATGACTAAAAAAAAAAACCCTCACCCTTTGCAGGAAAACTTGAAAAACCCACAATTATTTTGCAATGCAAAGAGCTAATTTCCCACTGTGCATAGTAAAACACATTCATGTTAATCGAGAGTATGATTCTGTGTCTACCACTATATCTTAATGCAGTCCAAATGCTAATGTGTGGAACTCAGCACTATAGATGCAAAAATATATGATAAGAGAAGTTAACTTACACACTGTAAACATCCTAGAGCAGGGGTTCTCAACCGCCACTGCCCTGCGGCCCCTACATGTGTGCACTTGTGGTTCATGGTCACGTGGCGCTGACGCAGCAGTGCACATGCACAGATGCCACTGTCGCAGGGGGTCTGGAGCGGCGGCAGAGGTGGCCAGAGCAGCGGAGGCATGGCGCTGGCTTCTTCCACACTGCCTCGGGGGCCAGCATCACAGGTAAGCTGACAGCAGTGGCCGGGGCGGCAGCAGCAGTGGCAGCATGGCGCTGGCCTCCTCCGCGCAGCCTCAGTGAGCTCCGAGGCAGTGTGGAAGAGGCCAGTGCCATGGTACCGCCACCACGACCCCCTGGGAAAGGCCAATTGACCCCTCGGGGGGTCGCAACCCCCGGGTTGAGAACCGCTGTCTTAGAGGAATGATAGGATACTAATGAGAAACCTATATAAGCTTTCTGATAAAACCTATATCAGAAAACTGCTGACAATTCTCTAGGTTGGCAAATAGTTTGTACAAAGGGTCTGTCCACTTCAGACATCACATTTCTTGTCCATGATCACCCTCAAATATATACTTATTTGTTAAACATTTGAATCCACCCCAAATTCATTTCAGAAAAATCTGTAATGCAATTAGCACTGACACTCAGCCCAAGAGGGAGAGGGATCAATTAAAAAAAAACGTAATATTTTAATTAAACTTGATTTTTTTAAATGATGTTTTAAAGTTTCAGATACAGTAAGTGTCAGAAATAACCTGGCCTGAAAGGCAACCTGAACTTGATTAAAATATAATTTCTAATGAAGCTGTAAAAGGCCGCTTTCTTTTGTAGGCAAGGAATTGTGAGGAAAACTTCTTTGCCCATCATCAGACAGCCCAATAATTTATGTAGTTCTACTCTGGCTTCATGCTGGAAATTCAGGAACTAGCAGAGCACCACAGGTGTCATCCCGTGATCTATCTTGTTGACCTTTCTTACTCCTATTTTATGCTTCGTAACTAACTGATCTCTTTAATTGGCTGTCAAGGTCTTGATATTGCCAGCGTACTCTTATTATAAATGAGACGGGCAGTTCTAGGTGAGATTATTAACTTTTTGTGAAGCAGGGATGAGGCACAGAAGGGCAGGACTATGATAAAGGAGAAGGGCGGACAAGCAGAAAGAAGTAGTGGAAAGAAACTTCTGTCGTGGATCCTAACCACGTTCTCTTTTTAAAAGAAAGCCATAGTACTTACAGGTTGTCAACCCCTATTTTGGGTCACGAGCCAATGTAAAATAAGCAATATATTGCATATCAGTTTCTAAAAGAGTAGATGGTTAAGAGTGGTGGCTTCTAATCTGGAGAACTGGGTTTGAGTCCCCACTCAGCATGCAGCCAGCTGGGTGACTTTGGGTTAGTCACGGCTCTGTTAGAGGTATTTTCACAGAGTAGTTCTCTCAGGGTTCTCTCAGCCTCACCTACCTCACAGGATGTGTGTTTTCCAAAGTATGTGATTTTAATCTCAGAGCATTCTCTACATTAAATACAAAGTACCCCTCCCCAACAAAACAAAGCATCAAGAGTGCATAACAGTGCAATTGCACTACAAAGTATATAGCATTATCCTCAACCATAGTTGATGCCTTCTCCCCACAGTGTGGAGACTGCTGGGGGTTGGGGTTGGTCCTACCTATCAGGCACAGACTAATGGCTTCCTATATCAAACCAAAGAATATATGCCTCATGATAACATATTTTTTCTGTGCTTGTTCCTACTTTTGTTTCCATACTTGTTCCTATTCTCTACATCCAAATCTTGCTCCAAACCTCAAAGTCATTTCTCATTGGTGGTAGCACAAAGAGCAACACTTCTTCTAAGGAATGACATGTCCCTTTTGTTTTTATGCCACAATGCAGTAGAATGCCTTCCGATGTTCCACCACAAGAAGCCACCCTAAGTTCAAGGCCTACCAACAGAAACTGAAGTCATCCCTCCCTGCTGAGAAGCTATAGTGAACCATAAAACTTGCGGGAATAGAAAACAATGAACAATTTTCAAAGGAAAATTACCTTCTTTGTCAAGCAATATCTTTGCAATGCAGTATCTTGCTAATTGGGTGAATGGCCTTACTGCTCCTGACAAGATGTGTGTTAACAATAACAATTTATAGGCAGCTTCAAACAGATTAATGTACATGGGAAGCAAATCAACTGTGATTTAAGATACACTTTTGTGCCCATTCCTAGTGCCCTTTCAGTACATGAAATATTAAGTCTTGCTTTTCATCTACAAAGTGCAGAACGAGCAAGCACTAATAAGTCATCCAGAAAGGACAACTTATAATACTAATTTCATAGCATTTTGACAACTGTAAATTAAATGATGGAATGATTTTTTTTCAATTCCATATTTTATCATTTAATGAAGCTATTTTAATTAGGATGCCAAAGCCTAAAAGCTTTGCAGAGCAGAGAAGAAGAACCACCACAATATAAACTAAAGGTAATTCAAGAGCATAAGGCTCTCCTGATCTGAACCCTCATTTTAAGACATTTCCTTAAGGGAGGCATAAAAACCACCTCCAGAATAGAAAAGGTTTTGGAAGAATAATACTAATTTCCACAGAAATCCTAAATAATTATATCAGTTTCTGTCTTTTGTCCCACATTGCCAGTCTGATTTAACATCCTCAAATTATAGAAGCTAAGTTATAAATCATTCATTCATCAGATCCTCAGCTAACATGGTCTCAAAGTGTTTCTCTGCCAGGTCATTCCATTGTTACTTGATTATTTTTGTTTCAGCTTCCATCCCAGTTTGTTTTTTCTTGTTTTTATCTTAGTCCAGCCTGAATATTACATGAACAATCTGAAACAATGCTGTTGATGAAGGCAAGAATCCAGGCAATGAAATACCTCGGCTATAAGAGCAGGAAATATTTCTAGAATCGGAATCAAGTTTATTGTACAGCCACAGGACTTTACAAAGTACAAAAGTCAACCATTAGCAACAAAAGAAGATAATAGCACACATGCTGGAATTCATACAACAGAATATCACAGATAATCAGAATCAGCTATTGCCCCCCACCTTAGACCTTATTTGTCTGGCAACTAGAGGAAACAGTGCAACCCTATGAGACATGTACGGATAAGCATCAGACAATAGAAGAATCACCTTCTTGGATTCATCAGGGGTAATATACTAAGAAATTTGGCTTTGGGCTCCACAAAGAAATTACAGTTCAATATATAATGGATCAAGCCTCTTGTGGCACAGAGTGATAAGGCAGCAGACATGCAGTCTGAAAGCTCTGCCCATGAGGCTGGGAGTTCAATCCCAGCAGCCGGCTCAAGGTTGACTCAGCCTTCCATCCTTCTGAGGTCAGTAAAATGAGTACCCAGCTTGCTTGCTGGGGGGTAAATGGTAATGACTGGGGAAGGCACTGGCAAACCACCCCGTATTGAGTCTGCCATGAAAACGCTAGAGGGCGTCACCCCAAGGGTCAGACATGACTCTGTGCTTGCACAGGGGATACCTTTACCTTTTAATATAATGGGTCAGATCTTCTATTTCCCCTTTGCCACAGCTACATAGGCATTGCTGACATGGTTGACCCTGCAGCATATCCATGCACACAGCAGTGGGCAATGCATGGAATCTTAGGATGGTGAAAGCCATCCTCAACCTCTGATGCAAGGGAAATGCTTCTAAGTAAACTCAAAATAGCTGAATTAATGTCTAGCCACAACCAGCACTTCTGCATAACTTGCCCTCAAGTAAACAATCCCATTTCATATGTGTCTGTAGTGTTTTCGCCAGTCTTGAAAGAAATGGTTGTCAATGTGGTTGTCAAGAAGTAACATAGTTTTAGAACTCAGACACCAGTGCAAAATCAGGAACCGAGAAAAGCAGATGTCTCATTCATTCATGCTCACAGTCACCAGAGCTCTGTCCTGCCTAGCCCAGTCAAACCCAATCCCATCAGATCTCGAAAGCTAAGCAGAGCTGACCCTGGCGAATATTTGGAGGGGAGACCTCCAAGGATCTGGATGAAGTTTATCCAAGAAACCCTAGGCATCATGATGTGGAGGCAGGAAATGACTAACCACCCCTGAACATCCCTTGCCTGATTGCCAGACAATCCTCGGATATCCTGGCCCCACTAGACACGCTATATGGCAAATTAATAATAATAATAATAATTATTATTATTTGTCACCAGAAGCCTACCTTATGTAGAAACCAGATATGCACTTGCTATTTTCAACAATCTAATCTCAAAATCTCAGATCTAGGACTTTGTTTCTAACTTTAAAACTACACTTTTCTGAGAACAACCCGAATGCATTTTAAAATAATAATAATCAAATAGACTGAATCATCTGATCAGAGATAAAGATAGCACTGTACCCTTAAGAGCGAACAGCTTTCCTAATCAAAATTTATTATAATTATTCACCAAGTTCCATCATCTCAGGCTTTGGCAAACTTCCCCCAAGAATTGACCTGATGTATCAGACAAAAGGTCCGCAGCTCTTCTCCCAACAGTAACTAGACAGATGCTTGTGTTATCTCATAAGCAGAGACACAGGGGTAAAAGAACAAGTCCTCTTGTAGATTAAAAGCTTGTTAATTAACAGGAGAGAGAGAGTATAAATGGGGTACTGCAGGCCTCGGTACTTGGTCCGGTGCTTTTTAACGTGTTCATTAACAATTTGGAGTTGGGAGTAAGCAGCAAAGTGGCCAAGTTTGCAAATGACACCAAGTTGCTCAAGGTAGTGAGAACCAGAGAGGCACTCCTGAGGGATCTGGCAAGGCAAGGCGAGTGGACATCAACGTGGCAATGTGGCAAATGAAGATAAACACGAGCAAGGGCAAAGTGATGCACACTGGAGTCAAAATATCCAAACTATCAATATACATCGATGGGATTCAAACTGGCAGTAACTGATCAGAAAAAAGATCTGGGGAATTATGGTAGACTAGGGGCCAAGCCAGAGCCTCTTGTGGCATAGGGTGGTAAGGCAGCCGACATGCTGTCTGAAGCTCTGACCATGAGGCTGGGAGTTCGATCCCAGCAGCTGGCTCAGGGTTGACTCAGCCTTCCATCCTTCGGAGATCGGTAAAATGAGTATCCAGCTTGCTGCTGGGGGGTAAAACGGTAATGACTGGGGAAGGGAATGGCAAATCACCCTGTATTGAGTCTGTATTCAGGAATACAACGGGTTCTAGATTGGGGGGAAAGAGTTGAAGAACTCTGTGGATGGACTCTCCCTCCCCCCCCCTCAGGACCTGGAAAGGTTGCAGGCTGGAGGCCCCTGGGCAGGGAACTCACCAGCAGGGATCTGCAGGGAAGTAGAAGGAGGAGGGAGTGGTCAGGGGTGGGGGACAGAAGGCATTTGGCTGGCCGCTGGACAGGCAGGCAAGCCAGCTGGAAAAGGAGGCACTCAGGGGCAGGACAGCTGCCCTGAGTAGGTGTTAAGCACTGTGTGGCACTTAAGCTATGAGACACGCTCCTCCTCCAAGATCTTACCAGAAAAATATGTGGAACAGATAATGCACTGAAAATGTTGACTCAGTGGGCAGCTGCAATTAACATAGCAAATGCTATGCTGGAGATTATTAGGAACACTGAAAACAAATCAGCCAGTACCAAATGCCCTTGTATAAATCTATGTTGTTGCCTCATTTCGAATAATGTGTACAGTTCTGGTCACTGCATCTCAAAAAAGATATTATAGCATTGGGGAACGGAACACCTTCCCTATGACAAAAAGTTAAGGAGGTTAGGGCTCTTTAGATTGGATTAAGAGGTGACATCATAAAAGGTTTACAAAATAATGCATGAAGTAGAGAAGGCAGAGAAAGAAGTACTTCCCCCCCCCTTTTCTCACAATATGAGAACTCATGGGCACTCTATGAAATTAATGGGTAGTAAGCTTAGAACAGATAAAAGGAAGTACTTATTCACCCAAAGTGTAATTCACACATGGAATTCATTGCCGCAAGAAGTGGTGGCAGCTACAATCATAGAGAGCTTCAAGAGGGCATTGGATAAACATATAGAGCAGTGGCTATTAGTCACAAGGTACAGATGAAACACTATGTCTTAGGCAGTGATGCACTGTATTCTCGGTGCTTGGGGGACAACAGTGGGAGGGCTTCTAGAGCTCTGAGCACACTGGTTGACCTTCTAATGGCATCTGGGTTTTGGCCACTGTGTGATACAAAGTGTTGGACTGGATGGGCCTCTGGCCTGATCTAACTTGGCTTCTCTTATGTTCTAAAGACATCCGCTGCTGAAGGTATCTGCAACTTTGAGAGGCATGCTACTTCCAAATGGTAAGGTTTCACTTAATTATCAACAGCAATTCCAACAGCTGACAATAATGACATCAAATAATTAACAGAGGACGTGCAAATAACTTGCAGAGGGAAATAAGTTCTTCCCCACCCCTGCCAATTCCTATTTCTTCCCGTCTTTCACCTCAATTTTTTCTCCTATCTTCATTTCCCCCAACGTTCTCCCCCTCCTCCCTTCTCCCCCTCCTCCCACCATCTCCTGTCTCTCCTCCAGAACCATCTTGTCTTCCTCGTTGTCATTACCTGCCCCCTCTTTCCTGACACTGTTGCTATAGCTTCCCCCCCCCCCCCATTCTACTACCAGCAGCCCCTTCCCAACTGCATACTGCAGTGTTATTTACTGGGAGTGCTAAAGAACCCCACAATGGCAGGTGAGATCTTGCAATGTGGCATTGCAGAAGCTTGTCATTTCTTTAACTTGGGGGGTAGGGGGGTGGGATCAATTTTTTACCTTTTGGGATCCATCCTATCTGTATACTGTTCCACTGTGAATTTTTTGTCCCACGCCCAGGGACTACATTCAGATTTAAATATAAAGATAATGACCTAGAACTATCAGCACCACAAATGTGCAATGCTAGTCTTTAGAATCTACAGTACTTGAGCATCAAGAAACACTGTTCTTAAGAACTACAGGTTTGGATGCTATGTAACTGCAAACAATTGAAGTCGTTGACTCCTCTCCTGATGAAAGCAAGCCACTACGTTACAAAGAAACCTTTTGAAACAAAAAGTTCTATCGGTTCAGATGCAAACATTCTAAAGGAAGCTAAAATAAAGACTGACCTTTGTGATGAGAATTCGGTATTTTTCCAGCATCGTCTGGTTATCATGACATCCAGACAGCAGCTGCCACACCTCAGCTCTGAGTGCCTCTGGAACACCGCTCTTGACTAGTGAGGACAGTCCTTTCGGTCGCACACCGAGATTACTGTGCCTAGCCACACAAAAGAGACAGTTCAATGCTTAGTTGACTAGCAGGCAGATGAAAAATATACACTTGCACACCCCTGGCCTACCTATTTATGAATGAACGACTGCTAAAAACCAATTACGAGAAGCATTAAAAACAAAAAGAAAACCCCCCTGCAGTTCATTTTAACAGTCATGCACTATAGCACCCAAGATCACCCCGGAGGCACTAGGTGCGTGAGGGTTGGTTGTGGGGGGGGGGGGGTGTTTATACCGCCATTGGATTTTACTAATTGTGGGTTTTAATTGGCGGGTTATGTTTTTATGTTTGTGGGGTTTTATGCTCTATGATTGTAACCCGCTGCGAGATGGCTTCCGATAGTGTCGGGAAGCAAATTTATTATTTATTTATGATATTTGTCTGTCACCCTCCCCCGTGGATCAGGACGGTTCATATGAAACATAAATCTACATTGAAGTTTTTCAATGGCCTTTTAGGCCTGGTACACACAGTAGGTTCCCCCTTCCGAAAATGACTCCAGTGTGTTAATTCAACATATATGATCACGGCAAGCCCCAGGGAACCTTTCCACACTCGGACATGCCACACAATGGGAAAGCGGCAAGGTCACCACAAGTAGAGCAGTACCCACAGAAAACAGGGATGGCAGATTCCACGCAACTCTAGGAACCTTCCTTTTTTCCTATATAGTCCACAAGTTCCAATTTTATGTTCAAGCCCAGAAAACGAGACATTGCTGCGCATATGTCTTAAGTCTTTTAAACATACTGCCCTTGTGTTTCGACCAATATCTGCAATCACAGTGGCTAGATGCTTTCTTTAAAATTAAACTTTAGCTTCCAAGAAGCAAAGCATCAGAAGAATGGAATCTTGTCTATCAAAAGATTATGCCCCGAAAATCTTTTTGGACTTTAAGGTGCTACTGGAGCCTAAAGCTAACTGTTCTACCAACACCGGCTGAAAGTATCGAAAGAGAGAAATATGTGTTATGGGACAAATAGTTTTTTCGTCTTTATGGTTCTAGTGCATTGTTTTTGCATGCTGTCTTTCAAAGAGCAGGCAATCATCTCCTTCCTAACTCTTACCATCTTCCCAGTAGCTCTCCCCAGGAATACAAGATCTTCTCAGGACAATCTTTGGATACATCACCAGTGCCACTCGAAAGTTCATTATCACTCTCTGCAGAACAAAAAAAAAACATGTTAAAAGATCACACAATGGTATGATCTATACCAGGGGTAGTCAAACCTGTGGTCCTCCAGATGTTCATGGACTACAATTCCCACGAGCCCCTGCCAGCATGGGCTCGTGGGAATTGTAGTCCATGAACATCTGGAGGACCACAGGTTGACTACCCCTGATCTATACCGATCCCCATTCCATCTCTTCAGAGCCAGAGGTGAACAATACAGTGAACATGGCTCCCAGTTGCCAAAAGCATGGTAAACTCACAGCCATCATTTCTTAATTCAGAACAGAGTGATAGTACATGATACATCTCTTCTACTTGAGGTATAATCATGGAGAGCAGGACTTAAGATGAGGCACCGTATTCATAACTGGAATTGCAAAATTTCATCTTACTCTTACCTTCTTCAGCATCCTCCTCCTGTGGTGATATCTGATCACCACCACTTGACGAGCTGACTAATTCTTCATCTCGTTCAGACTCCCGGTGCAGACTTATAACTTCATAAATGGCATCTCCAGCATTTGCATGGCTTTTCCCTTCACACTAACACAGAAAAGAAGTGTGTTTCAAGCACAGGCCGCTAAGGTTACAAGAAAGTAGGCTTTGGCTTTCAGGCTCTCCTCAGAAGATGAATTCACAGAACAGCAACATTCCCCTATCTATACCTTTTGTTAAAAAAAATTGCTGGGCTTCAGTTTTATTTATGTGTTTGGCCTTTCCCTTCAAAAGCTGCAGGCAGAGACCATGTTCCTTTCATCATCGTAATACGCTTAGATATTAGGTGCTAAATATTTAATATTGCACTTTATTATAGAAATTAAATGCGGCGCTCCTGAATTAAAACTTGGGTATTTAAAAGTTAAGGACACCAGGCTTCTAACTCATTAAAGTAACAACACACTTCGGATTTCTGAAAGAAAAAGATTAAGACAAGGGGAAAAACTTACTGACAGCCCATTCCAAAGTGTCATTGGACATTTTCACAGGGTTGTATTAGGATATCAACTAATACAGTGTTATCAAAATGAAAAGGTGAATAGTATGCTCCAAGGTTTCTGGAACACCCCAGTCTTTTACAGTTTTTTCCTAAACTTATAAAAATGGAAGAAGACTTTTCCAAATAAGATAGGGATGTCAAATCAGCATCAAAAAAGCAATTGTGCAAAAATAAAAAAAGAACACTTGACATGAAAAATGGAACCTCTCATATGACATGCTGTACAATTTGCTGGAGTTTAGCTCCGTCAGCAAAAGAAGAATACTATGTGAAGCCACCTGATTATTTCAAAGCCAACAAGAAAACAAGTCTGTAAGTTATTCAGGAAGTGCAGCATATACACAAAAATAAATGCTAAGATAGTGAAGTATGGCTCAGAATTGTCTTAGTAGGACCCACCACCATTTAATAGGGAAAAAGAACTACCTGTTTCAGTTTCATATAGAAGGTTTCCGTGTATGTTTTTCTGCTGAAATACCAGAAGCGTTCATTGGCAGGATACACATGGACAAGAGTCTCCAGTAGAAAACGAACTGGCTCTATCACCTCTGTGACCACCATATCCACGGCCACAGTCATGTACACATGTTTATCTGTTCCATAAAAAAGCAAGTTCATATTGTTTGTTTGTTTATACTTTGAATTATATGCCACCCCTCTCCAGATGGTCTAGGGGCAGCTCACATCAGTAAGTTGAAATTTCATACAAAGTTAATGCATCTAGATCTCCAACACGCCTATAAGCCTGACGAATAAGTTGTCCACAGTTACTAGCCAGGCTTAGAATGGAGGATAATGGGGGTTCTGCCGATGGGGCCCCATTGACGGTGGACCTTGGCCCCAACCAAATGCCTGGTGGAAGACTGCCATCTTACAAGTCCTCCAGAACCTGAGGCAGCAACTCATTTCACCAAGCTGGAGTAAGGGCCAAAAAGGCCTTGACTCTGGTTGAGGCCAAGTGCATCTCTCTGGGGCTGGGGATTGCCCAACCCCCTCCAGGGGATGTATTTGGAGAGGCAGTCCCTCAGGTATGTAGGTCCTAGATTGTGTAAGGCCTTGGAGGTTAGAAACTGCACCTCAAACCTGATCCGGAACTCAATCAGCAACCAGTGCAGCTGTTCTGTATAAAAGAATTCCAAATTAAACACTGTAACGCAACTAAAAAGCCAGCTTGGTGTAGTGGTTAGGAGCACCGATTTCTAACCTGGCGAGCCAGCTAACCTTGGGCTCGCCACAGCACTGCTAAAGCTGTTCTGACCTAGCAGTAATATCAGGGCTCTCTCAGACTCACCCACCTCACAGGGTGTCTTTTGTGGGGAGAGGAAAGGGAAGGTGGATGTAAGCTGCTTTGAGACTCCTTTGGGTAGAGAAAAGCAGCATATAAGAACAAGCTCTTCCTCTTCTTCTAAATTTGTATTTATTTGTTTTTAGATTTTTATTCCACCATTCCTTAAAGGGCTCAAGGCAGCATACAATATTTAAAATACACAATAATTAAATATAATATCGGATTTAAGGTCTCAAATTCAATTTTAAAATTCAACCAGTTCAATTATAAAATATCTAAGGCCACCTCTCCTTGAGTAAAGTATGAAGATGGACTACAGCCTGGGGGCAGTGTGGAGTACTTGGTGCGGCCTAGGGGTGGACTTTGGAACAGGGAGTCCTGCATCTTCTTGATGTTGTAAATAAAGTTTAAAATGGCTTTTTAGATTCTACACTTTAAACTGATTTATTTGCCATCTTTTTCTCTCCGTTCAAATTATGCTCTTCTCACTCAACCCCTGGTCCACTAGTTTTACACATCAGCATCACCTCTTGCTGCCTACTATACTCTAACTCCAACACCAACACTTCTAGCTGTTGGAATATGTAAGATCTGAAGGATGCATGAAGAATTTTCTACAGGGGGAACTAAAGCAGATGTTTACTTAGCATAGTTAGAATAGGGCCTTTCTGCTATTTTTCTAATAGTCTCCTCCTATGTCCTGATTGGCTCTTTTTTGAGACTTCCTGTTCCTTTTGAGCATACTTCCTCTCTGCTTGCCTCCTGAACAGACAGAATGAACAAAGAACAGAAGTGAGGCCTCTCTCTCCTCGTTCTACACAAAGTCATTTCTCTTCACACTAAAACAAATTTATTCTTTTAAACAAACTAGTGATACAATTATCCTTGCACACTTAAACTCGGCCAATGCCAGCATGGTTTAAACAGTATCTGAAATATATGTGTTCCTGTTCCTAATACTTGTTAGCCAAAAAGGTGACTTTTTGCTGACTTTTTCTCCCTAATAAAAAAGGCTGCTGGAAAAAAAAAACCTTGCTATATCAAAAGTTAATTTTTGTAATCAGCCATTAAAAAAAGGAAGTATCCTTTGGATCACAGATATTTCATTTAAATTCCTTACGCAAGGGATAATAGATTCCTTTCTCAGTTTATTTTATAGAAGGGAGCATAACATTACATTAAATAATGACTCTACATGATTTGTATCACATTTACATAAGCCATGAAGAAGAAGAAGAAGAAGAAGAAGAAGAAGAAGAAGAAGAAGAAGAAGAAGAAGAAGAAGAAGAAGAGTTGGTTCTTATATGCTGCTTTTCCCTACCCGAAGGAGGCTCAAAGTGTCTTACAGTCGCCTTCCCATTCCTCTTACTTAATAAACTTATCATCTCATCTAAAAATTGACCTGGAGCAGTTCAGATGAATCAGCTGATCTTCAGCACCTAAATAGCAACTCTTCCAACTCTGTTCTTTAGCTGCTATTTTTTGTAAGGGTTGGAATCCTCACCAGTTTAAAAAGAAATACACCTCTCCTTTCAGAGGCTTTAACCTCTGATCACTGCCGCTCTTTCTCTTTTTTCCCGACCTCTTGTGCCTCATCCCCGCACATAATAGTCCCTGTTTTTCTTATCCTTTCCTTTCATCCAGTATAAGCTCTAGGTAATGTATCATGAGCGGTGAATAGTTATTACTAATCATTTGTTACCCAGCAGACAAAAGGAGTTTAAAAAAATCCATGCAACTGCTAGAGGGTTTTTGGGGAAGTCCTTATCGGCAAGTAAAACTGTCTCACGGGGACATAAATCAGAAGAGACTGGCAAACATGGTGAAATATAGTGTCTCCTAAGGTTAATATACAAAGGACACTCCAGGAGAATGTCTGCAATGTTATTCTTATTGTAAGCTTGTGAGGAAGATTCCTTCCATTCCATTTAGCCGGCAGAGCACCTAGAGCGCAAGTTCTTCCACAAATATTGCAAATCTGCATATGCTTGAGGCCCAAGGCAACATCTGAATTGTGATGGCCTCCCTGCCAAAGCCCCAATCTTTATGTAAGTCAGGGGCTGGTACAACCCTCGTGCCTCCTCTTCTACTCCTTCTCCAGCAAGCAGAAGATCTGGGCAACTTTTAGATTTTAAATGTATTTAATTCAGGATAATCTTCCATTCGGTCTGTATATTTATTTTATTTGGGATTTTATCATGACATAATCCATCCCAAGCCTCAGGAAGACGGGGTGGGAAATAAATATAAAAAATAAATATAATTATAAATAAATAACCTATCGTCAAGAAAATCCTACCTAGAAGCTCTTTAACTCACTAGCAGCCACGTGACAGTATAAAGCACCAAGTAAATAAACAGTATTTTGAACACAGTTACCCTTGGACGTTTCTTCATTCAGGACTAGAAAGGTAGGTGCATTAGGATTCCACATTCCAGTAATAACATATGCTTTTCCATCGCTGCTTTTCCCCATGCATTCCTGAAAACACAAACGTTAGCTTTTTTTAGGACTGAATCTGAAATTTTCAGTTTTATAGCTGAAGAACCTTCAACGGCACATGAAACAGATGTTTATGTGTAATTCAGGCATCCCTTAGGATCACTGCAAAAAAGTCTGTTTTAATAGAAGGACTCACTTCTTATGCAATAAAAACCTGGAAGTAGAGCACTAAACAGGGATCCCACAAAGGATGTAAAAAAGTAAATGCAGTAGCTGTTACTGGAAAATAGCCTAGGAAAAACTGCCAATCAAAACGCGTCTTTACAAACATGCACACTCCAGATGCCATTATGTTTTAGCCCTTATGTACAAAGGCCTGGATTCACAGGGAAGGAAATATTTCCATCCTACCTATCTTAGAGTGGATTCTTAAAGTTCAGGTGGGTTTTAACAGGCAGTATCATGGATACCTTAATAGTGCTGCTTGAAAAAATAAATTAGCCCCCGAACAATCTCCCTTGTAAAGCGGGTGATTTTTTTCTTCCATGCGACAACTGCAGCAAGGATGGTGATAGCAAGGAGATATGCCAAAAATAACAGACTGGATCGAAAAGCTGGGAGAACTGACCAAAATGGCAAAGCATAAAGGTAAAGGTAAAGGTATCCCCTTTTCAAGCACTGGGTCATGTCTGACCCTTGGGGTGACGCCCTAGCGTTTTCATGGCAGACTCAATACAGGGTGGTTTGCCAGTGCCTTCCCCAGTCATTACCGTTTACCCCCCAGCAAGCTGGGTACTCATTTTACCAACCTTGGAAGAATGGAAGGCTGAGTCAACCTTGAGCCGGCTGCTGGGATTGAACTCCCAGCCTCGTGGGCAGAGCTTTCAGACTGCAAGTCTGCTGCCTTACCACTGTGCGCCACAAGAGGCTCTTACCAAAGCTTACCAATCTCATTAATGGTAAACCATTAGAAGAATTTGAAGAACATTGCGAGTACTTCTCAAAATATCTAGCTAGATAGATATAGGTGTATTAATAAGTATTAATAAGTTAGTAGAGTAAACTGACTTGTCATGGAATTATAATCTTTTGTTCTTTTTTCTTTCTGTTATTTCTTTTCTTAAACTTAAAAAAGGCTGGCGCTATCCAGCATTTAAAAAAAATAAAGTGAATTAACTGCATCCCCTGCCCCTCCACCCCAGTCTGTATTCATTGTACAATAGCATTCTTACCATATCAAGTAAGTGCATGTCACTGTTTTTGACATTTCGGCCTGGACTTAAAAGCATCCCAAAGCACCTGCAAATGACAGGTATAAAGTAAATACTAAGAAAGCAATGTTAAAAAGAACTTTAATTTTATTTGTTTATATTTATTCATGGTTTAATTATTATACAGCCCATCCTCCCAGGTCCAGGCTCAGGGTGGTTTTGAGCCATGGCTAAAGCATCATACAATAAATCAACTGTCCATAACCAGATAGAGTTAGGTGTTGTCAGCATACTGATGACAACACAGCCCTTATCTCCGGACCTGCTGTGCCAAAGGGTACATGCAGATGTTGAATAGCATCGGGGAGAGAATTGCGCCCTATGACACCCCACACAAGAGAGGACAGCCGCATCACAGTGCTTCCCTGATGGCTGCCCTCTGCCCCCAACCTTTGAGAAAAGAGATCAGCTGATCCCCATATCCCCACATTGGCAAGGCAGCAAACTAAAAGCTCATGATCAACTATGTTGGACACTGCTCTAACAACACAAGTAGCAATGACCCACCTTGGTCCAGCTTGCTCTGGAGGTCATTAATAAGAAATACGAAAGCCATTTCCACCCCATGGCCAATCCAGAAGCCTAACTAGAGTGTGTCCAGAACCGATGCTTCCTCTAGGAATGATTGCAGTCGATCCTCACCTTCCTCAAAAATACTAAGTGCAAAACTGGGCAGTAGTTGGTAGGGTCCCACAGATAAAGTGATGGTTTGTTCAGTAAAGGCCAGACCAATTACCCCTTTAGGCTCTGGTATACCAGGGGGCTAGCTTGAGATGGCGGTGGAGAGGACGTCGGGGTGCAATCTCGTTGATGGCGGCCAATAAACATCTTCACACCATACTCCATATAAATACAAGAACTTCACGGTATAAACTGACATTGGTGCTGCCACCATGACTAGTGCCATTTCTAGACCTAGCGTTGTATAACTTTGAATTCAAACATAGCTAGAAAATCTACTGGAAGGCTAAACTAGATATCAGCTACAGCTTAGACTCTACTAATGTTATGTTTGAGGGTTCTTTTGTACCTTCAGCCAGTAGGGCTGAGAACAATAGTAGTTCAGAAGTACATGAGTTCATTTTCAAAATCTTATGTGTAAAAAGTCCTATGGCTGTCTAAGCATTTATTAGGCTATAACCTGTGACAGAAACCCTAAAAAAAAACTAACTGGAGCTCAAGAGTGCCATCTAGAGCATCTGGAAGCTACCTTGGAATGTCTTTCACTAGGAAAATGCAACCTCAGCAGGTTGAATCAGACTGCTGCCCTCCCTAGTGCACCAGAATTCCTCACCACCATTCTGGATCCTTCCACTACCCTCAGTGGGGGCATATGACCCACTTTGGGAACCCTAACAGTAAAATTATCCCAAAGCAAACACAGACTGCAGAAGATCTCCTTACAAAATGTGAGCCATGGCCATTCCTGTGCATTTCCTGTCCCCAAGGAAGCTGCCTGTTGAGACAGCTATATGCCAAGAAGAGCCCTGATGCACCTCACCCTAACCTGCATATCGTCATCTGCTCCATGGAACTTCCAGGGGAAGAGTTCCTCTTTGGCCCACTGAGGCTAGTCCATTCACACGTGCATCACAGCATATTTGTCTTCAGGCTTCTAGTCTAGACCCAGGGTGTAGGATTAGGGAACCAGGCCACTCTAGCATGGGAGATCTCCATGAGGAAGCCTGTCCTGGCTAAAGAATGAAACCCACTTTGTCCAAGCTTATTTGCAAGCATCCTGGAAGACCTAAATGGTAGACATGCATTCAGCTTCTGAATAAACAAAAGGAAGGAAGCAAACATCCAGGATCAGCAATGGGACAGAGGACCAATCCAAGTGTTTCTGTAATTGGGCCCACTTGCCCAGATACGCCCAACCCTTAGTCAGCAATTTATGCAGTAGTGGGGCATGACAAGGCAGCACAGAAGTAGGCTGCCAACTCTCAAGGAGGAGAAACAGCGGACACGGGATCAGATAACAGCACAGGAAGACAAGGAAGCTACAGTTGCAGGCTTAGGCAAGTCAAGCATCAAAATCAAAATAATCTTGTCCATGAAGTAGACATACATAAGTGCTCTGGCGGTACATATGGGGCAAGCTTGCCTGCTGCTTTTGAATGAAAAGAACACCATCTTCCTCAGGCTGAAAAAGGCAATCACCTGAGGGAATCAAATGAGAACCGATGCCTGACTTCTTCCACAATAGCAATGAAAATCAAAGTTAAAGACAGCGAAAGGAAAGCTGAAGACGAGGAAAATATTCCAAAGGAGAGCTGCTTTTGGCTTCTACCAAACAAATAAAAAATCCTAAAAAGCAGAGACATCACCCTGCCAACAAAAGTGCATCTAGTCAAGGCTATGGCCTTCCCAGATGCAATGTATGGCTGTGAAAGTTGGACCATAAGGAAGGCCGAGCGTCAAAGAATTGAGGCTTTTGAACTCTGGTGCTGGAGAAGACTCTTGCGAGTCCCTTGGACTGCAAGGCGAACAAACCGGTCAGTCCTAGAGGAGATCAGCCCTGACTGCTCCTTAGAAGGCCAGATCCTGAAGATGAAACTCAAATACTTTGGCCACTTCATGAGAAGGAAGGACTCCCTGGAGAAGAGCCTAATGCTGGGAGCGATTGAGGGCAAAAGAAGAAGGGGACGACAGAGAATGAGGTGGCTGGATGGAGTCACTGAAGCAGTAGGTGCAAACTTAAATGGACTCCGCGGAATGGTAGAGGACAGGAAGGCCTGGAGGATCATAGTCCATGGGGTCACAATGGGTCGGACATGACTTCGCACCTAACAACAACAACAACAACAACAACAACAGCAACTGAATAGAATAAAACAAGGACCCAGATACTCCTTTAGTCAGTAATAAATGTCTAGGGACAATGTGGAGCAGGAAGTCTCACAATTCTATGGAGAAAGTTTGGGGAGACAAAACTCACAGAGATGCTTCAAACTAACATTGTGGTCAAAAGAGAGACAAAATTAATTCCCGGGTAAGGTGACCAGCATGCCAATTCTTTGGCAAAAGCTTTAAAATATTCAAAAGCTGTTTCAGAATATTCTGTGAAGTTTTGTGGGCAACTGTACAGGCACCATGAAAAACATAACTCATCTTTCCACAGAAATCCTGCTTCAAATCTTAAGATAAGGTTGCCATCCGGTGGAATTCTTTTAAAAATACATCTTGAATAGCTTTAAGTCTTTAAAATATACCATGTAACTGAATCACGCATAATAACAAGCACCTAAATACGTTTAAAAGTTTTTTTCTTTGGAGTGTTTCATTCCAATATACCTACAAATTAAGCTGTAATCCATGTTGGAAACAGCGGCATACGTAGCACAATTGATGCATGAAGAGGATCATTTTTTAACATCCCTCTCCTCTACCCCAGCCGTTCTCAACGGGTTTTTTTTAGAGCCCCCTGCAGTAGGCTGGCTGCTTGTGCAATGAGCTAGGCTAAGAATGGACTAGCTATAAGCGTACCTCTTCTTCCATATATTCAAGACGGATTTCTAGAACATTAAACCAAGAGAAGTGTGTGCATTCATTTTTTCTTTAATACATTAATTCAAGCACACACAAAGGAACAGATTACATTTCTTTTTCTTTCCTTTGATGAAGGTCGAACTATCTAGCAATTCCGTCATACATAATTGCTAGATAGTTCAGAAATATTAGCCAGCTGCCTAGAAGAAATGACGAGGTGGCTCAAGGAGTCGTCTGAAGCTCAATCATTTAAAGATGGAGGTCCTGAGGCTGGGCAGGAAAAGTCAGGTGTGATACCTAGGGGAGAGCCAGTTTGGTGTAGTGGTTAGGAGTGCGGACTTCTAATCTGGCGAGCCAGGTTCGATTCTGCGCTCCCCCACATGTAGCCAGCTGGGTGACCTTGGGCTCGCCACGGCACTGATAAAACTGTTCTGACCGGGCAGTGATATCAGGGCTCTCTCAGCCTCACCCACCCCACAGGGTGTCTGTTGTGGAGGAGGAATGGGAAGGTGACTGTAAGCCACTTTGAGCCTTCTTCGGGTAGGGAAAAGCAGCATATAAGAACCAACTCTTCTTCTTCTTCTATTATGCATAGCAGAAAACACTGCAAAAAGTCTTGAAAAAAAGACTTTTTAAAATTCTGCACATGGCACTGCTTTCGCCACAGAAAACCCACTGTAGTATTTTTGATTATACATTGTCCTCCCCCTTCATAGTGACGAGTATGCCTTTTCTGCTGGTTTCTGCACAGTATTTTAAACTAACTTTACTACAACTTTTCTTTTACAATGGTGCCAAAGACGCATGTTTTCACATGCATAAACATTAGCATGTTTTGATCTCCTCCCCTGTGCCACCGTACACCAATAGGTGAACATAAAGCTCCTAGTCCCTCATCCACCAATGAGAGCTTGAGGAGCCCCTTGTTCAGTGCAGACCCTTCCACATCTGCCATTATAACATTACACCAGCAGAAATGAATTTATTCATTCCCTCAGAGGAATTTCAATCCACTCTCCACAAGGAACAGCATACTTCTGAGGAAGAAAGTTTCTAGTGTTTTCAAAAGGCTGTGTGCCCCCACAGAAATTTCTTGTTGAGGTCTTCATGTCCTTGAACTACAATTCCCATGAGGCCCTGCCAGTAGCATGTGCCAGAGTGGAAGTCAGATGACATTGCAGCTGACCATGGCCTGACAATAAGCGCCTAGCACAATGGAGGAAGCGCCCCTCCCACTTAAGGATTTGCCACTGTGAGTCTTTCAAATGCATAATCATATGCACAAAAAAACAACACAGTATCAGAGCACAGACATAAACACAACCGTTTAAAAATGATGCTTTAAAAGGGTTAGCATGCTGACTTCAGTGAAAACATGTACATGCATAATACCCCCTACTAAATTGCTCTTCTTGGGCCACATAACACTCTGCTCTGAAGGATCCCCTGGAAAAACCTTGAGGAGAGTGCATAAAACCATGAAGACAGTGCATAAAGCTTTGGATTTATTTCATTGATTTAAGTATAAGAGCTAGCCCAGCATATTTATTACAATGAGAAAGAGTAAGAAAAACACCCCAAAGTAAAACAGAGAGGATGCCAACAACACCAAAAGCAATTTGTTACTTTACTGTGTCACTTTCCACTATATATTAGACATCTTTACATCCACAACAGCACTTTCTAAAGTGTCTTTTTTTGTCTGCTAGAGCAGCGGTCCCCAACCTTCTTGCAGTCGGGGACCGCCTCCGAGGGTGGAAGAGAGCCAGCGGCCCGGCCGCCGTAGCTGCATGTAAACGCGCACATGCAGTGGCCGCGCATGTGCGTTTTTGCCACTAGGTGGCGCTAACGCGCATGCGCAGAGCTGCCGTGCGTGCGCGTTTTCGCCAGCAGGGGGCGCAAACACGCATGCGCGGCAGCTCCGCGCGTTCGCGTTTGTGTCGCTGGCGTGCCGGCGGCCGTGCCTGCCTCTTCCCCCCCTCTCGCTGCAGGGGGGCGGGAGGCAGGCGCGGCCGCTGGCGGCCCGGTACCATGGCCTTTGCGGCCCGATACCGGGCCGCAGACCGGGGATTGAGGACCCCTGTGCTAGAGCATCTCCTGCATATTCAGCCCTACAGATCCACCTCTCTCGTACCCTTCTTTTATTCTTGCTAGCACCCCAATCGAAGCATTTCTTTTAAAGACTCCCCTGTGTAGGTTTATGCAAAATACCTTAAGCAAACACAGTAGATAGAACTGAGGGATCAACTACTACTTGGAATAACAGGTAAGCAAACTGGCAAATTGGGAGTTGGCCTGTCCAACATTAACCCAACTAAAACAGCAGTGACACAGAAATCTAAGAGATGAGATAATTAACAACCGTTTCCCAATCCAGAGTTCCAAAGGATGAGAGAAAGGCAGATTTATTAACTCATAATCCTGTTAGTTTAGTTCTGCTATGGAGAGTTAAAGAGAATTCAAGATATTAATACAAAGCACTTTCGTTTTTCCATTTGGTTTTCATCATTACCTTTCAATGGCTAATTCTTTGTTGGACATCTGCTGCACAGTGATCACAACTTTCTTCTCAACTCCCTGTTTCAGTTTAAAGAACAATTTCTCTCTATCCTTTGGCACTGGACTAAAGAGAGAAAAAAGTATCATAAGAATGAAATCCCATAAGAACACACGTAAACAAAGAAGTCAAAAAAACTACTGATAACAATTAAAGTCCATCTGTTTCAGAAAAAATACCCAGAACAAATGTCGAAATCCACAAAATAATGCCTAGATCTTGCAAGTAAAGCAGATCCCAGAAGAATATGCTGCTTATAAAACTGAACAATGACTGTATCACAAAGAAATGGGGAGCAAACAGAATTTAAAAGCTTTCTTGAAGTTCCTGCAGAGGCAACTTATTATGAAAACAGATTATTGTCTTTTTACTATAGTAGGTCAAATACCTAATTGGTTTTTTATTGTATACTGTTGAACTCCTAACAATTAAATTAGAACCTGGAGAAAAAGCTTGAACATAAAAACTAAAAGAAGACTGGCTGAGATTGTAATATATGCCGCTCTGAGCACTTTCTTGGGGGGAAAACAAGCAAAATAAATGTAAGTGCACATTTTTAACTCACTGCATTATTACTGTTGTTCACTCCTTTTTACAAGAGAAAGCCAGGATGGTGTAGTAACTACAATATCAGACTGACGTCTCAGAGACACAGGTACAAATCCTCACTCTGCCATGAGGCTTGCTGGTGACCTCTAACAAGTTGCTCCTCATCCTAACATTCTTTCACCCTAATCCACATCACAGAAGTACACACTCCACCTAAATTCCTTAGAGAAAGGGTGGGATAAAAATGAATATACAGAAAAGCATTACCTGAAGTTTCCTTTACCATCATCTTCTCTGACTTCCAAAGAAACATTGAAAATAAATACATCACTGTCCGGAGTCGGGAGAACAGTATCCTTTACGTGATCTGATGCTTGTTTGGAAGAACGCTTAAATGCCGTTGAGAAGCTATACAAAATTCTGCTGACCTAGAATTGGATTCAGGGTTGGCGGGAGGGGGGAAATGACAGACAAACAAAAAGTATTATGAAACAAAGGTAAATGTACAGTCGCAATATAATGGTACCAGTGACCATTTTACAGTACTACAACACCTTCCCCCTCCTAGCAAATAACTTTAAGCAAAAGACATCTCTGTCAATCACAGCAGGCTAGATTTGCTCACAAAATCCTGAACAGACTGAGCCATTCCTCAAACTTCTTTGGAGAGAACAACGCCAGCTGCATTTTTGTCCTGCGGACTCTTGTCACAACATTTCTTAAGGTACAAACTATGTACAGAATCAATTAACAAAACGTCTAGGTTTCTGAAGGATGTAGCTTAGACTGCCAGCAGCTAAGTTACTCAGAAAAATTCTTCACAGGGTTGCCTTCAAATAGAGAAAAAAACCTTCTTAGTGGATGTGTTCTTATCCCTTAGAAACAGATGATAATCCAATATACTAGAGAGGGGATCTACAGAAAATATAAACAGGAGGGGGGGGAAAGGGATTAGCCTTTTATTGACACTGCAAAGGTAGAAATGGAAAATGTGATTTGAAAAGGAAGTTTATCCAGGGGGACCCTGTCCACTGGAAGTAAAACTGACTATCGCAGCCTGAATCTATCAACAGATTATTGGATGTGAGAGAAGCACTACAAGTGCTGAATTCTGCACCCCATCTGGTGCCAAGGGCAGTTCTAGGAAGGAGGATCAATTGGCTAATGCCTAATTATTTACACAGTGCTTTCTGCAGTGTGCAAAAGGAAGACTGCAGCTGACAATGCAATGGGCTTAGTCACATAACTTGCTTGTACTAATTCAATCAATCGCTGGGAGCAGCCTGGACTAGGGGTGTGCAGGTAGCTAATCCAAGCTGGAGGGGGGGATACCTTTTGGGTTTTGGATATTATTTCAGCTGGATACAATTAAAAAAAAAAAATTCAGCTACCTTAAATGGGTGAAGCAGAAGAATCCCAAAAATACTCAGGATTTTTCTGGACTGCCAGATTGTCAGAGCTAAGGCATTTAAAGGGCCCAAGATCCCATTAAATGCCTCAGACTTGGTTCACTCCAAGCTGTGTAACTTCCCAGCTTATTTATTTATTTATTATTTATTTCTTCAATTTGTATCCTGCCACTCCCCAATGGGCTTGCAGCGGGTAACATAGTCTTAAAATCCCATTAAAACACCCCCATTAAAAGACTTAAAAACCCATAAAATGGCGGATGATCTCCCAACCTACTTCCCCATCACAACTAGAGGCGTTGAGAGCATGGGGCGGCGTGACGTCCACAGGTCCACAACCTCCCTTTGCCGGGGGGGGGGGGGCAGCTTGTAGTGAAGTCTGAATCCCAGAGAGTTAAGGGGACCAATATCTTTAACGGTCTCAGAGTCTCATTTAACTCAGAGCCACAAAGCTGCACAACTTGGGAGTGACATCCAGGTCCCAGCCAGCTAAAGGCAGCTAAATATTAGCAGTCCTGGAAGAAGCGTCAGTCCTAGACCAATCCCAGGCAGGTTTCCGGACTGACCATGAGGCAGAAACAGTGTGGCTCACCCTGACAGACAACCTCTGTTCCCAAATGGACCAGGGCAGGATGGCACTGGTTAGACATTTTGGCAGAGTTCAACAGAGTCAACCATGAGCATCTAAGTTCACTGCCTTGCCAACACCAGAATATGGGGGACAACCCTTCAATGACCTTTCTCCAGAATCACAGAGGGTAACAATGGATGAGAGATCTTCAAGTTGCCACCAACTTACATGCAGAATCCCACAAGGAGAGGTCGTCTCTCCAATCCTATTTCACATCTTTATATGCCCTCTTGTCCAACTGGTACAGACCTTAAGGCTGGGATGCCTACAATATGAGGATGACACTCAGCAATTCCATCTGATGGATGACATCCCTTATTCTCCCCCAGCTGCCTGGAAGCAGTGACAAGGTGGCTCAAGCTGAGTCATCTGAAGCTCAACCTTTCAAAGGCAGATGTCCTATGGCTAGGCAGGAAGGGACCATGCAAGGAAGCGCATCTGCCCAACCTGGATGGTGTACAGCTATGAGTGGTTTTCTCCGCCAGGAACCTGGGTAAGATCCTGGATGCTTCCCTCTCAATGAAGGCCCAGAGCACAAGAATTGTGCAGCTGGCCTTCTACCACCTTCACCAAACCAAACTACTAGCACCCTACTAGGCCCCGGAACACCTAGCCACAGTTATCCACGTGACTGTCAACTCTATGCTAGACTTCTGCAACTCGCTCTATGCAGGCCTACCCTTAACTTTGATCTCGAAACTACAGCTGGGCTAGGGTCCTTACAGCAATACCATGGAGGTCCCACATTCAGCCCATTCTCCAACAATTGCACTGGTTACTACTCAATTCCAGATCAGATTTTAAAGTTTGGTAATTACCTTCAAGGCCATACGCAGTCTGGGCCCAGTGTACCTGAGGGACCGCCTCTCTGCCTATGCCCCCCAAAGAGCTCTGCACTCCACCACCTCCAACCGGCTAGTAATCCCTGGCCTCAAAAAGTCGCTTGACTTCAACCAGAAAATCTCCTTTCTGGATGGATGATACCATGGACTTGAGGGCTTCCATACAGAACTACTTCTTTTGTGGTATAAAATGACCCTCATGTCCTCATTCTTTTTTTGGTTCTATAAAAAGACCGAATATACCTCTGAGGTGCTTTGGGCCTTTGGCACAGGCTCTATTGCCCCAGAGTCCAATAGGTGTTATATGGCCTGGAGGAAAAGAAGATGAATTTGTGGACAATGAAGAATTCTGTTGGGAGGCAACAAACAGAGTGCCAGAGAGTAGCCATTTGACATTGTGTCTGAGGCCCCCTTGTAGCCAACTGTGGTCTCCCACTGAGCTGCGAAATAATTGAAGATTATTTCCTATCTTCGGTAAGCCTGAGTCCCTAGAGTCATGCTGAAGAGATTTTTAGGGGCCCTATGGATTCTGTCCTAATGTTCTAGTAAAGGAGGAACTATTTCCACCTGACTGTTTGGGC
This sequence comes from Paroedura picta, assembly GCF_049243985.1. NCBI lineage: Eukaryota > Metazoa > Chordata > Lepidosauria > Squamata > Gekkonidae > Paroedura > Paroedura picta. Next base: position 39,923,295 of record NC_135372.1, read on the forward strand.
TGCCATCTCCCCTTGAAAGGCCTGACCCTCAAAATCTAGAGATATGCTTGGATTCATAAAGGAAGAAAAGCATTTTTTTTAACTTTCTGGTGGGAAGGCAGCAACCTCTTCTTGTCTTTATCCTCTACCAGATATCTATCCATACCCTCCCCAAAGAGATGCACTCCTCTGAATGGTTCTTTAGCTACTCTGGCCTGGGACAAAGTGTCTACCTCCCAACTGCAAAGCCAAGTATTTCTTCTTTTACTTACATTTGAAGCCATAGCCCTGACCGACAGTTGGACTGTGTCCTGCCAGGGCAATCTTCTCTAAGTACATCCTTCAGTTCCTTAGAGATATCACTATCTGCTGCTGAAAGATTTGAAGCCCAAAACTAGATTACCCTAGCAAAAAGGGAGCTTGCTGTGGATGCTCTGAAAGAAATTGAGGAAGCTTCAACGTTTCTGCGCAGGGACTGTTCAAACCTATCACAGAGATCCCTAGGGAGGCTGTCTACCTCTGCCGGTAAAGCAGAACTGGAGTACAGACTAGCCACAGGAGTGCTCAAATGGAGTGCAGCCTTGAGACAGGGCTGAAGACTGGGATTTGAGAGAGAAGCCTCTCCCCTCCAGGAATCACACAAAGATCAGCAGCCCTGCCTGACTATAGGGAGGAGCTTCTCCCAGAAGTTGAGATTGTCCCACACCTAGACCTTTAGAGAACAACTCTTTATAGTTCCACCCACCCACCCTTTTGCTCCATCTTTGGTGCAGCTATCTTCCCCTACATTTTTACACATACTCCAAGCTGCATTGTGGTTTCACATTATGCATTTGATGAAGTAGCCTTTAACTTTGTAAAGTTTAGGCTTCAATAAACATGTTTAACCAGGTTCCAGAAGACTTCCTTGTTCTCCTCTACTGAATACTATGCAACAGTTTACAGCTTTGTCCCGATCTTCAGAGATGCTGATTAAGTGCTTGAAATGTGTATCTTACGATTTTTAAAATAATAATTCTGCTTTCTACTCACTGCCTCCTTAATTTCACAGGAGAAGACATGAATCTGGAACTCTTCAGTGCCAGAGGAGCTTTCAGTAAATGCAAAGCAGTCACATTCCGGAGTCCCATTTTGCCCACGGACACAGAACAATACTTTGTAGATTGGGAAAGAAGCAATTTCTGTACTGCTGGACTGGTCTATTATTCTAAACAAGAAGGGAAAATGACAAGAGCTTTATAAAGTCACTAGGGTGACGACGTCTGGTCACTTCTGATACGCAAAGAAAAGAAGCAACTTCATTCACTCAAGATGTTTAAGGAAGTTCCATAAGCTTTTAAACTTCCTTTTAATTCACCATGTGCCAATTAGATGTCTTTTTAATCAATTCAAGAGTTAACATTAGTTTACAACGGCCTTATAAATGAAGTCTAAACTAAAGTTCCATTCATGTCAAAGAAGTACCAGTTTTTTTTTTAATATGCGCGTTCTGTGTACAAACAACTGGATTCTACACAATATCAGTTGCCTTCTCTCACTGGCCTAGTTTTCAACATCTTAAATTTAAATAATTAAAATTATTTTAAAGAAAGAAGCTAAAGAAACAAAATGTCTTTGTCCAACCCTCCCTCCTTCAGCTGGGGGTGGGGGGTTGCATGGTGTGTGCAAAAAACTAAATGGACAAAAGAATCATCCACTTTACAAATGGGTGAATGACAACATGGTATATGTAGTCACATACAATTAGTGATTTTCTTCTATATTAATGTTTATTCTTGACATTTTGCCAATGTTAGAAGTCATTGTAAGACATGAATAGTGGAGAGAACATGGCACAGTAAGCACATGTGTTGAATCAATGGATAAATAAATGTAGCTCACCTAACAGAGCCATCAGGGATATTTGGAACATATAAAGTTACAGGGGAAGGTGAAAGACTTGAGTTTTTCAAAGCCGCCATGGCACGCAATGCCTCCAATTCATTGCGAGGAGCAGTCACTTTCATATAGCCTAGATACATCAGTTTGTTAAATAATACGCTGTCTTCTTCTGAGGGTACGGTAGGGGAATATGGTCCTGGGGGTAAAACTTCTGAAATGGAATAAAATTAAAATGTTATTCCCATTTTCTCCTTTCTTTGCAGCAGTCATTTGTACTCAAATAATTGTGACTACAGGAACATGCTTGAAAGACACTGTAATCCAGCCCAGCACAATATTCCAATGTAGCACATCCATGGGCCTCCCCAGTTTCTCACACACAAGTTATTATCTCAACCAGTAGAGTTTAAAAGACCTTAAGAACAACTCCTTTGTCAATGTAGTTCCTACCTGATATTTCCTGTTTACTTTCATATACAGTTTTTGACCGTCAAAGAAATACATTTGGTAGCAACCAGTGATGGGCACGAACCAGAATATTCCGGTTCAATTCAGGGTTTGGGATGTTCCTAAACCCAGATAACCCAACACACACACACACACACAAATAAACTAATCTGATTCAGCAAGACAGTTCACTTCTGCCCGCTTAAAAGCAGGGCCCCAATATCAGGCCGAAACAACTGTAAGCCTTTAGAGTAGCGATCCCCAACCCGTGGTCCGCGGACCACATGTGGTCCGTCGACTAATTGGAGGTGGGCCACGAAGGACGCCTTCTCCCCCCCCCCCGGCCCTTTACAACACACTTTGGGTGTCCTTGTCTCCCGTCACTCCCAGATGGGACTATCTCGTTGCAGAGAAACAAGCTCAGGGTTCCCATTGATTTGTCATTGTCATGAGTTAAAATTTCCATGAAAATAAAATGTTCCTTATGTTCATTGTTGTGGCGTGTTTGTATCTTATTTTGAAGGGATGTTTAAACATTACCATAGCGATCAGAGAGCGCTAGGGCAGTGGTTGAGAGTAGAGGAGTAAACTACCCCCCCCCACCGGGCCTCAGCAAAATTGTCAAGCGTTGAGTGGTCCCCGGTGATAAAAAGGTTGGGGACCACTGCTTTAGAGCACACTGGATTGCTTCCCTCACCTTCCAAAGGGAGGGAGGAGATCTGACACACCAAAATAATTTACAGCTCTTTCAGTCTGACAGCTGACAGTCCCGCAGGCCGCACTGCCAGGCTGAAAGGGCTGCAAGCCTTTCCTTTTCAGCATGTTGGATCACTTCCCCCACACATACATACTTCCAAGCGCACTAAAATAACTTGCAACTATTTCAGCCTCACAGTGTGGCATACATCCTCATCTGCTGCCAGCCTGAAATGTCTGGCAGGCTTGGCAGCCATTTTAGTAGCCAATTTTGATCCTGCCCTTGGAAAGGGGGGGGGCAAAAGAGCCATTTAAATAGCTCAGGGCCATTTAAAACTACCAGCTGTGGGGTGGACTGCCCTGCTTAGTTGCTAAGTTTAAATGGCCCAAACCCAACCAGACAAAATGTTTGGGAAATGTTTGAGGGGGGGGACCCAGCCAAATTTGTAACAAATTTGAGGTCATAAACGGGTTCATGTTAATCCCAAGAATCAACTCTTTTGGATGTTCAAAAGCAAAAGCTGATCATTTTCTTTAAATGGCCTAAGTTTGGATTTTCTTTCAGCAGCTAGAGAAACAGAAATGGAAAGTATTTTTTATACATTTTTGCAATGTACAGAGCCATGGGGATTTTGTTGTTCTTGAATTTACTTTTAGTATTGCCATTTCATCTGTTCTAACAGCATACTGTCATGTACTTTTTCCAGGGTATAACTTTGTCTACATTAGCTTTTAGCCTACATTAGTTTTCATGTAAGCTCAGTCCATGGCAAGTTTACACTGGGCCAATTCACAAAAAGTACACATAGAGCACTTTCCTGCAATGAACATCACTCAGTGACAAGCTAAAATGTACATAAAAACAGAAATGTACATATAACAGAAATGCAAAATTAAAGAAGTTGGTTTAGGTAGAAATGGTAATTTCAAATTTTCTCTTACAGAACAATGAAACCCAGACCTTCCACAGTTTTCCAATTTCTACCTCCAGTAGCCACATTTTTACTCAGATATTAATTAACAAAATATTGTAAAAGAGTACCGGTGGTACAAGGATCAAGGAGAAGATGCATAGAGGGCTGACTATCAGAAACTTCTTCAGGTGACTGCCTGCAATCACCACTCAAATGTTCACAATATTCAGGATCCCATTTCTGACCCTTATCAGAATCCTTCAGTATTTCTTCCGCTGCTTTCTCCATGTGTTCATCTTCATTTGGAAACATCTGTATAGACACACACACACATATTTTTTCAATTAAAACATTTAGTAAACAAAAATATTACATAAATTTACAAATCTTTTATTTGGTGTGTTGGAGATGTAGCTTATTTATTTATCCAGTGTGGTGTTGTCCAAGGATCTGAGAGACCCAGGTTCAAATCCTCAGTCTGCCAAGGAAGGGTGCGGGGTGACCTTGGACCAATCACACACACACACAGCCTAACCTACTTTACAGTGTAATTGTGAGGATAAAATGGAGAGGTATGCTGTTTTGGATCCCCATCAGGGAGAAGAGCAGGGTGTAAATTAATAAATGTAACCTGGATCAGCCTTATATGAATGCTTAACCAAAAAAATTGTCTAATTTTTAACTGTGATAACCAAAAAGCATAATTATGGAACTATCAAGTTTTCAAGTTTTGGGTACTTAATATTTTAAATAAATGTTGGTCTTGACAACGTAAGCACGCATGTAATAAAAATTGCCACAAAAGGATGAATTACCAAATGCTGGACACATTGATTTTAAAATTAATTCAGGCATATTTTAAGACTAATCATGGCACTCATGGGAGACACCGTTAAATGTAGCTCCTGATTACACTGCAAACTGAGGAAGCGTTACCTTCAAATGGAATTTCTCATCTTTTTCGGATGGATCCCCAGACTGTTTGTTAACCAAAACATATTCTTCATGATTTAGCACTGATACTTTTTCAGAAGAAAGGTTGGCTTTGACAAATGAAGATCCAACTTCCATTTCAGATCCCTTCCTGTGACATGAACCAGAACCAAATCCATTATTAACACTGGAATTAAATAAACTTCTATGGGATTAAAATAAATAGTTATTGCCAAATTATGAATATTTAACAAGATAAAAGCTTGTACAAAGAACTCTGCCCAACAACCAGTTTCCCAAGATAAATGACTATATCATTCAAGAATGGTATCAAATTCACACACCTTGCCAACATTTAAGGCTATACACATAGACACAGACTACCAAAACCAACAAACCCAATACAGAAAGTAGTAACAAAGGGATCATGCACAAGAAAAGAAGGATCGGCAAGGGGCAAAGCAACCTAAACAGGACAGTGCAACAGTAACAAGACTTTTCAAATTGACTGAACATCCAAATACATTTTCTAATGCACTAATCATTAGTGTTTGACATTTAATACCGTACAGAGCTAAGTTATCTCCTTCCTGTATGCTGAGAAAAAGCAATGATAGAAAGGGGGAAATACGCATTGTAAAAATTACTTATTGTTAGCCATTAAATTCTTGTCATGGTGGTGATGGGAAGCCACAGCCAAACTCCATAGGGTTTTCAAGGCAACCTTGGACTTCCTTGATGGTCTTCCATCCAAGGACTAACTGACTCTGCTTAGCTTCCAAGATCTCACCAGATTGAGCTAGCCTATGCCATCCAGGTCAGGTTAGGTTGCCAATTATGGGTTGGGAAATACCTTGAGACTTCGGGGGGTAGAGCCAAAAGTGGCTGGGATTTGGCATGGAGAGGAATCTTGGTGGAGTATAATGTTATGGATTCTACCCTCCAAAGTAGCTGTTTTCTCCAGGGGAGCTGATCTCCGTCAGATGGAGATGAGCAGTAGAACTGGAGGATCCCCAGGTCCCAACTGGGGACTGGCATCCTTAAGGTCAGGGCAGAGATTCTTGACATGGTACTGTGAAAAAGAGAATAAATGGAGTGTATTTTCACACTGAGACAGGTGCCACAGAAAATTGTTTGCTTTAAAAGGCATTACCTACATAAAAGCCCCCTTTCAGCAAAAATCCAGAGAATAGTAGCATTAGATTCATAGAAGTCACATTTCCCTTCCTGTGAAAATTATATCAGCAACAGTTTTAAAGGAAGGGCACAGTATGTGAAAAAACACACTCTCCAGCTATGTAGTTCACACTGAGTTTTAGTTCTGAAAACTACCGCTATGAAATGTTTGTCAATGGATTACAGTATGGAACTAAGACTTTAAAAGGCCTGGTTCTAACAAGATGTCTTCGATTTAACTTGATGACCTTGGGGCATAGACTGTCTTTCATAAGGCCTAACAATAACAGGGATGTTGTGAAGATAAAGTGGAAAAGAACAATTTATAAAGTTCTGATGTTTTGCACCAAAATCTGATAAACATTAGAGACATCCAGTTCAGAGTTATGTGGTTTCTCCTGTGATGTGCACTCTCCCTCATGCTCACAAATTATAATGCAACATTGTCATGCACAACACAAGAGGAGTATATTCAAGTCTGTGAATTGTTGATTTGAAAGAAGACTCAAAACAGGTATTATTTCAGGAGCTTCTAGCTTACCTGAACCACTGCCCCAAAAAATGGCCCAAATATATATATATATATATATTTAAATATAAGATCTTTATTTCTCAGTTTAATATTACACATGATAGATTAGTGGTGGCTTTTCTGTCTGTTTTTGAAGGGATAAGGAAACACACTAAGGAAAGAAATATGTAAATGAAAATTACATGTTGACCAAACAGTGTCAAGGCAACGTCAAATTAAGACAGGCTGCAACTTTTTTCTCAAAGGAAAAAAAATCTATTTGAAGTGATGAACTGCTGTTTTATAAATAACAGAACAGATATCGGAAACAGGAATTGGCGGTAAATTAACTGTGTTTTATGGATACCTGATGATTCCAAGGCATTCTAAATTATAGGGCTAGCAAAGAAATGGTACACTCTCATGCATTTAGAATTCTAATTACAGCAAACTCATCTGTTGCTAGGAGGACACATCATTCGCCTTCCAGTGTAATAGCCTCATGCCATGTAATTGGAGTCCAGTGGCCTCTGAAAGACCAACACAATTTTTCCAGGGTATAAGCATTCATGAGTCAAAGCTCGCCCGGCACCCAGATGCCACATAAGCAGCCATGACTACTACTACTGCTTTAATGAGCCCAGCTACTTCCACTCCACATTCCATTTCATACAAGAGTACACAGTTACATGATCATCAATATATATTAATTTTTAAGTAAGAAGGATGTTTCAGGTTTGTCCCGAAATTCTTAGGTGGAGATTTCAATATCAACTCAACTTTATTGATTTTAAATGTAGCCCGCAGATAAAGTGCAGTAGAATTTGTTCTATCGCTTTTTATCGTCTCATGATCCATCTGTTATTTGAAAGTATCAGCATTTTTTGTTTCATTCCAGATGGCAAAGTAGGGCTCAGAAGAGGGATCTTGTTTTTAAGCGATAATACAATGCAGCCTAAATACAAGAAAATGTGTATTTAATGGGGTTTTTTTGTAAAATGCACTTGACATGGTTCACAACTTTTGAAACTACAATAATGAAAGAAGCCAAGTGGAATAATTAAAATCAATGCTGAAATAACCTAATTAAGAGCAAGAGGGCAATTTAATGCCCAATCACCCCAATCCCGTGTAAAATCAATAAGAATTAAGATTGCCAGCTCTGGGTTGAGAAACATCTGGAGACTTTGAAGGTCGAACTGTGAGTGGGCAGGACCTCAGCCAAGTATGATGTTATGGAGTCCACCCTCAAAAGCAGCCATTTTTTCCATGGGAGCAGATCTCTGTCACCTGGATATGAGCTATAATGCCAGGGGATATCCAGTTCTCATCTGGGGACTGGCATCCTTAATAAGACTAGCAGAAGAAACGAGCAAGGGTAAAACATTAAAAGGCAACTTCACCTAAGGCTTGGTCAAACCAAATGTCTGTCTAGCTCCAAAAACTTAATAGACTCGGGGTACTCCGCTCGAGGCAGGCAATATCCATGGTGGCAAAGTCAGGGGGATCTGTGGGCGAATGGTGGCATGTAGGTTAGGGCAGGGTGAAGGTCGAAATTGGAAGGCGCGCTTTGCGCACCGACCAATTGGGCTGCTGGTGGAGGACTGACAAGCAGAAAGGCCAATCGGGAGGTGCCTCCCGATTGGCCCCTCCGCTTGTCAGTCCGGGGGCAAGGGCCCAAACTGGTAGTTTTGATCCTGGACTCGGCCCACCACAACCCCTCTTATGGTTTTATTAAGAGGGAAAGAAGATTACAGTTTCATCAAAATGGAATTGAGAGGACAGAATGTCAGATATTACATAGTGGTATAAAGAGAACTTGGGGCAAAACAAAATAATATGAGGAAGATCAGGGACCATACAACCATGAAAACATAGTCTCTCCGGTAAATGAATATGGTTAAACCTCCCTAAGAGAACGTTAGAAGGGAAAGAGTTCAGCCCAACAAGCATGAAAGCTTTCCTGTCGGGGTAAGCGTCAATAATGGTAAGGTAAGGGGGGGATAGCTTTATATAATGGGATAATATTCCATACGAGCTTATGCTGATGTTACAATCAGTATCAGTATTCTTTATTATGGTCATAGACCAGCAAAGTCAAAACAATTTCACAGTTACAATCAACTAAAACACTTTCTAGAAGGCCTACAAAGATAGCACCATCTGCATCTTTTAGAAGAGGGATAGAGCAGCCAAAAAGCCCTTCCATATGTCGACGCCAATCTTACCTAAGACAAAGCAGGTTACCACAGGAAAGCCTCATTAACTGGTCTTGGGGCTTAAATAGGTTGACATGGCAAAATGCTGCCTTTAATGTATACAGGGTCCAAATCATACAGCTTTAAAAGCAAAAACAACACCATGCATTCAGAAACAAATTGGTAAGTATCACAGCTGTAACAAAACAGGTTTGGTATATTTTTTACAAGTCCCAGTAAGGACTCAAAGCTACTGTATTTTGCAATAATTGAAGCTTCTAAACTGTTCTCAAGAGCAGCTACAAGTAGACCATGCTCCAAAAGTCTAATGTGAGTTTTATCGAATAACACACAATGAAGGCTACATTGGTCTTTTGCTGAAAGAGCTTCAGCTGCTAAACCAGTCTAACCTGGTAAACAGCACCTTTGGTAACTTCTGGCACCTGCCTCTCCAAAGGACAGTGAGGCATCGAGGAACACCCCTAACCTTATACCTGCTACTTCAAGAAGAGAATAATGCCATCCAAAACAGGCTGTGCACCTATTCCCATGTCAAAATTGGATTAAATATTAATTTATTCACCCACAGCCAGTCCCTCACAGCCTCCAGCACTGGCTCAGTACTCTTTGGACTCAGACAGAAAGACAGAAGCTGTGTAATATCAACATTTTCCCCAAATCTCTGCACAATCTATCCAGTTTCATGTAGTGATTATTTGAGGAAGCCCATATGCCGGTGCCTTGAACAACAATACTCCAAAAGGCCCTTCTGGGACACGATGACTGGAAACAGATTAAAATTAATTCAGGACAGTACAACTCAGGTCCAGGAAGATACTATGGTTGATAGCAGGAGAAGTCCAGGAGAACCACATTTAATCATCAGCTGACTGGTGTAAATCAAGCAGGATGACCCAAGCAATTTCCATACCATAATCACGTAAAGGATTCTGATAATGAGTTTCAAACAATGCTTTGCTCACAAATCACAGACAGGATAGGCCACCAGTTGCTCAAATCCACTAAATCTAGAGATAAATGGTTTCATAACAGTCTTACTATCACTATTTAGGGCCAAAGAGAACAGATTATCAAGAAAGACAGTTTAAAGCAGCAAACCATCACTGATCCAAGCCTTCCCTTTTACAGATTTCTTCTTCTCTGCAGTTCTCTAATGCATGGCCAAGCCAAAGGGATTTGGGGTTTTGGCTCTTACGCTGAGGGAGATTCAAGCTGGAAGGAGTATCTGTCAGGAAAGAGAGAGAGAAGACGATATGCTCTATATGCCCCCCTTACATTTTTCTCTTGCTTGTTTCTCCTATGTTTTCTCTTTTGTATTATAAGTCACTAGGTCCCTAATGGGAAGAAAAGGGGGTACAGATACTAAAATAAATACATGTGCAGTCCAAACCAGAACAAATTTTACCTAGGAAATGCTTCAGAAACTGGTCACAACAACTGTACAAGGTCCCCCCACACTTTTTCTGGTGACCAAGTGTTTTTATGATGTCATCAAGGCCAGGTATTTTTATGATGTTCAGCAAGGTTTCTGATTGGCTGTGCAGATTTTTTCTAATGTTGCTTTGGGTGCAACTGTCACAACACAAGGCTTTCTCAACCAAGGTTTCATGAAACCCTGGGATTTCGTGACAGCCCTGGAAGGTTTCCTGAATGGGTGGGCATACATTTTTAATGTATTTTTAAAAATTTGTTAAACATTGATTGGGTGATATGACCATATATAGTCATGTCGACCCGCCCTCCCCTCCCAAAATGGCCTGGACGTGGGTGGGAAGGGGAGGGATCCCGGGTAGGTGTAGACACAGCTATGCTTCCCAACCATATTCTGCACGATCGCACCACTTCCATGCTTTCTCAAAGCCTGAAGAATATTTCAGGGGTTTCTCAATTATCAAAAAGTTGAGGAAGGCTGATCTACACTGTGTTACTCAGGGGTAGTCAAACTGCGGCCCTTCAGATACCCAGCAAACACTGGCAGGGACTCATGGGAATTTTAGTCCATGGACATCTGGAGGGCCGCTGTTTGACTACCCCTAGTGTTACTGAAGTTAAGCTGTGGCTATCCTTTTGTGCCTGGCTCTGCCTCCTGTGGCAACCATTTTTTGTGACCATCATTTTGTTGTGCTATCTGGGAGCAAACCACTCCCCCCACCCTCCCCAGCACAGCTTTGGACCGTGCTGTGCCAGAATTCCAAATGAGCCTACGGGCTCAAAAAGGCTGAGGACCCCTGCAGTAGGGGGATCCATTAATTGCTTCTGCAAGCCCAAAGATACAAAGCCTCTCATTTAAAGAACACCACTGAACAGCACTGTGAGGCTGCAACGATGGTTCAGTGTTGTTTCTCCGCCAACCCTAAACAAACTCTAAAATGAGCTTCAGACTTTAGTCAAACTCAGCAGAAGTCTTTTTTCATTGCCACTATACTTATTGTCCCTTGTTGTTTCACTGCCCTGTTTCTTCTGCATGCCATGGAGACTAATATGAAATGGCACTCAGAATACAGTATATTTGGGAATAATCATAGCTCAACATAAGAGATCTCTGGATTCCAGCAGCTAACTCTTCAATATTACTGCAAGCCAAGTATTGCCTTCAAGTGCCACCTGAGCTGTCAGGGGTTATACCAGACCAATCAAATTACGTAGGGCTGAACCTTATTAATTGGCTCGCCTATCACTGCAGGGGTTGTGAGCCTCCAAAAGCTTTAAGAAAAATTATTTTTAATCAGAAGCCTATTCTACTTATAAAAACACTTAACTTGACTGCTAGTTTGAAGCAGTTTTAAACATACATTCAATCCACTAAGAGAGCAATCTTCTCGGGTTTGAGATTCTTTCCAACCAAGGAGGAATCGTCCAGTGAAAGCTTTTGAATGGAATATGTCTCACTTTGTGGAAGGGAACCAATGGATATAGCCTAATCTTAGGCAAAGTTTCTATAAATGGGAATGATTCATAAAGAGTTCTTCTCTTTGGCTTTCATCCTGGAATCCAAACATCAGTCTATAGTTTAAATGTTTTTTTTTTAATTAAAATGAAAACTAAAATAAATCAAAACAAACCAGCTATTAAAAATGAGAAGTCTGCCTGGAATTGTTTGCATAGGATATATTTTTGCCATTGATTATTTTTAAATTGTTGTTGTTGTTCCAAGCTGCTCTGGAGGTTTAGAAGCTGGATAATCTAAACGAACTCCACAACGCAGCAAAACAGGAAAAAATTAAGCATAGGAAATGAATGGCACAAATGCAAGCTAACTGATTTCTAATCTGAGCCAAGAGATGACAGGGTTGGTCAATGCAACACACTTACAATATAGATTACATTCTAAAGTCCAAAACTCTTGGCCACGAGCAGTTGATTTTTGACCTGCAGGTCCCCAAAGGGCATGAAGCAATCCAATAACCTCCCGCCCTAGTCAGAAGTCAAATGCAATTCAAGGCTTCCAATGACACACACACACAAGGACAGTACAAAAAGAGACAGGCCAAAAAATCAAGAATCAACCTTCTTTGCCCTTAAAGATGTAAAAGGCGATTATGCAGTCCAGGGCCTAAGGCGATTGTTGACCTCAGATAAAAGGCTCATGATAGCATGATTGTTTTAATGATTTCACTGAACAGCCATATCAAGATGCTTTGAAACTCCCCTTTATTTCAACAGCACTTTATCTAACAGTATTGGCATAGTTCTTGACAGAGTGGTTTTAACACAATTTTAAAAAACAAAATTTAATTAGGAAGTAGGGTTTTTTCCTTTCTGAGGAAAAAATCCCACTTTAGGACATTGACATGTCCTATTTTAATACTCATTCTAACCGTACATCCCCTACCAGATTAACAATAAAGATCTTTCCCTTTACATTGATTAAATCCAGACAAGTTACGTACTTTGATGGGGGAGGGGGTACATTAATTGTAATTTCAGAATTAATTCACTAATCACATACGTCAATTTCTAACCGTAAACTACGACAAGTGTAATTAGTCAGCTATCTCTAATATCAATTCCTGCTCCTGTGATGACGTAGCATGCCCAATCAATCAGGGCTGCCCAAAAATTACCAAAGAACCTCAAGCAAATCTCTGCTCACACAGCAGATGTTTCCTGCCTTGTCTGTTCTGGGTGCAGACCACTGTGCTCCACAAAATGTTGCTCCTAAGGATTCTCCTTAAGAGCATGGGGGTGACAATTCAATCCTCAAAAATTGATCTCTGGACTCCCCCCCCCCAAAAAAAAAAGGTTGGCCCTGAGGTTGGTCCTTGTATGCCCATCTATGGCAAACAAAGAGCATCTTTCTTAAGAGAAAGCAGCATAAGGAATTCAGAGATGTGGCAACGTGATGACTAGCTATCAAAAAGTCTGATGGGAAGACTGATGTAGCATATTTTCTGCTATATAGCTCATGGCACAAGATTGAAGAACAGCAAAGTTGATTGCACAATGAACCAAATGGCCATGCACGCACCCGTCTGTGGGGCTGGAAGATGGCATGGACTATTAAGGGGGCTCCTTTGATGAGCACATCACAGCCAAGGAAGGATATTTTCTTGGAAGATAATTTACTTTGATTTCCCCCAAAAGAAAACAGTTGATTAATACACTTGGTAACTGAATAAGCAGTAAAAAGCTGTCACTTCTAAGGACAAGAGGTATCGGCTCTGATCAGTTAAAGCAATTATAAAAACCCAGAGCAAAAGAAACTATAGTCAGATATTCCTCTATCAAGTTTTCAAACTTTATTCCATCCTCAATCAAATCCTACGGTTCACTCTTCTTCCCTTTTCTATTATCTGTACTGCTCTGTTGATTAATATGTCTTTTCCTGTTGTTTTGTATTGCCTTATTTATCTGTCTCCATCATCTTTTAAAGTGTGGTTATATTTTTCCCTTTCTCCTTCTTTACAGCTCCTTAAAAAAAATTAAACACTGGAAAATTAAGTCAATGTTTCCTGAAGGTTAAGATGCCAAAGAAAACATGGTGCAGGGCAGCCCGCCTTCTAAATAGGGCAACTGTGTCCCAGCCAAAGCTTCCTCCTCTTTCAACATTTAAGTATTTAAATCATATTCGTCTGTTCCATGGGAAAAAATACAATCTTTTGGGGTCTATCCATACAGAATTTGGAGTGGTGCTGTATTTTTTTTTTAAATAGTCATAATTGCTACTCTGTTCATGTTTCTCTTCACTACTGGATTCTTTTAAGAAGCCTGGTGCTCTGCTATATCTGCATGTTTTAAGTTTTCTTAAGCCAATGTATTCCTCAAGAGTAAAGGACTTAACTCAACTTCTGGAGAGGAGCTTCATACGGGACCAGCCCCACCAGTAGGAAAACGCCCTATGGAATGCTGCAGAGAGGTTAGAACCAGTGTGGGAACAATATGTCTGCAGTCTTGATGATGGCTCCATCAGTCACCTGACCTGCTTGAGATTGATTCTTGTCACCTGACATTTGAACTGTTTTTGGACCCTGCCTTTGGAACACTTGCATTGGCCCTGGACGGCCTTGCATTCAGTCTGTGTTACAAACATTGATGTTGGAGTGTGACCTGAAACCCCCCACTTCGAGACCCTGGGGTTGTTGGCACATACACTGGAAAGAAAATCACAGTATAAATATATAAACAAACATAGGTAGTATACAAATATGCACAGCCGGTGTACAAATGTATGTTGTGTAAAAACAGTCAGGATAACAGCAACAAGCCAACACTTTCAGATAGGCTTGCACTAGACTCTGATAAAGCAAAAGGAAGCACAGCCACTTGCCCCTACTCTCGCTTGAATACTCACTGACCCTTTTTCCAGCAGGTCTTTATTTTGGGCTTATGGAACAAAAGAGACACTGCTGTAGTGCCACTCTGGCTGCTTTCAAGGAACAGGCATGTATTGTTCAAGTAGCTCCCACCCAACGGGTGACTCTCCAAATGTGGGCATCATCAGCAAGAGAAGGCAGTTGAGAAGGCCATATGGGCTAAAAGGGTCTGGGCAAATTTACAAACATGCTAAATTATGCAAGGGTCACACCAAAACAGTTATTGGTCCATACCTTTCTCCAACCAGCTCTAGAATAATTCTCTGAGGTGTGCCTGTGATTGAGACTTCACTCTGCCTCCTCTACGGGTTGACTGAAACCAAGATTTGGGCCTGAGATCTCATGCTTCTCAGCAGAGACTTCTAATTGGCCAAAGCCTGATACAGGGATGTACAGATTAGGACAATAAGAATGTCTTCTGAGCCATTCTGATGTTCAAATATTCTATTAGTTCTGGTCTTCCATTCACCACCATGCCTTTTGCTAAACTGTCAGCCACAAAGGAAGTTTTGCCTTAATGCTACCCTTTCCCTAGCAGAAACCTTATCTTCTGAACTGCATCTTAGGGCTTTATCACAACGAGCTACTTGAGAGATAATGGGGCTTGAGCCTGCGACCAATCAGTTGTGGTTTACCCTGTTGGCTGTCCTGAAATCTACCCTCCTTGGCACCCTGACTTGGACAGCCCAGGCAAGCCTGACCCCGTCAGATCTTGGAAGCTAAGCAGGCTCAACTCTGGCTAGTATTTAGATGGGCAACCTCCTCCAAGGAACACAAGGGGTCATGACTTTGAGGCAGGCAATGGCAAACCACCTCCAAAAGGCTGGCTTGCCTGACAATCCTTGGATTTCCTGGCTGCACTACACACACCATGTGATAAAAAAAAATCTTCTCTGGCAATAACACTCATACACACAAGAACAGTTACCCCATCCCAAAATGGAAACTGAATTCTTCTCCTGGGGGAAGCCCCAAGTTCTCTGTGCCTACCTTCCTCCAAATAAGCTATAAAGCTCACTGGAATACCTGCTCTTCCTTCCCTGTCGAAAGAACTGTTATTTACAGGTGGGAGGGAGAGGAGATTTAGACCACCATCCACCAGGATTCCTGGAACATACATTACTGCATGTGCAATGGCTGTGCCACAGGGATTCAAACTGGTGAGAGTGCTGAGACACATTTGTGTCTAGAGGACCAAAATACAAGGTAATATCATGGAGGCTTCCTACATTTGACACGTGTGGGTTGACTCATAGAATCATAGAGCTGGAAGGGACCTCCTGGGTCATCTAGTCCAACCCCCTCCATTGTGCAGGACACTCACAACCCTATCACTCATCTACTGTAACCTGCCACCACAGAATCAGCCTCTCTGTCAGATGGCTATCTAGCCTCTGTTTAAAAATGTCCAAAGATGGAGAACCCACCACCTCCTGAGGAAGCCTGTTCCAGTGAGAAACCGCTCTGTCAGGAACTTCTTCTGGATGTTTAGCTCCTCAGGTGACTCCTTTCCAAGCATTAGCTGTGGAATTAACAATGGCAGCATACCTCATTGAGACTGCTAGGTGTCCGTGGTATCAGTATATTGCAGTTAGCAGAGGAGGCATGCATGTAAGAGCTATTTAATTATTTGCACCTTACAGTAGTATCCTTTTCCTTTAAGGAGCACACATTAATACCAGCACAGCAGAACCATAGGATGGATCTGACCTACCAGCAGGATACACTAAACCGGTGGTTCTCAACCTGGGGGTCGGGACCCCTTTGGGGGGTCGAACGGCCCTTTCACAGGGGTCATGGCAGGCCAAGCAGCTTGTCCAGGGGAGGGGCGCCATCCACACAACAGCCTTGTGGGGTAGATCAAGATAGAGCGTTTGTCTGTCTGGAGCAGAGGGAAAAGAGCGAAATCGGCATGGTGGGACAAGAGGCAGAATTGAACTGAGAAACCCTGGGAAATGACCAATTTATATACAGTCATGAACAATGGATCTTCACGCCATTCGTCAGTTTCAGTCTCACTTCTGTGAAAGAAGCCTTGCATCATTTTATGGTTGGGGGGGGGGGGTCACCACAACATAAGGAACTGTATTAAAGGGTTGTGGCATTAGGAAGGTGAGAACCACTGAACTAAAGTAATCATTCAGATCCATTTGAGCTGAACAATCAGGATTATGTAGTATTTAATGCAGGTATTTACTCTGTAAAACAAATCAAAAAGCCAGGCAGCATTTTACAAGGAATACTTTTAGGGTATTAGGGATTTCAAAAAATTACGGAGATGTATATATAAAACAAGAAAGCCTTCAACTATACCATGACCTCACCAGTTGTGAAAGCCAAGTTCATGGCAACATTGTGGAACTGAACCAAAAAACTGGAAAAGTCCCCCTGATTCAAATAAACTGGGATTCTTTCATTTTCCTCACTGAAAGTAATCTGTATCTGCCTATTAGACTTTAGATTAAGGGAAAGGAGCTCTCACAAAACACTTGTTAATGAGAAACAAGCTAAGTGATGTAATGTTCAGAAGATGCTTTTAAGTGGGCAACACAATTCATATGGAGCTCCTGAAACCAACTAAAAGAGCCATGACATACAGGAAGCAGGGGGGGGGGGGACAAAGTGTGAGGAACCACAATGGCACATCACAAAAGTGATTCTGAAAGTCATGCTGCAAATAGATTAGAAAGTTCAACATGAACTTTGCAGTTTCCTGGTCACACAGCATACAACCTTCTTTTAAATAAAAAGTGTCCTCTTTCTACTCCAAGGAGTAGTCAAGATTGCCTTTGTAATCTGAAGCGAAAACAACAGGTTGCCTCTTATAAATCTATTACTATTACTATCACTATCACTATTATCCGGCTCGTGGCGGGTTACAGATATCCGGCAAAAACCCGTTAAAACCTCCATTAAAAGGACACAAAAACCCAAGACACAATCCCAAGACACAAAAACCCAAGATCACAATAGAAAAGAGAACATGGCAGAATATTAAATTAATGACACAGTTTTCCTCCACAGCAACATGCTTCTTCTGCCACAGAAGGGATCTGCTGCTAGCAGAAGGAATGAAGATCCAGCCCAGTATTTGTTGTTAATGTCCATAGCATCAACTATGGACATCCCTGCCCATAAAAACTGCAACAGAGGAAGCAAAAGAAAAAAATATATATATACAAAAATGTTAGTTTCAAAGATTCTAGAAAACATAACCGTTTGGAGCCTAAACTTCTAATCTAAATCTAACCTAAATCTGCTAATCTAATCCAGTGGTTTCAACCTTCCCGCCACCATGACCCCTGCCACTGTGACGGTAGCAACCCAAAGGGGGTCGTTGGGTTGCGTGCTCTGGTGCGCTGCCAATCATGGAAGACCGAGGCAGTCAGTGCTGTAGCCTTCCATGATCAGCAGCGCACTGGAGCACACAACCCTACAACCCCCTTTGAGTTGCCACCACCGCTGCCATTAAAGCAACAGTTCTCAACCTTCCTCTATGGGTCGCTAAGGCCGCCGCTGCCGCCACTGTGGCAGCGGCCTCAGCGATCCCCCTGAAAGGGTTGATCGACCCCCAAATTGAAAACCACTGTTCTAATCTAATCTTCTAATCTAAATATCTAATCTAATCTTCTAAATCTAAATAAATAAAGTAAAGATGAAAAAGATGTAAGCACTCTGGAAGAAGTTCCAAAAGGAAAGGAAGGAAAGAAGGCAGATTTGCCATCATCTGCCCACTCCTGGAACAGCTAAGAGTGGCCCATTCCCCATCCTTTGCCCATGTTCTGTGGAACTAAATGCTATCCCTGTGGCGGTGGTCATGGTAGTTGTGGTATGTGTGGGGGGGTATTGTATTCCTGAGTTCAGTACTTAAACATTTCAGTTTTAATCTCTTCTCCACTCTTCCCATGGTTTTAATTTTTATATTGAAAGGTGTTGGTGCTTTTTTAAAAATAAAGTCAGCTGTCTCTTAAAAATGTTGTATGCCAGGGGTATTCAACCTGTGGTCCTCCAGATGTTCATGGACTACCCCAGGCAGGGGCTCATGGGAATTGTAGTCCATGAACATATGGAGGACCACAGGTTGACTACCCCTGTTGCATGCCACTCTGGTTAAGAAGCAGGAAGAAGATGCAACACAGGCATGTAAGAATTCACTCGGCATTTTAAAATCTTTATTTAATAAATGTTTCTCTGTGTGACTGCTATAATACAGAAAGACTTTTAAATTGCAGGACGATGATCGCCTGAAACTGGAACATTGGTCTCACCAAAATACCATCACTTAAACTCTGCACCAATGCAAATCTGGCCAGGACTACTCTGCCAGAAACCCTTAGCCACTGTCAGGTGTCTTCTCCAGCCTTGCTATCCAAAACTGAACCTGCTACTCTGAAGCATACGCTTTATGACTAATCAAAATCCCTACACAAAATTAAGTGTGGGGGAAAATTGATTAATCATACGGTTACATCAGTTTACACTTGGTTACTCACATTGCTTAACATCTCAAACCATTCCCAGGGCATTCCTATGAATGACATAGTAAGGCAACTGGACATATAGGTCTTCGTAATCATAAAATGACATACATAGATTAGCTGCATAATAAAAAACCTGTTTACGCTAACTGAGGTCAGTAGGACTACTCCCTTGTACACACAGAGAACCAATGTTTTAATCTCAGAAGCAGTCCTGCTGAAATTTTGTACAGATATATCTTTCTGCATAATCAAGGCGTTTTCTGTTCATGCCAGCTTCAAGCCTATTAAATACAGCCATCTTTATTATGCTTGATCATTGTGGGAACTTCCGTGAGAGGGTTAGAAATGCACTTAACCAAAAAAAAAAAAAAGATTTTGACATCGCCTCAACAAAACAGAAAGCATACTAAAGACATCAGAACAAAAAACAGGCCCACACAGCAGTTTGTCTGCTCAGTTTAAAAGACATTCTCAATCAATTCACTTTAGAATGCACTCTCATATGCTTTTAGCTACCACAAAAAAGCAGGCTGTTCTTGAAACACCAGCCACTAAAGTATACAAAGGCAAATATTTTGCTCTCCTTGTAGTAGTTTTTAAGACCTGAATGCACTTTTAAAAGTTCACTAAACAGCAAGTCGACTAATCTCAGTTGGTTCTCAGTTATTTCCCAGGACTTCTCTACCTAAGCAGAAAGAACTTCACAGGGCACTCTTAAAAATAGCAACGATTTGTCAGTAGGGTTTTCCAGTAAACATCAGTCACTAAACCACTATTGGGAGGAGTGAAAGTAATTCGTACTTCTTACCAGTACTGGGGGCGTGGGGGGCTCAAAGCAGAAGACGACCACATCACATATTTGCTTTCCACCCTTTACAAGATGCTCTACTCTAGAACAGCAAAGCACCTCTTAACAACATTCACAAGAAGAGGAAGCCTTGCCAACCTGTTCCCCCTTGCCATGCCTAGGCATCCTGCAAGTTTTATCTTCATATACCAGCTCCCTCGCTCTCCCACTAAGGACAACATACTCCCAAGCGCAGGTTGGGACTGCAGCCAAACAGACTGCATGCCAAGCGCGCATCACCAGCTGGCAGGCTCCAATCCAAGCCTGGCAAAAGCTCCAAAAACAAACAAACAAAAAAATGCAAGCAAGCATTAGCGATCCCGTTCTCATTTTCTCTTTAATGCTCTGAAAGGATAAAGAGCAGAAATGACAAATCAAATATCAAAACACTTCAATCGGTCGGGAGAAGGCAGAATAGAAATCTTGTAATAATAATAATTAATAATAATAATAAATCGTTGGGGCCCGCCCCTTTAAATCCCTGCAAATAGTGGTTCCAATCCCGAGTAGACTGCCGGGAGGGAGGGAAGGGGGAAGAGGTAAACCGCTGGAATTCTGTCAAATCCAAATGCATCAGACGAAGTGAGCTCGGACCCAAGCAAGCTTGTGCTGGAATGAATTTCGTTCAGTCCTTCAAGTGACGATGGACCCTTGTTTGGTTTAGTCAAAAGTTGTAGCAGTTGTTGTGGTCTCTTCTCTCCCCCCCCCCCCCGCCCATTTCACTCCAACGGGGCAGAAGTGGTGGCGGCTAAAAAAAAAAACAAAAATGCAAAGCGAGCAGAGCCCTTCCTCTCCGCCCCCCCCCCCCAAACCCTCAAATATGTGCAAGTCACTTTAAACCCCCAAACAGTTTGCAGGCAACGCAGGCGAACGTCCCACCCAGCGCCCTTCCTCCACGTACCCCCAACCCCTCCCCTCCCCAGGACAGCATCCCCCTGCTCCGGGGCTACCTCGCCTCATAAGACGACGCCCCCCGGCGGAGGGGCGAGCCCGGGAGGAGAGCCTGCGTGGCCGCCGCCCCCCTTCTTGCCAGCAGCGCCTCGCTCCTTCCTCAGGGTTGTTGTGCGGATGTCGCGGCGGCTGTCCCGCCCGTTCCTCCCTAGCGGCCAGGAGGACCAGCTAGGAGGAGGCTGCGAGGGAGGGCGAAGACGAGCGAGAGGCAAGAGACAGAGCGGCCCGGGAGCGGCGGCCGCGCAGGCGCACGAGCGACTTTGAAAAAGGCGCGCCCGACATGCCAACGGGGAAAATGACAAGCAGTGATGGGGGGGGGGGGGGGGAAGGGACGAGAGCGGCTGTGGTGGAAACTGACAGGGGGGCGGGAAAGTCCCGAGGCACGCGCGTTTTAGCCGCCCCCGCTTTCTCGCGCCGCTTTCCCCCTCCCCACGAGCGCCGCTCTCAGGTTCCGCCCTCGGGATTGTGGAGCGAATCAAAGGAGAGCCGCGCCGCTCCTTTGCCCCCCCCCCCCCGCCGCCACGCGTCCTCGGGACAGGGGATTTTCCCGGACACTGGGCATAGAGGTTGTGCGCGAGTTGTGACATCACTTCTGAGTTGCCAGCAGAGGACTGCCATCCCTACCATCGTCCAACTACTGCATCTGTCATCACCTCTATCTGATTTAATTATTTCAACACTCTTCTTGAAAACAGTGGCCTTTGGTACAGAATAAGGTTGCAAGTTCTCCAGATGGTCATCTTGATCATCTTGAGATTCATTATGATAGCGGAAGGAAGGAAGTTGAAAGATCTGTCCAGGAAGGAAGGAAGGGAGGGAGTATAAACTGACTTCTGAAGGAAGGAAGGAAGGAACCATTTCTATTGTACTTTGCAGATCTTTGGTTTCTGATTTTTGTTTTAAAGTGTGACTTCGACTAGCACAGCCTTTCTCAACTTTTTTACCACCAAAAAAACCCTGAAACATATTTCAGGCTTTAAGAAACCCTAGAAGTGTGATCATGCAAAATATGGTTGCCCATCAGCGTCCCCTCCTCTCCCCATCCCCTCCAGGCCCATCGGCCATTTGGGGGGGGGAGGTAAACTTGACCATATATGGTCATATCCCCTGATAAATGTTTAACAAATTTTAAAAAATTAAACCCTCACTCAAGCCCAGGGGGACTTTGTCAGCATTAAAAAATGTCCTGAAAAAGTCAGCTTATACTTGACTATATACAGTACTCCCACCCATTTGGGAAACCCTATCAGGGTTGCCAAGAATCCCCAGAGTTTCACCAAACCCTGGTTGAAAAAGCCTGGACTACAGCCTTAGAGATTAATTCTCTTCCAAGAAGCAGTCACATTGATTTATAAGTAGCTTACAAGTGTGAAAGTTTTACTATCCAATCCTTCTGAGATAATGTTGAAAATCTGTCCAGAAGAGCAAGAAACATAACAGGTAATAGGAATTATAAGAAACATCACAAAGAACCTCTAATTCTTTACTTCTGCTGAGATTTTGATTTGCATTCATTTCATATCAGTGTGGGATAATCCTAAACCTGCTATGTGTATGAATATTGGGCCCATGTGGATCTTTCACAAATGGACAACATCAAGTGGGAAAGTCAGATGCAAGTGGTACAACCAATAGGGCTCTTGTCGTCACATATCGCATAGCTGCATAGGATTGTGCTACTGAAAAGTACTAATCAGAGCACCTACATTTCTTTCACTCACAGAATTCCTCAATCAAGAGAGTCACCTTGAATACAGGATGAACCTCTACAGGCCTAAAACATTGCTGTATGCTATTCTACTGCCTATGGTCTATTGACGATGCTTGAAATTGTCTACAGGCTAAGCTTGAGGAGGATCACTATAATTAGACAAGCTCCATGTTCCCATGAGGAATACATTGAATAAGTTCTGCAGGTCAATTATATACCATTCTTTCTTCTATGAATTCAGGATAGCTTGTCTGAGTCTCTTGTAGTGCTCTGAGCTAGATTTAAGGCCAGTAGCAATTTAGCTTATACCCTGGAAATCCTGATCTTCATCTGACAGGGATGAAGGGAGTGCTGACTCTCCAAAGCTTGCACCCCCAAAATCTTGTGGATCATTCTTTTTCTTCTATTCTTGTTCATTTCATGTAGTGATCTTGAACAGCTGAAATCTTGTTGATCTCTAAGGCACTACTAAACTCAAGACTACCTGCATACCAACATGGATGCCCTCTGAAACTACCTCAGGATTCTCTCACTGATGAGATCCACATTTGCTTAAATTATAGGCAATTCCAGACCATTAATTAGGCCTCAGTAGCATTTTTGACCTTTTGACCATGGAGGTGTCTCTGTAATAATTTTTCAGGCTTCGAGGAGTCCCGGAAGTGATGTCAGCTAGCCATGCTTCCTTGGCATGTCCCCCAGAAGTGACATAACTCCAGAAGTGACAGGCAGGCTCGAGGAGGACTGAGTGGGGGAAAGACAGCAGGCAGTTTAAGGCAGGAGTAGGCATACAGGCGCCTAAACCATGAAAAATCTCATTCATACTTGGAGGGGGGGAGAAATGGAAGTGGCTGGTTCCCTAGCTTTGTGGCTGAATCCAGTTAGGCAGGAGGGGAAAGGACAAAGACCCCCTCTACAGCCCCCACAGAACCCCAGGAGTCTGTGGACTCCTGGTTGGGAATCCCTGGTATAAGATACTATATCATTACACTCAACATCCAGCCCCAGCTTAAGGATTCACGAGGCCCATAGCATCAGTAGGGTTGTGCACTTCGGTGTAGTTCAGCTGCTTCGGCTATCACCGAAGCCCGAGGTGGCCAGTGCCATGGCACAGAGAGTGGCATGCCAGCCAGCGGCCACACACAGGCGCAGAGCTCTGCGCCCGCGTGTGGCAGCTGGCTGGCGCGCCATTACCACCACCCCTCTCCACCCCGTGGCGCTGGCCTCCTATGCGCCGCTTCAGGCTTCGATGATCACCGAGGCAGCCAACCGCATTGAAGCACACAACCCTATATCAGATTCAATTTAAATTTGCAGGGCCCATAGCATTACAGCCAGTTTAAGGATTTGCAGGGCCTTAGCAGTACACAACGGATGGAAGTACAATACCCCAATAGGTAAGGGCCCTTCACACTTGCAGCTTGTGGTCCACACACATGCTCATTCATGTGGCACACAAGCTGTGTAAGTATGAAGACCCCAGTGAGCCAATCAGAACACTGGAGGAGATAATTTGAAAAATATCAGGAAGTTCCTCATGAAACTATGCCAAATATACATATCCTCCAACTCCCTCAGGACACTCTATATATTCTGTTTAATGATGCACACTGCAGATCTTGCATATTCCAATAGATTTTAATTTAGGAAATTTGTGACATGGTGTAATTGACTGACCTTGGATAAATCATTGACTTTTAACCTTAGTAACCCACTGGTGCAGTAGAAACTTTGGAATACTGTATCGCAGGACTGCTATGACAAATAAATACAGATTGTAAAAGACATTGCAATTTGACAGAGGCATTAAAAGAACAGAAGCAGAGCTGCAGGTGTTCCTTCTAGGAATGGATGACCAATCTTAATCAAAGGTCCTCATATAATTTATTTCCATATCAAAAGGAAATACATAGGTATCCTTCGAGAACAAGTTCAGATCTAGAAAAAGATGGCATAGGGTTTACAAATAAGTGTTAGGGAACAAGATGAGGATCAAAATTGTAGAAGGGGGGGAGAAACAGAACAAGATGTGAGCCAATAGGGCAAATAGTAGACCAGCAGGTTCCAGAAATCCAGTCAAAAGTCAACCTGGTTAAAAATATATATGGACGATATATATGGACTCAGTATTTATTTCAGTGCTTACTTCAGACCAGCACAACTACCCACCTGAAGTTAGTTTTGAGTTCAGTGGCACTGTTATGTATGCAGCTAACAATCATACGGAGGACCACGCTTGAGGACCGAGGTAGGATTGAAGCTAGCGCAGTACCCAATCAATAGGCTGCAAGGATCCCCACTGCGGGATGCAATGGTTTTGAATCAACCATCTGGGATTGGGCCACTTGTGTACGGCCACAGGTAAACCCTTTTCTCCTTAATTTTATATATTGTGGGATGGGGGGGGTGTTTCCTCAGTGCAGTCTTGATACAAATTGTATTATGTTCTAGTACCAATAAAGAGCTACAACGATTCCAGTGTCTGTGAGTCATTGACCCACAAAATCCACCACAGATCTAACAGGCACCTTAAAGCCCCACAATACTTTCAGAGTAAAAGAAAAAGAGTTGGTTCTTATATGCCACTTTTCTCTACCAGAAGGAGTCTCAAAGCAGCATACAATCGCCTTCCCTTTCCAGAGTCAATGTTTCCTTTGTAAGATAAAGAGATGTACCCCCCTGCCCCAGACTGAAAGTTCTAGATTTTAAAGATGTTGTTAAGTCATGTTGCTCTAATAAAGGGACCGCTGTCAATTAGGTATTCTTTGCTGATGATCTGGTGCCCTCTTCTGTCATGATGATATAACTATCCACTTGTATCTCCAAAATATCTGAAGAAGTGTGCTTGCACACAAAAGCTTATCTCTTGAATAAAACTTTGTTAGTCTTAAAGGTGCCACTGGACTCCAGCTTTGTTCTGCTGCATCGTATCAACACTACTACCCACCTGAACCCACTTAATATCTGAAAGGTATGAAGAAGGACTTCTAAACCTGCATCTGCAGAGCTTCTTTGATTATGTTAAATCTAGGGGTTGCTAGTGATGCCATGGTGCTCCTTCTGGTGGGGATGGGAATCGTTGTTCCCTTTGTTCACTATCTCAATTTATTCTGTGTATGTGAGGTCACTGCCTGATATCAGGGGACCATTGCCTCATCTTCTCATTTTGGTTGGCTGCATCCATGTATGCCATTCACAGGGGAATTGGTGGCATGCTGCTATCTGATAGATGCATGTCAGCAGGGTTGCTATGGTCTGCAGGAGAGTCGGTGTGGTGTAGAGGTTAAGAGTGGCGGCTTCTAATCTGGCAAGCCTGATTTGAGTCCTTGCTCCAGCTGGGTGACCTTGGGCTCATCACAGCCCTGATAGTGCTGTTCTGACCAAGCAGGAATATCAGGGCTCTCTCAGCCTCACCTACCACACAGGGTGTTTGTTGTGGGGATAGGAAGGGAAGGTAATGGTAAGCTGCTTTGAGACTCCTTTTAGTAACGTGGGGTATAAAGCCAACTCTTCTTCTTCGGTGTAATCACTATGCTTTCTGAATCTTGGAGAGAGGTATTTCTGCTAATTTATCCTCTTCAGAATAGCCGCTGGGCCAATTTTTAGAATAGGGATGCAAGTTGTACAGCAGCAGTCCCCAACCTTTTTGCAGTTGAGGACCGCCTCCGGGGGTGGGGAGACCCACCGGCCTGGGCGTCGTGCACACGCAGCAGCTGCGTGCAAACACGCATGCACAGTTGCCACGCATGAACGTTTGCGCCAGCAGGGGTGGCGCTAATGCACATGCTCAGAGTTGCCCCGCATGCCGCGTTTGCACCAGCAGGGGGCGCAAATGCACATGCGCGGCAACTCCATGCTTGCACATTTGCATCCACCGCACCTGCCTCTTCCCCCCCCTCTCGCAGCGAGAAGCTTGCCCGGCCGCTTCAGCAGCCGCTTCACTCGCGGCCTGGCGAGCTTCTCATTGTGGGGGGGGGGAGAGGCAGGTGCGGCCGCTGGCTGCAGACCAGGGGCTGCGGACCGGGGGTTGACGACCCCCATTGTACAGAACAAATGTACAAACAGGCCATGCACAGCTGAGGTTAATGTGCCAGCGTAGGATTTGGGAGACCCATGTTCAATTCCCTACTGTACCAAGGAAGCTGGGCCAGTCAAACACTCTTAGCCAGGAGGGTTTTCACTTTAGCTCGCTGCAATGTACTTCAGCTGTACTTGAAGGGAGATCTAAGAAAATTCCTTATGCTGAAAGGAAGTGACTCTGTGGCTCTGGTCAAATAGAAACCATGGAAGATATCTTTCTTCACTGTCAATATTATAATGATATACGTAAGTTCCATTTTTATTTCATCGTTGTTATATAGAGTCACAAGGCGTTCAGGTCAATTTTATACCTTCTTATTGCTCATAGATACAAGTTATGCTATAATGTATAGTGTCACCAAGTTCTGTGCCGCAGCCATGAAAATTCAACGGAAGGTGACTAACACCTAATTGATTCAGAGAGTTGTGATCAGAATAATGTCCTATATATATATTCTAATTTATGCTTTTAGCAGCTTTATGGTGATGGGCTGGTAAGCATCTTCAAGGCCATACGCAGTCAGGGCCCAGTGTACCTGAGGGACTGACTTTCTGCCTACACCCTTCAAAGAGCTTTGCACTTGGCCACCTCCAAACTGGCTAGCGATCTCTGGCTCAAGAGAAGCCTGCTTGACTTCAGCCTAGTGGAAAGAGCTCTCGGAGGAGATCAGGGCCCTAACAAAGCTAAAACAGTTTCGCAGGGCCTGCAAAAGGGAGCTCCTCCGCCAGGCATTTGTTTGAGGTCTACCAGAATCAGCAACATCTGCTGGGCCCCTGAACCTCCCTCCTAGGAATCCATGCACCTGAACTGAACCATGGACCTGTTTGATTGTTATCCTTGTTTAAATTGTTACCTTCTGTTATTATTATTACCATTGCTGTATTTCTATTTGACACACACAAAAATTGTTGTGACACAACAATTGATGTATTGTTCTTTATGTTCCATGTCAACCGCCCAGAGCCTCAGGGAAGGGTGGTATACAAATGTAATAAATAAATAAGTAAATGAATAAATTGATGAATGAATATATAAATAAGCTATTTTATATTATTAGTAAACTAGATTTTAAGCCCATTTTATGCCATTAATAAAATGGGCGCTAGAAGTACCCCCCCCCACGGCGAGAGGGAAAGTCTGCAGAGTGGGTGGGGACGGCTTGGAGCGGCTGTGAGAGGCAGGCGAGGGCGTGGATGGGGCTGCAGAAGAATGTTGGGCTCCCGATGCCGGTAGGCTTCAGCGGGGCCGGGCTTGAGAGGGTCTTACCTCGCGGCTGCGGAGGGCGCGGTGGGGGCAGGGCTGGCGTCGGCCGGCCATCTTCGTGGGCAGGCGTCGGCGGCGGGAAGATGGAGGCCGCAGCGGAGGGCGGCCATGTCCGATGGCGTGTTAGCGAGGGCGCCGGGGCAGGCTCTGAGCTGGGGGCGGAGGCGCTTGACGGCGGCGTTTCGGCTGGCGGCCGCATCGTCGGTGTCCTGCCGCTCGCAATCCTTGCAAGCGGCAAGTCGGGCGCTGGAGCGGCAAGTCGGGCGCTGGGGCTTGGGGGCGGGCTGGGAAGGGGACGGCCGGCGGCGGAGCAGCGTAGTCGTGGTGGGGGTGAGAAGGTCGCGGAAGGGGCTCGTCAGCGCCGTGGCAGCAGGGCCGGGAAAGGAGCAGGGCCGCCGCGTCTTTGACGCAGCCAGGCCCACCCACGGCCCGGGGCACTTCTAAGCCTTATCTCGGCCGGCGGAAGCCGCTCCGCCGGCCGAGAGAAGGCGGCCAGGCCCACCCGCCCCCCGAGGCTCTCCCAAGTGTTCTCCCGGCCGCCGGAGCGGCCTCGCGGCGTCTATGACGCCGCGAGGCCGCTCCGGCAGCCGGGAGAAGGCAGCGCGGCCGGCCGCTCACCTGTGGCTGTGCGGGTGAAGCAGGCAATGGGGAGCCGCGCTTCGCGCGGCTCCCCATTGCCTGCTTCGGGCGGGATGGACACTTGGAGGGGCCAATTAGGAGCCGCTTCGCGGCTCCTGATTGGCCCCTCCGAGTTTTTATCCCGGACCGGTCCCGCCCTAACTCCTCCCCACTACCCCTTACTCTTTTATACAGTCCGTGGCGCCCGTGGCGCCATGGGCTGTGTACAGATGGCGCCCGTGGCGCCACGGGCTGTGTACAGATGTATGCTTTTAGCTGTACTATGCTTTTTGCTGTCTGATCCTTAACTGTTTTGTAACTGATTGATTGATAATTTTTACTCTGCTGGTCTATGACCGTAATAAAGATCTGACTGACACTCTTAGACTAATCCACCTCGCAGGGATATTGCAAGGATAAAGTAGAGAGCCAGTGTGGTATAGTGGTTAAGATGCAGTGACTTCTAATCCGGCAAGCCAGATTTCACAGAATCATAGAATCATAGAGTTGGAAAGGGCCATACAGGCCATCTAGTCCAACCCCCTGCTCAACGTAGGATCAGCCCAAAGCATCCTAAAGCATCCAAGAAAAGTGTGTATCCAACCTTTGCTTGAAGACTGCCAGTGAGGGGGAGCTCACCACCTCCTTAGGCAGCCTATTCCACTGCTGAACTACTTTGACTGTGAATTTCCCCTCCCTGATATCTAGCCTAAATCGTTGTACTTGTAGTTTAAACCCATTACTGGGTTTGATTCCATGCTCTCCCACATGCAGCCAGCTTGCGCTCGCCACAGCACTGATAGAACTGATCTGACCAAGCAGGAATATAAGGGCTGTCTCAGCCTCACCTACCCCACAGGGTGTCTGTTGTGAGAAGAAGAAAGAGAAGGTGATTGTAAGCTGCTTTGAGACTCCTTCGGGTAGAGAAAAGCAGCATAAAAAACAACTGTTCTTCTATTGCTGTTGCTGCTTTGAATCCCCATGCAGGAGATAGGTGATATATAAATGAAGTAAATAAATGAATAAAACCAATTGATGTCTTATTTTTGCCTCTAATCTAAAGTGCTTTAGAATACATCTGAAACAACAGATGTCCAGATACATCGAAAATCTCAACCTTTCCTTATAACGCTATGAATGCTTGACAAGTTTACATGTTCTCATCCCTGTACTTTATCTTTTGAAGGACAAAGGTTCTCTGCAATCAGCAGTGGTGCCACATACCTGGTTACACCCATCTGCCAGGCAACTAAGATTAATTACGCCTGCAAATACATAAGCAGCTTGGAGTGAGGCCACTGTAGGCAGCCCTGGACAAAAAGAACAATATTGATCTGGTTTTAACGTGACTGGTTACCTCAAGAACGTATTTTAATTGTGATGAAGAGACCACAGTATAGAGCACCTTAGCATATTCACTAGGTAGTCCTACTCCAATACTACCAGTGGCTCTCTAGGGAGTTAAGCAAAGACCTAGCTATGTTAGATCCCTTTCCTGGAGATGCCAGGGTTTGTCCATGGTGCTGTCTGTACACACAGAACCGCGCATATCATTGAACTATAGTCCATCCATATATTTTTGTCTAAGCTAGGGTTGTCAACTTCTAGATTTATTATTTATTACTACAACTGATTTATTACTACAACTGATCTCCAGACCAGTTCCTTAGGAGGAAATGGCTGCTTTGGTCTGTGCATTATGGCAGTGGTCCCCAACCCCCGGTCCGTAGATCAGTCGGTACCGGGCTGCGGCTCCTCCTCGTGCTCCTCCCCGGCTGCTGCCTCGGGGACTACCCTGCCACTCTGCCACCGGCTCACCTTTGGTGCTCTCTGGTGGTCGCCATGGCTGGGGCTCCCCCTCGGCGTGGCACTGCAAAGCTGCTGCTGGCAGTGCCCCCCAGTGGGCGGCGGGAAGTCAGGGGTGCCGGCGGGAAAGCTAGAGGAGCAGGGGCTCAGGCAGCAGCAGCAGTGACGTCCCTTGGCAAAAGGCTACCCCCCCCCCCAGGCTTCAGTAAAATTGTCAAGCGTTGACTGGTCCCGGTGATAAAAAGGTTGGGGACCACTGCATTATGGCATTCTACTCTGCTGAGTTCCCTCCCTGTGCTCCAACCCCTAAATACCCTGGTATTTCTCAACCCAAAGTTGGCAACCCTATCTACTGTAGATCAATATTCCTGCCCTTTGAAACTGTCACTTGGTCAGACTGATTTGAGAAGAAAAATAGAGCATCTATATAGTCAGTCAACATCCTGTCATAAAAATTGATTAAAGAAGGCTAACAGCACCGTAATCTGGAGTATTCTTGCAAATCGTACAATAACGTGTCCCACTTTTACTGAGCCTTTAGAGAATTTTTGAATTTTAAGGAAGGGTAGTGGTTACCAGAATAGAATGGCTGCATGGAGGGGAATTATAACATAGGTGCCATGGGAATGGGCCAATCACAATCTGTTGAGAGGTTCCTGACTAGTCTAGTCTCATTTGATCTTGGAAGCTAAGCAGGGTCGGCCCTATTTAGAACTTGGATGGGAGACCTCCAAGGAATACCAGTGTTATGACTAAGGTTGGGAAATACCTGGAAAATTTGGAGGGTAGAGTGAGGAGTAGTTGGGATTTGGGGCACCGGGGACCTCAGTGGAGTATAACGCTACAGAGTCCACCCATGAAAGCAGTCATTTTCTCCAGGGGAACTAATCTCTGTCGTCTGGAGATGAGCTACAATTCCAGGAGGTCCCCATGGGGACTGGGATCCCTAGTCATGACCTGAAGGGAGGCAATGGCAAATTAACTCTAAACACTTCTTGCCTCCCAAACGCCATGGAGTTGCCATAAGTCAACAGTGACTGGATGGCACCTTCCACCCCCATCCAGAAATCCTAGGAGAATGTCCAGCCAAGAACTTTCCTGCCATAAAGGCAATTGCTTTATTGGGTGCTTCCTGCTGAAGCAAAGGTGGTACCTCCTGGGCTGTTCTGAAGTCACACCTGCTCCAATAGAAGTGGAGGAAAGCATTTGCCTCAGTTTCCAAAGAAAGGGGAGGATGTGCTTCCTGCTTAGTCATAGACAGAAGTTGCCAAATCTAGAGAATAAGTAAGTCTGTCTCTATGGTAAAATGAAAGGTGGATAGCCATGGCCCACCTGCCTGGGACCAGCACCGCATTTTGATAGTCAGAGAATAAGCCCAAAGTAACTCCCTTGTTTTTTATGTTTCTTTTCCATTAAAGTTTCTTAATATTTTATTCTCAATAATCTTTTTTCTCCTATAGGTGTATTGGTTTTTGGATAGCCTCATCTTTCCGGAAAACATTTGTAAGATGCTTTATCAGTGGCACCTTTTACCCATAAGGACTTCTAGGATGTATGGCTACTCTAATGCCTCCTGTTGGTTCTGTAGAGAAGGCAAATGTTATACATGTTATAGCCTTGCCAATGCATGCAGTATTTGGGAATTTTAAGGTCAGTATTATCTGATAATTTGATTGAAATGGCGAAATGGAAATGTTTCCATTTAATTACACACAAAGTTTCTAAGTAATTGATGAACAATTGCTTTATATATGTTATAACTGTTGTTAGATCGGTTTTCACCAAAGTTTGGAAACTAACTAGCTAAGGTTTTGATTGAAAATTTATTTCGCAAACAATATTAAAAATAGATTAGATTTGAAATGTATGTTATTAAATATGGAACCAAATAATATTAAAACATACAGTGAGCTTGTTAAGTATATGATAACTGCTGCCAGGATCTTATATGCATCAAGATGGGGGGAAAAAGAAACTTTACCAGATCCTACAGAAAGGTCAAGCAAAATTACTGAGTACACTACAATGGCAAAATTTACACATTTGATGCACAATAGATCAATATTAGACTTTGGAAGAAAATGGAGTCCAATTTTAGATTATACAGATCAGTAAAAATGAAATTGAAAACTGACTCATACACTGTATATGTAAATTTCAAGGGAAATGTAGTATGTGGTATGTGAAACAGTCTAAACTATAAGTTTCTCTCTCTGCCTTCTTCCTGGAAATTGTCTGTCAGAATATGACATGTGTTTTTTTTTCTCTTTTCCCCCTGTACTGTGAAACACCAGCTGAGTGTTTTTTTAAATAGCTGTTCTGTAATATGTAGTGTATTTAAAATACATTTAAACAAGAGGGGGGAAAAACTCTTTATTTTGATACACAACCAACTCTGAATAAATCCAAGGCGTGATTATTGCTAATTGAAACAAATAATAAAATGCAAGACAGGCAAGTTACTGGGACACAATCAGCCACTTGTGTATCCCACACACCCGTAGGCAAACTTTGGCAACTTTGTGTGTTATCTTTTTAGAGGAGTCTGCAAAGATGAGGGAGAAATATAGTTGTTCAGATGTTCCTGGTGTAGTTGACAGAACAGGTGCAAAATACTGATGTCAAATGTCATGACAGAATGCAGTTCGATAGTCTCCACTCAGTTTGGTCTGAAAGACCATAAATAAATACGTTGTTGATAGATGACTTCCTCCGTGACATGGACAGAGCCATTAAGAGAGCAGTACACGATGGTGTCTGCCTTCCAGAAGGACTGAAGGTAGAGCATTAAAGGGTGCTAGGCTAAAGATTTTCTGATACTTGGAGATCTCGAGGGATCCAAGATAACCTGCTGGTTGAAAATATTCGCCAGCACAAAAGCAACTACTGTGCCTAAATTTCCCAATACAATGTTACAAACAATGTTATTTGCCTAAATGTAATAAACATACCTTTCTAAGCAGTAATCTTATTTGCTAAAGACAACAAAGTTCAACATTGAATATCGCTACACAACATTGTACTTGTAAAGCGGAATCTTATAATGGCAGATGTTATTCTGTGGGCAGTCTCTGCAGCGTGCAGTGCCTGAGTTCTCCAATGTTCAGATGACTGGAAGATGCCAAAGCATTTGAAGATTTTTGTTTGTTTGATATCATGGTCCTCTATTTGCTATTTATGGTCTTGATGGTTTGGGTTTTTTTGGTAAAGAAGAAGACTTTTGTTTTGGGGAAGTTTATCACAAGCTCCTCCTCTTTAACGTATGCAGTGAAGACACAGAGTGCTTGCCTAAGGCTCTCTTGTGAATGGGATAACAATATCAACTGAATACAGTAAGGCAGGGATCGTTTTGTCAGCAAGCTTTGGAGCATGGAAGCCTTGATTTCTTAGGTGTTGCACCAAGGAGTTAATATAATAGTTAAACTGTAGAGAGCCAGGATGCAACCCTGTTGAACTCCTTTGTCAAGCGAGAGCTTATTGGAGCGGTGGCCCTAAGGACTTCTTATTTTTAGGAAATGTCCTTCCCGGAGAGAATGGATAAGTATGTCAGTCTGGAAACAGACTAGATAAGGATAAAGACATTTATTCTCTGTTGCAGCTCACAACGCATCAAAAAGGAGGTGACACAGCCAAGTTAAATATGCAATGGAAAAGAGTTATATTGCATCTGGATAACAAATCCGTTGACATTTAAAATGGTAAATAGAATAGAATCATAGAGTTGGAAGGGACCTTCTGGGTCATCTAGTCCACTATGCAGGACACTCACCATCCTATCACTCATCCACTGTAACCTTCTACACCCTTGAGGCTTCACAGAATCAGCCTTTCCGTCAGATGGCTATCCAGCCTCTGTTTAAAAATCTCCAAAGATGGAAAACCCACCACCTCCCGAGAAAGCCTGTTCCACTGGGAAACCACTCTGTTAGGAACTTCTGGATTTTTAGACGGAATTTCTTTTAATTTATTTCCATTGGTTCTGGTCCTTCTCTCTGGGGCAAGAGAGAACAACTCTGCTCCATCCTCTACATCAGTGGTCCCCAGCCTTTTTATCACTTGGGACCGATCAACGCTTGACAATCTTACTGAGGCCCGAGGGGGGGTAGTCTTTTGCCGAGGGACGTCGCTGCTGCCACCTGAGCCCCTGCTCCACTTGCTTACCTGCTGGCGCCTGACTTCCTGATGCCTGCTGGGGGGCGCTGACAGCAGCAGCAGCGCAGTGCCACACCAAGGGGGAGCCCCAGCCATGGCGGCCACTGGAGAGCACCAAAGGCGAGCCGTCGGCAGAGTGGCAGGGCAGCCCCCGAAGCAGCAGCTGGGGAGGAGGATGAGGAGGAGCCGCGGCCCGGTACCGACTGATCCACGGAGCAGTACCGGGCCCCGAACCAGGCGCTGGGGACCACAGCTCTACATGGCAACCTTTTAAGATGGTGATCAGATCCCCTCAGGTCAAGAGTTTGTTAATGTACTGGTCCTTGCCTTGTCATTCTTATTGCCTTATTAAACTAAAAAAGATTTATGGAGCAAGCGGATACCAGGAAACATGCGGGCAGCTGTCATGCTGGGGATTGATGCCACAGTTAAGAGGGAACTGTTTGTATGTTTGATTAATAAAACCAGAGTCCAGTAGCACCTTTAAGACCAACAAAGATTTATCCTATGTTTGCTTAAGAGAGACAAAGGCAGAACGGAGAGTTCTAATTCCTCGCTTTATCATTCGACTGATCTCTTTTTAGACATCTTGCCCCAAATCCCATTCTTATTGCTCCCGTCCTTTTCCTCCCGTCTCCTCCGCTTGCAGGTCAAAGGCGGAAAGGAAGCCCAGCAGCGAGCCGCGGGGCAGGCAGGCAGGCAGGCAGGCAGGAGGCTGGGCGAGAGCAGCCGGAGGCAGAGACGATGGCCGCTCCGCCCCGCGAGTCAGCAGGAAGGGGAGGGAAGGCTGGCTGCCAAGCGAGCAATGCGTTAGTTAGTGGCAGCTTAGCCGAGGCAGGGCTGCGCTGCTGAGGCAAGCAAAGAGAAACCCAAGATGGCCCCTGCTGCAAAGGCAGCCGTGGGAGCAGCAGCGGGCCGGGGCGGGGAAGAAGAAGAGGCCGCGGCCGGACGCCTCTCGCTGCTGCTGCTGCTGCTTTGGCTGGAGAAGGAGGCGGTGGGCGCCACGGCCGCGTCTGTTGCCCGCAGCTGAGAGGAGCTGCTGTCGCCGCCGCCGCCGTGAGGTGAGCGAGGGAGCCCCGCGGAAGGGGGAACAATAGGGCGGAGGCCGCGGCCTCCTCCGCCGCCCTTTCTCCCCGGCCTCGCTCGGGGGAAGGAAGGAGCCGGCAGGGCCAGCGCCGTGCCTTTGGCGGCGGCCGGCTTCGTCGGTTCCCTGCGGGTCCTTCCTGGCGGCCGCCGCCTCTTGGCCACCATTTCTTCGCCGCCGCTCGCTCGTCCCCTGTAGGCCTTAGGCTTTGGCCAGGCTCGATTTCGAGCGCCGCCCGCGCCGAGGGCTTCTCAAGGCGGCGATGGCTATTGCTATTGCTATATTTCAAATAAGGGTGCGGGTTTCAGCCAGCTGGAAGGGCAGGGAGAAATCGGGTTACTCGTGGGGTCCCCTTCTCCTTTTCCCCCCTCTTATAATAATGTAGGCTAGGGGATGGGGGAGGGAACGAGGAAGAAAGTCGGGTGTAAGGAAATATAAACGACATTCTTAAGGCTGCGATCTTAGGCACGCCTCCTTAGCTAAGCAATATGGCTTAGCCCGCACATCGATGCTTCCTTGGGAATTACCATGTCTAGGAGCGCACTGCACTTAAGGAGCATGTTTTTTCCTTCGTGCGTGGTGCGGGCTTCCTGTTGTGCTTATTGCACCATTGCATGCACACCCACACACCGCAGCCCCGTTTGCTCATCGGTCTGTTGGGTACATATAGTGGTCATCCACACACAGTCCTCCCCCCCCCCCACGTGTCGCTCTCCTTCCCCTCTCCATCACAAGACTATTACAGAGCATGGCTTCTGGCTGGGTGCACGTCTGCTCCCTGCCCCCCTTCTCAATTCAGTCTGCAGCCTCTTGAATGGTCTCTGTCCTCCTCACGACCTTTGAGATCTTTCCTGGGTAATGCTTCTGAGGAAGTATCCCAAATGTAGCAGAAATGCAGTGGCACCAGTGGGTGCATGTGGGTTTGGTTTCATGGCTCCGAGGGTGGGACAGAAATCTGCTTGAAGGTTCTGTGGTTTGGCTACTCCTTGCAAATGCTTTCTGCCAGACAAAAGCTGTGTGTGTGTATGTGTGAATGTGGCCAGGGAGGGAGTTAATCACGAGAAGTGACAGTTGCAAACAGTGGACTAACAAGCCATGTAATGCTTTATTGTACAAAATGAAATTTTACTTTGTTGCTCAGCCATGTTGTCTTAGAAACTTCTGTTGAGTTCTGTTATTTTTAAAGAGAAACAGTGAGATTTTCTTATGCATGAGTTGTACTAGATAGCTATTGGAACTTTTTGGTTTAAGAAGAGGGAACTTGTGAACTTGGACAGATTTGGGAAAACCTAAATACTTGCAGGGAATACATTGAATTAGCATTTTTGGTTTTTGCATATATTCATACCCTCCCAGATGGTGAATTGGGTATGTCATTAGCACCCTAGTGGTGGGCTGCTATTCATTCAATATTGGATGCTTGTGAATGCACAGTTCTACATAAGTATGGTATAGTGGTTAGAATATTGGCCTAGAACTATTCTCATAGGATTACTATATATGGCCTGGATTTGTGCGCATCTAAAATCCGGATTATGTTAACTTTTAAGAGTATATATACAATTTTAAGAGTATATATACAATTTTAATTTCAGTTAGTCATATTAAACACGTTTAGTTAGGGATGATGGGAAATAATCCCTATTTTGTATTCCTCACTAACATTATTTTGGCTCAGAGGTTCATACATGATCAATAAAGAAGACAGAAAAATATGTGGCCTGGCTTTCTCTTACTGCCGCAAACCTTGGTGAATTTATCTGAATGGAAGTAACAGTATGATGGAAAGAAGAAGCTGGAAGTAATAATGGTTGTGTGGGCAGACTGGTTAACTTTTCAAAGGACATTTTCTTTGTATTATGAAAGCAGATTGATTCATTCTGTTATGATTTTTAAGTCCTTTTGATGACATAACATGGTACTTCTATTTAGGTCTATGGACCCTGTTGCGTGACAGATTTAAGACTTCATGAGCGAGTTCTAAGAAGTATTAATACTTTGGATTAAAGAATAAATATTACTACTTTGGATTAAAGGTATAAACTGTGTTCTGTGTCTCCCCCAACTTTGACATCAAAAGTTACTTAAAATACAACAAAACCTCTGGTGGCTACTTAAGTTCCAGCTTCAGCTGGTTTAAACTATAGACATGGCTAAGAATGAATACAGTCCTAAATCAACAGATACTTTCTCATTACAACTATACAAACACAACGTTTTATCTTATTGACTCCCCAAGACTAGGGCTGAGGAAGAGCTTAAACAAATACAAATATATCTGTTATCTTTTTCATTACTAGCATCTCCAAGCTGAGCTGGATTGATGTTTCTTGAATTTTGCAAAACTTAATTGGTTTATCAGTCATCGGAAGAAAGAGAATTTCTGTTCATGCTGACCACGATCTCCAAGGTTAACAGTTTCAAGCAAGAGAAGCCAAGATGTGTGTATTGTTAACTGGGAACAACTGAAAGGGTCGATCACCACCATGTTGGTTGACAAGTGACCATTTGAACATGTGAAGATGCCTTATACTGAACCATGCAATTAGTTCATCAAAGTCAGTATTGTCTATTCAGGTTGGCAGAAACTCTCCAAGGTCTCAGGCCAGAGGTGTTTCACTTCACCTACTACCTGGACCTTTTTCAAGGTGTCTGAAAAAGAGTGCTTGCACTCGAAAGCTCATGCCCTGAATAAATCTTTGTTGGTTTTAAAGGTGCTACTGGACTCTGATTTTATTGTGTTTTTTCAACTAGAGATGCTGAGAATTGAACCTGGGATGTTCTGCATGCCAGACAGCTACTTTATCTCACAAACTAGTAGACTAGTAGAAATAACTTATGATGCTCTGGTTTCCATTGTGGTCTGAGCATAAGCGTGAGGATTGTTCTGTTTTCCATGGATTCTGAATGATGGTGTATTAGCAGGCAAAGATTTATACGATGGAGGTAGGCTAGAGCAAGGGGTGGGTTTCCAGAAATTGTTAGGCTGGGACACATATTTAAATTGTAATGAAAACCCTGACAGATGAACACGTCTTTTTTTAAAATAAGAGAAGTAAGGTTCATAAACCAGATTGGATAAAGTACCAGAACAGTTGCTAGACTCTACCTATCTGCTTTCAATAATATGGATGAATAAAAGTGTTTCATACCCAAACTTTAATTGAAAGGATAAGTGGGATTATACCTCTATTATTCTCTGATTGCGCTAATTATAATGTTTGAAAATTATAATAAAGGCATATTGAGAGGTAATTAATTCACTTGGTGTAGGTTCGAAGATTGTGGATAGGCCTTATGTGCACTTTAAAGGAGAAGTGTGCTGATTTATACTTGTTGGCATTCTGCATCTTATGCGGGGATTCACAAACTTTGACAGCTGATGGTGCCTAGCCATATTTTCTGGCTGCTACTGCCTTTGCCCATCTCTCAAGTCCACTGGTGTACTCAGAGGATTTCAGAGCAGCTAGGTTGGTCATAGAATCATACAGTTGGAAGGGACCTCATGGGCCATCTAGTCCAACCCCCTGCACTATGCAGGACACTCACAATCCTGTCGGTTATCCATTGTAAACTGCCACCCCCTTGAGCCTTCACAGAATCAGCCTCTTTGTCAGATGGCTATCCAGCCTCTGTTTAAAAATTTCCAAAGATGGAGATCCCACCATCTCCCGAGGAAGCCTGTTCCACTGAGAAACCACTCTACCTGTCAGGAACTTCTTCCGGATGTTGAGACAGAATTTCTTTTGAAGGTCTTTGCCTTCATGCCAGTCTTGGGGGGTGCTTGGGGGGGAGGTGTTGCATCTGAGTGTTTCCGGAGTTTGGTATACAGTGAGACTAATGCCACCCATGAGTTCTCTGTGCATGGTTGCAGGAGAACTTGGTGGGTGGGGTTATGGTGGAATCTATTTAAGCAAGCTGAGGAATATAAAGTGTGAAGTGTCAATTCGGTTGCTCTAGCAACAGAAAGGTGCTCACATGTTGCTAGTGCTGGCTGGAGGGGAAAGTTGTCTGGGTTGCTTTGGCACTTCCCTCTTACATAACACTTGCAAGTCTGCCTGTCTCTTCCAGTAATATCCTCCTGGATACATCTGTTGTTTGTGGTGAGGTTTTGCCTCCACGGATATCAATTCAGTATTGGATTACACTATTTCTATAGACTTCCTACTGCTCTTGGCTGTAATTGCTCTAAAAGTGACATCTGAAATTGTATGAATTTAGCAGTAATGTGAACATTCAACCTTGTTTATATAAACTGATCTGTGATACTGGAAGTGTGTTCAGCAACTAGTAATTGGGGTTTAAAATAGTAAGCATTTAAATGATTAAAGTGTTTATTTACCAAGGAAGTAAACCCTCCAATTGCTTTTGCTGTCCATACACCAGATTGCCAACCAGGGGTCCATGGGAGCTCTCTAAGGGGTCCCCAACCTTTTCCCCCTTGTCTTTATGCACTTGGCCACAAGGTAGGGAACATTGCTCCCCCCTTCCCAAGTACGAGTGAGCTCTCACGGTTTCTGTGCCTGGGAGGGGGCTGAGCCTGTATGCCTATTTCCGCCTTAAACAGCTCCCTGACCTCCTCCAGCCTGTCAATATTGGTGGTGATGTCACTTCCAGGGGCATGGGGGCGTGGCCAGCTGACATCCCTTCCAGGGCTCCTCGAAGCCTGCAAGATTATTTCAGGGGCTCTTCCACAGTCAGAATGTACACATTTAGTTTTGAAAAGAGAGCATGCAAAGAGAATGGCTGGAATTTTTTCACAAATGGTAGGTTTTAGGTTTATTATAAGTGAAACAAACATTTAATTGTTGAAGTAGGATATTTTAACAAAATATGTGTCCCTTCATGCACCTGCCTTCAGCTGGTTTCTTTGTATCATCTTTTCATGAATCTACTATCAATGTATATACATTATATGACTTTAAAGTATTCATACCATGCTATTCCATCATACCGGAAGGAAAAAATATAGAGTAAAGCCTCAAAACATGAAATAGGATAATATAGTCAAATACCGCATAGTTTAATAATTTTGGCAACAATATATTATATCATATTTAAAAATACAAGAGTTCATTTTTTTCAGTGTATTACTGTCAAAATTAATATTCAAATACGCCAACATTCCTACCTGTTGACGCTTTGTTTTGTTTACTACACATTTTTTCCCGTTCAGTGTTCATTTCCTCCCTGCCTCTTAAATGACAAAAAATCTGTGTTTTGGTACTCTAAGTTTTGTACCTCTTTCTTAAGTAGTGGGTATACTTAAAATCCGATAGGTATGCTGGATGGTAGACTTGTATATGCTAAGTAATAAATTATGTACTTTATGTCAAATCAGTAGAAATTTAGATTTGATAGAAAAGTCTTGCAATCAATTCACTTCCCACCAAATGTAATTTCTTTCTGACAAAAAAAGAAGAAAAAAACACCCTGCATTTCTGTACCTTCAAATGTTCTGGAAATTTAACATCTCTAGTCCAGCCTAGAGATTACAGTAGCATGGATCAGTATGCCCAAATCAAGAGGATTCCAGATAAGAATATATGAGCAAAATGTGCTCTTAGCAGCAGTATCAACCTGCTTTTCCATTAGTTAGACCGAGTCCAAGAGAAGCCAAAGTTTTTGCATTATCCAGAAACTTATCCCATCCAGGGTTGGTAGATCAGTGCCATCTAGAAAATCACCCTTCTGGAACAGCATAATTTCCAGCTTGTCTGGCTTCTGTCACCTGTCTAGAAAATCAAGACTCCTGCTGCAGCTTCTAAAATTTTAGATGAATATAGAGTTGACTGTGAGAACCAGCTTGGTGCTGTGGTTAGGGTACGGACTTCTAATCTGGCGAGCCGGGTTTGATTCCCCGCTCCCCCACATGCAGCCAGCTGGGTGACCTTGGGCTCGCTATAGCACTGATAAAGCTGTTCTGACCGAGCAGTGATATATCAGGGCTCTCTCAGCCCCACCCACCTCACAGGGTGTCTGTTGTGGGGAGAGGAAAGGGAAGGCGACTGTAAACCGCTTTGAGCCTCCTTCGGGTAGAGAAAAGCGGCATATAAGAACCGACTCTTCTTCTTCATCATCACTGTGATGAGAATCAACCACCATACTGCTGTGCTACCCCATGCCCAGCTGGCAGCCATTTCACCAGTCTTTTCTGCTTGTTCCTGCTTGGAAGGGAGTAGGGGAGAAACCAAATGGAGTAACAGCTCACAGATATTTAAACCTAACAGATCAGCTGCAGACCTGTGCTGCT
This sequence comes from Paroedura picta, assembly GCF_049243985.1. Classification (NCBI taxonomy): domain Eukaryota; kingdom Metazoa; phylum Chordata; class Lepidosauria; order Squamata; family Gekkonidae; genus Paroedura; species Paroedura picta. The sequence continues at coordinate 39,965,111 of NC_135372.1, forward strand.
TAGCTGTTAGTTTAAATGGCCTGAACAAAAGTCTGGTAAATCTTCAGGGAAGGTACCTTCCCCAAACATTAGTTTGGGGGCTTCAAACCAGGCCAAGTCCATGCCAAAATTTACCTTCTGAACTGGTTTGTGCCCGCCCCTGTGAAGTATTTTACTTTACCTGTATGCTTGATTAATGCTGGGCTTGATTAATACTGGGCTTACTTGAATTACCTGAAAAGGCCTCAAAATAGGCCAAATGTGAAAAGATCTTATATACCAAACTTGTAATTGAATGAACTTTAGATTTCTTCCTTACAAGTTAAACCAGCTCTATCTGCTCAGAAAGTTGGACAGTGAGGAAAGGTGACTCCTTTGAAATGTGGTATTGGAGGAGAGTTGTACAGATGTGATGGATCACCTAAAAGACAAGTGGGTTCTAGATCAAATTAAGCCTGAATTCTCCCTAGAAGCCGAAATGACCAAACAGAGGGTATTGTACTTTGGTCACAAGAGAAGACTCAGTGGAAAAAAAGTAATGCTCAGAAAAGTTGAAGGCAGCAGGAAAAGAGCAAGACCCAACATGAGAGGAACTGACGAAAACAAAGAAGCCATGGCCCTCCATTTGATAGGACATTTTGAAAGGCTGGCAGAACTTGGAAGTGACTTGAAGTCACTTAATGCCTCCAAGGTGAGGTGAAGAGGTTATGTCTGGTCAAAAGTCACTCAGAGTGCAATCTTAAGCACAGTTTACACCTTCCTAAAGATGTCCGTGGATATAGAATAACGTGATTGCACTTCCAATAAGCTTCGCGGTTGAAGAAGGATTTTAACTCTAGTCCACTACTCTTTTCACCACACCACTTGGGCTTTAATCTGGATTGTTCCTGTTCATCTATAATGTGTGATCTTGAAAATGGTTGACTTTCCATGTAATTATTGTTTTATTTAAAATTCTATTCTGTGCACAGTTCCTGTTTCCAGTGGGAATCCTATGTGAATGCAGTGGCAAGAGAAAATTTTTTACTAGTTCCTTTGCCTTAATAGCTTCAGTTGTGGAAGAGGAAGGGGGAAAATTTTGCACCCTTCAGGTTCCTCACTAGAGCATTCACTAATCCTGCATGGCTTTTTACCCTTATGGGTCCCATGACTCTCGGAATCATCTTTCCAGAGCTTTAAATGGATTGCTATGGGGAGAGGAATGCAGTGCCTTCCAGTGGCTTTCCCCATGCTAACTTGGAGCCAATTCAATATCCTGCTGTTTATCTTCTTTAAAATGCTCTGTACTGCCAATAAAGCAGCTGTAGTTTTATACAACACCATTTGGACTTAACATATATATAAAGAGCTGATTCTAAAAAGGCATCACATTAGCAAACGTATATAGGCATAACACATGCTTAATCCAAGCAATCTAGTTCCTTGAACTTACCCTACAACAATGCACTTAGATGGGACTTGCACTATCTCCACTGCACTGCAGGATCATAGTTGAGTCATTATGAAGCGCTTAAGTTGTGCTTTGTTCTTGTCAACCAATCACTGAGCTTGCAAGAGGTTTCTCATTTGAATAGTCACCCCTATATAAGGATATGCCTGCTGTCAAGCCAGTAGCAGTCGCAGGCAGGCAAGGAGTTTGGCTGTGTGAGCACAAAAGTCAGATGATGGCCGCCGTCACGCGGCGGAAAAAGAGCCAAGTGCGCCAACGGCGACGAAACAGGACCCAGCCTAGACGAAAAAAGCCTAGTCGGAAGAGGACAACCAGGAGGCCTGTAAGTCGTAGCCCTGGAAAGAAGCGCTCTACTGAAAAGCACTCCAGGAAAACATGGAGCCTGCAGTTTGGCAGTGTCCGAATGACCAACGAAGCTCAGAACATCTTGCACTTCTGTGTGCATGATCTCTACAAGAAGGTGTCCCTGGCAGCTGAACGCTTGAGGAAGAAGAAGCGCCATGTCTCGATTACTGTCTCGGATGTAAAAAATGCCCTGAAAAAGATCATACCATGGAAGTATGATGGAAAGTCCGTACCTTCCATCTCCTTCAAGTGCCATTAGAGAGACATCTCTTAACTTTCCCACAATAGGCATAAAGTGGTGAAAGAGAAGGGGAGAGGAGGAAAACATCGCCAATACTTGGGAGAAAAATCCAATACTTTTGCCTGCCTGATAAAAACATTACCTTCAGATTTCCAAGCAATCCTGTAATCTATCACCCTCATTACTAGCAGTGAACTCAAAGGACTTAGTCTGGCGTTGGGAACATCATCATGGGATAATGGTGGTGTAGCCCTTCCAGTGAATCTTACGTTGGTGGGAAATGACTGTCAATGTGTGGAGTGTCAAGAATTCTGATCGGCATTGCTGGGCATGTGAAGTGTTCCATGGAGGGTAATATATAGTTCAATAAAACAGGATCTGTGCAGGATAATTCATCACATTGTGAGTCTTTTGTGCGGGGGTGGCTTCTTGTTCTGTATTATCAAGTAGATCCAAAGGATGGGCTCACCAAGCCATATTCTCTTGCTGCAATGTATACTTGGGAGCTCCACTATGCCAAGTACTAAACCTAATTAGTGCCAGCATTAATGTCACCACCTCCTTGCCCAAGGAAGTTTCTCTCAGGCCTTCCCAGAGTGCCTTGAAATATGTCCTTTTTATTGCTTTAGGCTTTCTGAGTGTGAATCTGATATTATGATGCTCATACCAGACCAATGGCTTCCTTTAAGGAAGTAACTGCTTTGATAGAAGAAGGGGGATGTTGTCGATGTTAACTAACCAAAGCTTTTGCTTTGCAGCTTTTTATAAAGAGCCAACCTCAGAATCTCAAGCGAGAGATGGGCAAAGACCGAATATAAGGAAACCCAACTGAAAATGTCAAATTAACCATCATAATTATGTCAATTGATAGTGCATGAAGGTTTCTCAGCCTAAACAGTAGCTGTTGATAGTCCTATGTTTGGTCTTACAAGGTCCTAAATATACACAGGAGCACCCTGCACCATTGCTTTGGTGCGTTGGTATAAATCTTTGCATGGGTTGCACTTGGATTATGAGCTATTGTTCCCTATCATCTCCCTTTCTGTAAAATCTAAGAAGCTCTCTATCCCATACAAATCTTTGCCTATCATTCCCTTTACATAGTGGCCATTCTAGTATCCCACGTACTCCATCTTTAAAGATTTCATTTTCTTCTAGTAAGAGCCACACGGGGTTCTATACCGACCTACATATGATTCTGAAGCCAAAGACTGCAGCCTTCTGCTTTAGAACAAAAATATGTCTTTGTAAGCTAGCTCTAGATATAGGGAAGAAAGGACACTACTACAGACAGTTAATTGAAAAGTTGCATGCAATGGGTCAACCATACATAGATAGAAAATGTGCCTAGCTTCATTATTGGACAGGGTTTTGTCCCAAGAGGTGTTCAGTGTTTTTGGAGCCAGTTTGGCAGATCAGGATATGAGAAACAGAAGTAAAATGGAAAAGATAAGTGACATGTATTCCTACAACATTGTTCATCAAATTTGAAAGTTTGCTCCAGCCTAAGGAACCTTCCTCCAACTAACGTGAAGCTTCCTACAGCAGCAGAGTTCTTGTGTTGGGACAGGTCATCAACCCACTGTTTTCTAAGCAAGGACTTGATAAGACTATTTTCCTCTTAGGAAACAAAAACTCAAGTTATTGACTCGGTTACAGCTAGCTATGAAGTCCCGTAATTGTAGAACAATTAATGCTTTATAATGTATTTTTTTTCTTCTGTCATCTTTATATGCCAATAAATGTCTTCTGATTCCAATTCTGACTACTTGTGTTAGAGGAAGGTTTCAGGCTTTGCTGAGAATAGTGGTAGGAAATGTGCCAGTGAAAGTGCCACATCACTTCACACAAAACCATAAAATACAGAGGCTACCAAAAGTTCTTCTTTTGTGTAGTTTTATTTCCTTTTCAGAAAGCAAGATAGACAGAGAACATTCCGTATCTCCAGTGGAAACCCATTCAGAAGTATTGAGGAAATCACAGATAGTGGAATAGTCTGTTGGTATGCACACCTCCATAAGCCAAAGAATTGTAAGGAGTGTTTGAAGAAATGTAATTGGTGCACAGGAGAAAGATAGATGGGTCCCAGGTTGAAGAGGCAAATACCAGCATTTTAATTTGAGCCATAAGCCAATGCAAACCTTCTTAGGTGGTCAACTATAAGTGAAACAGCAGCAGTAAAGAAAGGGGATGTGGCAGTTTGGACCACTTAAAGCTTCCAGGTTGTGTGTCAAGGTCATATCCAGACAGAATATATACATGGCTCGATCACACAAATGTAGAAGCCATCATAACCTGTACTCCAGTTGTGATGATAAAATGTGCAGTCCTGACCAACAGCACTAACCTACTCCAAACTTCCTCATGCAATTTGTTACGGGCAAATGTGCTACATCTAGAGGCAGCAGTACAAATACCTCCATGATCGCAGCCTTACCAGCCAGCATCCTCTCTGATTTGACTAAATTCATTTTCTAGCCACACAGCCACTTGACCAAGGCATCAAAGCACTGGCCTGGGACAGAGATGTCTGTTTGTGGCTGCTTGGACAAAGCAAGCTCTGTACAATCTCCTCAACTGGCCACATACAAATATTGAAAATGCTTGTCCTGATTCCGCCCAATGGGTAAATGCCAGTAAGGAACACCCACAGATTCAAGAGTCTGACTAGTGAATTGAAAGGGCTGTTTGAATACAAGGCTTGTGCTCATAGCTGAATAAAATCGTTAGGCAAATAAAATAAACTGTAGTATGTGAACAAAGACAAATATGACAGATGGGTGTTAGAATAAAAGCAGTTTCTGAATATCAATTCTAAAAGAGCCAGTAGAAAACCAAAACTATGCTTTGTAGGAATAGCCCTGACGTTATGTGGCAGCCCCTTCCAAAAGGATAGAGCTGTCACCAAAAACATTCTTGCCGTTCTAAGACTGTGTTCACTTCTCTTTGGATCCCAGATGATGTGAGGCTTACTCCTTCAAAAAGAGAACGGCGTGGCTTTTTAAAGTGCCTTTGGCTCAGTGTTGATCCTTTCCTGGGTCTATTAGTATTATTTTCATTGCTTGGGACTGCACTATACAATAAGCCATTAATACACTTCTAGGTTGGTTGAAGTCTGCCTAGGATTGCAATGTGAGAGAGGAAAGTGAAAACAGATCCAGATCCGTCTAGCTTCATTGTGGGGAGGGACAGGTGGTTCTTCAAGTAAGAGGACCCCAGTCTTGAAGAGACTGTAAAAGTCGAAAACAGTTCCTTGACTTGGACCCCAAAATAAGTTGACGACTAGCACACTCAGTCCAACTGGCAACCAATGTGTTGAATCTGAATCCTGAATCAACTGTCCTTTCTGCATTGTCTTCAATCCCTCATAGAGTGCATTGTAATAATCTGGTCTGAGAGTTATAATAGCATAGAGCAGTGTGGTCAGATCAGTTGCATCCCAAAATGGTAGCAGTTTTCAAGCCAGCCGTCACTAGAAGAAAGCATTCTCAGTAACACACATTTGCTTCTCCATCTGTAGCATCTGACCCAAGAGCACCCCCTTCCTTTCACTGAGCCCACTATTGTTAAAGTCACCTCATTGAATGTTGGCAAGAATATCCTTTTCATGGATATTAGTTTTTCTGACCAGCATCTTTTCCATCTTGTTTAGGTTCATTTCAGCTAGCCGAGCTATTATTGGATATAGGGACAGATAAGATAGCAACACGATAGAAGCGAATGCAAGGGAAGAAATCGCAAGTTGCCTCAAGACTCCTGGAAGAATATGACTCGGGAATTGAGTGTGTGTGATGTAAAAATATTTTAATTAATAAATAATTATACAGTTTCCAACTTCACCAGCTGAGGCAGTCTAGTAGTACAGATTTCTATGTGGAATCATCCAATCAAAATAATAGTGAGACCAGCAGCATAAAAAGCCCAGCAAAGGCATCATTAAAATAGGGAATGGTTATAAGAATGTCTGTTTTAAAAAACACTAAAATACATTTGTAAATCACACAATGGTAAGGCCAACAAATATGAAAAAAAACTAAGAGGAATAAAATCAGTGCGGTCACTTAATTTAGACAGAGCATGGACTAAACTGATATTAGTGATGGTTGCACTCTGTATAACTAGATGAGATAAAATCCATCCTTGAGGAATCCCTAGAAGACATTTAACTTCTAGATCTTCCTTCTGTCTAATTACTGCAATGTTGTGTCCTGTCCTCAGGCCTTCATATCTTACATCCTACCAATAATTTTGTCAAAAAAGCTGGGTCTCAACCATGGTAGAAACAAAAAGCTTCCTTTTTCATAGGACAACTAGACAGTTAAAGGCATATTGTGGTTAAAGGTATCATTTCTAATAATAAGTTGTAGGGAGATAATAAAAATTGTAGAAGCTCAGTGGATAATCCCTGTGAGTGCGGTCAACAGGAAGCAGCACATCAGAGACACTTGCTTGTTGGCAGGGAGGACGGAATCGGGAGAAACTGGAATGTCCAAGATGACTCCTAGTATGCCAAAAAGTCATATATGGACAATCCTCGGCAAGAGACTGCCTGTCACTCTTGCAGGTGGAGATGGGGACTGAGGAAGAGTGAATTCTTAGTCATTGTCATGGAAACCCTGTGTCCTATCTAGATTATTTCGGCATCGTGCTGGTGGAGAATCACTGCTATAAGGGATGTATGAGCTACTTTTCAGCTGCCAGTAGTTCATAAATAATATGTTAGAAGCCTCTGATCAAGATAATCAGTTTCAGCCAGGATTGTCTAGAGTTGCCCGACTATGACTCAATCATCTTGCCTACAAATGCTAAATTTGAATATGGTCTCTAGTTACTGTGGCCAGTTCAGTTCAAAAATGATTTTTCCCAAATAAATATATTTGCAAAAAACATCTTGTGCGGTTTTATTATTACAATAAAGGTAAAGGTAAAGGTGCAAGCACCGAGTCATGTCTGACCCTTGGGGTGACGCCCTCTAGCGTTTTCATGGCAGACTCAATACGGGGTGGTTTGCCAGTGCCTTCCCCAGTCATTACCGTTTACCCCCCAGCAAGCTGGGTACTCATTTTACCGACCTCGGAAGGATGGAAGGCTGAGTCGACCTTGAGCCGGCTGCTGGGATCGAACTCCCAGCCTCATGGGCAGAGCTTTCAGACGGCTGCCTTACCACTCTGCGCCACAAGAGGCTCTATTATTATTATTATTACAATAGTTTTGGATTTTAAGCTGTTAATGGCTGTTATTACAATTGTTTGGGTGATTTTATGTGATGTCTTGTAGAATTTTTAGATCTGAGAAGCAGGATTAAATATAAAACAAGTGGAGAAAACTAACTATAGAAATTGTGCAAATCCTTTCCTTGTTTCAACCATTTTTTTAAAAAAAACACAGGAAGTAATTTAACAATTTTGTTTCTTGACTTGGCTGAAGCTTATGGCCACACTGGTTTCTTGCCAGCCTCCCACCCCTCCCTCCATAAAACTAATCTCATGTAAATATTCTGGCCCATACCTCAGAAACGTGGAGGAAATGTTCTAGTTTGTAGCTGGTGAACAGTGAGGGATAAAAGTCATTCTCTTTAGCTTTGTAAAATGCTGTCAGAATCCACGCCTTTGTTAAACAAACAAGGAATGACTCTTAGAAAAAGGTTGGCTTTTGCAGCCATTGTAGGGCACTGAATGTGTCCTGTATAGAAGGAAACTGAAGAATGCTTTGGAAGGCAGGTTTTCTTTTAAACACGCCCTGGGTTCAACCAAGACAATGTAATTTTGTGATGGATGGCGTTAAATCCCACAAAATGGATGGCAATTACGACTGAAGGTAGATTACTCCAGCAACTTGTGTCCTCTTCCCCCCCCCCCCCCGTGTTCACGTCATGAGGCAGCATGGGAACCATTCTGTTCTTGGTGTGAGTTGCGAACTCTGACTTCCATTATAGTGCAATTTGTGGGGAAAATGGTTTTGCAGAAAGAGCTCTCATTTTGCCAAAGGCCTGTTTCGTCACCTGTAAGTTGCTTCAAACCTCTGCCTTAACCTTACCCTGGCAAGATGGTAATGCCTCTTGTGAGTAAGTTCAGGAAAACAAGATTTAGAAACAACCTGGTTCCCTTATGTTGCAAACAAGTCCTTCTTAAAGCCTTTGGGTTTAAGAGGCTAGAAATGACAGCTTTTGATACGTAGCGGACATTTGGTGAAATGTGCTAAAGGTATAGTGCCCAAGAAATGTTGTTTAAATTTAATTTAGCAAGGTTTTGAATATTAGGCTCCCTTGTGGAGTTCCACAGGGGACGGTGCTCTCCCCCACTCCTTTTAACATCTTTATGCGCCCTCTGGCCCTGCTGATTTGGAGGTTTGGGCTGGGTTATCAATATGCCGATGACACCCATCTCTATCTCCTCATGGACAGCTGCCCAGACCTCCCCCCCCCATAAACATTTTGCCAGATATTTGGAAGCTGTGGCTGGATGGCTTGAGTAGAGTCACCTGAAACTGAACCCCTCCAAACAAGGGTCCTAGGGCAGGGTGGGAAGGGGGCAGAACAGGAAGTGTGTTTACCCTCCCTGGCCGGGACGCAACTTACCATCGAATTCCAAGGCAGGAATTTGGGAGTGATCTTGGATGCCTCGCTGACCACGGAGGCATAGGTCAAGAAAGTAGCCCGCCAGGTGTTTTTCCATACTTGTGCCCTATCTGTCCCCCAAATATTTAGCCATGGTGATCTATATGATGGTCACCTCCAGAATTGATTTATGTAACTCGCTTTATGTGGGCCTGCTCTTGTCTCTGACCTGGAAATTGTAGCTGGTGCAGAATGTAGCTACCAGGGTCCTCATAGGAACACCTTGGAGGGCCAATATCCAGCCTGCGCTGAGGCAGCTGCATTGGTTGCCAGTTACAATGGGGGATTGTATTTTATTGTATTGGCTTTGTTATGTAACTCGCCACAAGTCGGCGTGCTGCAAGTGGTGGGTAACAAATAAAATATTGTTTTGTAAGAATGTGCCATGAAATAATATATCTACAAATTAAAATTCTGAAGTTAAAAGTCTAATTCTGGGTTTGTTTGTAGCATTTCCTTAATCGATATCTTTGAATAGGACCTGTTCTCAGGTGCTTCTCAAATGCAGGAGTCTGAAATGCTTCTTCATATGTCTGAATCCCACTGTGAAGGTGAAGAGGGTCATAACATTCTCTTTACACACCAGAGCACTTGTAAAGCCAGTGTGGCATGGTGGTTAGAGTGTAACATGAGTACTAGGGAAACCTAGGTACATATCCTCAGGAAGCCATAAAGTTCACTGATGCCCATTCCGCATGGCAGCAGCCACACTGGTCTGCCAATGGTGTGTTGTGATGGAGCAGTATGTGTCCCCACATGGTCTGTACCAGATTTCTGCATCCTAAAGGACTCAGCCACAGTGGAAAGGTTTTGCCGTGGGAGGGCGGGGGAGTATTGCGGGAAGGTACGATTGCACGAATGTTGGTTTCTATTTCTTGATAAACAAAATTTAATTTCAAAAATGAGGATGGTCACCTTGACAACCACAGCACTATGCCTCTGGGTGATGTGTTAGACCAGTTATTTGAGAAACACTTTCTCTCATTCACTGCATCTTCTTTGTAAGTCTCATCACATGAGTTATAAATAAGCAAGTTTTGAGGCAACAGCAGAAGTACAGCATTGGGCAGGAGTAGTAGAACTCTGTGTGCTAAAGTTTAAAAATAGTAATTTGGGAAGTTACTGGCAAAAGTAAGTTGTCATGGGTAATGTTTTTGTATTTGACTTATGATGCGTATAGATTTCTGGTCTAATAATGTTTATAGACTCCTGGTCTAATTTGTCTGGAGAACTACTCTGAGAAGCAAATGAGAAGTGATACGGCAGTCTGTAAAATGCTAGCAAGGTGTGTGGGGGTTGTTGTTGTTTTGTCTTTATGCATATGCACTCACAGGTCTCTGTTTGACTCAGGGTCTTCTAGTTACTGGCCCTCATGGTTAAAGTACTGTATGTTGAAATCTCTAGAATTGAAGTATTTCTTAGATTTTAAATCTCTCAATGCTGTCAGCAGCTTTCTGTGAAACTCTTGCCAACAGTAAGCACCCCAAAATAAAATAACTGAGGGGCTGAGTTCTCAGTTGTTTCCAAATAGGTTTTCCGCATCTGTGAATGTGGGCAACGATTTGAGGGCATTTTGACAGTATTATACTGGATTAGAAACTATATTTAGCAGATGTTGTAATATGAATAGCTGCAACAGGACCCATAAAGCCCTGAAGCACATGTAAAAGGGTTTCAGTTTTACGCATTGCACGAGTATTTCTTGCAGTTTATTAATAACTGGTTGCTGCACCATGAGAAGCTATTTAGAAGATGGTTTGTCAACTGGAGTGACTTGTTCTCCATAATTACTAGTGTGTCTGGTTTAACCTGAATTTTTTTTAGGTGGCTGGATTAGAGAAATCTAGCGTGATTGGTTAAAGGAGGTGGCTTGTGCTGATCTGAAAAGATACTTTTATTAGATTTTTTTTTACATACCCTATCAAATCCTATACAGTATTGCGAAATAGGTATTTATCTAAGTACCTGTGTGTTTAATAGGTAAAGTCTAGGGTTTGGCCTTGGGAGGCTCAGTGGCTCCATTCTCCGAGCCAGTGATCTTGCTGGGTTTCTTTAGGCAAGGTGTCATTTCTCAATCTGATTTACCTGTGGGCTCTTTTTGGAAGGTATAAATATTAATCAGCATAAAGCACTTTGCATGCTGAAAACTGCTAAGGAAGTTGTTACCAAATTACTTTTTCCCAAGGATTCAGAATACTGCCTTCAGTCATTGCACCTGAGTAGACTCTACTGAGTAGACTGGGTGACGGAGATGGTGTTTGCTGCCCCAGTCTTTCCATGGTGTCATGTTTGAATAGGGGCTTAGTTGCACAAACATGATCCATGATCCCTTTAGGGTGTAACAATCACATGACTCAGGGATGGCGGCTGCATACCCTGAGGTGGGGGCAATTAGTGCAACCTATAGCTTCTGACAATGTCCACTATTGACCCCCCTTTCCCTTCCAGCCACTTGGCTCACTCACCCTCACTGCATACTCCCACCTGCTCACCTGCCCTCATGCACTTCTTCTGCCCATGTGTGCACCTTTGTTCCACCTATGGAAAGATGCATGACCAGCAACTCTTCCTCCTGTGGTGCTGGATAGTGCACATGACTGGAAGTGCCCTCATGCCTGTAAGCCGATAGAGGGGGAGCTTGAAAGCAAGGGAAGATGAGGGAAGGATTGTGGGCAGTGGGGGAGAAACCGTAAACATGTGGATGGGAGAGGGTTGTGAGCACTGTCTTCCTGGAGTCTTCCAAAGTCTAGAACTAGCCCTGGGTTGGCTTGCTTCTGTATACATTAGGTGCTATGTGGCTGAGCCTGTAGTCCAGTATGACTGCCAGCATGAGAGACTATTGGCAAGAACAGGCAAATCTAATGTCAGACCTCCTTCATACTTTGCCCCAATGTACACCTGTAATGGACTTAATTTATAGCCAAATAGGTGTTTTATTGCAGAAGAACTTTCAAGAACACACTAGAAAGCTACAAGAAGATTTCACTTAAAGTCCTCACACAAATATTAAAGAGCATAGATTATAATAGAGAGCCTTGTGGAATATTGCATGTTAATTCCCCAGGAGAGGGTTCTCATTTCTCAAGGAGGAAGACTGTGCTGCCTAATCATGGCATGGTCAGCAGTCAGGAGCCAAATTAACAAGGGAGAAATTCACACCATGCTGTAGTCACAGATCTTTCAGCACTACTATCCAAGTAGCCTGGGTGACCTAACCAGTCCCAAAACCAGACCGAACAGAAGTTCGAACCTCCTTCAAATGGCCAGAGGCTCCTCAAGGAGTGTCCACTCTCCAAGAATCCTGTCTATGGGGGTGGAGTCATAAACTCTGAATTGCTGTGCCTCGCTGCGTTGGACCTTATTATCTGTCAGCATCTACACACGATAGACATTAATATGTTTTAAGCAAAGTGTACTTATAGGGCGTTCCCAGTTCTTCGCTTTAAGATGGGCGACAGAATCGTTTGATTCCTTGCAGGTGACCTTCCTGTGAATTGTTATTTTTTTGTCCATATAATTGGAGGACCAGTGTTCATAAGCAGCTTGAAACCTAAAGTTGTTATAGATCTTTCAGGACTTGGATTTTTGTTGAAAACTGAGTCACCGTGACAGGGTTTGTAGGATGTTTGTGACTATAAAGAATGAGGAAGTAAGAAACTTGGAGCTTGTGGATAGCTAACATCGTACAGCTCAGAAGGCCTTTGTTCTTTACATTTGGAGTCCAGAATGCTACCTTTCCTAAGTGTTGCGGTGCACATGGAGCTACAGAGACAAAGGTAAGGGATTAGGGTTTCTTTCCCCCCTTTTTAAAGAGCCTGTCTGTTTCCGCGGTGCTGTCTATTAGCTGGGATCAGAGAAGAGGCCAGTTTTCAGAGGCTGCTCTTTGTAGCTGGGTGTGGACATCTTGCATAAAAGACCTTGTTCTCTTCATGCATATTGCAGTTAGATCACGCTGTGTCTGGAACCATGACAAATGGGGTATGAAATGTTGAATGTTTCACAGGGTTATTAGGATGAGGAATTAAGATTTTGTGCCCAACAGATTTACAGGTGTTCTTGTTTAATAAACACCCATTGAACAAGAAATTGCATTTAGAACAGAACAGCTAACTTACTCCTCACCATATGAGATGGAAGGTATTGAAATGCTTGATTTTTACGGATTCCTTCAGTCACGATTTAAGGCAGTGTGAGTTTTTAAAATTCCATAATATAGAGGTTAGCACCTGGCAACTACAAGACCTGAGAAAATTTTCAGAGGGTGTGTTGCTGGCTGCCTTCTGTGCCTTCTTGGGCTCGCCACGGCACTGATAAAACTGTTCTGACTGAGCAGTGATATCAGGGATCTCTCAGCCTCACCCACCTCACAGGGTGTCTGTTGTGGGGAGAGGAAAGGGAAGGCAACTGTAAGCCGCTTTGGGACTCCTTCGGGTAGAGAAAAGCGGCATATAAGAACCAACTCTTCTTCTTCTTCTTCTTATATTGGTTTTGTGTGGCTTTTGTAAGCCAAATATTTTTACTAAATGCAATAAGATGGTGGAGCAAGATAAATAGATTATTTTGCTTTGGCTATCCAATTGGGATGAAGTTCACTAACCCCTAAAGGTGAGGCATGGATAGTTTTCGTGTACTGGAGCAGTGTTTCCATGGAGGAATAGGGTATTGAATTGAAAAAGAACAGATTGATTCGGCTAACTGGAACTGATCACTGGGGGGGGGGGGCGAAATAAGAACCAGATATGTGCCCTTTGGGTAGGATGCTACATCTTTTGACTGTTCCCTCCTTGGGCATCGAAGCAAAACTTCTGAAATCAAAATCAGTTTGGTTTCAAGCCCTTTTTTTAATGAAAAAGTTTGTTCACTCTGAGTTGACTACCTTGGCTGAGAGGGTCATAAGGCATCATCAATGTGAGTCAATGCATGTGCTGGTTAGAATATTGGCTTGGGGCTCAGAAATCCTAGATGCAGGTTTCTGCTCAGCCATAAAGTTACCTGGGTAATTTTGAGTCAGTCATCCTCTTTTAGTCTGACTTCACGGGGGCTGTCAGGATGAAATGGAGGAGCAGAGAACCACGTTTGCCACTCTGAGCTAAAAGGATTTTAAAAATGTAATTGATAACAGTATATTGATACCCTTTTCCTTTTCTCCATTGGTTGCTGTGGATGTCCCGAGTAGGTGCCTGGATCATTAACTGGCCAAATGACATCTAATAAACTACAGCTCAGCCTTGATGATGGAGGCACTGTGGGTAGCTGAGTCACGGGACCACGTAGCTGCTGATTAGTGCCAGACATAGTTGCCAGCAGGCCTGGAGGAAAATGCCGTGTCCCTTTGACAAAGGCTTAATTTGTAAAAATGGGCAGATGAAACTTTTCATGGCATTTAAGTAACCTCACTGGTAAATAGTTATCCCATTAAGCCTCTGTTAAAGGGGCATGCCATTTTCTTCCAGGTTTGTTGGCGACAGCAGTCCTGAACTGGGCGATAACTTGAGGATGTGTCTGGATTTCACGTGGCAAATGGATGCTTAACTGGCATCAGTAGCAAGGTACTCGTTTCACCAGTTTGAGTTGGCGTGCTAGCTCCATTGTTTTCTGGCAAGAGAGAATCTGGCTACAGTTAGCCATGCTCTGGTTGGTTATGGACTTTAATGCGTTGTACACAGGACTTCTTTGAAAAGCATTTACAAATTTCAGCTGCCCAAAACATGGCAGCTAGGTTTCTGCCTGGGGCTTGAAGGAGTGTTTGTAATACTCCAATATTAAAAGATCTTCATTAATTACCAGTTTATTTCTGGCTGCTATTCAAGGCTCTGGCCTGTAGAAAGCTCCCAAGATTCTGGGATCATGTTGCCTCCAGAGGTCCCTGCTTAAATTCATCATTGGATCCCTCCTAAAATGGACCCATCTTCTGAGGCCGAATGGCTACCAGTGAGCAGGGCTTCTTCTGTGATAGTGTCTCAGATTTGGAACACACCATCTAAGAAATATGGCTTGGCATTATATTTTTTAATAATTTTGGTGGTAGATTCAACCCTTTTCTCTATTTTTTTTTTTTGGTTTTCTGTTATTAAAATTGAATTGTGTGCTGGATGTTATGGGTCGGTTTGATTTTTAACTAGTTTATACATGCGTGCTGAGTAGGCGGATTGTGATCTTAATGTTGCATGCTGACTCGAATAGCTTTTAAAAGGGAAAAAGCAGAACATAAAATACTTTTCTAAGAGGAAATGTAATTTTGTGGGGAAATGAGTGGTAGCTGAGTGTTGTTGAGCGTAAGAGTATTTCTTGCTAGCAGTAGTACGTGAACGCATAAACTCTTCAGTCACAAATGTTTGTTGTAACAGAATATACCTTTTTAAACCCACAAGTTTTTCAGAAAGCTAATATTAACTGAGGGTGTGTGTGTGTATGAATATTTAATGTTGTGACATACAATGGGATTGTATTTCATTTATGCTTTCCTTTACAACCCTTAAGACTTAATTCAGAAGGAAAACTTGCTGTAATTTATAAAAGATATTAGGTTATCATCCATCACCCACGGCCTAATCAGTGTATCGCTACCAATTGATTACACTGGGAGGAAAGCCTTTTTAGTATTTATTTATTTACTGCAGCAAAGAAATAGACACAGGGGAATTCCCAAATCTGTGCTCCAACAATAGGATCACATAGACCGTTTATGCACTGGAGGTTTCATGCCGGGCTGCAGGCTGGAGTTTTAGTCATGTCAGGTTGCCCCACCTCTTCCTGCACCCACACGACGGAGCATTTGGCATGGTACACCTCATCCACCTCCAATTTATGCTACTACATGGGAGCTGGGCCACTGAAGTTCCTAGTGCGTAAATGGTCATAGTGTTAAATACCCTTTTCTTGGAGACTGGGAAAGATGATGCCCTTACAGGTCAGGCCAATAACCTGGAGTCTCTTCCCCCCCATGTTCTCCCGGGACCACCCTGCAGCTCTCAGGCCAGCCTGAGAGGTCTGCTGAAAGGTCCCAAAAGCTGCCTGCATGCTTGCTCCCCCCCCCAACCTCCAATTGATTACATAAGTAGTAACAACAAACACTTCTTCCATTCTTCCTCCAGCTTTGAGATAAGGACAGTTCGACTCCAGCTATAACATAAACATTGCTTCTGTGCCCGAACTTATCAAAAGCCACATTCCTGAGAGGAACAGGCCACTTTTTCTGCCTGGTAAGAACCAAAGACTTCAATGAGGACAGCCAATCCCTAATAATTGTATGATCAATTAGAAGGTTGCAATCATTTTCTTTAACACCATGCCATCACTGGTGTAATTCAGGGGTCAGCAACCTTTCATAATTAAGGAGCCAAATGTATGTTGAAATTTAGAAACCAACAAAGAGCCAGTGTCAGAGAGCCTGTGCACACAAAATACACAGCTTTATATTATCGATAATTGACACATTGATTAATAATTTATTTGGGGGTTGGACTAGATGGCCTGTGTGGCCCCTTCCAACTCTATGATTCTATGATAATCCCTAAAGCCTGCAACTCTAACAGTAAGACATAAATATATACAGGAGCCCAAATGGTATTAGTTCACTGGAACACGCCTATGCATGGTTTGTACTTGGGTTACAGTCTGCTGTTCCCCTCTATTATTTCCCTTTCCATAAAACCTTTTAAAGAAACCATTTAGTCCCCATAAAATCTTTGTCTGCCATACCATTCATGTGCTGGTTATTCCGGCCTCCCAACTACCCCTCCAATATATCTTAAAAGTTTAGTTTTATTTAAGCGCCGTTTTTGGTTCTAGAGTCATTGGTTGTGGAACATCACCCCCCCCCCCCCCGCTCTTGCCCTGATCTAATTACTTGTGAGGTCTAAGTAATGTGATGCTTAGAAATTACAGACCTCTACTTGAACAGATCTGTCCTAACCCACTGCTTCGTATAAACAATTGCGCTTTGGCTAGTCATTGAGAAAGGACAAGAAGCTAGGTAGGTACAGGTGTACTCCTGGCGTTCCGCTCTGTGAGATTTCATCCAATAGTGCAGTTAAAGGATCTAGATATTTGCTTCGTTAAGACACGAATGCAAACCCTTTTCAGCTTCTAAACAACCATGCCTAGTATTACTGCTGTCCACCAAGAGTGCAGCTTCATCATTGCATGCTTTTCTAGCAAGCTAGAAATATTTTTTAAAACCAAGAACAAAAAACAAAGCAGCATTTCAGATACGGGAAGTTTATGTATAAATGTATGTTATAAAGATATAATAATAACAGTTGTGTGCTCTGAAGTTGCTTTCAACTGACTTACGGCAACCCCAGGGCCATGGGATTTTCAAACAGTACTGTTTTCTATTTCAGCCTAACAGACCTTTCTGGGGAACGGGTTTATGCCTTCTCTTTATTGCTATGAAAAAGCATCATCTAGGTTTCCCCCCCTTGAAAGTATACTACAAGTAGTCTCATGGCTATAAGCGTGTGGGGGGTGGAAGGTTCCCCCAACTGGAGAGGAACCATTTATATTTACTGTGTGCCATGTCTTTAAGGGGGAGAAATTTAGAATCGAGGATTTTGTCCCCCCATAAAGCAGATCTCTTCTACTGTCCGAGAAACAGTTGCAAATGGGGGAGAAGAGTGCTGCCTAAAATTGTAACGTCATGATTGACCCCCAAAGACCTGAATACGTCCGCAGATTTACAGCTTTCCCTGCAGGGTTGTGTAGTTTCTTTTTAGAAGCAAAACCCTAGACCAGGGGTAGTCAACCTGTGGTCCTCCAGATACCCATGGACTACAATTCCCATGAAACCCTGCCAGCATTTGGAGGACCACAGGTTGACTACCCCTGCCCTAGACTGATATATCAAGTTGTCTGATAATGTCCATATCCAGGTCCTGCCCATTGTAAGCAAGACTCAAGCACGTTTTGACTGTTGCTGAAGATGAAAGCAAAAGTGCGTTTGGGAGAAGTAATCAGTTCTGAGGCTTGAAGGAAGGTGTTCTGGATGTGTTAGACCTAGCAGCAGCACATAATAACAACACCCTTTTTGTTTGACTCTCGGTATTGTTGCATTTTTTTCCTATTACAGGTTGGCAAATAATACACCCATCTCACCTCATCTCATCTCATAGGGTAATAATAGAACAACGAAGAACCAGTTTCTCTCATTAGTCATATTCAGGAAGTGGTTCATTAACTAATTTGACAGTTCTGTCAGAACGCTTATGTAAATGTTCCAGGACAATGCCTAATTGGCCCGTGATTTCTTGGTCACTTCCTGTGATGCAAGAGAAGCTGTCAACCATTGGAGACAAGATACAAAGGAGGGTAGATGTTATTCTTTCACCTTATGACACCTTGCACATGTCTCAGTTCTGCAAGAACTTCTGGAAAGTGGTGCATCATAGTGGTGAAGAGTGGGCATTGCAAACTAAGGAGTCCCCAGTTCAGTTCTCACCTTGACCAGAAACGCAACTGTGTCGCCTAGTTGAGCCAAAACACTGAGCTAAAGCATAGGACTACATTGGGACATATAAATATGAGTAAGGGGGCTGAGAATGAGCATGCAATCTCCGGTGAGATAAAGCTGAAACCAGCCCTGTAGTGATCAAGAGTTGATGCCTCATTGTGCTGTCTCATGGGTTCTTCCCGTGATTGACAGGGGGAAAATAATACATTAAAAATAAGCATATATGGAAAGCTGCATAATTTATACAGCTCGCAGAATTCAGCTGACCTTGGAACAGAATCCAAATTACCATGAATGGACCTGGCATTTATTTCACAGAGTACTCAAGTAAATGACAAGTTTGTGTCTGTATGATTTTTCAACAGTCAAGTACATTGCTGGATTTTCAGATTCCCACTAATTGCCTGGTGAATAGGAGTTTCTTCCAGATTGGTGGTGGTGGAAAGTGTTATCAAGTTGCAGCCGATTTCTGCCATCCTCATAAAGTTTTCAAGGCAAAAAGTCAGAGGTAGTTTGCCTGTTGCCAGCAACCCTGGGCTTCCTAAGTCAGGGGTAGCCAACCTGTGGTCCTTCAGATGTCCATGGACTACAATTCCCATGAGCCCCTGCCAGCATTTGCTGGCAGGGGCTCATGGAAATTGTAGTCCATGGACATCTGGAGGACCACAGGTTGACTACCCCTGTCCTAAGTGGTCACCCATCCCTGTACTAACCAGGACTGACCCTGCTTAGCTTCCAAGATTTGACAAGATTGGGCTAGCCTGAGCCATGGCAGGAAAAAAAAAGAATCTTGCTTTTAGGCCACAAATCAGTCAAGGTTAGTTTAGTGGGCTGTAAATATGTTGGTGAGCTAATCAGTGGAGCAGACTTGTTTGCATTTCTCAAACTCTTGAGGAGCAATTTATGCTTGCCCCAGGTAGAAAGGCACAAATGGTTCCAGCATTTCTTAAGCATTATGCACAGGTGGCTTCTTATGGGAGGGATTTTTAGCATCTGGCATTTCTTTACGTTCAAAGATTTTGTGTATCAGTTTCTACTGCTCTGGTGTTAGAGGCGTTCTCAAGATACTATTTGCAGGTACAAACCAAACACTCTGATTCATGCTTATTGTCTGCAGGCTTTACCCAGCATCAGCCAACTTGGTGGTAGACTTTTTCTGGATTGTGTTCTTGACAAAGAATGAATTATCAGAGCAGTATACATGAAGACGGGCAGGAAATGTTGAGAACTTGGTGTAGTGGTTAAGAGCAGTGGCCTTTAAACTGGGGGGAACTTGGTTTGATTCCCCATTCTTCTATATGCAGCCAGCTGGGTGACCTTGGGCTAGTCACTGTTCTCAGAGCTCTCTCAGCCCCACTTACCTCACAGAGTGTCTGTTTTGGGGAGAGGAACGTCAAATGATTGTAAGCCACTTTGGGACTCCTTGGATAGTAAAAAGTGGGGTACAAAAACCTAGCTCTTCTTCTCCTGTCTACTTGAAGTCTTTTTTCATGCTTTCTCTAGACGTTGGTGGTGGAAAGGGAGGGCAGAACATGAAAATATCAACAATAACAAAACAAAGCGGATGTTGAATTAGAAATGTTTGCTTTTGAATAAAATTGAGAAGTCAAATCACAACATTTTCCTTATTGTTTGTTACCATGGTAGCAAAACAGTGAGTGTGAAGCATGGGGATTAAATGACTTGTCCCAAACTAGGCCAAACTCGAAAGTGGAATGGAGGTCAGTATTCCAAGTACTCTGTTATAACCATTAGATTGAGTGCGCCTTAATCTCATAGGTAAATCCCCTATAAAACAGTCTCAAATATACTCAGTCTGCAATGCGTGCTAACTGTTTTGTCTCTTCTTTCTGTTTACTTTTTTCAGGTTATATTTCACACTATGTGCTGACTGTCTGTACTTACAGAAGATATTTAAAAACAATTTTTTTCCCAAAAAAATTTGATTCCAGTGGAATCTGCGCTTTAGATTTTGTCTTGTGAACTAACGCCTGAAGCAATGCCTGTACAAGCTCCACAATGGACGGATTTTCTCTCCTGCCCTATTTGCACACAAACCTTCGACGAAACGATCCGGAAGCCCATCAGCCTGGGCTGTGGCCACACAGTCTGCAAGATGTGCCTGAACAAGCTCCACCGGAAGGCATGCCCCTTTGACCAGACCACTATTAACACGGACATCGAGCTTCTCCCCGTGAACTCTGCTTTGCTGCAGCTTGTGGGAGCTCAGGTAAAGTCGCTTTCAGTTGGATTTATACTTTGACCCACTTGGGTGTGTGGGCGTAATCCTGCAAAGAAAATATCCAGTTTAGGTCAGTATGCTTCAGATTGAGCCAGTTTGGTGTGAGAGCCAGTTTGGTGTAGTGGTTAGGAGTGCGGACTTCTAATCTGGTGAGCCGGGTTCGATTCTGCACTCCCCCACTACTACTACTACTACTACTACTACTACTACTACTACTACTACTTCTTCGCATTTAAATAGTACATACTGCTGGATTCATGTCTTAGTTTCTTATGTGGTTGATTGTAATAGCCTTTGTAGTTCTCAAATGTATAAAAGTTTCAGGGGGTGCAGGGAGAGCAGAGAAAGGAACCAGAGCTGTTGGGTGCAGGCGACCTTTCCAAAATGATGGTTATCTAGCCATGGTTTCTCATGATGGTTCGATAAGCCAGTGAACATTTACCGTGTGAGGAACCAGTGTGAAACAGTAAGAATGTACATATGAAGATTGTTAATGTTCTCTCTAAATGC
The DNA here is from genome assembly GCF_049243985.1 of Paroedura picta. Classification (NCBI taxonomy): domain Eukaryota; kingdom Metazoa; phylum Chordata; class Lepidosauria; order Squamata; family Gekkonidae; genus Paroedura; species Paroedura picta. The sequence continues at coordinate 39,985,945 of NC_135372.1, forward strand.
CTAGTTTTATTTATAGCCCATCAGATCCCAAAGGCCCAGGTTCTGACTGAATTCTGATCATTCCAAACTATGCGTTTATTGTATTTCTTAACCATGTCTGAATTAACATATACTGATAACTCTACGGAGACAGGAGTAGAATTATAAATCTGAGGGACCGAAAAAGGAAAAAGGCAAGCAGCGCTAAATCAGTTTCAAAATTCAAACCGTAGCTTGGATTCTTTGATGTGCTTTGGTGGAAACCAAGGTTTGCTGAAATGTCTGACTTTATTTGTAATGTCACATCCTTGAAATCACCATGGCTTTAGGCCTGTATTGTTCCTGTATTACAGGAGTAGAAACGATGAAGGACTAACACTTGAACTGATTTGAAGAGGGGCGCATTACCTGTTCAGTTACTTTTCAGACATCCAAAGTGATACTATTATTTAATTTCTAGGCCATAGTTCATGATGTCTACAGAATATGATAATGAGCAGTCTCAGGAATATATAATGACCAGTTACTGGTTTCTATAACAAGGCCTGGAAGATAGATTCAGGCTTGTAGCTGCGTTGGTCTGAAGCAGCAGAATAAAGTTTGAGTCCAGTGGCACCTTTAAGACCAACACTTGTATCTGACAACATGTGCCTGTGCACAAAGCTTGCACCTAGAATAAAACTTTGTTGGTCTTAAAGATGCCACTGGACTTTAAACTTTGCAAGGCCTGGAAGAATGATTTGACATTTTGCAGTCTCCCAATGCATTTGTCTTAGTTTATTATCTGTCAGTTAGAAGCACAATCAACCCATTTAGGATTTATGCTCAGGTTTTTTGTATAGTGTTCCCTTTAATTGTTAAATGTTTCCCTTGGCCAGTGTTTATTTTGGCTTTTTATTGTCTGTCCAAGGATAATAACTGCCAGTTATTTCAATGATTCATTGCTGTATTCATTGAATGTAAATACTTGGTTGTCATCAGGTTGTCTAAGAGCCCTCTAAGAGCCAACTGTTAAGATGTTCTGTAATGGTTTTTGTGTAATAACACTGTTGGCGGTGTGTACTTTTCTAGGGAGGTTTGAGTGATTGCTTATCCAAGTCCATATATTGCAAAGAATTAATTAATTCAATATATTATATTTAATGTATGATGTACTAAACATTTACTACAGAAAAAATATTTATGCAAGTCATTATTATGACATTTTATTTATTTAATTTATAGCCCACCGCTCCCGGACACACCAGCTTGTGGTGGGTGACACAATTACCTGTATTACTTAATGCAGAACATTTTAGGGAATCTTAGAATTGCACAATAGTCCACAATTATGTTGTTGTTGTTATGTGCGAAGTCGTGTCCGACCCATCGCGACCCCATGGACAATGATCCTCCAGGCCTTCCTGTCCTCTACCATTCCCCGGAGTCCATTTAAGTTTGCACCTACTGCTTCAGTGACTCCATCCATCCACCTCATTCTCTGTCGTCCTCTTCTTCTTTTGCCCTCGATCTCTCCCAGCATTAGGCTCTTCTCCAGGGAGTCCTTCCTTCTCATGAGGTGGCCAAAATATTTGAGTTTCATCTTCAGGATCTGGCCTTCTAAAGAGCAGTCAGGGCTGATCTCCTCTAGGACTGACTGGTTTGTTCGCCTTGCAGTCCAAGGGACTCGCAAGAGTCTTCTCCAGCACCAGAGTTCAAAAGCCTCAATTCTTTGACGCTCGGCCTTCCTTATGGTCCAACTTTCGCAGCCATACATTGCAACTGGGAAGACCATAGCCTTGACTAAACGCACTTTTGTTGGCAGGGCGATGTCTCTGCTTTTTAGGATGCTGTCTAGATTTGCCATAGCTTTCCTCCCCAGGAGCAAGCGTCTTTTAATTTCTTTGCTGCAGTCCCCATCTGCAGTGATCTTGGAGCCCAGGAAAATAAAATCTGTCACTATCTCCATTTCTTCCCCTTCTATTTGCCAGGAATTGAGAGGGCCGGATGCCATGATCTTTGTTTTCTTGATGTTGAGTTTCAAGCCAACTTTGGCACTCTCCTCCTTCACCCGCATCAACAGGCTCTTTAGTTCCTCTTCACTTTCTGCCATTAGAGTGGTATCATCTGCATATCTGAGGTTGTTGATATTTCTCCCTGCAATCTTGATCCCAATTTGTGACTCCTCTAATCCCGCATTTCTCATGATGTGCTCTGCATACAAGTTAAATAGGCAAGGCGACAGTATACAGCCTTGCCGAACTCCTTTCTCAATTTTGAACCAGTCAGTGATTCCATGTTCAGTTCTCACTGTTGCTTCTTGACCTGCATATAAATTTCTCAAGAGACAAATAAGATGCTCTGGTATTCCCATCTCTTTAAGAACTTGAGTCCACAATTATACCAATTAGTAATACAATTTCCTGTGGACAGAAATCATTAAATGGTTTCAAATTTTGTAAAAATATTGGCCTCCATATGTCTTCTGGTCCTGTCCTGTCACGCCCCGCCCCGCCCCAATTATTAGGTTTTTAATTCTTTCAGAAACCCCCTTATGAAAATAAAGGCTTATAAAAGATTATATGCACAACATGAGTCAGCTTTGAAAACAGGGTTGTGGCAGATTGGTATCAAAGGGCCATCTGAGGTCTCAATGTAGGACAAGATATGTCAAGAGAGTGGGAGCAGCTTCTCTTTACAGGCCTAGCTTGGTCTTTCTCCAGTCCCTCCTTTTGGAGTTGTACCTGATCTTTTTGCCAGTTTTCATACAGGTCCATTGCAGGACGGGCCAGTTCTGTTTCTGCTTTTTAGCAAGAAACCCTTTGATCTTGAACATTTTATTAGAGGACATGGCAAAGATTTGCCAACCAGTCACCACAGTTTTGCAGTGGAACAGGCTCCTCTTCGTGTACTATTCACTGAGATAATTTTGTTGTCACCCATACCTTTTCTACCTGAGACTTTAAATGTAAATATCTAGTGCTTATTGTCCTGATCTGAATGGGCCAGGCTAGCCCAGTCCTGTCAGACCTTGGAAGCTAAGCATGGTTGATGCTAGTTATTATTTGGTTGAGGGACCACGCAGGAAGTCCAAGGTTCTTTTGCAGAGGCAGGCAATGGAAAACCAACTCTGTTAGTCTTTGCCTGTGACTTGACAGCACTTTCTACCCCCAACCATCTAGGGCAGGGTAGTCAAATGCTGGGGCTCATGGGAATTGTAGTCTGGAGGGCTTTCCAGTTCAACTTTCAAAGAGTTAATTCTTGTCTTAATAACTCCATTGCTTTTCTGAAGGCTTCCTTTTGAGTCAGCATATATTTTTCCTCAGGTTCATTCATATCCTCCTTTTCCTCAGGATATTCATGTCCTGCTTTTCTTCCTGCTGGAGACCCAAAATGGCTTATGAGAGGGAGAAAAAATAAACAATGAGCAGTGGTAAAATCCAGTACAACTCCAGGGCTGGACTGGTCTCCTCTGGGCACAGGCCCCTACCAAAAGGGTCAGGCTCATGGCCACACCCAGTCTTTAGTACCCGAAATGGGATATGAAGCAGAAGCTCAGCCTTCATATTCCTGAGATTCCCCTCCCTCATACCTTGAGGAGGAAACAGCGGATTGTTTAGCAGATCGTTGTTTATAACCCTAAATCCTTGCCTGGAAAGTTCATAATAACTTAAAATATTCTAAGACAGAACTTTTAAAAAAAATTATAGGTGACTTTAGCCTTCACTGTTGATGAAAACAGACTTTGGTGTACTCATAGCAACACAAAATTGTGTTATGAATACTTTGGAGATCAGTTTTTTCCTTCTTTTCAGTATTAGGGTGTTTAAATATGTAATTATATACCTGACGCCAGCCCATGGATGGGAAACAGTTTCTGAATAAAAGCTCAGTCGCTTGTTCTGTGGAATTAAGAGTTGCCAGCTGGCCTGGAGAAATATGTCCGGTCCCTTTAACAGAGGCTTAATGGAATGTTATTTACCAGATGAAGTGCCTTACCTCCATGCCAGGAGAAGCTTCAGCTCCCTATTTCCACCTATTAAGCCTCTATTAAAGGGGCAGGACATTTTTCTCCAGGCCCATTGGCAACCCTGTGGTGAATAGTTAGAAATTAAAATAATTATTTAAAGAATACTCTTGGGTATGTGTATTTTTAAATGTGTAAATGTACACCTAGTAACAAAGTGCAGATGAAAACATTTTCTGAATAAATACTCAGTTCTCATGTGGAATACTTTGAGGAAATGTAAGGAACTATTGAAGCTACCACTGTTAACGCCTTCCATGGGGTTACATTAAAATTAGAGCTGACATTGTTGTTGTTGTTATGTGCGAAGTCGTGTCCAACCCATCGCGACCCCATGGACAATTATCCTCCAGGCCTTCCTGTCCTCTACCATTCCCCGGAGTCCATTTAAGTTTGCACCTACTGCTTCAGTGACTCCATCCAGCCACCTCATTCTCTGTCGTCCCCTTCTTCTTTTGCCCTCGATCGCTCCCAGCATTAGGCTCTTCTCCAGGGAGTCCTTCCTTCTCATGAGGTGGCCAAAGTATTTGAGTTTCATCTTCAGGATCTGGCCTTCTAAAGAGCAGTCAGGGCTGATCTCCTCTAGGACTGACCGGTTTGTTCGCCTTGCAGTCCAAGAGACTCGCAAGAGTCTTCTCCAGCACCAGAGTTCAAAAGCCTCAATTCTTTGACACTTGGCCTTCCTTATGGTCCAACTTTCGCAGCCACACATTGCAACTGGGAAGACCATAGCCTTGACTAAACGCACTTTTGTTGGCAGGGTGATGTCTCTGCTTTTTAGGATGCTGTCTAGATTTGCCATAGCTTTCCTCCCCAGGAGCAAGCGTCTTTTAATTTCCTTGCTGCAGTCCCCATCTGCAGTGATCTTGGAGCCCAGGAAAATAAAATCTGTCACTATCTCCATTTCTTCCCCATCTATTTGCCATGAATTGAGAGGGCCGGATGCCATGATCTTTGTTTTCTTGATGTTGAGTCTCAAGCCAACTTTTGCACTCTCCTCCTTCACCCGCATCAACAGGCTCTTTAGTTCCTCTTCACTTTCCTCTTCAAGTATTGATTAAATTCTACTTGGTGCAGTGGTTAAGAGCAGTGGTTTCTGATCTGGAGAGCTAGGTTCAATTTCTCACTCTTTGGGTTTGGGTTAGTCACAGTCCTGTTAGAGCTGTTCTCACAGAGTAGTTCTGACTGAGTTCTTCCAGCCCCACCTACCTCACAGGGTGTCTGTTGTGAGGAGAGTAAGGGAAAGCGATTGTAAGCCGCTCTGACTGCTTCGGTCAGTGAAAAGTGGAGTATAAAATCCAATTCTTCTTCTACTTGCTCAATCATATGAAATTGATTAAATCGACTTAAAAAACACTTTTTATGTTTTGCTTTATAAATGATGCACAGACATGTTATAACTTGGACCATTCTTTTTGCCATTCCTACTTTGTAAAATTTTTGAATTAAAAGCAACTAGCCATTACTGTAGAAATTTGTTGGTTATCATGGGAAACTTCTTAGCTTATTGAAAGTTTTTTGTGTTGATTAAATCAAACTGGCCAAACATTGCAGCTCTAACAAAAATAGTGAATTTGATTACGTTTGGTGCACATCACGCATCTTGATTTTGAACCTTGACTTTAAAAAGACTCTGAGCCAATAAATAAATAAACGCAAATATGGCACTGGGTCATTATATTAAATTAATGGATGTCATAACATGTTTTGCAGGCATATTGCACTTCAAATAGGTAAAGCTGGTTACGGTAAATGCTTGGCAGCAGTGTTGTCATCCTTTTTTTGGATTGTGCTGTGTTTGCTAATTCGCTCCATCGTTTCACAGGTGCCAGAACAGCAGCCAGTACCTCTGTGCAGTGGTGCTGAGAATACCAAGCATTATGAGGAGGCCAAGAAATGTGTAGAAGAACTAGCCTTATACCTTAAACCACTCAGCAGCGCTAGAGGTGAGTCTGCAGTCTGTCAGCATTTCAGTAGAAAGTGAAAACTCAGAAGCAACAGCTGTCCCTAAAAAGTTCAGTGATGCCATAGCACCTGCAACTGAGAACACTGGGAGGAAAAGTCCAGCTGCCTTTCCTCATTCTTGCAAATAAAATTGTAGTGCTTACTATCTTCCTTTTTTTCCAACTAGCCAGCTTGCCTTCGTAATATTTGGCTATGCAAACTTAGGCGCCAGTGACCGAAAGGGGAAAAAAAGAGAATGGAGCCTTTCCAGAGTTGAAATGTTGCTTGGTCATCTGGAGGAGGCTGTGTGCAAGGGCTATCCAACAGAATGCTCATTGGCAAGTTTTTAAGATCTGTGATTTGTATATTGCCCAAAGTTACTAGCATCCTGCCTGGACAAAGACGCACCAGCCTCTTTCAGCCAGTCAGCACTTTTGGGATTTGGTGCTTAATCTTGTTTTGGAATAGTGCAAGTGATACTTGTGCAGGGTTTTTGTTTGTTTTTGTTACTAGGCAATTACAGTGTAATCATTGCACTTGCTTCTGAGTAATACAAACAAAATTCTTACTAATATGTAAGCCAACTAATACTTGATAACATGGACATCTTTAATTTCTCCAGGCTTTTGTCAATAGCAGCTCCCCCCTTTTTTTTATCTTTTCTTTTCTTGAGCTTTTAATTTCCTAGCCTTCCTGGTCCACTTTGCATGTATTATATGCTTTAGATCAGGGGTAGTCAACCTGTGGTCCTCCAGATGTTCATGGACTAAAATTGGAATTGTAGTCCATTGACATCTGGAGGACCACAGGTTGACTACCCCTGTTTCAGATTGTAAGCTTTCAAGCAGAATTGTGCCCGGGTGTCTCCTTGTAGCCATTGTTACAATACCTGGAGTCCCATGAGTGTGCATTTGCTGCCTTCAGTCTCCTTATATTATTTCGCCTTCTGCAGTTTGTTCAGTGAATTTATACATTGTCTTGAGAACTTTTGCTCCAACGTGGTTTATAAATTTTGTGCCCTTATATATAGTCGTTATGGCTGGGTCTGCTGAAGAGAATGATGTGGATCTAATCTCAGCAATCATAGAATTATAGAGTTGGAGGGGAGCATCTAGTCCAATTCCCTGCTTAATGCAGGATCAGCCTAAAGCATCCTTGACAGGTATCTGTCCAGCCGTTGCTTGAAGACTGCCAGTGAGGGGGGAGCTCACCACCTCCTTAGGCAGCCTGTTCCACTGCTGAACTACTCTGACCCCCCACCCCTCCGATATCTAGCTGGTACCTTTCTATATGTAGTTTTAAAGCAGATTTATTGCAAATCTGCTGCTCTTCTCTTTTTCAGCATGACATCAAACTCAAAAGTGACACATACTAGGCTTTTGCCTACAACAGGAGTCTACTCACTGACATTAATTTTTCTGGAGCTACATTGCCTAAGCTTAAGGAGCTTTGACCTTCAAAAGATTAAGGAGCTTTGACCTTCAAAAGCATCTGCCAGGAAAATTTGTTGCTCTTTGTTGTTCCCTGAACTGCTAACTAAGATCTAATCTTAATGATTAAGTAGTTGTCTGCTAAACTAAGCTGGTAGGACAACTTGAAGTGAAGTGGCCTCACTTCAAGAAGGACGTAGATAAAATTGAAAGGGTATAGAGGAGAGCGACTAGGATGATTTGGGGCCAAGGGACCAAGCCCTATGAAGATAGGTTGAGGGACTTGGGAATGTTCAGCCTGGAGAAAAGGAGGTTGAGAGGGGAGATGATAGCCCTCTTTAAATATTAGAAATGTTGTCATTTGGAGGAGGGCAGGATGCTGTTTCCATTGGCTGCAGAGGAAAGGACATGCAGTAATGAGTTTAAACTACAAGTACAACGAAATAGGCTAGATATCAGGAAAAAAATTTTCACAGTCAGAGTAGTTCAGCAGTGGAATAGGCTGCCTAAGGAGGTGGTGAGCTCCCGCTCACTGGCAGTCTTCAAGCAAAGGTTGGATACACAATTTTCTTGGATGCTTTAGGATGCTTTGGGCTGATCCTGCGTTGAGCAGCGGGTTGAACTAGATGGCCTGTATGGCCCCTTCCAACTCTATGATTCTATGATTCTAACTTGGAAAGCTGCACTAAGGGATGCATTGATTTTCCTCTTTTCAAATAAATTTGACTATATCAAAGCCACTGGAGATTTTAAAAATTAATTCTTATGTGAACTTACAGTTTTGAGGGGTGTCTTTTCCTTCCCTTAAAGTTACTTGCTTCAGTGAGTCCTATCCTAGTGATGTTTTTGGTGCCCTTGAGAATAGTGCTTGCTGGGTTGTGATTTTTTTTCAGTGAGTGGCGGCATGCAATCTATGTATTTAATTGTGCTGTTGAAAATGAGATGTATCGAAATGACTCTACACCTAGTAATGATTCCCAGTTATCAGATCATGAACATAAATAGCAGCAGAGGTTATTTTATGACAAGTTTAGGGAATGTTTGGTTGATTATTTGGGCGAGATTTATTCAGTATACTAATGGACTCAACCTAGCATTTATTGTTCAAAAGAAGATAACATTCTGCTTAGATAATGCAGGCTCATGTTAGAGGAGAAAGAAGCATATCTTCTAAAATAGAATCTTTTGTAGTGTGGATGATCTCTAAGGCAGCGGTCCCCAACCGTTCTGAGGTCAGGGACTGCTTCTGGGGGTGAGGGGAGGGCCGACAGCCCGGGTGCCACGCACATGCGTGGCAGCTGCGTGCAAACGTGCACGTGCAGTTGCTGTGCATGCACGTTTTCGCCGCCAGGTGGCGCTAACGTGTGTGTGCAGCAACTGCGCACATGCGCGTTTGCAACGCCGGCGGCCATGCCTGCCTCTTCCCTTCCTTCTCGCTGTGTGTGTGGGGGGAGACAGGCGTGGCTGCCAGCAGCCCAGTACCGTGGCTACCGGGCTGCGGACCAGGAGTTGATGACCCCCGCTCTAAGTGACCATTCTGTACATACACATTTTATGAACAATCTGACAGATATTCAGAGGGATCTTTATAATAGGTCGTATACATGTTTCTGACATTGCTTGGTGCCATTCAGCTTCCTTTGTGATTGTTTTCTTAAACATTTACCCCGAGGCAGCTTCCTGATGTGTGTGTGTGTTTATCACGAGGTAGTGTCACAGAGTAATCAGAATGTCACCTGAGAAGATTTAAAGACTTGTCTCATAGATGCTGACTGAATCACAATTGCAGTGTTCTTATCCTTAATGAATCAGAAGTATGTCCTTAGGTAATAAACATCCTCCAAGTCATAACACTCTTAAGACTGGATGGCCCTCCCACCAAGCATCCTAAAGGAGACTGTGGGCAAAGCCCCCTATAGCCCTTTTGAAAATAACTCCCTTGTTTTTCTCTTTACAAAGGTGTTGGGCTGAACAGCACCACGCAGAGTGTACTCAGTCGCCCTATGCAGCGGAAGCTGGTGACCTTAGTCCACTGCCAGCTGGTGGAGGAAGAAGGGCGGATCCGGGCTATGCGCGCCGCACGCTCCCTAGGAGAAAGAACGGTCACAGAGCTCATCCTTCAGCACCAGAACCCCCAGCAACTCTCCTCCAACCTTTGGGCTGCCGTGAGGGCCAGAGGTTGTCAGTTCCTCGGACCAGGTGTGTACCAAGCCATGCCTCTTTGATGCCGTAACAAGAACTAAAAGAAGTTGGGGGGGTCACAAGTCATGTGTATGACTGGGAGCAGCTGCATCCTGAAAACACTGTATGTATATAGATGGGTATGTCCCACTTTTGCCCCCAGGGCGGGCCCAAAGCAGCTTATGATATCTTTATCCTCACAACAACCCTGTGCAGGAGGTTAGGCTGAGAGGATGTGACTGGCTATAGATCAAACTGAGCAAGCTTCCTTGGCAGAGGGGAGATTCAAACCTGGATATCCCAGATCCCAGTCATACAGTCTCTACACCACCCTTGGGAATGCTTACCTCAGCATCACAAAGAGTTTCCATGTAGATTCAGGTGGGTAGCCATGTTGGTTAGAAGCAACAGAACAAACTTTGAGTCCAGTGGCACCTATAAGACCGACAATTTTATTCAATGTATAAGCTTTCGTGTGCATGCAGTTCTTTAGAGGCACATGCACACAAAAGCTGCCTTCTGCCTTGATTAAAACCTTGTTGGTTTTAAGCTAGACTCACACTTTGTTCCATGTAGATGTAAAGGTTCAGAGAGGTGGGGCAGATGAAGATCTTCTGCTATGGATGGCTTTCCCCTGTTCTGTCCTTGTTCTGCTGGTTCACTCTGGCACACATTCTGCTCCTTCTGCCTACTTGGAGACCTTCTTAAGTTAATAGCAGATGCAGAGTATCTCAGTTCCTGTTCTAACTACCATACAATACTGGATTTTTAATGCTCTGGCATTATGACACATGGAAACTTTATTTCTCATAAAATCAAGGGAGTTAAATCTGTCTGAAATTCATTATCAAGGATGTACATGGGTAATTATGCAATTTAAACATATTTCACACACACAGAAATTCAATGTAAAATGGCTGCATATGCCTTGATCTTGAAGGTTCACAAGTACAGAGTTAAACTTTTCTTTCTGTGCACCCACAAATCTTTGGGTTTTTTCTTTTCTGGCTTACCTTTGGTCAAAAATCTGCAAGTTGTTCCTTGTCCAAAGTAGTTTGTTTAAAACCTGTTTTTCAGAGTTGCCATTGAAAACCTTAATCAAACTAGGGGTGAGATGTTAGTATATGTGGTCCTTATACAATGAACTTTTCCTACGAAATATCTACTTCTGAGGTCCCCAACCTTTTGGAGCCAATGGACACCATTGTAATTCTGACACGGGTTGGTGGATCGAGCCACAAAATGGCTTCCTCAGGAGGCAGATCCAGCCACAAAATGGCTTCCTAAGGAGTTGGCTCCAGCCACAAAATGGCTCTTGTATCTTGCCTTTAGTCACCTAGTCAAGATACTGTGGTGGCAGTTGCTGCCAAAGCAACATTTAAAAAAATCTGTACAGCTTATATCTCCAGTGGCCATTGGCTCTGCTAGGCCGAAGCTGCACTTGGCTTTACCCAATTTCTAAAACACTTGATGGCTGCCAGGAAAGACATTGGCAGGTGCCATGGTGCCTAGAAGCACCATACTGTGGGAACACCTACCTACCCTAAAGCAATGTGACCTGGTCAGTAGCAAGGCTGGTGCTTTAGAGCAGGGAATCCTGGGACAGAGTTCAAGAAATGTGGATCCACAAGCTGTGCCTCAGCTCTCTAACCCCTTCGGTTTCACACTGGGCTGAACGGTTGCCAGTAAACTATTGTGTGGGTTGCTATATATATATATTTACTTCCTTATTTCATTTGTGTTTGACTTTCTTGCAGAGACCCAAGCCAAATGCTGTTAACTTTAATTATGTCTACTATGTAGTTAACTACAGTGGACGAACTGCATATAAACAACCCTTCAAAAAACAAGGTTTTCCCAAATTAACCTTTTGTGTGCTCAGAAAAAATACATGGTTTTTAGCATAGCACGAGTGAGTTTTGAAGGGGGTTATTATTAATTGTTCTTTTCTGATGCAAAAGAGCATAATTTTTGCTCATATGCAAAATGAAGTAGGAAATTAAAATATATCACACATGCTTTTTTTGACAAAATGGGATTTACTGTGATTAAATTTGACCACCACCTTCCAGTATCATCCAATGAATTTCTTCATTTTACAAAAAAGGACATTGAAAGGACTTTGATTCATTCATATTCTAAAATTTATGGATGCTTTATGCTAAGACTGCCCTCTTATAGTGCTTATAGAGCCAGTTTGTTGTAGCAGTTAAGAGCGATGGCCTCTAATCCAGAAAGCTGGGTTTGATTCCCCACTCCTCATCTGCATGCAGCCAGATGGGTGACCTTGGGTCAGTCACAGTTCTCTCAGAGCCCTTTCAGCCTCACCTACTTCACAGGGTGTCTGTTGTGGGGAGAGGAAGGCTAGATGATTGTAAGCCACTTTGAAACTCCTTCAGGTGGCAAAAAGTGGGGTAAAAACACTAGCTCCTCTAGCTCTTCCCCCTATTCTAAGAACACTTTCTTGGGAGTAAACACCATTGAATAGACAAGAGTAGGACTTTTTAGTAGACCTGCTTAAGATTACTTTTATTTCTGCACTTTATGAGCAAAATGTACAGTGACATTTCTTGCTTTCTTACAATTTCAGCCTGAAGTAGCAATATTTCCCCCTTCTTTTCTCCTGTGAGATGTGGGCTTAGTAATGAATACAGCTGCATCATCTGTTAATGATAATTTGGTTATGTGATGATTTTTTATAGTATAGATGCATTTTAAAGTCCTTTCTTGGTTCTGTCAGAGTCGTTTGCATTTGGAATACTATGTTTAGATGTCTGAAATTCTCTTAACTGCAACAGAACAATAAATATTTATTCCGTAAGAGGTTTGGCAGCTGGAATTTGGGGGGGGGGGGAGTGTTCAAGGAAGGTAAATGCATTTTTGAAGAGGAAGAGACATGAAATGTTGACCCCTCTCAAAACAGACCAAAGAATAAGCATCAGTTTTTAAAATCCTCTTTGGGTTCAGTAGATCACATGATTGCCTAAAGCCCAGGAAGGATGTTCACAGCGACAGTTCTTGTGTGCAGTCGTCTCACAATCTTGGGGCACTATGGAAAAGATCTGCATCTTGTTGCCACCGACGTTGTGTGGATATAGACAGATGCTTGATAGCAAAAACGTCCAGTATGTTTTCAGACTGTTTTTTCCCCTCCAACTATATCTAAAGACATCCAACATAAACAAATCAGCAGCTGATCGGTGCAAAAGTAGAATAATATTTGGAGGTTTTAACACATTTTGACCTGTACCCTTCTCTTCGTTCAAGAAGATTGCAGCATTCCTTTGAAATTTTTAGTCTGCTATTTCATGTCTTATCAAAACAACAGCATTCGGAGTAAATGCCCAAACACAAAGCAAAACCGAGCAGGTCTGCATTGGATTAATTGCGCTACAGAATTACCTTTATGTACCAGAGTGAAACTTGTAAGAAGGTATGGTAATTTCTCCCAGAGAAAACTTGATGCCTCTTTAAATGCCCAGGACTGCTTAGAGAATAACATTACTTTTGCTTCTGCATTCAGTTTTTGACAGCTGATTTTTTTTAACGTTGTGGATCAGAGACTTGTTTAAATGAAAATAACGTTGCCAGAGAATGCTTAAGCGACTGGATGATACAGGAAATACCATTTATCTATAGAATTACATGGTATAGCATTCACGAGTACTTCAAAATACTGAGAACGAGCCACTGTATAACCATTCTTATTCTGTGTTGTCATTGTACCCTGAATTTTCCAGCCATGCAAGAGGAAGCTCTCAAATTGGTTCTTTTGGCTTTGGAGGATGGATCTGCTTTGTCACGGAAGGTCTTGGTTCTCTTCGTGGTACAGAGGTTGGAGCCACGGTTTCCTCAGGCTTCAAAAACCAGCATTGGGCATGTTGTCCAGCTCCTTTACAGAGCCTCTTGTTTCAAGGTACTGAGCAGGGTGTACTGCTGAGGGTTGCAGTCATTTTAATATTCAGGGTTCAGTTCTCTGGGCAAGAGAAGACTTATTTTTGAATGCTTAGATGTTTGTTTGTTTGTAAGTTTTCCCAGTTGTGGCCATTTATAAAGCTATGGATCCAGAGAAAATACATTCCTTCGAATTTATCTGACATGTATGACTTGGGGAATTCCTTCACAAAATCCAGATCCAGTGTGAAGATAGTTTCAAATAGACTGCATTCTGTGAATCTGCCCCAAATTTTCAAATAAATGTCCACTGGCAGGTGCCACTGTTTATTGAATGTATTAATTTGTTATTGGATTTATGTGCTGCCCTTCCCTGAGGGCTCAGGGCTCACAACACACAAAGATAAAGCAATGAATTAAACCTTCCGAACATTAAACAGTCAGATTTTTGTTAAAACCAATCAGAAACTTGCTGCCTTCTCTCCAGTAGGAGGGGGGGGAAGTACAGTTCATTGTTATTCAAAAATTCTGGGTGGTGTACAGATATTGTCAACAAGGCTGCTTATCAATGATATTTGTATTTCTAGGCCCCAACTGTAGGCCTGGTGGAACAACTCTGAGGTACTGTTTGAGGTCCCGCAGGGCCCTGATCTCACTTGGGAGAGAATTCCACCAGGCTGGTGCCAGGACTGAGAAAGCCCTGCCTCTGGTTGAGGCCAATTTGATTTATCTTGGGCCTTGAGCAGATTTTGTGTGCTTGACTGTAAGTTTCTTTGGGAGGCATATTGTAGCAGAAAGGCAATAATTAAGTATGAGTCCGTGTTTGTGAAATTCAAGCCCTCATGATTTCCTTTGGGTGAGGAAGGGTTCTCATTGGCCAGCTATTTGTAGTCTTCTCAAAAGCTCTTTGTGTTCTAAGACAGAAAATGGCAGGGGGAGCTGAGAAATGGTCCCCAATGCAGTAGAATGCATGGTTTTCATACAGAAAGCTTTTATTTTCTTCCTATCATCTCAAACTGAGATAATCTTAAGCCCATTTCCTGAGACATAAGCGAGCTGCCACCAGTCAAAGATCTGATTTAGATGTACCAAAAACCTGCCTCAACATAGATGAGCCAGAGATTGACTTAGCAGTCTTCGTAGGCTCCATAATTTGTCCATAAATCTTGTCATATAACAGTACCATATGGTCTGGGGGAAAGAACTGGGAGAATCAAACGTTGAGTTGTGTAAGTTTTACCTTACTGTGCGCTGTCTCCCTTGCTCCAGCTGAGACTAAACAAGGCCCTGTTGTCTCCATCAGGTAACGAAACGCGATGAAGACTCCTCCCTGATGCAGCTGAAGGAGGAGTTCCGAACGTATGAAGCTCTGAGGAGGGAGCACGATTCCCAGATTGTGCAAATTGCCATGGAGGCCGGTTTGCGCATCGCCCCAGATCAGTGGTCCTCATTACTGTACGGTGACCAGTCCCACAAATCCCACATGCAGTCCATCATTGACAAGGTAAAGTCTCTGCAAACCAATCGATTTTCTTTACTTCTACTCTGTCTTTTTGTTGCCTTTTTCTTTTAGCCGAGAGCCTCTTGTGGTGCAGGGTGGTAAGGCAGCAAACATGCTGTCTGAAGTGCTGACCACGAGGCTGGGAGTTCGATCCCAGCAGCCAGCTCAAGGTTGACTCAGCCTTCCATCCTTCCGAGGTCGGTAAAATGAGTACCCAGCTTGCTGGGGTGGGGGGGTGAAACAGTAATGACTGGGGAAGTTGAATGGCAAATCACCCTGTATTGAGTCTGCCAAGAAAGCGCTAGAGGGCATCACCCCATGACTTGGTGCTTGCACAGGGGATACCTTTACCTCTTTTAGCCATCAAGTTGTAGCTGACTTACAGCCACCCTATGGCGTTCTACAGTGGGGCCGAAGTCAACTAGAGTGGTTAGGTCATGCCTCTGCTCGCTTAGGTAGAGCAATTGTAATGCAAATTTCTTGCAGACACCTAGCTTTTTTCAGGACCATCCCTTCTTGGATTTGAAGATACAATTAGTTCAGGCTAGCCTGGGCCATCCAAATCAGAACTGCCATTATTAGCTAGAAAAAAATGCCAATCTTAATTCCCTGCAGGGTATAAATCACTTCCGCAGAGCCGGTAAGACTGAGCTGTTCTGCCAGCCTACAGTTGAGGCCAGAAAAATAAGATCTAAAATACTGGCCTTCCTACCTGAGAATCCATCTGACCCACTAGACCCACTCAACACGGGGTAGCCCCCCTCTATAAGGGTATATATATTGAAAAAGAGGAGGCTTTTAAATTGCTTTTAAAACTTAAATTGTTTCATTAATAGTTTATTATAAATGCAAATATGATTGTGAACTGCGCTGAGCCAGGCGGGAAAGCGCAGCATATATGAATAAAGTAATTATTCTTATTTGCGTTCGCTTAAACAATGCTCCTTGGCTGTTTATCAGAGTATTCAAAATAGTTTGCATAAAATATATATCAGTGAAACAAAAACACATAATCTTAGCTAAAAACAACCAGTTTAACCAACCAGGAAACCACGAGTGAAAGCTGAAATAGAAAGGTTTTACAGCCCTGACTGGAAATGGACACACAAACCACCACTCCTTCATCTCCAGTATGCTGAGTATCCCAGAGCAGAGAGAAAATTTCCAAAAATTTTAAAACCATGGGGGAGGGGGAAACAAAGCAAAGAAGTTTCTTAAGGGATAGAGTAGAACTAATGGAAATACATGCATCGCTCACTTATCAAGCCTAAACTTATTTTAATGCTGTAAGAATCCATCATTTGTGAGATAGTTGGCATATAAAATTGTACTAGTTAGTAGTATATTTTTGACTCACCTACAGCCTGTTGCGGCTTGTGCTAACTTAACCCTTATGTTTCTTAGTTTGTTGCCATAGGAAAGGTAGGGAAAAATACAAGTTGCTAATGGAAGGCACAAATTTTGTAGTGAAAGAAAGTGTGTTGCTCAGACAGAAACAGTGTCATAAAAGTATCGAGCTGTTTAATAGCCCATTGAACACGCGAAGCTGCCCTATACTGAATTAGATGCATCAAACGTCAATATTGTCCACTCAGCCTGCCCACGGCCCTTCAGGGCCTCAGGATGAGTTCTTGCACATCATCTACTGCCAGATCCTTTAAATGGACATCTATCTGCCTGTCTATCTGACTTGTATACCGCTGCTCCTAGCAAGCTGGCTTGCGGCGGTTCACAAAGAAAGAAACAAAGTACAACAAGTCACATCCAAAACATAACCTAAAACAATCCCTGATAGTATTAAAAACACCAACATTGTAAAAAGGCAGTATACTCGATATACTAATAAAACCTCTGCTCATATATTGGACCATTAGGCCAGTGCTGATGGTAATATTGACTGGCAATATACAAATAGATGACATAGGGTCCCTAGTGCTGCCTGATACTGCACACAGGGACTGAGAAAAGAAGGGGGGAGGGGGGACCAGATCATACACCCCAGGATTACCACTCGGCCCTAACATGCTGGAGATCGACCCTGGGACCTTGCTTATGCCAAGCAGATGCTCCAACACTGAGCCACAGCCTCACCACTGTTATCACCAAATGCATTATAACATGTTATAAATATGTAAACACTTAATAAATATGTGCTTAAATATGAATTATGTATGTCTACAATACATGCAGGAATTATCACTTTAATAGAACTGTTCTGTGACTAACCTTCAGAGTACATATTCTGAGGGATTAATAAAGCATTTCACTCATTCCCAAAGGGAGAACGTTTCATAGGAGTTTGGGTATGTGTGTTTTTTGTGCTCTCCAAAATTTCAAGTTTTTTCCATCAGAAAATTTGATAGAAGTTCCAGGGAGACTGTTTCACCACCTCCACTCTGGCCATCACATTTCTTGTTTCAGTCTGTTGTAGTAAAGGCCTTCTTCCTTGAACTCACCTGTCTAATTCGGTGTTAAGATGTCCAAATTCCTGATTTCGTTGTTCACAGCTGGTACAGAACATGATGTATTGCTAGCCACCAGTATTAGGTGCCATTTTCCTTTTCCTTCCTCTCTTCTCAGAGGAGCACTGCTCTTACAGCATCTAGTACAGCCTTACAGCAGTATCTTCCTGGAATTTACAATTAATGAATGCCTTTGGGGAGTACCAAGGTGTGGTTTGCCACTGGAGTGGTAAGGAACACTGAATGGTAGAAGACAGGGTGCCCCTTAAATTGGGAAAAGTGACTTCATTGCAGGATGCACAGGTAGATTTGCAGTTGAAGCAAGGCCATTTGGACATGCTCCTTTAGAAGCGATCTGCTGATTGTGGTTTCCAGGTTATCATGTGATTATTTTTTTTAAGTTGCAGACCCCAGCCTCCTTTGCACAGAGTGTTCAGGAGCTAACCATAGCTCTCCAGCGGACTGGAGACCCCGCCAACCTGAATAGGCTTCGACCTCATCTCGAACTCCTAGCAAATATTGATCCCAGTCCAGGTAATTGTAAAATATGTATACCTGTACGCATGTTCTCTTTATCTCTTTCACCTAAAATGCAAGTAGATCAAACAACCTGCACAGCCTCTCAAAAAACTGGGCAAGCAAAACAGTGACATCTGTGGGAGGTAATCCTCCGGAGAAGCTTTTTCAGAGTAGAAGTAATTACAGAAGTAGAAAGCCTTCTTGAAGTAAGGAAAAAATATGTGCAGAAATGTGCATTTAGGCAATAGCGTCTTTTGGAAATGGTCTCTGTGTGTGGGAGGAAAACACAATACTGTCAAAGCATCTGATAATTCCCCATGGGTTTTAAATACCTGACTTTCTTGGGGGAAAGAATCGTTTTGCAAATACATAAGGCAACTGGATCTGCTAACCCATTAACAGATTACAAGAATAGTAGTCATGAACTGAGATGTAGAGATGTTGATTGGGAAGGATGATGTCTTGCTGGGAGTGGATTTGGCATTGTCACAACCAGTTAAATGTCTGTTCAACGTTGCTTGTAGAAGAACAGGCCAACATTGTTGCTGTGTGTGCTATCCATAAGGTGTGCTTGATCCCCCCCCCCCAACCCAGCTATCAAAGGCTCTCTTTCTATAGAGATAAAAAGTCAAATACAAAGATGGCAAAAATTAAAATGATCACTTGTTAGGATGAATTAGTTTAATAAAAATGAAGATACTACCTAAGTACTACCATGAGCTTTTAGCTCACCACCCCGTTGATGCTGGCATGTGAGGGACAGCCCTCCAGTGGCTAATCTCCTTTCTCCGGGGTCGTGAACAGAGGGTAGCAATAAGACAGAGATTATCAAGCTGCCAGCTCACAGGGAGCGGTCCTCCAATCTTATTTAACATCTTCATGTGCCCTTTTGCTCGACTGGTGCGGAAGTTCGAGCTGGGATGTCATCAATATGCAGGTGACACTCAGCTCTTCCTCCTGATGAATGGCTGCAATTCTGCCCCAGAAGCCTGGAAGCAGTGACAAGGTGGCTCAAGCAGAGTCATCTGAAGCTCAATCCTTCAAAGAAGGAGCTCCTATGGCTGGGCAGGAAGGGTCCAAGCGAGGAAATGTCTCAAAACGTCTTCCAAACACCATGCCTTTTCTCTCCCAACAACAGACATCCTGTGAACTTGGTGCAGTGGTTAAGAGCAGTGGACTTATAATCTGGCGAGCTGGGCTTGATTCCCTGCTCCTCCACATGTAGCCAGCTGGTTGGCCTTGGGCTTATCAAAGCATGGATAAAGCTGCTCTGACCGAGCAGTAATATCAGGGCTCTCTCAGCCTCACCTCCCTCATAGGGTGTCTGTTGTGGGGAGAGGAAAGATGAATGTAAGCCACTTTCAGACTCCTTCGGGTAGAGAAAAGTGCCATATAAGAACCAACTCTTCTTCTTCCATGGTGATCTTACATCCAAATACGAATCAGGGCCCACCCTGCTTAGCTTCCAAGATCTGATGAGATCAGGCTAGCCTGGGCTGTCCAGGTCAAAGCCTGTTATGACTTAGGGAATGTTATTTCTTTAGGATTACTCAGCTACAGGATGGAGACTTAACTTCCCTGTTTCTCATGACTGCTTTAGATGCTCCGCCGCCCACGTGGGAACAGCTTGAGAACGGGCTGGTTGCTGTGCGGACTGTGGTACATGGCTTGGTTGATTACATCCAGAATCACAGCAAGAAAGGAGCAGATCAACAGCAGGTACAGAAAAATGCATGGCTTTTAGCAATGGGAAAGGCATCCTATGTTCAGGTGGATCGTTCCATGTTTTTTGATGCGAGGGTCAAATCCCTCCAGGTGTGTGAAAGACGAAATGAAGATGAGTCAGCTGCAAAAACTGTTCTGTGCTGCAAGAGTTAGTTTGGGGCAACAGAAGAATAAATGCTGCAAAGACTGTAGGGGAACCAAAGGGAAGTGGTCTCTTTCTCCGCACCACTACCACCAGCCCATCCAAGTAAAAATCATTAGAGAATTGGGTTGGATCCAGCAGTGTATTTGTTCTGACTCTTCTTTTGGAGAATTATTTTTAGAGCAAACTTGGGTTTTGGTGCCATCTTCTTTACGTTATCACCTCTGAATTCAGCCTCCACAGCACAGCAAATACAAGACGTACATGTGCCGCGATATGAAGCAAAGAGGAGGGTGCCCCCGTGGGGCCAGCTGCACCTTTGCACATTCGCAGGAAGAATTAGAAAAGTAAGACCCTCCATCTTTGATTCTTTTCTTGCAGTGTCTTTGATCTTGCGCCCTCGGTTTTTAAGTGAATGCCTATCTGTGCCTATCAAGAGTATCTGTTTCAGCTTAGATAAGGGGCAAAGTGTGAAAAAGTGGAGAAGGGCAGTCCCACATACAAACATTGCTGTGTTACATTCCCCTTCTGAAGGTCCTGACTTCTGCGGAGCCAGTTGCTTGCAGAGTGCAGTGCCTGTGTGGTGATGCTTCCTGGATTTGAAATGATTCCATGGAATTCCTGAGAAACCACCCAAAGACTATTCTGGGCCTCTCGTGTTTTCTTATGTAGATGTATTCTGCTTTCTGCCCAGCAGTCCCCATGTTGTTGCCATGGATGCTGGTGTTACAGGGCTCCATACAGAATTGGGATCTAGAGGTCATGCTTTGTATGCTGTGTTACTTGGGTCTTGTCTTGGGCCAAGCTCTATGTTGTTGGAATTTTGTGTCGAAGCACGACGAAGAACGAAGAATCAGGCCAGCGATTTATTGTCCCCTTTACTGTAAACCTCTCTGGCCCTATGGATAGAATCACTCAATATTTACTAGCTAATAAATTCCCAGAAATAACAGAACTAGTCAGTGATACAAAAGGATAATCAGCTAAGCAAGAAATAATTCTAATCCACAGGCATTTATAGTTGGTGTGAATTACTGATTACTGAGCATCCAATGGAGGAAGGTGCAATTGGTTATCGTTTTTTTTTTCATCTATTTGTTTTATCTTTAAACTATGTAATCATTATGTATTATTAATGAACAACTACTTACTTTCATATGGATGTTTTTATATGCCATTAAAGGTTTTTGAATTTGAATTTGAAATTTGTGTGTAAGCATCATATTTAGCCAACTTAGACCAAGAAGCCCAGGAATGCCCGATCCCATCAGATCTCGGAAATTGAGCAGGGCTGACCTTGACTAGTATTTGGATAGGAGACCTCTAGTTATTTGGGTGGTAATTCCTCTAATAAACACTAGGGGTCATGAACCAAGCAATGGCAAACCACCTCTGAATGTCCCTTGCCTGGCTGCCAGACAATCCTCAGACCTCTTAACTATGCTATACACACACCATACGATAAATTAACAAATAATACCTTAGACCAGGTTATATCAGCCACTCAAGGCTGGTAAATTTGTGAGGACTAAATGCAAACTTCTACAGTGCTTCTCTAGGGATAGAAATGAAGTCCCTGGAAGGCTGCCGTTTTTAATTCCCGTTTCCTTTCTGATTCCTTTCCCCCCTTCCCCCTCCTGAAGATTTCGTAAGATGAACAAACGTCTGGTTCCTCGAAGACCCCTGAGTGCCTCCTTAGGTCAACTGAATGAAGTGGGCTTATCTTCAGCAGCTATCCTCTCAGATGAAGGGCCAGTGGACCTGCCCAGCAGAAAACCCTCCGCCTTGCCAAATGGGATTGTCTCCGCTGGCAGTGCAGTGACCCAGCTCATCTCTCGTGGAACGGACTCCAACTATGATTCGGCCCTGAAGCCCGGGAAGATCGACCACCTCAGCAGCAGTGCCCCCGGGTCACCTCCTGACTTGTACGTTCCTTCTCTGCGCCATTTGAAATCTCATGGGTGTGAAGGAACGGCCAGTCTGCAGAATGTAATCCCTGTTGCAGAAGCAAGCTGTGATATGGCGTAGATGGCATTCACACACCCAAATGCAGAAGTCCTTGGCAGAGTGCTTTGCTCCCAGTGAGATGTGGCTCTGAACACACATTAGTAGCCAAAGACAGATGAAAGTGAATTGCCGAAGGCTTTCATGGACGGAGCCAACTGGTTGTTGGGGTTTTCTGGGCTGTGCAACCTTGGTCTGGTGATTTTGGTCCATGATGTTTTGCTAGTAACTGTGGCTGGCATTTTCAGAGGTAGAACATGGCAGTATAGGAATCTCTCCATCTCAAAGCATTGAGTGTGTTAACAGTTGCTGGGCATTTTGTTTACTTCTCGGGTGGAAGGGATGTAATGGATCACATTTATGTCTTATCTGGGTATTTCCCAGGGGGTGCACTGGAACTAGGAAGCGCTTTTCAGGAACTAAAATTACCAGACCGTGGCCACGAAGCTTGGAAAACCTATAACAACCAGCAGATGGGAATGCACATTTGATTTATCCTAACAAACCCTGATACATATATGGAAGCTTCCCATCAAACAGAGATTGCTGCTCATTCCCCTCCGCCCTCAGATCAGCGTACAGAAAAGTCAAGTCAGTTTTGACTTGAAATGGAACTGCAGTAGAACCATAAAGCTAACTTGCCTGTTTTTAAAGGCTCAGATTCACATTTGTCTGTGGTTTCACAAAACAACAGCTTGATTTGGCTCCTGATGCTAATGACAGAATAAGCTGGATGTCATCACCAGATGTTGCAGATGTATCCCCCTTTTCCCCTTTAATGCGTTGTGGTCATGAAGCCGAATGTAAGTCCCAGCTCTCATTGTGAGTGCTGGTGTAGCTGGAATATGCATGCTGCTAGAATCTGAGGTGGGATTTATCACAGAACACAGGCCCTCTGTCAGTGGCCCCCTTGCTTTTCCACGCACTGTTGCAGGGCCAAGCTAGTGGGGGAACTTAATGCAGATGGTTTAGAAATGGAGAATGTGAAGCAGGTGTGCTTGGGATGCTTCCCAGATTGGTTCCTGCCCTAATGTTGTGCTCTTTTTTAGGCTGGAATCTGTTCCCAAGAGCTCTCTATCTGCCTTACCAGTGAACTCTCATCCCGTGCCCCCCCGGGGACCGGCAGACCTGGCTCCTATCTCTGTCGGCAAGCAGCTCCAGATGGTCCCGCGAGGCTCCCAGTTATATCCTGCCCAGCAAGCAGATGTGTTTTACCCGGATCCTCGGGGAGCAGCTCCACCATTTGAACCTCCACCCTATCAACCAGGTAGCAATGGATGGTGGGGAAATCTGTGTTCAGCCAAAGGTGGCGCACTATTTAGAAAGCCCTCATGAAAGAATGGAACCGTAGATTTTACTACTTTTGGGTGTCCATTATTGGTACTTTTTTTGAGAAAGACTTTTTTATGCAGCATGCTGGGTAAAAAGGTAATCATACTAGGTCAGGGTTTCCCAACCAAGGTACCATGAAGGCCCCTCATGAAACCCTGGTTGAGAAAGCCTGATCCTCGTCCAACCCGCTGCTTAGTGCAGGATCAGCCTAATATTGCTACCACTGTCACTCACCTAGCCACCCTCCCTTGCATTAACTAACTACTTTGAGCAGAAGAGGAGGCTAGGGGTTTGTGTCTTTTCCTTCACTGTGACTTCCTGGGCCCTACTTTCTTCTGCCCATAGAAGCCACTAGCTGAAGCTCCTGCACCTGCGGAGCTTCTTCAAAGTGGAGTAAAGGCATTCAGATGTGTCTTTTCATGCTCATCTTCTTTCTTAAGAACAGCAACGCATTATCATTTCAACATAGAGTCAAATGGATAGCCATGTTGGTCTGAAGTAGCACAATAAAATCAGAGTCCAGTAGCACCTTTAAGACCAACAAAGATTCAAGGCGTGAGCTTTCATAGTCTAAGGAACAGTGCTTGCACTCAAAAGCTCACACCTTGAATAAATCTTTGTTGGTTTTAAAGGTGCTACTAGCCTCTGATTTTATCATTTCAACATGGAAGATTGCCCCCCAGATATTTCAGTATAAACACGACTTTTTATTTTATTTATTTGTGAAAATATCGTCAAACGTTGCAAGAAGTTCAGTTATAAAATCATCCTATTTCAGATTTTCAGCACCTCCCATTTTTTGAAATAACTGAAGAAAAATGGCACAGGGGTATCCCTTTAGCATCTCTCAAAAGTCTTATTTCACATTTCCAGGTGTGTACTATCCTGCAGCCCAATCTTCACAGTGCATGTCTCGATTCGTCCGACCGCCACCATCTGTTCCTGAGCCGGGTCCTCCGTATTTAGAACATTACCCACCGTACCTCCAAGACCGCGTGGTGAATTCTCAGTATGGCGCACAACCGCAGCAATACCCTCCTATGGGGCAGCCCATGTACCCTCCCCACTACGACAGCCGCCGCGTGTATCCCTCTGCCCAGCCATACCCCCGGGAAGAGATCGTCAGAGGAAGCCCTGTGCCCATTGAAATCCCTCCACCAGCTGTATCACCATATGTACCTGAAACAAGAGACAGATACCCACAGGTGGAAGGTTACTACCCAGTCAGTCCGCATCTCAGCCAGATCCGACCTTCATATCCCAGAGTACGAGTTCTTTCTATTCCTTCTTGTTTATCCCATTATCAATTATTGGCATTTTTAAGGTACAATCTTCATCTCGTTCCAGCCCTTTGGGAGATTTTCCATTTTCCAGAATATGGAAGGAGAGAGAACATGAAAGCTAAAAATGGCAGGGACAGTTCATACTTAGATTCTCTCATTTTTTTAAAAAAAAACCACACACACTATAATTACTAAGCAAGTTTTTTGAAGATCACTAGTGGGGGGCATGCAGCATTTAACATTTTCCTCTTGTGCCTCTTCCCTGAAGCTGTAAATAGTTCCATGAAAGGAAGAAGGGGTAGTGGTTTACGACAAAGGGAAAAGACGGGAGAAAAGAAGTATTCCTTGATCTTCAAGGCCACTTGTGTTTTTTTTTAAATGATACTTTGATTTTTGTTGATTTAAAATACACATCAAGTAAAAATTAAATTATTAAAATTAAAAACAAAAATTAAAAACAAAATTAAAACAAATCCAAGGGACAAATCCCCCCCCCCCCCCAGTCACCTATCTCTCTCTTATCATATTTCATTTGACCTTACATAAGCTCATGGTCCAAACCTACATGAACTACAACATGAAAAGCTTGAGTTCTGGAAATTTTTCAGTATCTCCTAATGTTTATAATTTTCCTGGCACTTCTGGGGAAGAGAACCCTGCTTTCGAAATGCTGTAAATTTAGGTATAAGGTAGCATCCTCCCTCTCCCCCCCAGCACACACATTCCTTCTGTAGTTTGGCTTGATTTCCATTGGCATGATGGAGCAAAGCCAGGAGCTTTTGTTTCCTTCCTGTCCCATACTGCTTCAAAAAGGGAGGAAGAGCTCAAGCGCAGGTAGGTTGGGAATGTGTTCATTTCCACCTCCGTTCTTCAGGAGCACTGAGACGCAAGGCTGCCATGTCTCCCAAAAATCTCTAATTCAGTGAAGAAGTGTTTAAAACTTAAGCCTTTTCTTCACTGTGAGTGAGGTTTGGTTTTTAAAATGCCATCTATTCTTTGCAGGATGTTGGCATTTTGCCTTCTGTGGTCTGTTTCAGTTTTAGTGGAGCAGAATAATTTCAACCCGTTTCTCACCAAATCTCTGTGGGAGCAGAACCAGATGGTTCCGCGTGTCCTTTTGGAGGGGTTGATATTTTTAACTCTTCTGGCCGCTGAGATTTCATCATTCACTGGTTATATCTTTTGCGTGGTGCCTTTGCAATCAGAAGAGCAGTAATGTTGCATTTTAAAAATAAGAAATATGAAAGCTGCAGTTTACCGCTGGGTTCTGCACCCAAAGACAGAGGCCCAGACTAGGTCCTTCCACTCAGACCAGTTTTGCTTTTATTCAACTTCATAAACATTTTGCCGGGTGAGTCATTAAAGTCAGTTTTTCATATTTAAATCTGCAAAAATCGAATTTAAGAACAAGATGAGAATACTTTTAAAGCTGTGGCATTTGAAAAAAAACTGTCTGAATTTCTCCAAATGCAATAATTTGGCTTATTCCTTATGGGCTTTAAATATCATTGTTACAAGCCTCCAGGCACAAAATAAGCCACATTTGATAGGAAGGCAATACCTTGGCTCTGATTTGGAAACATTCGTTACTTTCTTATGTTGCTAAGTTAATTCCCCCCCCCTTTTGAATGTCTCATTTTAATATGAAAGACTTTTCTAACGAATACTGAAATCAAACTCAAAAACATGGTTGTGATCCCCCCCAACAAGAAAATTACTGTGTATACTTGTTCTGAGCCTCTTGTGGTGCAGGGTGGTAAGGCAGCAGACAAGCAGTCTGAAAGCTCTGCCCATGACGCTGGGAGTTCAATCCCAGCAGCCGGCTCAAGGTTGATTCAGCCTTCCATCCTTCCGAGGTCGGTAAAATGAGTATCCAGCTTGCTGGGGGGTAAACGGTAATGACTGGGGAAGGCACTGGCAAACCACCCCGTATTGAGTCCGCCATGAAAACGCTAGAGGGCGTCACCCCAAGGGTCAGACATGACCCGGTGCTTGCACAGGGGATACCTTTACCTTTTACCTATACTTTTTCAGACTCATTTTGTGAATCTAGTTTAGGGATGCCCAAATTTGTGGAGCCTGAGGGGCATGTTTGGAGAAAAGGCAGGAGAGATGGAGGAAAGCCAGGATTGGTTCTTTGGGTTGGCAGATGCTTGGGGAGAAGAAAGTGGTGAAGTGGTGACCAAGAAATACATAGGAGGTGCCATGGTGTCCACCAGCAGAAATCACTTATCTAGCTGCTGTTCTAGATTCTCCCTCGGGCTGGGGTCTGCCTCCATTGATTCTCTGGATATGCAGTGCAGAATGTCTTGTGAGTTCAATATCTGTTTGTAAATGAGTCTCTGTAAAAAACCTACAGGAGCCTTATGGCCGGCCTCCACCTCAGCCACACCCCAGTCTAGATGAACTGCACCGTCGTCGGAAGGAAATCATGGCTCAGCTAGAGGAAAGGAAAGTCATCTCCCCTCCTCCTTTTGCGCCATCGCCAACACTGCCTCCCTCTTTCCACACTGATGAGGTGCGTGCGTTTGTGTTTTGAGATGCTGCTACAAAGAGAACAAAATGCGACTTGTTGGGTCTGTGGTGGGACGGAGAGGGACGGGCCTTGGATTTCATCCTCTCACAGTCCAACAGCAATTTATTTATTTACAGAACATGACCAGAATATACATATCCTTATGCCCTTTGTAGAGCTTTGTGCCCTGTGAGTCCTAATAAGCTGGTGATCCCTGGCCCACAAGAAGCATGCCTGACCTCGACCAGGGCCAGGGTCTGCCTGGTGGAATGAGCTCCCAGAATGAGCTCCCGGTGCTGATATGGCTTAAACAGTTCTGCAGGGCCTGTAAGACGGAGCTCTTCTGCCAGGCGTTTTCTTGAGGCCAGGGCAAGGGAAGATCTTGGGATCCTCTGCTAAGTACCAGCTTCTAGCACCAACACTGAGGAACACGTCTTCTGTGGGAGTTCTGTGGTGGATATGGGGGGAATTAGGTTTTAACTGCTTTAGATTGTTGTGTTTTAACCTTGTTGCTAACTGCAGCAAGATGGCTGTCCCAGGAGCGGCAGTCTATATGACAAATTAAATAATAAGAAATAAAGATAAAAGTAAGATATATGATGAATCAAGAGCCTCTTGTGGCGCAGAGTGGTAAGGCAGCCGTCTGAAAGCTTTGCCCACGAGGCTGGGAGTTCAATCCCAGCAGCCGGCTCAAGGTTGACTCAGCCTTCCATCCTTCCGAGGTCGGTAAAATGAGTACCCAGCTTGCTGGGGGGTAAACAGTAATGACTGGGGAAGGCACTGGCAAACCACCCCGTATTGAGTCTGCCATGAAAATCCTAGAGGGCGTCACCCCAAGGGTCAGACATGACTTGGTGCTTGCACAGGGGATACCTTTACCTTTACTATATGATGAATCAAGCAGTCTTATATCCCCACCACATGGAGGAGAGAAACTGCATTTTTGTTCCCGACCCACCTTTTTCCCAGTCCTGCTCGATGGCTGAATAATTGCATGGGTGGTATGAATTATGTGAGTCATATTTTGGATAAATTCTTGGACTTTCCTGCACAGCCTGGGTCTGGCCACGTTGGATTTTACATATAGAGGGTTGGATCCAGCAGTGCATCAGTGGAAGGCACTCATGGGTGTGGCTCTTGCCCATTTTTAATGCCTTCTAGCAACTGTCTGCGACTCCAGAAAAACTGATCCTTGGGGTTGCGGGACCCATGTGAGTTCAGAGGAGATGGAAGGTGGTGAAATTGCCCTTCCTTCCTGTTCCGTCAGCACAGCCGTGCTGCCAAAAGAGGAAACAATTTCATCCTCTTTCCCCTTCTCAGTGCAACCTGCCAACTTGAGTGGGGTTATTACCCACCCAGGTCCAGGAAAGAGAGAGCAGGGAAGACCTGCGATCCTTGTGCAAGCCGAATGTATGATGTATCCCTTATTCTGTATTTAAAGTCTGTTACTCTGCATGCGTGTCCAGAGGTCTCAGAGGGAGAACGCGCATGTCACATGGATGGGCAAGCCATGCTTGAAGAGAGACCAAGAGGCATATTGGGAATGAAGCTAGATAACTTGGAATAATGAATTCTAGCAGTGAGGAGTTTGGTCTCTCATGTTCCAGTTTTGAAGTCCCCCATTAAATGGGATGTCAGTGGGCATCTTCATGAAAGCCATTCCTTAGGTGATTCATCCAGTTGTATTGGAGACTAGCTGGAAGAATACTCAAATAAAGCCATATTGTTTTCATTAACTATTAGAACAGTATTGACTACAGTTTGGGTCTTGCAGCGTTCCCCACTTACAATTTATGCAAGCTTACGAAAGAGAGGAATAACCAGATGGAAATGTCTCTGGTTTCTCTTCAGATCACAGGTGGAAATGTCATTTTCAGACATTGCTAACTCATCACCACTTATAGTTTGTCTGATCTCTCGGCCAGTGAGAACACTTAGGTAAAGGCATATAATACAGCTATTTCAGACAACACTGCTGCTTCAAGGTATATATAAGGGTTGTGCGCTTCGGCTTGGCTCGGTCGCCTCGGAGAGCACCGAAGCCTGATACAGTGCGTAGGAGGCCAGTGGCGCACCCCTCCACTCCACACTGCGGTATTGGCCACTTCAGGCTGCGTTGATCGTCGAGGCAGCTAAACCGAGCCGAAGCGCACACCCCTAGTATAGATGCATGCCTTATACTTGAATGAATTCTTCGTGTTAAAATATCACTGTGCGTGCAGTGCTAGTAAGTCAGAGTGAACTTTGACAGGCTGCAGAGAACGTTTTTAATTTCGATTCTGGTCCACAGCTTTATTTTACAGCTCCTCATTCATTGTTAATGTCAGTCCCTCGACCCCCCTTCCCTTTTCCTAAACTCTTGATAATTGTGTTTCTGCAGTACATGGATGAAGACCTGAAGGTAGCTGGCAAGTACAAAGGAAATGATTACAGCCAGTATTCTCCCTGGTCCTGTGACACCATCGGCTCCTACATCGGAACCAAAGACGTGAAACCCAAAGACATTGTGGCTGCGGGGACGGTGGAGATGGTGGTAAGCGTTCAGGCAGGATTTACACAAGCAGTGCTCAGGAAAGAAAGAGGTGTGCTGCACATTCACAGAATTGCCATTACGTACTTATACGGGTTTGCAAATAAACTTAACGCTCGGGCATCCTTTCCTGTCACAGTGACTTTCTGGCAGGACGCTTAAGGTTGCTGCTTGTGATGAGGTACCGTTTCTGGTGTCTCTTCCCCTCGTTCTTTGGAAGTCAGTTTGAAGCATCAGATCAGTGGTTCTCAAACTTCCTAATGCTGCGACCCTTTAATACAGTCCCTCATGTTGTGGTGACCCCCAACCATAAAATGATGCAAGTGTTCTTTCACAGAAATTAATCCAAAACTGACCAATGGCATGAAGATCCATTGTTCATGATTGTATATAATTTTTCCCCCCGGGGTTTCTCAGTTCAGTTCTGCCTCTTGTCCCACCATGTCGATCTTGCTCTTTTCTGCTGCTCCAGACAGACGAACACTGTATCTTGATCTACCCTGTAAGGCTGTTGTGTGGATGGCACTCCCCCCCCCCAGGCCAAGCTGCTTGCCCCTGCCATGACCTCTGTGAAAGGATTGTTCGACCCTCAAAGGGGTCCCGACCATTGCATTATATCAAATCATGGTTAAGGAAGTTTATCAGTATTTTTCTGAAATGATAATCTGTGTTTTGCGATTAGCTAGCAAACTCATGGGAAGCCATATTGTAAGGTGGGTTTGTAAACTGTAGTTTTATGCAGGGTCAGAATTGACAGCTATGACCATGGCCATTGCTGTGCCCTCAGAGACAGTAGCATTGTGGGGCTGAGAGTGAACATATATGAAGCTTACATCTCTGCAGTGGTTTAGATAGCTTGTTTGCATCTTGGGTGGAATGAATTTGATTGTTTGTATTATTTGATGACATAAGCCTCCTCGGAGACTTTCCGTTCTTTATCTGCCTTGGTGAGGAGCGTTCAGCAGAGATGACAGATCAGAGTGCTTGCTGATCATTGCTCCTCTCCTTCCCTTCTTCCGTCTTCTCAAGAACGTGGATAGCAAAGGGATGCGAGACCAGCGCTTAGATTTGCAGAGGAGAGCAGCAGAGACTGGGGATGACGATCTCATTCCGTTTGGAGACCGGCCCACCGTCTCGAGGTTCGGTGCCATCTCGCGTACGTCTAAAACCATGTACCAGAATCCTGGACCCATGCAAGCCATGACTGTTCAAGGAGCTTCCACAAAGCCAGTCAACATTTCAGGTATGAACAGGCGCCTTCAGGACTTGGTTCCTCACACAGTATTTTTATACCAGTGCTGTAGCTCAAGCACAGAAGGCTAGTGACTAACAGTGATGGAGAACAAGAGGTGAGGGACTGGTGCATTATCACACCTGTGTCACAAGAAACGGTGCTGACGGACTTGGACATCAGCCTCAGGGCTGCCTCTGTGTATCTCCTTCCCCCTTCATTGTGTTTAAGCACATTGTCATCCCAGAGGTTTCTCTTAAACCAGGCTTCGGCTCAGTTCAGACATCATGGATAGATTGGATGCCCATCATAAACCTAATTCATGCCCATCATCAACTTAATTCATGGCAGGCTTGCATGTTCCATCCTCCTTTCTATTGCATAGTGCACTGAGATAGAAAATGGAAGTCTTCAGTCGATTCCTGGACTAATGGAAGTTAGTTTCTTTCCCAGTTATTGGGTTTCTTAAGAATCCCAGTGACTTAGAGAAGAAACCGACTTCAGTGTATTGAAGAAGGGATGGCTTTTATACTCTGCCTTTCACTACCCCAAAGAGTTTTAAAGCAGCTTACAATATTTCCCCTTCCTCTCCCCACAACAGATGCCCTGTGAGGTAGGTGAAGGTGAGAGGGCTCGGACAGAACTGCTGTGTGAGAATAGTTCTAACGATTGTGGCAAGCCCAAGGTCACCCAGCTGGCTGTATGTGAAGGAGCAGGAAATCAAATCCGGTTCTCCAGATTAGAGGCCCCTGCTCGTAACCACTACACCAAGCTGGTGCCTGAGGCACCTGCATTCAGATGTCCTAAGTAAATTTAAGTTATCTGAAGTTTTCACTCTTAATACCCCATGGAAGGAGAGAGACAGTGTGCAGGTGAGTCTGGGAGTTAAACAGCATCATAGCTGTTGTCATTGAATTCCAGTCGCATCCGTATTTAGCCTCTGAAGATTCATTCAGACTTTGGTTGCAGAACTTGGTTTAAAGAAATCTTTTAGCCTTAACAGTGATTATAGGGGCTGGTTGGAGCCAGCAGATGATTTCTACTAATGGAGGGGAGCAGTTTTCACTAATCCCTCATTCTCACTGCAACCCTCTGATTCCCCCCCCCCATTATTAGGGGGTGGGTGTTCCTGTCCCTAGGGACAGCATTGCTGGGGGCATTCTGGGCTGTGGTGGAAGGAGGGAGACAAGAAAGTCTTGCTCAGCTATCACAAATCCCAGAAAGAAATTTTCAGTGACTCTAATCCAAGTGCTTAAATATAGGTATTTTGGAGTTCAGGGGTGGGTGGTGGGATTTGTTTCATGGAATGAACAAGTAGTCATATAAAGGAGTAGGGCTTGTCAAATGTTGGTTTGCATTTTTTTTTACTTTGTTTCAGAAAAAAAGTGTTTTTTTACTGTTGCCCTTTCCCTCATTACAAAGTTTAGTTTGTTCTTCCTCCATCTCCACTATCTAGCAGTGAACTCTTCAGCCTGTTTCCTGCTCAGTCCACCAAAGGCTTTAAGGTGTACGGTTTTATTCAACCCAGGGCTATAAGCAGTATTACAGCCTTCCACAAACTGTGGGTTTTGTTTTGTTTGTTATGTTTTATTTTGTTTTGTTTGTTATGTTTTATTTTGTTTTTGCTTTTTGTTCCTAGCATAAGAGGAGGAAAAATATGTTATCCTCCATGGGAGGTGATTGCCAAAGCAATTATTCACAAGTATAATACCGCCTATAGGGCTGTCTTTCCAGGCAGCGGGAGCATCTATGTAACATAAGTGATGTAAATAAACAAGCACTTTCTAAACAGGCCTTTCCAATTGCCTTCTAGATTACAGCCCTTACGGAACACACAGCGCATGGGGAGGCTCACCATACGCACCTCACCCAAACCTACCTTCTCAGGGACGCCTTAGTGACAGGTATGCCTGTGTGAGCTTGCTCTTTGTGGCTAAGCATGCCATAGGAATGTGCGGTGGGAGAGTTGTGTTTTGCTTGCTTTTGAACCCAACTCTGAGAAGGGAGAAAGGAGACCTCTCGCTTCTGACCAGCCTCTTCCGTTTCCCCCCAAGGGAAAGATTGTCCATAACAGACACCGCCGGCCACGGGAAGCCTTTGCCCTCGGCCGAGAGGGAGCAGCAGCTTCGGCTTGAACTGCAGCAACTAAACCATCAGATCAGCCAGCAGACGCAGCTCCGAGGACTGGAGGTGTGTACCAGTGTCCCCTGTGGTTTATTTTTATTAAAAGAAGGGGCTGGAGAAACGAAGTATGAGAGAGATTTGTCATCCCTTTTTAAGACGTTTGAAACGAGGGCAGTAGTCTGCCCCAGTGTTTTCCTGCAGCTTTCTGTGTCTGTATTTGTTTTAAAGTGTGCATTCAGTCTCTCGTCTTAAAGAAATGAACCTTTTAAACGTGTGTATGTTTTATTGTCTCAGCGTTGATAGAGAGGGGTGGCTTTCACAGGAATGGGCTTTTAGGTGACGATTTGTTCTGTGTTGTATCATTTCTGTGGCGATGGACTTCCCGACTAGCACAGGCCCTATAATAAGCATTTGTGCAACTAACTGAAAAGCCCACCTCGGACGCATTGCAGGGAGTTGGATTTCTTGGGAACGAGCCCCTGCATTTCCTACAGAATCAACCACCAGTGGTTGCTGCTATAATTCGCAGCATCCCTTCAGAAATAAACTGGAGAAAAGATTGTAACAAATGGGAGAGCCTAAAGGAGCTTTCATTCAGCTGCCTCCTCTGCAACAATCAATTGCAGATTTTGAGAGCTAGCGGGGTGTAGTGGTTAAGTAAGAGCCTCTTGTGGCGCAGAGTGATAAGGCAGCCGTCTGAAAGCTTTGCCCATGAGGCTGGGAGTTCAATCCCAGCAGCCGGCTCAAGGTTGACTCAGCCTTCCATCCTTCCGAGGTCGGTAAAATGAGTACCCAGCTTGCTGGGGGGTAAACGGTAATGACTGGGGAAGGCACTGGCAAACCACCCCGTATTGAGTCTGCCATGAAAACGCTAGAGGGCGTCACCCCAAGGGTCAGACATGACTCGGTGCTTGCACCTTTACCTTTACCTTTAGTGGTTAAAGAGTGGGGGACTCTAATCTGAGAACCGGGTTTGATTCCCCACTCCTCTACATGCAGCTGGCTGGGTGACAGTTCTCTTAGAGCTGTTCTTGCAGAGCAGTTTTCTCAGAGCTCTCTCAGCCCCACCTGCTTCAGAAAGAAGATGATGAAGAATTGGTTTTTATATGTCACTTTTCTCTAACAGAAGGAGTCTGAAAACAGTTTACAATCACTTTCCCTTTCCTCTTCCCACAACAGACACCCTGTAAGGTAGATGAGGCTGAGAGAGTCCTGGTATTACTGTTCGGTCAGAATAGCACTATCAGGGCTGTGACAAGCCCGTGGTCACCCAGCTGGCTGCATGTGGAGGAGCAGGGAATCAAACCTGGCTCGCCAAATTAGAAGCCGCTGCTCTTAACCACTGCACCAAGTTCACAGGATGTCTGTTGTTGGGAGAGAAAGGTAAAGGTGTTTGGAAGGCGTTTTGAGGCTTCTTCAGGTAGATAAAAGTGGGTTATAAAAAAGCAACTCTTCTCTCTTATTATACGGTGGGGTAGGCAGCTTAGCAGACTTTCATGTACCGTACGGGTTTTCCACCCAAGGGATCAGAGTAAGCCCCTGGGAGCTCAGCTTGTTCCCAGTGTGTCCAGGCCAAGAACTACCCAAGCCATGTCTCTTCCACTCCCACGCACCACCCCGTTTTGTTGGCCAGGCCACTAACATCTTCACACTTGGGCATTACGGGTTTGCCTACCCCTGTTCCCGGAAGATCAGGTTTACCTGAGAGGAAAAGAGCAATTGGATCATGAACTTGACAGCTCCCTTCAGAGTTAAGGGTAGGAGGGAGAAGCAACACATTTCTCAGTTACTCCACTAAACGATCGCTAGAAATTCTCATGCTCCTGTTCAGAACCAAAGGCCACTTGGTGCTTGAGCCTTGCATGCCCTCCTTCACTGATGACGTAGCAGAGGAGTATTGGATGGTTTTAAAAGACCTGGCCTGACTGCCTGTCACATTATCCATTTATTTGCTAGCCTGAAGCTGCACATCTTTGAAAATTGTCCACACGTGGGTGTCCTTAACACAGTTTTCCCTTCAGTAATAACTGGGCCTTGGTGATGAAATGAGTCAAACAAATGTTCATTTATATAATTTGATACTTAGTTCCAAATGGCTGCTATGTGGCGTTCAGTGCTGTGCTGCAATTTTTTTATTGTTGTGTTCTGTTAAAGTTAAAGCCAGAACTGGTAAGAGTCATTACGGGCCTTCAGACGAAGGTTCCCTCTGAGCCCTCCTTTACAATCTCCAGACCCCATGCACGTATCTCATGCAAACAAGCTACATGACTTGTTCACCTCTGTGGGACCCCAAGGTTTTTGTACCCCTAGTCTTCCCCCCCAAACCCACACTTAGCCACCTCCCATATTGCAGTGATTTTCAAATGCTGACCCTTTCCATAGTGACTTGGTCTGCTGTGAAAGCTAGTGTTGAAGATTGTGGTACTTCCTCTTGAGTGGCAGTTCCTGCCGAACATTGACTCAGGCCTCCTGAGCTGCATCATTGTCTTGCATGAACTGTGTGTGCTTGTTACACATTGCAGAGAAAGATGGGTAGTGGCAGGGGAATTCCCTCTCATGGATGCTTGCCTGTCATTACTGATTTTGCTGATGGTAACTGTAATCCATGGACACCTGGAGAGCCAGAGTTTGGGCACCCCCTGACTAGGGCTTTCAATCAGCCTTTGGGCGTCTGCTGTTCCTATGCCTAGCATAGAGCAAATTGGCAAAAAACAAACAAAACAAAAACCAGTTGACAGGACCCAATGGAAAATCATGCTTGTTTCATGAATTGACTATGTTTATATGCATAAAAATTTTAAGAGGAAAGAGGGCTGGTCTTTGGAAACCAAACAATACTCCTGAACTTTGGGCCTGATTCCCATGTCTGCATGAATGTGCAGTTTGTGTGCTCAGTTGTTGTATGTGCTTGGCTTTGTGCATTTAGGCTGTTAGTAACAGGCTGCTGTTGCAGAGGGAGGCGACCACCTTGGCAGGCCAACCACAGCCCCCACCGCCACCTCCTAAGTGGCCCGGAATGATCTCGAGCGAACAGCTGAGCTTGGAGCTACACCACGTGGAGAGGGAAATCGGGAAGAGAACTCGGGAGCTGAGCATGGTGAGTGCTTCGGGCGGCGGGGCAGAGGAGAGCTGGGAAAGACGGCCGCGTGTGCTGGGTGAGCTGCAGAGCTGCTGCTTCGGTGATTGCGGGAAGGGGCTCTGCTGGATGTCCACTCGCTAGCCTTAGCCATCCTTCCCATTCACATTTCTGGAGTTAGGCTGACTTAAATTCCCTGCTTTTGGGTAGCCCGTGTAGTCCTTTTGTAATTCAGTGCTAAAGATGCTTCGTGAGCTGCCACGTGGGGTGCGAATGGAAATCTCAGCAAATCCTTTTTGTCAGTAGCTAGGTGCCATGCGACAGCTTTCAAGCAACGTCTGTTAAAATGGCATTGGGGAGGGGGGACAGTGGTTTTCCAGCCTGAGGTGATGGACTTCCTTGGTCTTTTTCCTGCTTGATACCTGTGATTTTGGAATGTTCTGTACTCCGGTAGAACGGACTGCTAGCTTTCTAGGCATATGTTCTTTTGTCCTGTGGCTTTTGCACAAATCAATCTGTATAACACGTTCTGGTTTTTACGGTAGTCAACGTTTTTTCTCACTCCTTATGAGAATGAGCTCAGCAGAGGTTTTGTTGCCTGTCGTGAAATGATAGCAATCGTCCTTTCCTTCTTCCCAAGGAGAGCCAGTCTTCCATGGAAGTGAAAAGCAAACTGGGTGCCAGTAAGCAAACAGAAAACGGACAGCAAAGCAAGGTTCCAGCTGAGGACCTCGCACTCACATTCAGGTAACACAGCACAACTTTTGTAGGTCCTTTTAATAGCAAAGATGTGAAGCGAGATGGACAGGATGCCAGTCGAACTGATTGAAATGCCCAGCTCATAATGATTGAAATGCCCAGCTCATAATAGACATGATAGAATCACCCAAATGCTGGAGGCATCTCACCACAATCTTTTAAGGAAGGTATCAATAAAACAGAGTGAAAACTGGCATTAAAGACCAGTGAGCAAAAGAGAGAATAGTTTCCTAGTCTAGCATCTCAGAAAGCAGAACGGCTTCATTGGAAGACGGAATTACGGTTTCAGATAGTCTAAGAGAAGGCTTTCTGCCTAGCCTGCCGTCACTAAATCCTGTACACAAAGTGATCTCTTGGCTCATTTTCTATCTTAAAACCCGTTATTTGGTTATTTACAGAAAGATTATTATTTTTATTAATTGTCACGTAGTCCAGGCTAACCTGATCTCATCAGATCTCAGAAGCAGGGTCAGCCCTGGTTAATATTTGGATGGAAGATCACCAAGGAATACCAGGGCTGCTACTGAGGGATAGGCAATTGTAGACTATTTCTGAATGTTTCTTGTCTTGAAAATCCTGTGGGGTCACCCTAAGTCAAGTACAGCTTAGAATCGTAGAGTTGGAAGGGACCTTGGTCATGTAGACCAAACCCCTACAGAATGCAGGAAATTCACAACTACCTGCCCACCCACAGTGATCCCAATTCCATGCCCAGATTATTCCGTCCCCCCAAACGAGAATCCCTGGCCAGTCTGGCCTGGAAGAAATTTTCCTCCTGATCCCAAAGTGGTGATTGGTATTTTTGGGCATGCAAGAAAGGGTCACAAGAGCCAAGCAACAGCACAGTCCCTTCTGCTCACCTAGTCACAATCTGCCTAAGTTTAACTTGACAGTAAAAAAACAAAAAACTTTTCCAAATGTGTCCCTCTCTGTCCATGCTATGCTCAGGTAAGCACTGCTATTGTCCCCCGTGAGTTTTGTCACTGCAAAATGTGGATGAGCACATAGATTGGATTTGACTGTATCAAAGAAATAAATACAAACGTGCGCCATTATTATTCTGGTGTTCTTATTATTTTATGTGTTTTGGAGATTTGCTACTGTATAGGTGGAAGCAAGCATACGTACGAATGTGTTTTAAGGCTCCGCTTCCACTCTTTACCCCAGAAAACCGATGCCTCAGAATGCATCAAACGTGAGCCAAAACCACGTTAACCACATTTCAGAGTGCATGTCTGGACATAATCGGAGATAACCAAGTGTGCACTCGATGTTCCAACAAAGCACTTTATTCTCCTTCCGCTCTGAACAGAGAAATGGTAGTGAATCTTTGAATTTTTAGACTTTTGAATGTAAATTGTTAATTTTAAAATGTTGCAATTTTGATTTATTGTAAAATGTAACTTATAAGCCTCCCTGAGCCCCCAGGGAAGGGCATCGTATAAATCTGAGGGATGAATGATTGAATGTCTTTACCCAGCGTTTAATTACTAATAGACCATTGGAGCTATTTTTAATTGATTTAAAACAGTGGTCCCCAACCTGCGGGCTGCGGCCCGGTGCCGGGCCGTGGCTCCCTCCCCCCGCCCCCCCCAGCAGTAAAAAACTTCCCAGGCCGCAAGCTTGCGGCCTGGGAAGCTTCTTACTGTGGGAGGGCGGGGAGAGGGAATCAGGGCCGGGCCGTGCGGGCATGGCCCAATGAGCGGGCGTGGCCCGATGCGTGGGCGCGGCCCTATGAGCGGGCATGGCCCGTGGGCGCGGCCCGATGAGCGGGCGCGGTCCGCGCAGGCGCGGCCCAATGCCCTACCAGTCCCCAGCCTCAGAAAGGTTGGGGACCACTGATTTAAAATACATCTTCCCTTTTGGTCCAAGCCAGCTAATAAATGAAGCAATTAAATATTTCAGTCTAATCCCCCTGCAACGATGAACAGGAACTGGACTGTTGTAAATCCCTTCCAACCAAATATTCTTCAACCTATTCCTAAAAGTGATCAAAACGTTCTCCAGTTGACCATTTCATAGGATTGCCAGGACAATGAGAAGGAATGAATTTCATGTGCCTACCATCTGTTTGTGGATAGCCACTATTTACTTATCATATGGCGTATGTGTTATGCAGTCAGGAGATCCTAAGGTTATCTGGCTGTCAGGGAAGAGGTGATTTGCCATGGCCTGCCCTCACGTCATGGCCCTGATATTCTTTGGAGGTCACCCTTCCAAGCACTAGCCACTGCTGACCCTGCTCATCTTACAAGGTCTGACTGGGTTGGACTTACTTTAAGGTGACCAGATTTTAACATTGGTATAGCGGGACACCATTAACCGGGGGGGTTCTTGATTAAAAATTGGTCTATATGGAGCAACAAAAAATTTCATAGAAAGCATAGAACGCAAAAATAGTATTGTAATATATTTTTTTAAATTTCAACATAAGTACAATTTGCCAGGTACCCCCTGTTGTCCCTCCAAAAGTGGGACAATCTGGTCACCTTAACTTACTTGGGCTATCCAGGTCAGAGAGCCACTGATCAGAGTCATACAGACGGCTCCGCTTCGGATTTCTTCTCAGGGTTACCCTTGTAATTGTATTAAATCTGTCTCCCTCTCCCTCCTTTTTCTCTCTATCCCTTTCCCCCTCTGTTTTGACATTCATTCTTCAGCGGTGATGTTCCAAATGGATCAGCCTCAACCCAAGAAAATGTCAACCTCCTCTCAAACAAAACTGCAGCTCTGGGCTTGTCAGAGGACACCGAAGGAGGAGGAGGAGGAGGTGAACAGGACACTCAGCGGGCAGGGACGACATCCACATCTGCTCCCTGAAGGAACAAAACATCCCTCCACTTCTGTCGGGGGTCACCTCCCCCCCCCCTCGGGATGATGGGAGACAGCAAGAACTACAACGGCAGCAGGTCCGGAAACAATGTGCACAACACCACTACTAGAAACAAACCCTGCACATAGTTCACATTAACACATTTTTTAATTAAAAAAAATGAAAATTAGCAGTATCTGCAAGCAACTCAGATTAAATTTGTTTTTGTTCTGTGAATGAACTTTATTTTAATAACTTTGGATGCCTTGAATGCCAGGGCTTTAAAAAAAAACAGATATTATATATATATATATACACACTCTGTTTGATTAATTGTATGATCTTAATGAGGTAGGTTTTCTCTTTTATTTTGGTATTATTACATACCCAGTGTATAATTCCTTTTAGGTCTCTTTGCTCCTCCCTTTGCAACAAGCTCACTGCTTTTCGTGTGAGTTTGAAAGGAAACAAAACGGGGGACGTGAGATGGAGGAAGCTCTAATTTGCTTGGCTGAAAAATCTGTGTTGGAAATCATCTGGAAGTGGCTCTCCTTGAAAACGATGCCCATTTCTTGACATTCATTCATTGTCTTTTCCTAAATACCGACAGCTTTTAAGCTGCAGTCGTGGTGCAGTTATCATCACTTAGCAATAGCGAAACTTCATCCAAACCTCAAAAGAGCAAAAATTAGTGTGGGGGTGTTCCCTGTTTCCGAAGGGAGCAGAAGTATCTGGGCTCCTCGATCCCTATAAATTGGCTAATCTTGCCTAATTTTGTCTTGCGTGACAGGAGGGAGGGTTTTTTTTAGGGGGGGGGCAAGGGGGTTGGAACCTGGATCTGAGGAAGTATCTGCAAATGGATACAGAGGTTTCCTCTGCGGTTGAGATGCAGGGGTGAAGTAGAAATAGAGAGCAGAGGCCTCCCTGTTTTTCTGCCTTGTTGAATTTTTTTCTGCCGTTTGCATTTTTGCACACCTTCAGTGGAGAGATACACAGTATCCAAACACTGAGGGTGTGGGGCAGGGGGAATGTATTTGCTCCAGGGAGGAACTTAAAAAAATCCTGTTTCGGTTGAGATGGGGGGGGGACGGGGATGGACGGACACAAGTTCTCCCTCTTGTTCCCTCTGCATTTTTCACTGCAACTGAAACTGTTTTTAGATCCACTTTAATCATTAGTCCTCTCTTTGGCAAATGACAGATATTTTTGAGACCTGAGACTTCGTCAGGTCTCCCCCCCCCCCCCGAAGCTCCCCCAGAAAACTTATGCCTTCTTCAACTTTACTGCAAACAAATTTGTCTTGGGGGAAAGTCTGTTAAGAATCTATATGGGATGAAACACCTCCCACCCACCCCATCATTTCGACTAATAGCGCTTCATGTAGGGCTGGCTGTTTTTTGTTTTTTTTTAAAAACCCTGCAAAGTGGGGAAGGTTGCTTGCTCATGTTGCACATATTTTTCACACCCTCCTCTCCTTTCCCCCCTATTCACCACCTCCACTTTTACACAGAATCTCAAATGACTCTGCAAGAGAGAAAGAAAAATTCAGCAAAGGCTTCCTCCCATCTCTTAAGCCCGCTTCTCCCTTACGAAATTACGACTACTAATCCTCAGAAAACACTGGCCATGTAATAAGTTGCAGTGTTGCTTCGGTTGGGTAAAAGCAGAAATTTATTCATCTTGCTTTAGGGTTGTCGCTGTTGTTTTTTTCTTCTCCTTCTTCCCCTCTTTTCTTCAACCCCTTGTCGAGGTCACAGTAACTTTCTGCTAAGCTTTGCACTTGTCTGGTTGAAGAAAACAGAAAAAAAACAAAAAAACAAAATTGGGGGTGGGGAGTACAGTCCCCTTGTTGCCTACCAGTAGGAAGGTCCAAGCAGAAGACTCTTTTGAGTAGCAATTATTTAATTTGCCCAGTCAAGGCACCGCATTTATATATTTCACATTGAATTTGATTATGCCCTACAGACCTGGCTGGCCAAAAAATTGATACCTGTATTGGCTTGGGATTCGAGCTTTCTTTCTTTTTTTTATTTAAATAAAGAATTATATATATGTATGTATGTATATATACATATATATGTAGTTATATCTGTATATATATTGGATATGTTTTAAGAATTTTTTTTTTCCACATGAGCGCAGCTGTTGTCATCTGGGAGGTAGAGGCACTGCAAGAATGCCGACATTTTAAACTCTGATCCCTTCTGGCTCTCTTTACATTCACGTAACACTCTTAACACTTAACTTGATTTTTTAAATTTTAAGCATGAGAGATTCTGAAGATGCATTTAGCCTTTCCAGGCTTTCTCTTGAATCACAAGGGTGTGCTCTTCTCTACCCTCCCAGCTGTAACGTCACTATCTGGGTAGAAATCTCTGCTCCTCTTCTTTTCCGAGAACTGCTCCTTTGAGAGATCCCATCTTCCTGATAGAGTAAGCGAAATATAGAATTGCAAGTGATCAAATGAAGAGGTACCAGCTTGTTAGAATTATTTGTCTTCTGGTTTTTCCATCTTTTCAGGTAGCAAGGCAATTACTGTTCCACATTGAAAGGGGCAAGTTCAAAATATAGACTTTCCTCACCTTTGTTCACAAGTGAAAACACATTAGCCTCATCCTTTTGTATGAACTGCATAGTCCTAATCCAATCAGAAAGTCAGGTTGGGCCAAACAGCAAAACTGGCTTTCTGTTTGATGAGCCCTGAAGATTAATTTCTGACTACTAAGGAATGAGATCTCATAGCAGAGACTTGAAGCAGCCTGAGCACAGTTACATGCTCTGAGCATGAACTACAAAGAGTACAGGCCCTGGGGTAAGTGGACTCTTAATAGATTCTCTCCCCGCACACACTTTACTGGTGTCCTTTGTGCACAGTGTCCTTGCTATGCTGCCTATCTAGGTTAATGTCCTGTTTGCATGAGCAAATATTCCTGTTTAACCTCTGGTATCCACATTGATCTTGGCTTAGTTTCCTTTTTCATTCTATGTACGAGAGAGAGAGAGAGAGAGAGTTTAGTCAATAAAAATGGACCCACCAAGAAAAAGAGGAGCTTTTCAGAAACTGAGCAGGGGAAATGTGTTGGCTGTCATGTAGAAGGATCTGCAGCACCAACACTTCTTCCTTTTATAATAGATTTACCCCAGGGCCTGTACTCAGGAACCTTGCAGTGGAAATAGCTGGGTTTAGGGTATGACCATTGCTTCCCAGCAGGGAGGTGGAGAAAAATGGTTACGCATGAGCAACGACTGTTGTTCAGCGGCTTCCAAAAAGCAGTTTTTGGGTCCTTAATGTTGGATTTAGATTCATAAACTTGCAAAATAGGACCTCTTGGAGCTTCACATCAAAGGAGTTGTTGTCGTTTTTCTTCGTCGTTTTTCTTACCGTTTCTTTTTGAGCGGCAGAATGTCTCCGCCTCGCTCCACGATGTGGAAACGCAGTAAGAAATGGGGCTTTCACATGGGATTCAGAATCTGTTTGTCAACTTCAGGTGCCATGTACCTTTGGACTCTGGACACATCTGAAAATCTTTATCTTGCGACAACTAGGGAAACAGAGCAACGGTCACATACATCACAGTATCCTAGCTGAGGCCTTATGACTTCCTCCACCCTTCATTTAGAATGTATTTCATTGACCGGCACATTTTTTCTTCAAGGGAACGGTCATAGGTCTAGTCTCCATAGACTGCCACTTGCACTCCATGAAATTGTTGACAGTACGGTTCTGGCTTTGTTTTTAACTTCTTTTGCTCCAGTTTAATCGTCGCTAGAGCCTGCTGCACTCAACAGCATCTATTAGCCTGATGTTTCAGTAACGTGTCATTGAACATGCCCTGCTTTTTTGCAGCAGAAGATATTCCCATACAAGTTGATGGAAGACCACATGTTCGTGCATGGAAATGTAATTGAGGGCCCATGTTTCAAAGCAGAATTTAAAAGATCTGATTTACTAAAAACAGACGTCTAGCGCTAATTTCTCATGAATAATATACGCGGGAAGGGGGCGGGTTGTGCTTGCTGGTTTCTAATCAGCTCTTAGAACTTGGCATGATCCTTCCTGCTTTCCGAGGCGGTTCTTCTCTTGCTGTTCCCCTCTCTTTTAAACATGCTGCTCACTGCTCCTGATCATGCACCCGTTGACAGCTTGCTGCCTCAAAACCGAGCATTCAAATGAATTCGCTTAGCCAATAACTTCTGTGAAGTTGCCTTTTCTAATGGTGTTATTACTCAGTGATACACAAATGTGGTATTGCCCCTACTGGTAGGCAAATGGGAGGGGGGTATCTGTATAAATGTGGAAAACATCTCTCTTTTTTTCCCATTCAAGGAGAGCCAAAGACTTGTGCTTTACTCTTGATTTGGTTTATTTTATGTTTATTTTTTTAATTTCACTGGGCTAGCCAGTTTGGATTGGAATAAAATGTATTTGTAATGTTTTGTTTTCCAGCTCTTACACTGGTTAAAAAAAAAAAAACCTGTGCAAAAGTTCATGATTGTCAAGCCTTATGAAAATACATTGAATAACTCTGAATAATTAGCAGGTTTGGGAAGTGTTGTGTTTAAGCATCTCTTTGAATTTGCCGCCATTTCGCTCATCTTTTTAAAGATATATACGCACAGATGTGTACTTGCTTGAACTCTCCCAAGTCATTTCAACGTCCAGTTAGCAAAGGGATTCTTTAAAAAAAATATATTGTTTGCTTTGATTATTTTTGTGCTTGGGGTTTTCTATGAGTAGAAGAAAAGCTAAGGAGGCTTTAAACAGAATGGGGGAAAGGCTCTTTGAATGCAAGTTGCCCCATATGTAACCAGGTGGCATTCCATCGGCTTCTGCAAAGACATTTGCCTCCACTGACCGCAAAGTTAGGCCTGTGGCTGCAAGAAAGTGCACTGAACTGAACGCCAGCCTAGCAGTTAGACTGATTAAACACAGCGTTCTGTCTATCCAGCGTTAAGCAGGAGTCACCCAATTAGTCAGCTTTATACTTTAATTCATATAAAAGGTATAAGCAATAAGTAGGCTCCATAGTTATATTTATTTAGCAAGCATGGGCCTCTTTAAAATAAGCACCCCCCTCCCCGGGCAGCCACTCCCCACTTGTTCTTATGAATTGCAGCGGCATGTTTATATTGAGATTGGCATTACGGCCAACAAGTTTGCATATCTTAATCTCGACGGAAGGTGCCTTTTCTTTTTTTTTTCCAAAGCAAAGCTTCTCAACCTTGTGATCACTGGATTTCTCTCCGACCACTGGGCTCCACAAAATGAGATGCCTTCCTGCATTGTAAAGCTAGTCTGGAGGGAGGCTTTAAACTGAGTGGTAGGATACACACCCGTGTCTGTTACTTTAAACATTGCAACAGGT
Source organism: Paroedura picta (assembly GCF_049243985.1). Lineage (NCBI taxonomy): Eukaryota > Metazoa > Chordata > Lepidosauria > Squamata > Gekkonidae > Paroedura > Paroedura picta. The sequence continues at coordinate 40,030,760 of NC_135372.1, forward strand.
GAGCAGATTACTTCTGTGCCTTCTATGGAGATGCACTCACCTATTCTCATCCCCCCCTGAGGCAAAAACAACTCCTGTTTTGTCAAACATCAAGGGTGGGGGAGAGGATGAAAGGTGGACAAGGGTACTACGGGAAGAACAGGAAAGGAATTCCTGCAACACTGAAGTCTCCTGCTGCTATGAAATATTTAAAGGATAGAGGCAAGAGTGGCCAAACGGTTGCTCTCCAGATGTCCATGGACTACAGTGGCCATGAGCCTCTGCCAGCCTGTGCTGGGAATTGTAGTCCACGGACATCTGGAGAGTCTCCGTTTGGCCACCCCTGGTGTAGACTGAGATCCCACAAGTCCTGTCCAGATTTCAGATTCCGACTTGAATCGCAGGGTTTCTCGCAAAGCAGAAAGCAGAAAGCAACAGCTTGAAATGAAGGGGAGAGGGGATTTTTAAAGGCAGCCTGTACAGCATTGGAAAATGACTGCGAGCACTTTGGGTTTAAGATCACACATCCAAGCGCCATGTTGACTTGCTCCAGAAATAAAATGCCAATAAGATGCTGGTGCAGAATTTCTCAACTCTTCCCTTTTCCGAATGTCAGATTCCACAAGGGAAGGTTTTTAAATGTACAGTTGTACCTTTCACTTGTACACACCAGTAAAAGCCTGCCTTGATTGATTAGGCCAGGGGTATTCAAACTGCGGCCCTCCAGATGTCCGTGGACTACAATTCCCATGAGCCCCTGCCAGCGTTCGCTGGCAGGGGTTCATGGGAATTGTAGTCCACGGACATCTGGAGGGCTGCAGTTTGACTACCCCTGGATTAGGCTATAGACAGCAGAAGGCTTAGATATATCACCAGTCAATTTCTGCTTCCGTTCTTTCCTGTGGGACACAGATAAGACATCTCGGAGGATGTTGAATAAGTTCTGTTTTGCCATAGAATTAGAAGTTTGCGATTGTAACAGGGAAAGAAATCCTTCCAGATTTACTGGTCATCTGTTTTGAGGTTGCTCATGAGCGGTTTGGAAACTCAAGATAACTTGCAGCAACTACTCAGTAGAGGGGGGGGGGGAAGTCACTCCATTTGTTTTTCAGATTCAGTAGTCCAATACTCACCAGGATTTATTTATTTATTTTAAAGGTCGTCTCCCCCCACCCACCCATTTCTTCTTTTTAATCTGCCTATAGAGGGTCTTGAACGTAAGAAAAACATAGCTAGCCAAGGCAATTATTGTGTCGTCCTAAAACAGCCTTGAAAAGAGCAGCTCTTCTTTCTTTCGCTGCTCAGTGGGATGTCTGGATGGCTAAAAAGAAATTAATTGGTTTCTCTGACGAGCTACTGCAGCAAGGGTGTGGTTTGGAGAGACGGTGAATAATTCCAGTTTTCATTGTGATTCATTAAGAGATGTTTTAGTAAGTAGTTCAGGGGGCTCACCTTTTGGTGACTTGGTAGCTTCTGTCCTGACGTGTAAACTTGTGTCTAAACTTATGGCTGCCTTATGCTTTCAAAACAAACAAACATATGTCCAAGAAATGTCTAAAGGGGTGGGGGGGAAATATACAAATTTCCAGGGTTTTTTTTTCCCCCCCCAAAGGAAAAAAAATGTAATGCTTAAATGCAGTCTCTCTTTTTCTCTCTCTCTCTCAAAACTAAGAGTATTAGATATGCTGATGTTACATGTATACATATCTTTTTTATGATAACAGAAATCCTGTGGAGTATTTGGTGTTTGCTATAAACAAAATTTGTTTGCTTTTTTTGTGTATATTAAAAGTGACTTTGGGCACAACTGTTAAGAGGGGAAAGTCTCTTGCACGAGCCTCACTTGAAGCGCGTGAGGGTAACGTGCAAGGAGACCGCCACTGCGGCCCTTTCGTCGTTAACGTTAGTTTATTGTGGCAGACAATACTCACAAGTCTTTGGCATCCAAAACCAGATTGTGTAACTGGATTGGACTCCCACAACTGGATCTGCAGGGGGAGCTCCTTTAAAAACTTAGCCTTGGGAAAGACATCTGGGAGAGGGGAGGGCAAGGCACATAAGCCCACCGACAATGGGACACTGTTTTGCAGGCGGCCTTTGTAACACTCCAGTGCTGTGGAGGCCCGTAAAAATGAATCTCTGCTGCCTATTGTATGTTTACAATTGCCTTGCAGTCTCTGCTTGCTATGTAAGCAGCCCGTTCGCTAACCAAGGACCCCTTTCCCTGAAGGCGACTTTTTTATCAGCAGCATGGTGGCATTTTTGTGTTAGTTTTCAAGAATTGGCAGTCGGCCATCTAGATTTTGCTCTTTGGTGTTGGATTCTTTTTTGTTTTCGTTCGTTTGTTCATCAGACCTGCCTCCCTCTCCATCTCCGTTTCCAGAAGCGCCCCGGCCATTTCCAGTTGTGGGATTTCTTTGTGTGTGTGTGCATTCTTTATGATTGTGTGTAGGGGGGGGGCGCGAGGGGTTTAAGCCAAGTTTCCTTTGGTCTTTTTAGGATCGTACCAGTCTCCCCGAGACATTCTTAAGTCATTATCACCTTTTTGGGTGGAGTTCATTTTTTTTAAAATAACTTTTTGACATTTTTGGTGCATCTATGCTTGGGATAGAGCTCATGTAATTTACCAATCGTATTGATTGTATGTGATTGTGCCCTGCAGAGGTATATTTAACAAAAAAATAAAAATTTAAAAATAAAAAAGTTAGTCTAGGGTGATGATGCTGTTAATAAAGGAGACTTTTGAGTCAGGTAACGAGTGACTTCTTTAATTTGTTGAGTGTTCAAGGGTTTTTGACAGCTGTTCTTATCCAAATACATTTTCTGGGGGCATTCTTTTCCTCCCCAAGGTGCACTCTCTTCTTCTCATTGAGGTATCCCACAGTAAGAAGACTGTCACCAGAAGATTGAAAACAGAATCAATCCCCCTTTAGTCCTGTTTTTTTAATTTGTTTTTATTCTATATAATCACATCTTACTCATTTGTGAGGAAGAAATAAGTGATAAATGCAAAGGGGTAAGGGGAATGAATATCTCAGGCCTTTTTCTGATAAATATTCTGTCCCACTCTCTTGTTATGGGGGTGACATTCTATCTAGCTGCCAGTCATTGCTTTGCCATCAGCTCTTTGACAGAACAGTGGCATATTCGCTGTCCGTTCAATGAATTTCAGCTCTATCAAGGCATTCTACAACAGCAGGATATTTTGGAATGGTTTCTAAAAATATATTAACAAGAAATTACTGCAGGACAATGCAAATCATGCCTCAGCACAGAAACCATAGAAAACTACGATATTTTCTAATTTTTTGTCCTGACTCCAGGATAGCTGGTTGTCAATTTAAATGGCTAAATCAGCCTCTCTCAACTTTTTTACTGTTAAGAAACCCCTGGAACGTTCTTCAGGCTTTGAGAAACTCCAGAAGGGGTGCAATCGTGTAGAATAGGGCTGGGAAGCAGAGCTCTGACCATTCTCTCCCAGGGCCCCTCCCCAGACCCATCATTGATCATGGGTTTTTTTTTTTGACATGACCATATATAGTCACATCACCTGATAAATGTTTAACAGATTTTTAAAAATTAACTCCCACCCATTTGGGAAACCCAGGGCCATCAAGGAACCCCAGGGATTCATGAAACCCTGGTTGAGAAAGCCTGCTCTACATCTAATCATTATGGCGAAGTGTTGTTGAGATGGTCCAAGAGGTCCTACCCAATTAAATGGTAAGACAAGTACTGAAATAATTGTCATTTAATCCAGAAAGCAGTAAGGTGATTTCTAGCATTTATGTGTGTGCTGTTCTTTTGCCTCCTGATGCTCCCCCCCCCCTTTTTTTTTGCACCTTTGGGAAATCAAGGAAACGACAACTAGAAAATCCACACTAGACCACTACATTCAAAACTTGGTCAGAAAGATAAAATAAATCCTAGGAAGAAAAATACTGATACGCAACAAGATGGGGTCAGACAAACAAGTGCAGTTAAAGCATGAAACTGAGCTTGGTGGTTTGTGTAGGCTACAAAAGCCTAGTCTGGCCTTTGTATAGTTGCCATTGTTAAACACCTAAACCTCAGGAGGCAGAGAGTGGAATCTGTGTGCTGAGATCATAGAATGCTAGAGTTGGAAGTGGCCCTACAGGCCATCCAGTTCTACCCCCTGCTCAATGCAGGATCAGACTAAAGCACCCATGAACAATTTTCTTGATACCTGGCCAATACCGTTCTACATGTTGTTTTAAACCCATTACTGTGGGTCCTATCCTCTGCTGCCAACAGAAACCTTTCCGTGTCCTCTAAGTCAGGGGTAGTCAACCTGTGGTCCTCCAGATGTTCATGGACTACAATTCCCATGAGCCCCTGCCAGCATTATACAATCTGCAAATAAAACACATCCTTCTTGAAGTGAGAATAACCCGGGGGCTGGAGCCTTGAGGGCTGGCAAGTGGGGAAGAGACAACGGGTACTGTTTGGCTTTTGAGGGAAAATTGGACTGCGCCTGGTGCCTCGGAACAGAATCTCATGTATGAAGATGTGGTGATGTGAATGGCAAAGTTGTCAAGCCAAAGAGAAAATCAGCTGCCCTTCCTGTTTCTGGCCTGTCAGGGAGGTCTTGGTACTTTGCATCCCAATGACGCCCTTCTATTCTCTGGTCACCCAGATGTGGCAGATCTAATCCCAACAGCAGCTGGTGAATTGACAACATATCCTCCAATTGACTTCACACTGTCCAGGGCAATTGTAGGCTAAGAAGAAAGTTATTTCTGCATATTATTATTATTGAAATTTAATTTCTGCCACTCCCGAGACCGTCTTGTGGTGGGTTACAAGTTCTTCCCGCTAAAATCCCAATAAAACAATACAAGGGACGTAAAAGTCATACAATAACAAAACAAAACGTGGGGGTATCATTCAATTCTCCCATCCCCCAAGTATACATCTAAAAAAAGGGAGTGGGAACAGGTGGCTGTCAATGACACATGGCCCAACACTGCCTAATACCGGGCAGGGAGAGGGCAATCAGATCTTTCTCATTGCCCCTGCCTCAACCATAGACCCGGTGGAAGGGCTCCATTTTACAGGCCCTACAGAACATTGAAAGGGTCTGTAGCTCGACTGGGAAAACTACTTTGCATACTCCTCCATCCTGTGATTCATATAATATCACAATGTAAACCCATTTACAATTAGGACAGGAGTGGGGGGGGAATTTAAGTATGGATGATAACACAAAGATGAACTCTACTGCCATCATTGACCAAAGCCCTCTTAAACAAAACTGCTTTATATTACTTTCTTGAAACTTGCAATATACGTAGACTTCTAACCTCCAACAGCTGTCCATGCAATTAGGTTTTGGCTAATGCAGTGAGAGCCCCCAATACTGCTCTCATTAAGCTGAGAGGATGGCGTCATTGGGAACCGTATGGATTCATAACAGAGAGTATATATATCAGGGTCCAAAGTCATAAGGGTTTGTAAGAGTAAGAACCAGGGCTTCAAATTAAACTCGGAAAAGAAATGGGTATATGTTTCAAAACTGAAATAAGGTGTTCCAGCTGGCTTGTTTGACACAAAAGGTGGCCCACTATGGTTTGTACCCTTTGAAAGTTGTTTTTCTCTTCAAGAGTAGCTTCCTGTAGAGAATATTACAGCATAGCCATATTAACTAAGTCTAGCAGAGAGGACATGTTCCATGAAAATTTTTAATTAAAGAAGAGTTGGCTTTTATGCCCCACTTTTCACTAACCAAAGGAGTCTCAAAGTGGTTTGCAATCGCCTTCTTTTTCTCTTCCCACAAAAGGTGCATTGTAGGTAGGTGAGATGAGAGAACTGGTTAGCCTAAGATGACTGGCCTTAAGGAGTCTCAAAGCACAGTCACCTTCCCCTCCTCTCCCCACAACAGACACCCTGTGAAGTAGATGGAGCTGAGGGAGCTCCAAAAAGAACTGAAACTACCCCAAGATCACTCCACTGGCTGCATGTGGAGGCATGCAGAATCAAGCCCAGTTCTCTGGATTAGAGTCCGCCCATTTTAAAAATCGGCCCAGCTGGCTCACACTTCGTTATGCTGCACCAACCTGCGCTTCCATTGGTAGGGTAGGATCTAACAAAATAAAAGGCTTGTGAACTCAGGCACTTCAGTGTGTAAGACGATGACATGACAGACTCACCCCATTCAAGCTTTTCAGAGCAATTCCCTCCAGAACATCAGCTTTGTCAACTAGCTTCGCTCGCCTCTGGTCTGGATTTAGATTCACCTTTTTCAGGTCTTTGACTGCAGCCATCAGATTCTGCCAAGGCAAAACAAAATAACTCCATGCCTAAAGCATCAGTTAAAGGAAACGTCCCTAACTATGGATTTGGTATGTTTGATAATAAGTCTTTGGGAATGGTCAGTCAGAGAGGGAAATTTGACTGGAACCACCACTTAGAATTTGACCAGGTTTCCTTTTCTGAATGATTTAACGAAATAGAGTGGTCCCCTGTATCAAAGGATTTAGATGGACCAGAAGGGATTGTTGTTGGTGATGGTGTTGGTGTTATTACAATTTATTTCCCACCACTCCCGGGAACCGACTTGTTATGGTTTGCAATATTAGTCCATAGGCACTAAAAAAACCCACACAAACACATTAAATACAAGGATATAAAAATACAGAGGACATAAAAATACAACATGGCAGTATAACTTGTCCAGCCTTCTTACCAACACAACTCCCAACAGAGAAGGTGAGCAGGAGCCGTAAGCCATTAGATGTTCAAATGGTCGCATCTACTTCTTAACAAGTACATGTTACCCTTGACCATTTGTACTTTTGTGTACTAGAGCAGGGGTAGGCAAACGGTGGCCTTCCAGATGTCCATGGACTACAATTCCCATGAGCCCCTGCCAGCAAATGCTGGCAGGAGCTCATGGGAATTGTAGTCCATGGACATCTGGAGGGCCACCGTTTGCCTACCCCTGTACTAGAGAGACAAATAAAGTTTCAGTACCCAAACCAGATCTTAAACTAGGTTGAAAAGGGTCAGGAACAGATTTCAGAGAAGTCTGTTCCATTGCCATGTGCTCAAACATCTTGCCCAAATAAAATTTTAAACGAGCCTCTAGTCTAGCAATCCTCAATGTTCCCCAGGGTGGCCTGGCACATTTGAAGGGGGCCACAGACTGGAAAATGTGAACAGCCCAAAAAGTTTATGGGGGGAGGGGGGCTGGTAACGGAACCAATGAAATACCCATTTTTGTCATGTCAAGGGAAAGTAAAAGAAAAGTGCTCCTAGAAGGGCCATGGCCAGAAAACATTGAGAATGTCTGCTCTAGTACATAAAAACTTCTCTATTCAGGGAAGATTTATTCAGCTGACTCCTAATAGCAGCCTTTTTGAAAGACTTTGACCCATCCATCAAGTGATCTGTGAGCCAATGCGGTATAAGGTTATGAACAGCTGATTCTAATCTGGAGATCTGGGTTTGATTCCTCATTCCTCCCCCACACAAATTCTGCTGGGCCACTTGCATTTCTCTCAGAACTCCCTCAGCCCTACTTGCTCATGAGGCATCTGTTGTGGGGAGGGAAAAGGAAGGCGATTGTAAACCACTTTGGGATTATTTAGGGAAAAGAAAAGCAGGGTATAAAAACAATACTAGCAAGGAAGTATTTTGCTAACTAGGATCTAAATTACTGGTGACCCTCAAGGAAGGTGCTGCTAAGCTTCTACTGCAGGAGATATAACTAAACTGACTTGCAGGTCAGATCAGATTATGGAGATTTCATCAATAAATCATAACAAAATTGTTGCCATTAATATCCAGTTTCTGCCCTAAAAGTCATCAGATTGGGAATGATCACAGTTGTGCCAGATACAGCTCAGATGATGCAATGGCGGTGGAAGGAAAATAAACATGGTATAGTAGTTAAAGAGCAGTGACCACCTCTGATCTAGAGAACTAGGCTCAGTTTCCTACTCCTCTACACGCAGCCAGCTGGGTGACCTTGGGACAGTCACAGCTCAGTTCTCACCGAGTAGTCATGTTAGAGTTCCCTCAGCTCCAAAAAAAAGAAGGTTGATTCTTATATGGCACTTTTCTCTACCTGAAGGAGGCTCAAAGCAGCTTACATTCACCTTCCCTCTCCTCTCCCCACAACAGACACCCTGTGAGGGAGGTGAGGCTGAGACAGCCCTGATATCACTGAAGAAGAAGAGTTGGTTCCTATAGGCTGTTTTTCTCTACCCGAAGGAGTCTCCAAGCGGCTTACAGTCTCCTTCCCTTTCCTGTCCCCACAATAGACACCCTGTGAGGGAGGTGAGGCTGAGAGAGCCCTGATATTACTGCTGGGTCAGAACAGCCTTATCAGTACTGTGCCCAAGGTCACCCAGCTGGTTGTATGTGGGGAATCAAACCCGGTTCACCAGATTAGAAATCCACATTCCTAACCACTACAGCAAAATGATAAGTCTCACAGCCACTCTTATTTGGTGTATGAATCATATAATTTCTGGGCAATCAGAACGGGCACTTAGGTATATTTTTCCAGTTTTCAAATACTTCTTCAATGATTGCCACTGCAGAGTCTGTAATCCATTTAACAGTAATATATCAATTAAGACTTATCTCTCGGCTTTAAGCTCTCTGACTTGAGACAATTTTACTCCTATGAGTCTTCCTCCACCAACACCCTAGGATTTTGGCCAACTGACATGAACATCTCTTAAATATCGTTTCTTATTTTCAGCTATACCTGGGAAACGGGAGCCCTCTCAGAGCAGGCAAGAGATATCGGGGAGCAATTCTGTAAATTGTCTGGGCCGAAAGCCAAATGTTCCTGATCTCCACAAGGACTTCTACTGAGTTGCAACTGAGGTTCTCAGAGTAATGCCTCTTGACAAAGTATCCTGGGAATTGTGGTTTTGTGGAGCAATTAATATTCTCTGCTAGAGATTTCTAAGGCACCTACCTCACAGAACTAGTATTCCCAGATTTCCTAACAGTGTGGACCAACTATTAAACAACCTTGTTTGTTTGTTTGTTTAAATAAACTACTTTAACAGTGCAGTATTAAGAAAAATGACTCCAGTCTAAGACTTCTGATTTCAATGGCCCTCTATATACCTTCCCCTAACTTGGCCTCGTGCTCATCCAAATGTGCAGCCCCCCCCCCCGATTTTTTGTTGTTGTTGTTGTTCTGTTTGCTGTGTGGCAATACAGAAGTTTGAACCCAGCAAACTGTTTTTATCTCACAGAGTTTGGGGGAAGGATTTCATTCCAAACCTGGTTCCTTTCTCTGCTCTTTTTTATAAAGACCCATGTAGTTATCCATCAGGAACCGCCAGTTAAAGAAGCCCTGCCAAAGAGCTATGAAGTTTAATTGGTGGTGATCAAAATGGCATTGGTTTGTGTAAATGCAGCTTTTCTCCCCCCTGCGTGCTCGCTTCGGCAGCACATATACTAAAATTCTCCCCCCTGCCACTTTGGGTGTCTCTGAAGTTTGGCTGTGTGTTCAAACATTCTCTCTCATCCAGTTGAACATTAAAAGGGCTCTCAGATCAAACACTGCTTTGTCCCACTCTTTGTTTAATCTGCCTTGACTGGTCATCAGCCTTTGACCCCCAGGGTCTTCCCGCCCCTTTTTTCCATTATCTTGATTTTATTCTGGCTGAACGTAGGAGGACAAGGGAAACTCCTACCCACAAGGATGGTCTTCCTCTAAAGTAAGCAAGCCAATCTCTTGCTTTTGTGTAACCTCTTCTGCCAGAGAGAGAAGGGAACCACACTGAGTTAAGGTAAGAGGTCCTGTTTCTTTAGTGTTACCATCCTAATAGTAGGAGTCTGAAGTAGAGTCTGAAGGTCTCTCTTAAGTGGTAGATTGGGGGGGGGGTACTATTAAAAGTCAGCAAACCTTTACACTAGTATGACATTATGGGGATTTTTTTTTATCTGGGCTCCCTTTGCTTTCAGGATGATTTCCATTCCCTCTTAATGGGGTTCGTCACAGAAATGCAGTCTTGATTGTTTGCCACAACTGTTCCATATATGTAGAATTTTATGTGGCAGAATTAGCATTCCTGAGAATTTAGCTGTTTAAAAATAAAGGTGTCTAGTTTACATACTGGTGGGCCCACATGTGAAAATGTGCATGAAATGTGTGAGAGAATGTTCTTTCTCACCTTCATTTCAGCTCATCTGCACAGACAGCCCTATACTTCCTCAACCATGTGACTTTTTCATATATTACATTTATAGGTGTGTGATTTAAGATGCAGGTTTGGATCCAGGGATCATAGAGCAGCGTTCCAATTATGGAATGGAACTTTCCTACTTTATGCTGTGGCTTGGCGTTCCCCGTTGTAATATTGCCAAGGGGAGGGGGGCTATGGGATCCTCAAGTATAGAGCTAGCGGTAATGTCAGGACTGGTGGTGCTGTCAAGGCTGGACTTTGGGGAAGAAATTCAGAGCCCAGCTTGCAGACTTAAGACAGGGGACCCAAAAGCTAGCTGTAGTTTTTCATGCACATTATGGTTGGAGTGGGGTGTAAGACTCCTAAGTCCAGAAGCCATGAATAATTTAACTGCCGCTACTGAATTTTGTGTGGGGGAAGGGCTGCAGTGAGAGGTGAGACCCACCAAAAATTGTACCCTCTCCACTTGCGCAAAAATCATAGGATTCTTCCCAACACATTAATGGAAGGGAACAATCACATTTGCACACAAGAGAATAGATCTGAAGATGTTATAACATCACTGAATAGGGGAAGGTGACTTTTGCTGTCCCATTCACAAATTGGCTTAAAACACTTACTGGTTCAATTGCTGGACTTCTGTGAAGTAAACAAACTTGCTCTGAACTTTGAGAAGTCAAAAATTGTGGTTTTTGGAAAGCCATGGAAGCCTCTTAAATGGAATGTAAGAGGTAATCACATTGAACAAGTTAAAAGCTACAAATACTTGGGAATATTTTTTCACCATAATGCAAATTGGGCTACACAGAGGAAATATGCAATCACATCTGCAAAAACTAGTGCCCTGGCAATTAGTTTCTTCTACACCAGTGGTAACCAGTACGTGCCAGCAGCCCTCAAAGTATTCAATGGGAAACTAAGTGCCCAACTGCTTTATGGCATCCCTATTTGGATCAACGCTTTTAACCAAGCAGTCGAAAGTCTCCAATCTGTCTTCCTTCGTAAAATCCTTGGGACCCCAAACTGGGTCTCTTATGCAGTCCTATGTCTAGAAACCAGCCAAAGACTATTGTAAACCAGAGAATGGTTGTTAACAATCAAGTTCTGGCTTTGCATTCATTTTAGATCTGACCCCAATAATCTAATTTCCCTTATGCTATCTGAACATGAGTCATCTACTTGGTTAAGACACATTGAGGGAAAAATTAAATCTATAGGAATCTCTTTAGACTCCTTGTATCTGGTATCTGAAAAGACTGCATTTAATTCAATTAAATGCAAACTGTTAGGCATAGAACTGCAGGAACTTAGCAGTAAAGCTAGAATCGTTTGCTCGCCATTGAGTATGGGGATCTCACCAAGCTCTCAGCCCCTAGCTGCGTACTTCTACCATCTAATCATCCCACAACAGCGTAGAGCATTCATGTTAGCTAGAACTAATACTCTACCTTCTGCTGTTCTATATGGGAGATTTCAACAGATCCCGTATTCAGCTAGGTTGTGCCCATGTGGACAATGCTGTATAGAATCAATTACACACGTTTTCTTCCATTGTCCATTTTATGGCTCGATCCGAGCTAAATTTCTTAGCTCACTGCTGTGTAAAAGAGAACTGTATTCGGATGAACGTAAGATTCAGTTTCTTTTGACATCCCAGAACCCTGATATAATTGAACCAGTTGCAACCTGTGGGCCGTGGACCACATGTGGTCCGTTGACTAATTGGAGGTGGGCCGCAAAGGATGCCTTCTCCCCCCCCCCCCCCGGCCCTTTACAACACTCCCAGATGGGACTATCTCATTGCAGAGAAACAAGCTCAGGGTTCCCATTGATTTGTCATTGTCATGAGTTAGGGCAGTGGTTGAGAGTAGAGGAGTAAACTACCCCCCGCCCCCATCGGGCCTCAGTAAAATTGTCAAGCATTGAGTGGTCCCCGGTAAAAAGGTTGGGGACCACTGTCTAAAGTATGATCTTTGCCTTTGTTTTCTCTAGCAGTGGATCCTTTTGTACTTTCCCTTCTTATATTGTACTTTTATATGCTATTAAAGGCTTGTTGTTGCATGCCATCCTCTGGGTGAGATCTGGGGATCCCCTGGACTTTCAGCTCATCTCCAGACAACAAATATCAGTTCCCCTTGATAAATAGATGCTTTGGAAGGTGGATTCTATGACATTATACCCCATTGGGGTCCCTGTCCTCCCCAGGCTACATCCCCAAATCCCCAGGAGTTTCCCAACCTGGAGTCTGCAACTCTATCCCCCCCCCCCAAGCAGTGGCCAGGAAAGATGGAGCAACCCTCCCTTTACAGCATAACCCATCAGGAGAACTAGTGGCTGACCAGAGACTTCCCCATGTACTCATTAATATGTATTTTGTTTGGCTGGTTAGACTGTATACTTCCTAAATTAATTTTATTTGTGCAAGACAGCTGCATCTTCTCTTATTACTTCCTCCCCTGCCACCTTCCCCCCAACCACCCACCCCAAATCTGATTCCAGGAAGATGACTCCTTTGTGGTTTCTACTGGTCTGCCTTTGGCCTGCTGTAGCTCCCCAGCACCGCTTAGTGGACGATATCTGCACTGCCAAGCCACGAGATATCCCAGTAAACCCAATATGTATCTACCGGAACCCAGACAAGAAACCCCAAGAAGGCGTGAGCGAAGGGCCCGAGGAGGAGAAAATCCCCGGCTTTACCAACCCCCGTGTCTGGGAGTTATCCAGGGCTAATTCCCGCTTTGCTGCTCTCTTCTACAAGCGCTTGGCGGACTCAAAGAACGACGATGAGAACATCTTTCTGTCCCCTCTCAGCATCTCCACCGCTTTTGCTATGACCAAGCTTGGAGCCTGTGGAAGCACCCTGGAACAACTCATGAAGGTAACACAAGGGTAGGGATGAGTCTGGATCTCCTTTATGCTTAAATCTAAGCCAAGGTTTCCTGTTGGAAGATTATCTAAGACTGACTACAGGCACACTCTTTGATTCCATATGGAATTCAGTCTGGGGCTATTAGTTCTCTTTCTTTCTTTAGAACTACGATCATGACAAAAAGCACTTTGTTATGCAAAGCTTAAGAGCCTCTTGTGGTGCAGAGTGGTAAGGCAGCCGTCTGAAAGCTTTGCCCGTGAGGCTGGGAGTTCGATCCCAGCAGCCGGCTCAAGGTTGACTCAGCCTTCCATCCTTCCGAGGTCAGTAAAATGAGTACCCAGCTTGCTGGGGGGTAAACGGTAATGACTGGGGAAGGCACTGGCAAACCACCCCGTATTGAGTCTGCCATGAAAACGCTAGAGGGCGTCACCCCAAGGGTCAGACATGACTCGGTGCTTGCACAGGGGATACCTTTACCTTTTTATGCAAAGCTTTGGGCAAACCTACCAGGTCTCTTTGCAAGGGCTGATCCTAGAAACCAACATATCTCCAGGTTTAGGGCACAGCATTTGACAGTACAAATACAGTGTGGTAGGCAACCTTACAGATGAATCGGGGTGCAATGAATTTAATACATCTTAAGGTGTTGATCTGGGACACTTTATGGCAGCCCTTCTCAACTTTTTTTTACCCTTGAGAAATGCCTGAAACATTCTTCAGTCTTCAAGAAACCCCTGAAGTTTTGTGATGATGCAGAATATGGTTGGGAAGCAGAGTGCATGCCCACCTGGGGCTCTTCCCCTCCCCACCCCCTTCAAGTCCATCATTGGCCATTTTTGGAGGGGTGGGTGGGTCGACCTGACCATTTATGGTTGTCATGTGCCATGTCATGTGCCTCACTATCCCTCCCACTGGTTTTCAGGTTCTCAGCCTGACCTTCTAGCGCAGGTTCAAGTTTCTGTTATGGAAATGTCTTATCTTAATATCCCTGCTTAGAATGTAAACATGTTGCTTCCCTCTGTGAAGTTTTTACCCCCATGGCTGCTAGTGACCCAAACTGATTCTATCTTTCACGCTTTCCTGGATCTAGCTTTCTTGTGCGATCTTGGGGGTGGGTGTCCGAAGATATAACTGCCTCGATCCCTCCTAGGGCCAGCGTCTTCAACAATCATCTTGCCTGGTTATGACTTCTCTTTATGCTTTCCTGATGTACCTTCAATAAAAACTAACTTTGGTTGATGTTCCAATGCTTGGGACTCCTGTTTGTTGGTTCTGAGGGGAACTCTAGGACAGCATCCCAATACATTTTTTTACACATTTTTAAAATGTATAAAAATGTATAAAAATGTAATTAACTTTCACCCATTCACAAGGGCTGGCAAAAAAACAACAACAACCCAGGGTTTCATGAAACCTTGGTTGAGAACGCTTGCCTTATGGGTTGGATTCTTGTCAGCATTTTGTGAACTTAATTCTATGGAGGTGAAGCAACATTTTATTTTATGTTTGTGTTTAGACTTGTATACCGCCGCTCCCAGCAAGCTGGCTTGCAGCAGTTCACAAAAATAATACAAATATCCAATAAAAACCACATCTAATATTAATAATACTCCTAAAAACAATTCCCAATTATTATATTTTATCTTTTATAAATGTGTCTGGTTGAAATTCATAAGTTGTGAATGTCATGCATTACTGAAGACCCTGTTGACTTCCTTCCTGGATGTTTATTTTACGAGGAGGGGGTCTAATTAGGAAACCAGTGTATCTTGTACAGATGTACAGATGTGTCAGGCAGAAATTCATTAGGTGTGTTGGTAGCAAGTGTTTGAGAAAGCTTCACCAGCTGAATTTCAACCTGGACACATACCCTGAGCCTTGCTGAACAATCAAAGCAAAATGGGGCTCTAAGGGAATTTAATTCCTAAGTTTAAATCCTCACAAATTATCCTCAGTTTGTTGGCTGCTTACAAGATGCAGAATTTAAACTTTATTTTAATTTATTTACAATTTACATGCCTTACCTGTTCTCTTAAACGAAAATGGGGTTGATCTTCAACTGTACTGAGCCGTGCAGTCCTAAGCAATGCCATGTCCTTGGGGTTGTGTGTGTCACTTTTGCTGAGCGTTTAACCACCACCTCACAGGAATTTTCCCTCCATCCCAACACGATTTCACATCTCCCCCACAGTTCCGTGGTTTCAACTGGAAAATTAAATGAGGGAAATTAAACTGTTTGAGGGGCTGGGATTTGGGCCTGAGTATCACCTATCCAAAACTGGATTGATAACTGAGGTAAACTAAGAAGAGTAAAGCGGTTTGCTTTTCAAAGCTGACAAGAACTAAGTTTATTTCAGTGAAACATGCAGCTGAGGTAACTGTTAACAATGAACCAGGAGTTGTGGGATGTTAAGTTTTACACGGCAGGTACCTCAGGAAAACACTATTTCAAGTGTGCTTACCCGTGTTACCCAGCTGGCCCACGGTAACACCTCAGTATAACTCCGGTTCCCTCAACAAGGAAACTTTACCAAAGGCCTGATATCGCCTCGGACTTTTACTTCACGCTCCTGCTAGACTCACCCTTCAAAGCCTGATTCCACACACACTTCTTGTCAAAATTTAATGTCTTCAGAACATGGCTTCAGAACATGCTTCTGAGTGGATTTCTGTACTTTGTCATGGGCTATAACTACTCAAAACTGCAGTACAGGGTTCCGAGAAACCTGCTCCCATTTGCAAATTCTGCTAAACTTGGGTCTATTCCGCAAGCCATAAATTTAGTGTGATACTTACCCTCCGAAGAAGCTATATTCCAGGTGCTCCGCATGACATTGCCAACCTCCTGGGCAAGTTGGTGAATCCCGAAAAGTGGATTCACCAACCTAAAAAGCGCTTTTCCCCAGTGGATAACTAATACACCACACGCCAAAGAAATATATGGAGGCTAAGAAGCGCTATCTCCGCCTCCAATGCCCCCCCCCTTCTCCCAGGGACGAGATTTTTTTTAAAGCGATGAATAGGCATACATGTGTGCAGGCAAAGTAAAAAACATTTTCCCCAAAGTTGTCACAAAAAGCATGCCTCTCTAAAGTCTCCCCCCCCCAAAAAAAAATTGGGAACAAGATTAATTTTTTTAAGATTCAAGACTCATGATTCCATAAGGGGTGGCATTATAAAAAGCACTATGCATCTATGATTAGGTGCATAGGCATTTAAACAGAGAACTATTAATTTTTTTTAAATGGCAGGCATTGCAGGACCTTTAAAAAAAGGAGAAAGGGGATTGGCTGCCTGGCTTGATTGACAGGCAGAAGAGAGTTGAGGATAAACCGTGTTGCGCTCTTCCGCCATTTCCAGTAGCACTTTTGGAAGGTAAGAATCATAGAATCATAGAATCATAGAGTTGGAAGGGGCCATACAGGCCATCTAGTCCAACCCCCTGCTCAACGCAGGATTAGCCCTAAGCATCCTAAAGCATCCAAGAAAAGTGTGTATCCAACCTTTGCTTGAAGACTGCCAGTGAGGGGGAGCTCACCACCTCCTTAGGCAGCCTATTCCACTGCTGAACTACTCTGACTGTGAAAAACTTTTTCCTGATATCTAGCCTATATCGTTGTACTTGAAGTTTAAACCCATTACTGCGTGTCCTCTCCTCTGCAGCCAACAGAAACAGCATCCTGCCATCATGTCCCCTCTCAACCTCCTTTTCTCCAAGCTGAACATTCCCAAGTCCCTCAACCTATCTTCATAGGGCTTGGTCCCTTGGCCCCAGATCATCTTCGTTGCTCTCCTCTGTACCCTTTCAATTTTATCTACGTTTTTCTTGAAGTGAGGCCTCCAGAACTGCACACAGTACTCCAGGTGTGGTCTGACCAGTGCCGTATACAATGGGACTATGACATCTTGTGATTTTGATGTGAACTATGACATCTTGTGATTTTGATGTGCAAAAGAAGTGCAAAAAGGCAGCAGACTACAGTGAGATGACAACAAAGTGAGGAATGGTTGGCGGCGCGATAATATTTAGCGCTACGCCGTTCAGCTGGTGTAATGCTATTTTTTGCAATGTGCAGAAACACCCTTAATGTTGCTAGCTCTGGGTTGGGAAATACCTGGAGAATTTGGGAGTGGATTTGGGACAGGGGGACCTCAGTGAAGTTTAATGCTGTGGAGTCCACCCTCCAAAGCAGCCATTTTCTCCAGAAGAACTGATCTCTTTAGTCTGGAGATGAGCTTTAATTCCACGGGGACTAGCTTTCCTGCACACCTGGACTTAGTTCCCAGTTATAAAACTAGCTTTCTCTTCCTCCAGCCCGAAGAATCCAGGATGTTGCTTTATCCACATTGACAGCTTTCTGCATTATTGTGGGATTAAAGTCTAGCGACATGATAGTTACGGGTTGTTTCTCTACCGTGTGAATTCCTGAGACTCACAGAGAGACCTCATGTTTCTTTTAGGCTTGGCCTCCCTCTCCTTTGCTCACGGGCTCTGTTTCTCTAGGTTTTCCAGTTTGACACTATTTCAGAGAAGACATCAGACCAGATCCACTTCTTTTTTGCCAAACTGAACTGCCGCCTGTACAAGAAAGCCAACAAATCCTCAGAGTTAGTGTCAGCAAACCGCCTGTTTGGAGAGAAGTCCCTGGACTTCAATGAGACCTACCAGAACATCAGTGAGGTGGTTTATGGAGCCAAACTCTGGCCTTTGAACTTCAAGGTAAGTCACAGATGTCCAGAGGTGAGGAGGGGTTAATGTCGAGTGACACCTACTGTTCTATCAGTTATGGTTTTCTGTGTGCACCCTCCATCTTTGTTTTCTGTATCCAGCCATCTGAGTGACCTTGGCCTTGTCACAGTTCTCTCAGAGCTGTCCTCACAGAGCAGTTCTCTCAGAGCTCTCTCATCTCCAACTACCTCACAGAGTGTTTGTTGTGGGGAGAGAAAGGGAAAGGTGTTTGTAAGCTGCTTTGGGGCTCCTTCAGGTAATGAAAAGTGGGTTATTAAAAGCCAACTCATCCTCTTCTCTTCTGGAAGTTCTCTAGGCACTAGTTCTTGTTAGGCCATTTTCCCTATCCTGCATTTCTAGACTTGTCCGCAGCAGTGAGTTAGTTCTAGGACAATCAGTATCTCGCAAATTCCGATGCCTGAGTGTATGAGTGATAAAATCTTTTACTTTGCTCTTGGTCTGTACATTATCTCTCTGCTGGCTTAGCACGTCAGACCAGGGAGTCCCAAAACGGAAGGAGTTGGGCTGTGTTGTGTTCTGTCTGGCTTTTCTACCTGGCAACGTGCTGCTAAGAAACTATCCCACTGGTGCAGTTATACAAAACCCATTGCAAAAATAACGCCAGTTAACAAGATGCAGGCCCTCGTGCAGTGGCACAAGGTGCACATAAGCAAGGGCACACTTTCAGGTATGCCCAGTGCCCCACAATGGCAGATGCATAAAGCTAAAATGTGTGTTCAGATTATTGCATCTCCATCTCCCAAAGCTTTCCACTGAATTTGCCCATTGTGGAAATTGTTGCCTGCTCCTGGCAACTTCTATGAAGTTGGGGGAGGATCTGAGGACACATATTTTTTACTTCCAGGAATTGTTCAGATTTTCTTCTTTGACCACAGCATCTGGAGGCAGATATACCGTGTCTGTCCATCTTCAATTAGATTGCCCTCATGGTTAGAACTATAGAAGCCAGAGACAGGCAATTTAAAAGTTTTGCCTGCGCTTTCCCCTCTTTATTTCTGGCTCCACAAGGACCAGGGCTTTGCTCTTTCTTTCTAAAAGAAATCTGGGGGTAATTTGTGTCCCAAATGGGTATAAGATGGCATGCTGTGAATCCACGCTAAAACTCCGACTCCTGGACCATATAAGCCCCTCTGTGTATGCCATTTGTGCCAGAACAAAATGAATGGATTAACCCAGCTGGGCTTATTTGGGGACAAGAGTTGCTGAAGAAC
Organism: Paroedura picta; assembly: GCF_049243985.1. NCBI lineage: Eukaryota > Metazoa > Chordata > Lepidosauria > Squamata > Gekkonidae > Paroedura > Paroedura picta. The sequence goes on from NC_135372.1 coordinate 40,049,744, forward strand.
TTGTGCTGTTCTAAGAGCTGTGCTGAGGCTCTTTTGCAGTTCTATCATTCTCTAATGTTATTGTTGTTATCATGTTAAAGTTATTGTTGTTATAATGATATTGCTATTATCACCTGTTGTTCCATATATCTGTATCTTTTTCCTGTTTCCTGTAAACCGCCCTGATCCTTTGGGGAGGGTGGTATATAAATATAATAAATAATAAATAAATAAACTGTTTTAGAGGCGGAAGACATTAGCTATGGCCTCAGCTACCATTACTCCAGATGGCAAGACTTGTTACTGGTTTTGGGGACCTCCCTCCTTTCTTTGGAATTTTGCTCTCTTTACTGAGCCATGTGAAAAATTACCTTTCTTTATGTTGCTGTTTCCAGGAGAAGCCAGAACTGTCCAGGAGCCTCATTAACGAGTGGATTGCGAATAAAACCGAGAGGCGCATCACAAATGTGATCCCAGAAGGAGCCATTAACGATCTGACGGTTCTGGTGCTGGTCAATACCATTTACTTTAAGGTATGGCGAAAAAACCTGGGGGAGGTGTAAAGCGGATGAAAAGTGCAACTGAGGAAAGTATAGATGACCAGGGAAGGGAAGGAAGACGCCAAAGAGAAAAAGAAATGTGATCTTTAACCAGGCCCAATGGTGAAGTCTGGTTTTGCACAATTCAACAAAACAGTCTGAATAAAGATCAGCAACCTTTTATAATTCAAAGATAAAACTCAGAGCAAGAGACCAAAAAAAAAAAAAAAAAAAGAGTCAGTCTCAGAAAGCCTGTTTGCTCTAGCCCACATGGCTATCTTGCTTGGCATATGGGCTGATGGTTTTCTTTCCTTTCGATGCATTGATAACAGGGCCACTGGAAATCGAAGTTCCGTCCCGAAAACACAAAACTGGAGAAGTTCTTCAGAGCCACTGCCGAGCCTTGCTTAGTTCCTTCCATGTTCCAGGAAGCCTCGTTCCGCTATGCTTCTATCCCAAGCGCCAAAGTGCAGGTGCTGGAGCTTCCGTACAAAGGAGAGGATATCACCATGGTGCTGATCCTGCCCTTTAAGGATACCCCTCTAGTAAATGTGGAGAGGGAGCTGACGTCAGATAGTTTGCAAGCCTGGCTGAATTCCCTCCACGAGGTCACCCTCTCAGTATACATGCCCCGGTTCCGGATAGAGGACAGCTTCAGTGTGAAGGAAGAACTTCACCAAATGGGCCTGGAGGATCTCTTCAACCCTGGAACGGCCAGATTGCCAGGTCAGTCTTGGGGAATTATTGGATTGAGAATGCCCATGTTCCCTAGAAGTTAACCAGCATAATATTGAGGGTGTCACCATATCTGTGCATACGAATGAGCACAATATTTATTGACCACCACCGTAAAGCCAATTCATGGATACTGCTGACCAACCATTGGGTTTCCTGAGAGTCTCCTATTTAATTCTCTACAAAATTAGCAAGAATTGTAGAGGCACACTGGCAAGTACATGTTTATTCTCAGAGAATACATGCTGTTTCTCTGCCCTACTCATTGGTGCTTCATAGTTTGTGTGCTCAGGGCTTTACGCAAGTAGGATAGGCAAGTTCTTCTGGTGGAGGGACTTCCCGATGCAAGATTCTGCTTTGTATGAGGTGAAAGCTTTTACAAGAGGAAAGAAGAGAGGAAAGGGAAGGCAAATGTAAGCCTCTTTGAGACTCCTTCGGGTAGAGAAAAGCGGCATATAAGAACCAACTCTTCTTCTTCAGTAATATCAGGGCTCCCTCAGCCTCACCTCCCTCACAGGGTGTCTGTTGTGGGGAGAGGAAAGGGAAGGCAAATGTAAGCCGCTTTGAGACTCCTTCGGGTAGAGAAAAGCGGCATATAAGAACCAACTCTTCTTCTTCAATAATATCAGGGCTCCCTCAGCCTCACCTCCCTCACAGGGTGTCTGTTGTGGGGAGAGGAAAGGGAAGGCAAATGTAAGCCGCTTTGAGACTCCTTCGGGTAGAGAAAAGCGGCATATAAGAACCAACTCTTCTTCTTCAGTGATATCAGGGCTCCCTCAGCCTCACCTCCCTCACAGGGTGTCTGTTGTGGGGAGAGGAAAGGGAAGGCAAATGTAAGCCGCTTTGAGACTCCTTCGGGTAGAGAAAAGTGGCACATATGAACCAATTCTTCATCTTCTGGTTTACAATTCTGCAGCCAATTTAAGGATGGTTGAGCAGAATTAGTCAATGTTGACACCTATTGTTAATTCCCTTTCCTCCCCCTCCCATCACTTCCACCAATGGATATAGTGACGTCCGCAAGCATAGATGGCTTTAAAGATATTACATAGACTCATGGAGGAGTGATTCAGCAATGTCTACCACCCATGGTGACCAAAGAGCCAATAAGCCTGTAAATAACAGTGCCAGAAGGCAACATCAGAGGAAGGCCTGGCCCTTTATGCCCTGTTTGTTTGTCCTCCAAAGTGTGACACAGGATGTTGGAACAGATGAATCACTTCTGTCCCTGCAAGCAATCCCTGTCAGTAGCCTGGCTACTGCATTTGGGACCAGTTGAAGTTTCTGAACCATTTTCAAAGGCAAACTCATGTAGAGCATGTTATAGTAAATGTAATTTGGTTGCGACCAGAACCTGGGTTATTGTGGCTGGATCACACTTTTTAGGGAATAGCCATATTGGCAAACCACCTACACTCACAGACCACCAACTTAGTTTGAGTCCAGTGGCACCTTGAAGATCGATGTGCGTGCGTGGACATGAATGTTATACCCAGAACGAAACATTCATTCATTCATTCATTCATTCATTCATTCATTCATTCATTCATTCATTCATTCATTCATTCATTCATTCATTCTCTATACTGCCCTTCCTTTCAGCTCAGGGCAGTTTTCATAGAACACAGAGGTAAGTACAGCATAACTCATAACATCGAGTAAAAACATTAGTAACAGTAACAGTTTCTATAACATTTCCTGTGACATTTCCATATTACAATTCCAGTGACAATGTTAACTTGCTAACTATGATTCCGTAGGCAGATCGGTTTGGGATTCAGTACATGTGTAGGGGTTTTCTGGGAGCCCCAGTAGATGCTGTTGGTTCGGTCAACCTCAGCCAAATGCCTAGCGGAAGAGCTTCATTTTGCAGGCCTGCGGAACTGTGGAAGTTCAAACAGGGCCCTGATCTCTTCAATTTCGCTGGTTGAGAGAGGGTTGTGTGTGGTGGCATCCGAATCGGCCGTCCCAGGCTGACACAGCCAACGCCACGTCGTGGGGGGGGAGAGGGGCGCAGGTGCCGGTGCATGCAGTGCTGGCTGCGTTGGCCTGGAACAGCCGGTTCGGAGGCCGCCACGCACAACCCTAGTAAGCATGGTGTAATGGCTAAGAGGGATGGCCTCTAATCTGGAGAACCGGGTTTGATTCCCCACTCCTCCTTCACGTGCAGCCAGCTGAGTGATTTTGGGCCAGTCAGAGTTTTCTCAGAGCTCTCTCAACCTCACCTACCTCACAGAGTGTCTGTTGTGGGGAGAGGAAGGGTAGGCAATGGCAAGCCACTTTGAGACTTCTTTGGGGAGTAAAAAGAAGGGTACAAAGCTTTTCTTCAAGGTGCCACTGAATGCAAACTTTGTTCTATTGCTTCAGACTAACATAGCTACCCACTTGAATCCAGTAACTTAGTTGTTAAGGAGGTATAAAGCAGGGTGTTCTCTGCATAATGGTGTCACCATACCTGTTAGTTTCCCAACCTCTTCCTTCCTCCCTCTCCCCTCCCTGACTCGCAAACACAGACACAGAGAGTCCCTCCCCTTCCCCCTCCTGTTTCCCCCTTTAACTGCTGGGTTCCCAACTTCCCTCCCTCCCTCCCAAACAAACACACACGCACACTCCCTCCCCCCTCCCCCCTCCAGCTTACCTGCTCCTCCTCCACTGCCTTGACCCCACGGGTTGCATAGCAGCTTCCTAGGCTCCTGGGGCCAGTGTAGCTGCTGGCTGGATCCTTCGGAACTACAGACGTCACATCCGTCTACATTTCCGTTTCATGAGGTGCGCCAGAAGATGTGTCCCACATCAATAACATCCTGAGATTGAACTAGTCCAACTGGGGTATCTAAGCACTGGCAAATGCAAGCAATTTTATCTGTGAAGTGGCTTGCAATGGAATCCTGGTGGGCTTGTATGTTTCCTGGGTCAACATTCTCTAGCGCTTGAGATGAGAGCCCCTTCACAGAAGCTCTGCTGGGTGGCATCATACAGATACAAAGATGGCAGAGAAGTGAGCTTGATTCCACCACAGAGTAAGCACCATAATGTGGTCCAACCTGTGTCTAGTTCCATTCGGTTTGCATTTTTTCTCCAATTGCACTCTACCCAACTGTTTCATTTTCTGAAGAACCGCAGTAGACCAAGGGGCATTCCAGAGTCAATCTCCCCCCAAGAGCATTTGACAAACCATTTATATGGCTACATCATACATTTTGATGTCATTTTTCTGTCTCACAACCAGCCACTTGCATTGTCTAAGTATACAGTTCGTCTTTTCCAGGTATAGTTTCTGGTGGCCGTGATGATCTTTACGTATCGGATGCTTTCCACAAAGCTTTCTTGGAAGTAAGTCAAGTTACCTTCCTGTTCTTGCTTTAAGTTTTGGTCATCCAAAAAATTGTAAAAATTTCAGTAGGCAAAGAAGGAAAGCTCAGCTTGTTAATGCTACATCTCTACTGTATGCTAAAAGTGGTGGATATTAACGGTGCCATCAACAGCATATCCTAATTCAGGTTTTCTCAACCAGGGTTTTGGGAAACCCTGGGGTTTCTGGACCACCCTGGAAGGGTTTCCTGAATAAGTGGGAGTTGATTGATTTTTATATATTTTAAAAATTTGTTAAATATTTATCGTGATATGACCATATAAAACCATGTCAATTTTCCCCCTCCCAAAATGGCCATTTATGGGCCTGGAGGGGATGGGACTCCCTGGAGAAGAGCCTAATGCTGGGAGCAATTGAGGGCAAAAGAAGAAGGGGACGACAGAGAATGAGGAGGCTGGATGGAGTCACTGAAGCAGTAGGTGCAAACTTAAATGGACCCCGGGGAATGGTAGAGGACAGGAAGGCCTGGAGGATCATTGTCCATGGGGTCGCGATGGGTCAGACAAGACTTTGCACCTAACAACAACAAGGGGGTGGAAAGGGCAGGGGCTTCAAGTGGGCTTATACACAGCTATGCTTCCCAACAATACTCTGCATCATCATGTCCCTTCTGGGGTTTCTCGAAGCCTGATGAACGTTTCCAGGGTTTCTCGACAGTAAAAAAGTTGAGAAAAGCTGCCCCAAGTCCGCTGACTTACGAAGGTATAACTCTATATATGATGGCCCTCTAAGTATCCATCAGGATGTTAGCTTGTTGGAGGAGTCATTTTAGAATCTGTGTAAAACATCAGGTCTTAATGGGAGACCTTGTAAGAATCTGGTATTGCTTGGTCCATGTTTGGAAAGAGAGGGTAGGGCTTCAGAAGACATATGAGATGGTTTCTATGTGTGAGCTCCAGCAACCTCTTGCCTGGGAAATGTATGCACTGGCCCCAGCCATACAGCATGGAAACGTATCTATCCCAAGAGAGGGCGTAACATCAGGGACCCATTTGGCTGCCTGAAAAGTGCTGGTAGGGTTCCATGACCGACTCTGTGTATGTGGAGTGATCTGTAGCTACGTCAACAGGATTTACTGGCAGCTTACCTGGGGAGGAAGGCCTACCCTTCCTTCCATTAGAGACATTTGTTAGAACAGGGGTAGTCAACCTGTGGTCCCTCCAGGTGTCCATGGACTACAATTCCCATGAGCCCCTGCCAGCAAATGCTGGCAGGGGCTCATTGGAATTGTAGTCCATGGTCATCTGGAGGACCACAGGTTGACTACCCCTGTGTTAGAAAGCTCAGAGGTGCTGGGGTCAGATGCAGTAATACAACGCATGCATTTAGCCTGCCACCTCCTCGGTGTAAGGCACAAGTGAGAAAAGCCCAGGAGTTCTCAAACGTCTGGCCTTGAGTCCTCTCCAAGAAATAAATTTAAATAAAAACATGGGGATGACTCAGCTCCCTGAGTAAATGAAAAATAATGGAGTAATTTATGGCATGAGGCAAGGACCATAAGGAAGAAGAATCCAGACTTCAGGGTTCTTTGGTGCTGCTCCTTGTGAGACCTGTGGATTCATTCCTGATGATTTTCCACTTCCATCTGCTTGGCAGGTGAACGAGGAAGGCAGTGAGGCGGCGGCTGCCACGACCGTGCTGATGATGGGCCGCTCGTTTCCAGCACCCAGGGTGGTCTTCAACGCCAACAGGCCCTTCCTTGTGCTCATAAGAGAAGTTGCCATCAACGCCATCCTCTTCATGGGCAGAGTTGCCAACCCTTGTTCTTAAACTTCTCAGTTGTTCTCTGGTGGCCCGGCCACCTTGTTCTTCTCCTTCAACTCCACCTGGGCATTTAGCTAATAAAATGCTGTCTTCTCTAGGTCTCTCTTCCATTGTGACATATTCAGAAACCGGGAATGGCACCCTTGTCATAAAGAATTCCCCCCCCCTTAGTCGTTTTAGTTGTATCATGTTTAACATGGCAGCCAGTGGGGTGTATGACCTCCAACCAGCATGGTGCTAGCAGGGGCTCATGGAAATTAGAATCCATGGACATCTGGAGAGCCACAGTTTGGCCATGCCTGGTGTATACCATCAAGGCAAATGAAATCTCACTAGCCACCCCTTGTTGCTTAGTAGATACTCTGCTGCCAGTCTGGTATGGAGTCCTACGCACAGCATTGCCTTTGGCTTCGGGATGATATGGTGCAGGCACATGGGAAAGGACCAAGAGGAGGCAGAATACTCTGAAAGGCCAGTTCATCTGAAAAATCTTTGCTGAATGGCCCATGCTCTTTCAAACTGTTCAGGGAGAGGGTGGTGGTGGTATGTATGGGCCGGAATCAAACGGACAAGAAGCTACAGTTCTGATAAGGGAAGAGCCTGTGAAATGAGGCACTGCTCCGTGGGTCTTTTTGAGTATTAAACCATTTAATTTTCAAACCACTCACATGCATAACATTTCTTTTACACAGTGTTAAAGAGGAAAAAATGCATTTGCTTTAAAATACAAACAATTTCAAGTATACATTTATAGAATTTTCTCAGAGATTCCTAACCCAAGTCGCTAAATCTTCATTCACATTGTTTTTTGTTTTAAAGCTGTTCAACTTGAGAGCTTTTCTCCTTTCTTTCTTTGCTAAATTGCTTTAAATATGTTTTGTACAAGTCTTTTATCTTCACGGCTATAGTTTATTCTTCTCCCATTCCCGTTTCCCAAAACTTGCCTAGGAAAGCCACCACTTTCTTACCTGCCTTTTCTTTCTCTTCCCATGAGCCCAGAGATTACTGGGGAGACTAAAGGGATGCATCTGAAACCAGGGGCTTTGGAAAAAACTATGTAGTTCTGCTGTTGAGCGCTTTCAAATAGCTGGATCATACTTTAGCTGCACTGGAATTGAAGAATGAATCTTGCAAATCCAAAGCCATGCAACGTCACCAGAAATGGAACAGTACAAGAAGAAAATGCAGAATGCCAAAAGAAAAACAACCCATGTAAAGCTTTAGCTGTTTCAGATTCATGGAGCAATAATTTTAAAGGGTTTGCCAGATGTTCAAACATTTTCCTGCTCATAGGAATCAAGAGTAGAATGTCCATGGAACAAAGGGAAAAACTGAATATTTAATGCATGAAGTGGGGTAACATCAGACAGGTGGACACTCTGGACTTTCTTCTACTCAGGCCACAGTAAGCTGTGTGTGCGCCACCATTGGGAATACTGTCCAGAACAGATGATGTGCGATCCAGCTGTTCCATCAATGCTACTTATGATTGCATGCCCAACTTGGTTGCAATGCGTAAGTTCAAGCAAACTGTTTGGCAGTCATTGCAAACCTTAAAGGCTCTGTCAATCCAGCTGCATCTTCACATAAGAAACAGGATTCAAAATGGTGGCACCCTAACCCATGTGGTTTCATATGGACTCCATCTTTCAGGCTGCCGCAGTAATCCAAAGAGCAAGGAGGGAAGAAATGTTACACAGAACAGAAAACAAAAAGCCTAACAGGAATTAGCCCATTAGTAGGTCTTCGACCTTCTTAGACCTGATGCATCTCGACCCTCACTGGGTCTTCCTCGGAGGTCTAATTTTGACACACATACAATGATAAAATATATATAAAATAAAATCATGGCCTATGGGCTTTGTGTGTGTTTTTAATCTTAAATATTTTTAAAAAGTTGAGCACAACCAATGTTCATATATTTTTGTCAAGTTTGAACGGACGTCCAGCCTTTTAGGTCCTAACTAGTTCCAGTTAGGTTCTTTGTTTTCGGTTCAATGAGTAATCCACCAAGGGATAGGATAATCTGAAGCAGGAGTACATATGGAAAGACCTAGAACCAAGACGATTTCAGTCAAGCTTTCGACCACAAGAAGGTAATCCACCCCTATGCAAAATCTAAGGTTCAATGCACACTACAAAAATTAGTAGCACCTATTTCACTCAACTGGGGCTAATTTCCTTTATTTTATTTTTTTAAAGTATAACTCTATCTGATGCAGAGAATGCCCCTTCCAAGCTCTTTAAATCTAATGAAAAAGAGATTTGCCCACTTTTTAAAAAGCCACTGCATCCCAACCTTTCATGCACTACATGACTGGGCTGAAAATGGGGATGGGGTGGGAATGGGGTTGCCCCAAGAATACACAGGGGCTTGCTGTCACATTATGAGGTGTGTGTATATGTGTGTGCGTGTGTGTACACAGATGTGTTGAGGCAGAAAACCCAACAGGAGGCAGATATGCTCCTGGGATGGAGGGCCAGCAACAACAGGTCAGCATGAGCATTGACCCGCCCCCTTCATCTACAATAATACTCTAGCATGTAACAGCTAACCTACAGCCAAATAGAGTTTAAAGTGCATAACGCCGCAGGAGTGAGGCGGAGGGAGCTCGAAGTATCCTATTTAAAGTGCCATGCTACTTTCGAAAGCTGCTTCACCAAAAGTCAAAAGCAGAGGAGCGGAACGGCATCTCTGGGCTTGTGTTTGGAGTTACACACGCTCCCCCCCCCAGGGAGTAACTCAGGCTTGCTTGTGCTTTGGTCAGCTTTGCAAAGTACAGCCCTGAGCTAGGATGAGCTGTTCAAAAAGAAAGCGCAGGTAGGGATCACTCTTCTAGACCTCCACACCAATAAGGTCACAGTCATGCTGACTTTGCAAGCTGCAGGCACTGGATATCCCACAGAACTAAGGGGCTAAGGAGGGGATTACAGGTATCCCCTGAGGAGTCACACAGTCTCACTTAATAAGCAGAACTTTGTGCTAACTTACAACAGGATTATTTGGTAGGCCTCCAAGTAGCTTACAGAATTTTCCATATCAGTGATGATATATTAGAAGATGTACTAGTTCTGGAAACAGTGGTACATTTCTCCAAAGAAAGGAACCTTCTCCTGATGCAAGAGAGCCGCTAGAACAAAATCCAGCCAAGGATCTAGGCTTCACAGAAAGCTCCTCTAATCCCTCCTCTCAAATGCTAATGTTCCATTTTATACTGCCTTGCACACCGTTTTGAGGACTTTCAACTAACTATAAGTTAGAAGTTAGTAAATTATGATGTGCAACGAGTTATATTGTGAATGTAAGCCTCCCATGAGAATGCTAAACGTGCAAGCCCTGGCATGAACATGGACATGAAAATAATTTCCAGAAGGCGAGGTGTGTGAGTCTGCCAACAACCAGCCCTAAATCTCTCCGTGCATCCAACAGGCTCCCTGGTGACAAGCAACTCCCAAGTTACAAAACAGCATGCAAGCCAGGCTGCCCTCCCTTTTGGTGGCATTCACATTTAAAGGTCCTGAAATTCAGATTCACATTTTGTCTTCCTCACCGAATTCTATAATCTGAAATAGGTCCTGCAGATTCTTCTGAACTCTCAGTGTAGAAGACGGGTGTATGGTTCAGAGAACCTGCAACGCATGGGTGAAGGTCAACAACTCAAAAACAAGGATTATAGTAGCAATAAATATTATAACACCCTCAGAGAGGGGCAGAGGTGCACTTCTGCTGAGGTGTTTGAAGTCCTGCTGCTGAGCAGACCTGCAGTTAAAAAAAGATTCTGTGTTTGCTACAGTAAAAAAAGCCCTGTGTCCAAAGCATTTGAAAGGCAAATCTTTCAGTGAGGCGTTATTCAAAGACACAGGGCTACTACTAAAACTGGCATCCCTGTGTTGTTTCTTCTCCATTCTTCCATAACATGTAGTAATGAAACGATACTTCACTTCATATGTTTCCCTGTTCTTGTACCACATCCATGCCACTGGAGGGCATAGAGATAGAAAGGAAGCATGTCATGTGTTTCCTCAAGACACATTATAGTAAAGAGGAGCAGCGATTAGTTCTCAGGGATGCCGTTTATGGTGGCAGGACCGTGTTTAGGGTAATGTTAAGTTCTTCCATCTGACAACTGTTTTATTAACCCAGAAAGCACAATGTTCAGAGGAAACTAGGGATACATCTTCTGGTCCCTGATACAACTCTTTCACACATGTTTAAAGGGAAAAACTATTATAATACCTACGCTGAAATAACGGGGGGGGGGGGGGGAATCCGCAGAAAAGAATCCCTGCTCTTTCCCCAAAGCTGTGCTCTTGCACAACTCCCATTCACAGTGGGGCCAGTGTCCCAGAGACAGGGACCCATGCTCAACTATATTCATTAAAGGGCTCTTGTACCATATAACTTTGATTGTCAGTTTAGTTATCACATATCAGATTCTATCAGCTAACAGCAAGGCAAAATTCACTTTGTTTTTTAAACTTCCTTTGTCAATTTGACTCATTCCTGCAGTCTGCACAGAACGAGTGTCCCTATTAACAGCTGATGATTCTAGCCTAGTCTTATGCTTAATTCTTAGAGAGAGTAAATTAATTGTCTCAGGTACAATGATTGAGCGATCGGAAGAGGACCAGGTAATGCCTTGCAGTGTGACACAAAAAGGAGCCATGCAATCCTGACTTACACCACTAAGATTGTTTATGCACTGGGAACCTCACTGCCCCAGCTACCGTGCAGGAGCACAAATCGGGGGCAGATGAGGCACACCAGGCCAAATGCTCCCCCGTGTGTGTGCAGGAAGAGGTGGGGCAACCTGCGATGATTAAAACTCCCATGAAACCTCCAGTGCATAAACGGTCTAAGGGAGCAATCCTAAGTAGGTTTATCCAGAATCCTACTCGCATCTATCCTATGGAACTTACTTCCAGGAAAATGTTCTTAGGACTGAAATGTTTGTCCGGTGAAATCAACAGCTTTAGAAGGCTATGCTTGGGATAGTGCTGCTAGATGACTATTCCACTCACAAGTCCTACTCAGAAGAATGCCAGATTCGATAATAGGAAACCTATAGAATTGCTCTAGAAGGTAGGGAAAGTTTAGGTACATCTTTGGTTCACACTATTTCCCAGGCAGAATGAATCACGCATAACATTTAGTTTGCATTTCCATGTCCACGTTCCTCTACAGTATTTTCCTCCCTTCTGAAACAGACACTCAACGTCTGGCAAGAGCTGAGCAGAGAGCCCTTAGAGCTGGTTCCATCCCTAGATGACGTTTTTCAAGCCTTTTGCACGCTCTACCAGCACAACAATAATTTTGCCTTCCTATATTGTTCCTGTTAATGCGGTTCACTGCAGAAAGGACAGGAAAGCCATTGAGGTCAAAGTTGGCTCTTCCATCTGACTTGTAGGCACAATAAGTTTAAATACTTGTATTAGTAATCAACTAATCTAAAGTTGCTTGTGACTATGCCTTTCAATTTTTCCACCTCCAAGGGAACCTTTTCCTTGTTGACCTGTCCACTGCAAACCCCTGTATTGCAGGAAATCCTAGGGCTTATTTTTTAAAGGGGGGAGGAGTACACAACTCAACAAGGCATAGGTGTCATACTTAAGACCACTCAACCAAGGACCATCCAGTAATTGCTTGTGGGCACACATCCCAAGACTGAAAGTAGTGATAGGCAAGCTATCTCCTTGTTGAAGAATCCTAGCATTCCTCCCAAAACAACAAACTATGTGTGAAAACTCTAGGATACTATCAGTCACCGCTTTAAGCATCAATGCTGTGGGCAACCTGGAGACCATGGACAATAATATCCCTCAGGACAGAGGAAGTTCCTCTAGCCTAAGAAGTCTCAGCCCAAAGTAAGCTGAAGGGATGCCCCTTAGGCCACGGGTAGTCAACCTGTGGTCCTCTAGATGTTCATGGACTACAATTCCCATGAGCAAATGCTGGCAGGGGCTCATGGGAATTGTAGTCCATGGACATTTGGAGGACCACAGGTTGACTACCCGTGCTCGGGACCAACTCAGCAGAAACACATATATTTGGGAAGAGAAGGTTTCAAACTCTGGCCAGAAACAGAAGTCCATTGACTCCTTAAAATGCCAATAATAAGCTGTTTGATTTGCTGTAACAGATTGAAATTATACACCCTCCTCAATTAAAAAAAAACCAGGGTGCTAATTTGTACACACTATTGATGTGGAGGGTTCTCATTTTCCATCACCACGTTTCTGTCCTTATCCAATACCAAATAGGAAGCAGTGAGGTCCATACTTGCTTGCATTTGGGCATCACATCAACGTGAACAAAAACCAGGGATTTTGCCAGCTCAGCATAAGCTCAAACAGTATTTCCTGAGCCCTTGCATGCATGGAATCTTTATATATTCACAGCATCAGGGAGAATCTCACCTGTGTAAGAAGCTGACAGCATCTGTAAGCCACAGGTGTACAACTGAAAGGGCTCCCCATGCCAGCCCTTAGGCCTTCCGTTACAGGACCTGGAGGGGGGTCCAGTTATGGTTTCTGCTCTCTCCTTGGAAAGCAAACGTCAGCAAGGAGTGTGGCTCCAAGAGACCACTGCTCATGTCTGAACAATGCTGACCGAGACTGAGAGTTGTCTTATTCTGGTGCAGATAATAGGGAAATATATTTTGTTATCATCTTTAAAGTGCCCTTGGACCCTTTTATTTAATTTTCTAATGACAGACTAACACAGCTACCCTCCCTTTGCAGAGATTCCTGCTAGGCTTTGCAAGGAAATACGGAAGTAGTTCAGCCCTTGGACTGGGTGGGGGGTGTGGCTGGTAGTAGCCCAACATCCACACACCTCCTGTGTAGAAGAAATAAAGCCAGGAAGGATGGGAGCTGTAATTGATTAACTCTGGGCTTGTGCCTGGCCTTTCTCCCCGCCCCAACAGGGACCCAAAGCCACTTATCTCATTCTCTTCGCCATCTTATCTCATGACGTAGGGTAGGCTAAGAATGTGTGAGTAGCCAAAGTCATCCAGTAACCCTCCATACCAAAGGGAGGATTCAACCAGAGGTCTTCCAGATTCTACTCTCAGCACTCTAACCCGACATTCTGCACTGGCTCTCTGCCACAAAGAGGATTTATAGAGATTTGATGAAAAAGCTGGCCAAATCCATCTCATGTTATTGCTTAAGAGAAGATCAATGGCCATTTATGGATAGGTGTAAGGCCAGAAGAAGTTAAATGGATGCTCCCACATTTTGGACAAGTGTATCATCACACAGCTGTAATGGCTGTAATAGCTGGGGTTGTTACAAAAAATGGCCAGGCCACAGCCCCATGGATCCAGAAGGCATGACTCAGAAGGCAGCTCCTTGTGCCGGAGGAAAGATCCACCAAGATCCACCAAGAATGGGATAGACCTGTGGGAGCCAACCTCCCCACAAATGGAGAGGCAACTTAAAATAATAAATACATAAATACAAATAAATAAAGGACAGAATCACCAGGCAAAAGGAATCCCAAATCTGCTCAGTTTGCGTGACGTAAGGAAGTGGCGCCCCCGAGACGGGTCTCAAGGAGAAGTAATGAAAAACTGCAGGTGTTGCAGAAGGCCTCCTCGGGGACAGTCAGTAGCACAAGAAGAAGAACAGAGCTAATACCCAAAGGAGTCTCAAGCAGCTTCCAAACACCTTTCCCTTCCTGTCCCCACAACAGACACCCAGTGATATAGCTGGGGCTGAGAGAGCTCCAAGACAACTATAACTAGCCCAAGGTCACCCAGCAGCTGCCTGTGGTGGAGTGAGGAATCAAACCCAGTTGGCAACTCGTTTAACCACTGCCTCTCGTGAAATCCAAGAAGAGCAGAAAAGAACTGGGCATGCAAGTCTCATACACCATAGGAGATTTTATCTATACCTAAGGTGACAGGAGGGATTTATGATTCCACTATATTTTGACAATTTTGGCGGCATTTGGGAAAGGGGGAAACGAACCAACTGCAGCTAAAAATTAAATTTCAGTGTGCACAGGCCCACCTTCATAAAGACGTTACACAAGAGTCTGTTTAAAAGAAGGGAAAAAAGTATCTGAACATGTTTTCAACTGTACTGCTTATAGGAGCTGTCAAGCCTGGAGTTCTCACCAAGTGATAAACTGCCTGGGGAGTTTGGCAGAAGGCAGCAGAACATGGGCTGCCGCTGGGAAAGATGGTGACGGCAGGACATTTCTTGGCACTGGGTGGCTCAAAGTATCTGTTGGGCAAGTTTCTCAAAAACCCGCCTGCAAGACCCCCCCTCCAGAGAACGCCGAGAACCGGGACGTGATCTGTATTGCCTCTAGGGTACGTGAGGCTCATTGCCAACTGAAATCCAAGTGTGCTTTTTACCTCTGTGCAAACCAAAAATAGTTCCCCCTGATACTCAGGTTACCACTCAAGAGTTCATGCGTCAACATTGTAAGACAAAGGTCATTTCGCATCTTATCGGTGGTTTGCACAGGGAGTTCCCAGACCAGAAACCCAACTATTTATTGGATCCGGTGGAATATCTCTGCTGATGGCCAGGATTTCAGACAATGGGACAGCCTCACCCATCTGCTTGAGGGCTCCAAAATGGCCCCCAAAAGCTGTTCATGGGGGCGGGGGGGGGGACAGAAACAACACAAGGGAAGAACCAGAGGTCTGCAGTGGAAAAGGAGAATTGGTGTTAGATGCATCTCCTTCCATTGGTGGAACTTCTTCCTCTGTTCTCCAAAAGGCAGAGAAAAGACTATGGCAATGATGTCACTGGGGCCTCAACACAGGACACTAGAGCAACAGAAGCCATTTTTAAAGATGTCACTTAGCACTAAAATCTCCTCCTTAGGGTGGTCTATTCTGAGCTCAGACATCTACAAATGCACCTTAACCGAGGTCCAAAACCCATGAATGATTGGGTGGGGGAGACAGAAAAACCATTTCCCTCCTTCCCTGCTGCATCTGTCATTCATGTAGCAAAGGGTCCTCATCATTTTGTATCAGAACTCCATTCCAAGAAAGAACACTGACTGTTAGATGTTGTACAGTGGACTTATACAGAACCTTTAAGTAAGGAACACTTCCAGGAACAGAAAAAGCCACCTCCAGTGCAGGAGGAATGACTAAGTAGGAAGGGAGGTAGCATGTTTTAAAGAGGGAGTCTGTAACATACAGAAAGTGGAACCACCAGAGAATTATCTTGAAAAGGAACTGGGAAGGAAGAGGTTAGACCACAGTAGATGGTAAGGCATGTGAAAGGAAGGTAGTTGTGAGGCACCTCTGAGGAAAGAGGGATTTCTCCTAAGTTCCAGTCTTTGGCCTAAAATGGATTCTGTTATGGAAGAGCTTGAGTGAAACAACAGAAATTGCCAATTGTATTGCAACATGGACCTACCAGTCCCCATACTATTACAACTGCTATGAATTAACATCTGGCTCTGAACTGACCATGGCAATCACCTAGGTAGTTGGTAGTTGATAGTGAGTCTTTGGCAGGGATGGCCACTGTGGCTCTCCAGATGCCCATGGACTACAATTCCCATGAACCTCTGGACTCATGGGAATTGTAGTCCATGGACATCTGGAGAGCCATGGTTTGGCCACCTCTGCTCTATCATTCCCATGGATGAAATATGCTGGAAAGCGTACAATGGCCTGAGAAATGAAGCTGAGGGCTTGGCCTTCAATAGGAAGAGACAATCACAAGGGACAAATGTACAGGAATCCTCACAGTCAAACTTAAGAATTTCTGGGCTTCTTCTCTCATTAGCTTGGGAAGACTTTCTAGGAATCAGAGCATGGATGCAGAAGGAACATCTCCTGTGAATGATAAATAGAGGCACGGCAAGGAGCCTTCCACAAACCCGTTCTTGTGTAACCCCACAAGGAATACTGGTATGTTGCATAAAATCGCTGATAAAATATCGCTAGCACCTCAGCTTTTTGTGTTGTTGATATGTCTGATTTTCACTCGGACGGTTGCCGCATTCTAGATGGAACTTGGTCTGATCCATAAACATTTCAC
Source organism: Paroedura picta (assembly GCF_049243985.1). Classification (NCBI taxonomy): domain Eukaryota; kingdom Metazoa; phylum Chordata; class Lepidosauria; order Squamata; family Gekkonidae; genus Paroedura; species Paroedura picta. The sequence continues at coordinate 40,066,154 of NC_135372.1, forward strand.
ACGAGAGGTCCCCTGCCACCTGATACGATGACAGCCGACAGTTCGGATTAGTTTTTTAAAAATAAGCCGACCTAGTTGCGCACAGTAACTGGAGAAGCCCAGTGGCAGTGGTTATTAGCCACAATGCCCAAATGGCTTCAGGCTGTTACCCATTCCTTATTTGTGAGCTTTACCAAGGCACAAGCAGAACCTTGATCTGATCTTGCGGGGCTCTTAATCTTGTAAGCATTCAGGCAGAGCCAACAGAAGTAGAAAGAATGGACTTCCTGCGTGCTCTGCCTGCCTGCTTATTCCTCTTCCACAGCCTCCTACCACAATCTCCCTACTCTCCGTCAACTTCTCATCATTCCTCTCTTACCTTGCCAACTTGCTTCTTGCCTAAAACAACATCCCCCCTCCCCCGCCCCAAAAAAGCCCAAATACCAAATTGGGAACAAACAATGCTTATGTAAAAGAAAGTTCACGTATATATATATTAGATATTTTAATGTGATGGCAGAAGTTACATTCTCATGTTATGTTTTTTCCTGCTTTTAGCACAATAAAATAAAATAAAATGCCATATAGATGAATATAATCTTTACTGGTCTTTCTATCCAAGACCTCTGTCTTACTTCTCTACCAAAAAAAAAAAAAAACAGGCCCAAGTTCACATTTTCTGAACTTTTTGGCGTTTTTAAAAAAAAATTAATCACAATCAGAATGTGAGCTATTAGCTTATGCACATTGTTTAATCTAACATACGTAATTTTTGCAGGTGCAAGAATTTGGTTCCCTCAAACACAAACACGACCACCACCTGTAGCATTCCAAGACTCCAGGCACCTGATCTGCAACAGGTAACTGATCTGGAAGATATTGGCACATCTATGCTGATATGGGAGAAAACACTGAAAAGCTTGCAAAATACGTGAGAAAGCAGGGTACTCATTAGTTAATTAAGCAGCACTAAAACCAACCATGCCAGTCATTTAAGGTTTAGTTAAGAAGAAAAGTTTCTGTACCCCGTTTTTTACTACTTGAAGACGTCTCAAAGCGTACCCTTCCTTTCTCCACAACAGACATCCTGTGAGGTAGGTGAGGCTGAGAGAGCCCTGCTGGCTGGATGCGGAGGAGGAGTGGGGAATCAAACCCGGCTCTCCAGATTCAAGGCTGTCACTCTTGACCACTACACCAGGGGGAGTCAACCTGTGGTCCTCCAGATGTCCATGGACTACAATTCCCATGAGCCCCTGCCAGCATTTGCTGGCAGGGGCTCATGGGAATTGTAGTCCATGTACACCTGGAGGACCACAGGTTGACTACCGCTGCACTACACCACGGTGGCGCTCTCAGGAGTGTCTTATACTCACCAGGTTATTTAGTCATGGCTCCCTTTCAGTCTAAGCCAACTGGGATGCTGGAAGGTTCTCTGCCCAACCTGGCTATCATGCCAAAGGTTCTAAAATTCATTTTACAAAGCACAGCTGGGCCTTTCCCTATTAGCAGACTGAGAAGCAGAGCTCGGAGCTAATATGGAACAGGTGCATCTTTAGCCCTCGTCCCTCTGGGCGTGGCGATCAAAAACTGTTTAGAACTGAAACCAAACCGTATCCATTTCCCCAAAGCAATGAACCTATCCTACTATCCATATTGTGATGCATCCACTATCAGTTCTCAAAGGGCAGAAAGCGGACAGAGAAACACATGCTTGGCTGACAGATCCACTCTGTATTCTCCAGCGTCTGTATGGATCTCATGTTCACCTCCCCCTTACCCACGATGACACACTAAAGCAGTGGTCCCCAACCTCCCCAACCGGTCAACTCTTGAGAATTTTACTGAGGCCTGGGGGGGGGGATGTAGTCTTTTGCTGAGGGATGTTGCTGCCGCCTGAGCCCCTGGATCCACTTGCTTTCCTGCCGGCGCCCCTGACTTCCCTCTGCCCACTGGGGGGTGCTGCCAGCAGCAGCTGCGCAGTGCCATGCCAAGGGGGAGCCCCAGCCATGGAAGCCACTGGAGAGTACCAAAGGTGAGCTGGCGGCAGAGTGGCAGGACAGCCCCCGAGGCAGTAGCCGGGGAGGAGGATGAGGAGGAGATCGGCCTGGTACCAAATGATCCACGGACTGGTCCCGGTCCCCAGACCGGGGGTTGAGGACCACTGCACTAAAGTATTCAGGTGAAAAACACAATGCCGACTTCTATCCGCAAGACAAACCACCAAAGCAGTGCTTTCCCAGGTTGGAAACTTCACTGAAGCAAAGCTGAATCCCAGCTGAAATAACCAAGACACCCTTATAAGACAGCAGTGTGAGCAAGTACGTCTATGCAACTCACAATCTATTCACCAGCTCAGGAAAGGAACTGCTAATCGCTAATTAAGCAAGCAAAGGGTGAGCAACATGACTGCTCTATGCCAGGGGTAATCAACCTGTGGTCCTCCAGATGTTCATGGGCTACAATTCCCATGAGCCCCCTGCCAGCAAACGCTGGCAGAGGCTCATGGGAATTGTAGTCCATGGACATCTGGAGGACCACAGGTTGACTACCCCTGCTCTATGCCACCCCATCCCCTCTTTAAACCAACTCAGGATTTCGTTTAAACAGCATCAAACTAATACAAGCCTTCTTGACCAACCGAGAATTCTTCATTATATTATTACTGCATATCTCATAGAAAAATGGGTGGCTTGTGCCAACCATAGAAGCAGCAAAACAGGCTCACCTATAGACTAGGAATGAGTTTTGACATTCCTGGGAAACTCCTGAGGTATGCAGAAAAAACGACATTAAAGGGGAGTGTGTGTGTGGGGAGGGGAATGGGCTGTTGAGAACTGAGCATGCTCCAGGAGGTAAAGAATGTTGGAAGACCCAGGGGAAGGGGTAGGTGGGAAGCCGAGGGAGGGAACTGCTCAAAACTCCCGAGAACCCTAGAAGGGGAGCTTTGTGGGAGGAAGTAGGAAATCTCAAAACAGCTCCATCTCCTTCAATGCAGGCCTCCAGCTTATTTTACAAAAGCTTTGTCCCACAGTAATAATTTTAAGTGTTAAAAGTTCCAACAAGCATTAGTATTCCGGGCAGCTTCACTATACTTTCCACAAAGGGATACAATTGACCCTAACTTTGTTACTGAGGAGTGACTTGGAAGAATTTTACACTGGAGATTAAACGAGGCCGTCATCGTGCTATATAGGCTCATTATTATAAATTAGGGTGTACAGAGAAGGGAGGAAATTAATCTAAGTTCTCTGAATTCACTGGAGCATTAAGCAAAAGAGGCTTTCTGAGAACAGAGAGAAAGCACACCCAAGTATAAACCCACCACCACCTGGCAGACAAAACACTGTAGAAAACGCATCCAGATGTTCCAAGGTAGCAAAGTACATGATTGAAAGGTGCAGGACAATTGAAACGTATTTCTACTACAAGTACCTGAATGTCAGGTGTGCATACTTGGAAACTGCCAGCGCCCTCAGTTTTGTTTGGCCTGATCGGACCCTTACTTTTGTAGTCACAAGTTCACATGACCCTTTCCTGAAGCAGCAACAATATGGTTCAGAGCTAGGTTTGTTTCACTCAAACAGGGTTGGGTCCAGTCAGCTTTTCTGCTGGTGGAAAAGGGAAGAGAAGGTTCCTGCATCTGCCAAACGGGCTATGATGAGGATCGCGGTACCTTCATAGACAAAAGCAGCAAAGTGAACTGGGTGGGGGCTGGAACGAGGAGGGAACTTGGGCGACCGAGCAAGAAAAGGTAGCTGGATCCAACCCCTTGCTTTTGGCAAGTTGTATGCATGTGCAGTGGACTCGGGGGAGACCACTGAAAGGCTTCACATTCTGAAGGTTATTTTTCGCAAGCTGAGGACTGTGAAATACACTTCTGGTCCAAGAGAAGCTGCCTTCTTTGCCCTTCGCTGAGCACCAGAAAAAAGATGCTGGACCGATCCAGCTAGAGTTAGTTGCATCTATGTCTCACTGAAAGCAATGAGATTTGAGTTAGTTGAGATTATTTAAAAGAGGTAATTAAGATACGCAAGAGCTTTGCTTCCCCTCCTCTTCGAATCACAGTTTGGCAAGGATGAAAAAGCTGTTCACTGAAACTGAGAAAACCTAGCTGCTGGCACATCTGCACTGCAGATCCCAAGCAGGAACCAAGCCCACCGGAACTGCTCCATGCCTGGCATCACAGTATAGAAGAAGAGTTGGGTTTTTATACCCCATTTCTCACTGCATGAAGGAGTCTCAAAGCGGCCTTCCTTTCCTCTCCCCGCAACAGACACCCTGTGAGGTAGGTGAGGCTGAGAGAGCTCTGACAGAACTCCTATGAGAACAGCTCTAACAGGACTGTGACTGGCCCACGGTCACCCAGCTGGCCGCATGTGAAGCAGCGGTGAATTGAACCTGGCTTGCCAGATTAGAAGCCGCCTCTCTTAACCACTACAGCACGCTGGGTCCCGACGGCACTGTGTCTGAACTAGGGTAGTGCGACCAACAGCCAAGGTTGCTGCTGTCGTCAAGGAGAAGGTTATAGTACAAAACACAAAAAGAAGTCCATACAAAGAAGCTGCCAGTAAGCGTTGGCACGGGGCTTTGCCGTTCCCCATTCTAAGGCCCGCCTACTTTGGCCACTTCCTTTCAGAAGAATTGCTAACGCAGATGGCAGTGAACAATGTTAGGCATTGCTATGCAAAATGTTACGAGGCTGAGTCCGGTGTCTGAAATGGCTGGTAGGATCAGCCTTGTTAAATGAGTGTTGTTACTTGTCAAGCCGCCAAGATAGACTTGTGCCTGACACTTGTGACCTAAAAGGGGAGAAAAATCACCTTTGGAATAAAGGAGTTTACCTGGGTTTCCGGGTTTCAGCCGATTTTTCAGGGTTTCTAAGGGAAAGGAGCAAAACCTCCAGAAGACAGAAGTGAAGGTTGGCAGGGGTGGAGATTTCACTCCTTTAGGTACCGATAGTCACGTTCAACAAGCTTACTGCCCACCTCTGCTTCTAGTAGGCTTTGCCCCTAATCTGCTAGGCAAAACCTCTGAACTCTGGGGCTCTGTTCCTTGCTTCATAAGGCCTGATTTTCAAGAGGCATCCCTCTCTTGATTTAAGGGCATGAAGAGCACCCTTATCACAGGTAACACACAAGGCTGGCAAAAAAAATAATAAACAACCCATTTCCTCCCCCAGAAACCTTATAATTTGCAAATGGAATTCTACAAATCAGAGTGATCTGCACATATATATTCAATAAAGGCAAACATTTTAAATTTAGAAGCATAATTTGAATGTTGCCCTGCCCCCTCTTTCCAGGGGATTTTCATTGCTTTTTCTTCTTATTTATTTTATCGCAATTCAGGAAAAGAAAAAGGTGGAGACAGAAAATATAGGATAAAACATGTACGGACGCAGAAAATCCACTCTGCGGAGTGAAAGGCCACTCCTTTAGTACCGAGATTTTCCAAAGTAGTAGAAAGACCTACATCTCTCTAAAGATCCTAAGATATTAGCAGAAACTAGCCTCACACCTCTGGGAACTTTGCCCACTGCAGGGGCTACAAATATGCTCTTTGAACAAAAGGTCACAGTCTCAAGAGTGTACAGCAAATACTAACTATTGCCAAGGGGGCATCCCACAGCGAGATCTAAATCTGAGTTCCTTGTACATGCAATGTACAGAAACCCCCCCAAATTATTAATGATCTTCCGGTCCCATTAATTAACAGTGATTTTTTTTTTAAGTTACCAGCTGCAAACCTCAATTCAAAAATGAGATCTGGGCAAGAACATTGGCTCCTTCGCATGCAATTAGAAATGACGACGTCTTTACAGTGGCAATTAAAGACGCCTTTTTCACAAGCTTATCTGTCTTTTAAAATCAAGCCCTTGGGAAGATGAAAAAAGAAGGTTCATGTTTCTGGTCAGGCTCTTTGAGGAGGAGCCCACCGGCTACCAAACCATGGTCAGCATGACACATGGGCTGTTCCTTTGTTCACAGTATTAGGACAGGGGGAAGTCCTAACTGCGGCCCTCCAGATGTGCATGGACTACAGTTCCCATGAGCGAACGCTGGCAGGGGCTCATGGGAGTTGTAGTCCAGGGACATCTGGAGGGCCGCAGTTTGACTACCCCTGATTAGGACAGTAAGGACAAGAAATTCACTGCTCCACAAAGAGCATCTTCAATATTTCACTTCAGCTCTGTGCCACCTAAACGTGGATGGATTCTGATGCATTCTACCTAAAGAGAAAACTCTTTTTGTTTAGCCATTACAACAATATCACCAACTCAGCAGAGAAACATTCCCATTATAACTATATATAACATATATGTATAGATAAATAAACGTAAGCCTTACAGTTTTGGTAATATTTTCTTTTAACTTCTATTTTTAAATGATTAAAATCTTTTTTTCCCTTCTCCTTTTAAAGTAACTACAAATATTTTTCCAATGTTCTTTAGCGTAAAATTTCTCTCTTCTTTTTTTTTGGTAAATTTGAAAGCTATGACTAAAGCAGCATATATATATTTGAATCTCCATTTGCCCCTTCCCGCCACTTCAATCTTAGTGAGAATTTGTGGGAGAAGGGGAATGTCTCTTCTAATTCTTTAAGAGGCTACGAGCCGACTTATTTTTGGCGGTTCTTTTCCTACAAAGAGACATTGCCTGGCTGCTGCGTTCTGCCTTGAAGAATGGCGTGGAGTGGACGGACGGTAAAAAAAGGAAAAGGAAATGAAAAACAGAAAAATCAAAGAATTCTCCGCGTTTGTTTGTTCTCCCAGCCAAATAGGCAGGAAAATGTCCTCAATTTTTACAAGCAACCATGCTTGTGGCCCGTTATCGCTACAACAAAACAGCACAAGACTGTCTCATCAAGGCCGGCTAGATCCCCCCACCCCACCCCAGTTGCCAAATGTTTTCATCCTCTTTCTATTTTCCCCACAGGCTTCTATTTCAAGCCCACCTCATCAGCACTATATCGATTACTGGCTGCAAAACCCGAAAGTCTTTTTCCTCTTTTGCACGTCGATGCGACTCAACACCAGAGCTCAAAGCAGAACTGGGGGGAAAAAAACTGCTGGGCGTATTTTTTGCACAAGGCTTTTCACTGCATTGTCAAGGGATCAGCTCTTCCGCACCTGCTATCCGTTTCACGTAAGCAACTTTCCAGGAAACAATACGGGCTCTCTCTATTGCTGGGTTAGACAGAGCCACCCTTCTCTTCACCAGCAATCTTCAACAATGTAAAATACTGCACTGGCGCAAGGAAAAACGATCCTCGCTTGTAGGAAATTTTTGACCCTCCTGAATAATAATTATTATTAATAAAGGAGAACCCCCCCCTTTTTTTTTGCATTTTTTTGCATACAAAAATACCAAATAAGTAGATGCTTAACAAACCATCATCCCCACCCCTCCCCTCAGGAACTAACTATTTTGATATACAAATATTGCTGTGATATTAGATCAAGTGCAACGGAGGCAAGCAACGCGCTTCGGGGCAAGCCGCGGTCTCGGCGACTCATCTCGGCCGGAAAACCTGATCCTCCTTTCCTCGGCCACGGCGCTGTGCGGAGGCCGACCGGGGGATTCCAAAGTGTTCTATGCTATCCCGCGTTCAGCAAACTGGAAACGTCAGCCACCAAAACATGGCCGCGAGGTTCGCAGCTGCCGCACCCTCACTTTTCAGTAGCTTAGTTATTTAAATATGGTATCACCTCTAAAATACTGCTCAAAAAAAAAAAAGGTTTGCCTGCCTCGTAATAAAATAGGCAAGCCAGATCCTCAGATCTTGAAAGGGCAAGCAAAAATTAAAAGGCCCTTAGATAACGTGTTAAATTTCCAAAAGGGGGGGGGGGAACAAGACACCTCAAAATAAAATGAGATAAAGCACACAGGCAAGGTAGTTTCTACCAGGAGAAAGAATAACCTGGGAGACTGAGGGGGGCGGGGCTTAGAAAGGGAGAATGAGCCAGTTCTTGCCCCCGTGGCTCTTATGGTGATGCAATGATTCGGATGAATGCAGGTCTGAGGATCTGCATGCTTTGCAACTTTGCAACTCTGCAGCCCACGGGACTATATGGCCAGAGGAGCTGTTGCCAAGAAATAAAAAGAGATGTTCTTCCTGGATCACTACTGAATATATATATGTGTGTATATATATTAAAAAGCCCCCCCAAAAGCTGTCAATCCCTGAATCAGAGGTTGGTTTGACCCAGTTCCCCCCCCCCAAAGATAAGAAAAGGGGGGAAGGTAAGGTTTTAGCACTTTGTTATCCTATCTCTTCTATTTTGGCAACATCTCGGGAGCTTCTTTGTCCGGCGGTGACCTTACGCCAAGCAGACTGCCACCTTGCCATCTCCACGTGGTCTGCTCACAAGCTAAGAGAGGGTTCCCCCCTCATCCACCCGGTATGCCGCCTCAGTCTGGCCCAGTGGTGGACACAGATCCCTGGGCTGTCTCCCCCACAACGCCACCTTCCTCCTGAAGCGGGGACTCTTCCTCGGTCTGCCCACGGGAGGTGACCGTGGTCTCTGGGGAGATGCTGTGCGGCCCCTCCAGAGGCATGCAGCCCGGGTGGTTCTTACGAAAGTGCTGGTTGAGGATGGCCTGGAAGGGGAAGCTCTTCCCGCAGACGTGACAGTGAAAGGGCTTGTTGCCCGTGTGTTTGCGGATGTGGTACTCCAGCTGATCTTTGCGGGTATACTTTTTGCCGCACATCCGGCAGACGAAGGGTGTGATGCCCATGTGGAGGCGCATGTGCCGGTCCAGGCTGCCCTTCTGGTTGAACGACTTGGCGCAGTAGATGCAGGTGAGGCGCGGGTTGTAGCGAAACCACCGTTCGGAGACTTCTTGTTCGCGGAGGTATTCGACGTAGCCGCTCACTCCGACTATGGCAGATTCTTCCACCTGGAACAAAAGCATTACAGAGGATGAGTTCAGCCCCCTGGAGCTGATGATTCCAGTCCCCAGGGAGAATTCTAAGTTATCGGAGATGGAAAGATGAGCGCTAGGGTGGGGAGATCCAGCTTCGATCCACACTTTGGGGGGCAAAGTAGGCTGTGGGAACGTGGCTTCTAGCAAGAGGCAGGCAGATAAGGGGAGATTAATCCTTTCCCTCTTCTGCAATCTGTCACTCTTGGCAGGTTTCTCTGTATCCTGGCTCACTTCTAGGTGCTGGGGGGAAAGTAGCTGTTGCAACAGGAAGTGAGCAAGGAAAGGAGTGTGTTGGGTGCCAGTTCCCTTCACCCACCACATGCTCACGATGTAGAAAGAGAAGAGTTGGTTCTTATATGCCGCTTTTCCTTACCCGGAGGAGGCTCAAAGTGGCTTACAGTCTCCTTCCCTTTCCTCTCCCCTCAACAGACACCATGTGGGGTGCGTGAGGCTGAGAGAGCGTTGATATCAGAACAGTTTTATCAGTGCCGTGGCGAGCCCAAGGTCACCCAGCTGGTTGCATGTGGGGGAGTGCAGAATCGAACCCAGCTCGCCAGATTAGAAGTCCGCACTCCTAACCACTACACCAAACTGTACAAATCTGAAGGGAACCTTCTGAAGACCAGTGTTAGGATGCAAGTTCATGAGAGGGCCTTGGCCTCTATGCCCTGCTGATGGACTTCCAGAGTAACTGGCTGGCTACTGAGTGATGTGGGATGCCAAATTTAATGGACTGCTGATCCTTCAGGGTACTTCTCATTAGGGTTGTGCGCTTTGGCCGTTCGAGCCCGAAGCGGCCAACATTGAAGCATGGCGGGGAAGGGTGGTGCCGGCGCGCCAGTCGGCACACACACACAGGCACAGAGCTCTGTCTCACCGCAAAACTAAAAAAAAATCCGATTATCTAATTAATCTAATTCAAATAATCTGTCAGTAGGTCCAGAATAAAGAGAAAGAATGATTTCTTTATGTAACTCTTAATATGCTTAAGGAATTTGCACAGCAGTCAATGAAACAAAAAATCATAGGCCTGTCAATGCCATTGAAAGCTGAAACTGGGACCTCCAGTGTTCAGAGGCAGAATGCTTCTCATTGACATTTGCTGGGGGACAAGGAACAGGAGAAGGCTCCATTACGCTTTGCCCGTAAGATTCCCAGGATTTCTGGCTAGCTTCTGTCACAGGCAGAATGTTTGCATTTATTTATTGAAACAGTCATACCCAGCCTTTCCTGTAGTTCAAGGTAGTCTTTCCTTATGGGAAGGAAGAAGAAGAAGAGGAGGAAATGGAAGAAGAGGAAAAACTGTTTTTTTATACCCTACTTTTCAGTACCTGAAGGAGTCCCTAAGCAGCTTACAAATCCTTCCTCTTGCCACAACAGACACCCTGTGAGATAGGTGAGGCTGAGACAGCTCTGCAAGAACAGTCCTAAGATAACTATGACTAGCCCAAGGTCACTCAGCTGACTGCATGTGAAGGAAGAGCGGGGAATCAAACTTGGCTTTCCAGATTAGATGCCGCTGCTCTTTAACCACTATGCCACGCTGGCTACTGTGATTTTCACCAGACCTGTAGGAGAGCTCCCATTTATTTGCACAGGAGACTATTTGGGAGCCTTGAACAATCAACAGTATAATTCTTCTGGTCACACTCTGATGAAATTGGTTTAAACCAGAGATCTCCCAGGAGCCTTCACTCATATCTGCAGGCTCAAGCGACAGCATACCAGAGCAAGGAAGAACAACATCAGCTCACAGAATAAACCATGTTGAATATCATGATTTAGCTTTACTTTGTATACTTGATCCTGGTATAAACGTTTTGGCTACGCAAAGTAATATAACCTCAAGGATGTGTTATGACTACAAAAGATGAATGTTCTTCAACTGGCCTCTTTTCAGCACTGTGCTTTTCACACCACACCGAATGTGGAAGTGAGAGTCTGCTTGTGACATGTAAGATCTGAGTAGCTGCTGGGTTCTCAAACAGGCTCACTGTCTAGACCAAAAATTTAAATGGCTTTTAAAAGGGACTGGAAAAAAATAACTGCAGCTACCTTTTCTGAAATTACGGTGTCCATTTACAGAAGCAAACTGGCTAAAATGTAGCAAAAAGTCACCTTCAACAGGACAGGTCCAACCAGCATTTGTAGCCTAGGGCTTCGTGGCTAAAGCCTCTCTGGCAAAACATCAAGGAACAACAGCCTCTCCAGGAAAACGATCCTTCTGTGTCACGGGCCTTTGTAGAGGAAGGCCCATCCTCACATGCAGATCGCCTTGCTCCATGCCTGGAGCGACAGCCTGCAGAGATAGGCACTCGAGGACGGGCCCTTTTAAATGCGTCCCAGCTCCAATTCTGTCCCCGTACCTGCCTAGACACCACCATTGAAGAAACCAAACCATGTCATCAAAGCCTTGTTCATTTGTCTGTTTTCTGCTTATGTTTAACAATAACAACCTACAATTCATCTTCCTTCTCAAAGAGGTGGCCACGTTAGTCTGCTGCAATGAAAACAAGCAGGAGCCGAGCAGCACCTTATAGAACAAGATGTGATGCCCTGTGAAAGCATCCGTGGGCTGAAGGGCTTGGCATCTGAGAAGTGGACCCAAGTCCACAAAAGCCTAGGCTTGCTAACAAGGTGTAAAAACCTTGTTCGTTTTCAAGACTCCACGAGACTCCTGTTTATCACAGTTAGAATCATAGAATTGGAAGGACCCATACAGGCCATCTAGTCCAACCCCCTGCTCAACGCAGGATCAGCCCTAAGCATCATAAAAGCATCCAAAAAAAGTGTTTATCCAACCTTTGCTTGAAGACTGCCAGTTCTTTGGCTCTCTAATGTTATCTTGTATCGCTAAACTTTACTGCTAAGCTTTTTAAAATCCTTGGTCCTCCCATCTTATGTTTGCTTGTTCATTTTATCTATTTCTTTGGGCTTCTAGTCTCCCCTGTCTTAGCAGTGTTATGGACTGTCGGGCAGGCCTTTTGTGTGCCCCCCTCTCCCCATTGCGTATCAAAACGTCTGAGAAAAATGAAGTCAGGAACACTCACCTGGGAATTAGGTTGCTTGGGTTCATCTAGTCGCCATGGAGACTCGCTTTTTGACCTGTACCGCTCATTTACAGTCACCACACTACCAGAAGGGCTAAATCTAAAGAAAACAGAGATTCGTGGCTAGTTATATGCTTTACAATTAAAATGAGAAGAGAAACAATGCAACTGCCTCCCTGTGACTTGCCGATGATAGACCGAGTGGGACAGAACATGGAACGGATTATGTATTTTTAAAAAGCAAAATGTTTCTAGGGTGCAAATAATAAACGTAAACTAGCATAAAACTGAAAACTCTGCAGTAGACCAAGTTGATCTATGAAGCAGTTCAGTTTCTTGGGATAAGGAAATGAGTTAGGAAGAAAACAGAGGATAAGGTGCCTCGAAGCAATCCAGCCAAGCAAAAGGCGCCGAATCCTGAGAAACTCTTGTAGAGAAATTAATGTAGGATAGAACGGCAGGTGGTGCTAACGCGCATGCGCAGAGTAGCCACGCATGCACGTTTTCGCCAGCAGGGGCGGTAACTCGCATGCGCAGCAGCTCCACGCATGTGCGTTTGCATCTGCTGGCGTGCCGGAGGCCACGCCTGCCTCTCCCCCCCTCACAGCAAGAAGCTAGCTGAGCCACAAGCGAAGCGGCTGCTTTGGCAGGGCCTGGCGAGCTTCTTGCTGCGGGGGGAGAGGCAGGCGCGGCTGCCAGTGGCCTGGTACCAGGTTGCGAACCGGGGGTTGACGACCCCTGCTCTAAGGGATTTCAGGATCAAAAGGCAACTTAACAAACACAAAAAGATACACTGGAATAAACTGCTGGTTTACACCAAACACAGGCAAGATGAATAACTGCTAGTACAGGAGTGGCCAGTAAGTGTGGTTAATGTGTCAGACTAGGTTCTGAGAATCCCAAATTCAAATCACAGAATCATTGAGTTGGGAGGGGGACATACAGGCCCCTGCTCAGTGCAGGATCTGCCTAAATCCCCACTCTGCCATGGAATCCTGCCAGGTGACCTTGAGACACTCACACATTCACAGCTTAAATTACCTCACAGAGTTGTTGTGAGGATGAAATGGAGGAGGGAAGAATACTGAATACCACTTGGGTTGTCCACTGGGGAGAAAAGTAGGGCATGAACGAAGTAAATAAATAAAAGTGTAACAAAACACATACTGAAAAGTCTCAGGTTCTTACCGTAAAAACAGTTTCTAAGAAAAAAGGATAGTGTTGTTGTTGTTAGGTGCGAAGTCGTGTCCGACCCATTGCGACCCCAGGGACAATGATCCTCCAGGCCTTCCTGTCTTATACCATTTCCCAGAGTCCATTTAAATGTGCACCAAAAAGGCTAATGATCTTACCCCAAATGGCCAACCTGTGGTTCTCCAGATGTCCATGGACTACAATTACCATGAGCCCCTGCCATGGTAACCATAGTCCATGGACATTTGGAGAGTGACAGTCTGGCCACCTGTATTCTATAGCAACTGTGTTTTCAAAAACCAACCCCTTTGTTGCCACATGGATCTGGCCAGATCTGTTTCTGATTGTCAACAGTACCTACTGAGGAGTCCCACATCTGAACTTCCACGACCCCTCCTCCTTACACGAGGGATGGAATCCCACCGCTATACTCTGATTACCAAGATAAATTTCTGGTATCTTCTGCTATCAAACACCCTCCCCATCAGCCTCATTGTTCCTTTTGTCGAGCCTTACCCTCCCCCATACTTTTCTAGGGTCACCCACTCTGGGAGGGAAATCAGCATAAACTGGAGGAAACTCACCTCTCAATCTCAGTGCTGGTTGGCCTGGCCACTTTTGCTCCCGATGACCCCAGGGTGTAACTTTCCTGTCCCACTGACCCATGGCCTGTGGTATCAATCACCATGGCAGTGACCTCTTCAGCGCTGCTCCCGTCTTCTCCAGACGGCTGGTTCTCGGCCCCCAGCCATTCTTCCAGGTTTTCCGTTTTGATCCGTACAGCTCCAAGCACCTTGACGTCGTCGTCGCCCTGCCCACCGTGATCGGCCATTCCCGTTTCCACGTACCATTGTCCTGCCCTGTTAATCCTCAGTATGGGTTCCCTGCTCTCCACGTCCGAACTCTGCTCTATTATCTGAGGGCTCGTAGACTCCTCAGGAGGACTCAGTTCCCGAATGTCCAGCACTGTGCTGACCTGGCCCATCCGGCTCCCTTTTGGAGTACTGTGGTGGGGACTGAGAGAGCGGTTCAGGGAGGGGGAAGCCCGGTGAGATTCCGGAGGCCTTTCCTGGTGCTTTGCTCTGGTTTGGCTCAGTTCTGCTTCGACCTCAGCCACGTTGATTTTGAAATGAATGCCCTCCAAGATCTGTGTGCACTTGTCGATAATGTGTTGCATCTGCAGGAAGCTGGCGGCAGTCAGATAGCTTATGATGTCAGCTAGCTGGAGGCATATTCGCCCGGTGTAGCAAAAAGAGAGGAGCTGTTCAAACACGGTGGGGTTCTTGATGACGGAGATGGAGACCGTGCTCATCTCGTTAAGCGACATGTGGTCTCGGAAATAAGGCGAGCTAGCGGCCAGCACTACCTTGTGGGCCCGGAAGGCCTGGCCCTGCACGTTGACCACGATGTCGCACAGTCGGCCCTGCATGCGCAGCTGGTTGAGGTGGCTCAGGACAGAGTTGCTGAAGTCGGGAATCTCCAGCTGGATGTTCCCACTTTTCTCCATGACGGCCCCAGTGGCAGGCGGAGCTACCCTAATGAAGAAAAATGGCACCATATTATTTACTGTTATTTATCATATGGCATTTGCATTATGCCGAGATCCTAAGACTGTCTGGGCTGCCAAGCAAAAGATGTTTGGAGGTGCAATAAAATCAGAGTCCAGTAGCACCTTTAAGAGCAGCAAAGATTTATTCAGAGCGTCAGCTTTCGAGTGTGAGCACTCTTCGTCAGACTCCTTGCACTGAATAGTCTTTGTTGCTCTTAAAGTGCTACTGGACTCTGATTTTATTGTGCTACTTCGGACCAACATGGCTACTCTTTTGAATCTATGTTTGGAGGTGGTTTGCCATCACCTGTTCACACGTCATGGCCCTGGTATTCTCTGGAGATTGCCCTTGCAAGTGCTAGTCAGGGCTGACCCTGCTTAGCTTCTGAGATCTGACAAGATTGGACTTGCCTGGGCTATTCAGGATGAGTAATGCCAACACGGCTATCCATTTGAATCTATCCTTATGGAAGGCACCACATCTAGCCGCTTGGAATGGAACTCCATCAACCTTACAAAGAAACTTGCACAGGTACAGACTGACAAAATTAATTTTTGCTATATATTCCCTGTCATGTAAGGCAGGGGTAGTCAACCTGTGGTCCTCCAGATGTCCATGGACTACAATACCCATGAGCCCCTGCCAGCAAATGCTGTGGACATCTGGAGGACCATGGGTTGACTACCCCTGATGTAAGGAGTTCATAGTCTGAGGAACAGTGCTTGCACTTGAAAGCTCATGCTCTGAATAGATCTTTGTTGGTCTTAAAGGTGCTACTGGACTCTGATTTTATTGTGCCACCACAGACTGTGTTAGAAAAGAGTCTCCCTCTGTGGCTGGCTTCCCATATTACGTGAAGAAAACAATAGGGCCTGAAAACACATGGCAAATTTACATGTTTTTTTTCAGATATGAGTATGACTCAAAGGGCATTGAGTTCTTCAAAGGCACATAACAAGCGACCCTTAGAAGCCCTGTTGCTCAGAATCAGTTGCACAACACTCCATGGGGCAAAACATCCCTCTTTAAAGCAAGAATAGTAGCTAAATACTAAGCCTGGATGCACAAAAGCCCCCCCTGCCAAAAACCCTGGTCGTTTAAGAGTATATAAAGTCTGAATTTATTCAAATGGTTGAAAACATAATTAAACAACAAAATTAAACGGCTATTAGAAAAACTTTTTAGCATAGAAAAACCTGTTCTTGAAGAGCCTAATCCCCTTCTAACGAGTTCCATGGTACAGATCCTACACACACAGACCTTCTAACCCCCTGTGGAAGACTATTCTGCAGCACCGCAGTAGCTACTTAAAAGCACCCACAAGTAGATAACAGAAGAACAGACCCTTCCATGAATCAGAACAACTAAAAGACCCTGCTGTGCCAAGCAAAGCTGCCATCATGTGGCCCCTCTCCCTGGGCTACATGTCTGCTTCTTCCAGGGACCCTTACTATGGTTTTCTGGTGGCTGGTAGCCACCCTCCCCTCCTATCTTTGGTTCCCAAATTGTTCTAATGTAGTGTTATCTATATCTGCATGTCTGTTTTGTCTGAAGGCCAAATGGCTGTACCAGCTCATTGGCACCAGAGGGGTCAATTCTCTGCTCTGGATTTGCTTTGAAGATAAGGAGTTGTGTTCTGTAGGAAAGTGTTTTGGTATGCAAACGTTATATTAATAGAGCTTACACAAATCCAACACTTGCAGAAGTAAAAACAACAACTGAGGGTTGAGGGGGTAATGATTAAAATTGTGCACTCTCTACACTCGGTTACAGCTGCTGAGACAACTCAGGGACACCTAGCCCCAAGACTTGA
Organism: Paroedura picta; assembly: GCF_049243985.1. Lineage (NCBI taxonomy): Eukaryota > Metazoa > Chordata > Lepidosauria > Squamata > Gekkonidae > Paroedura > Paroedura picta. The sequence goes on from NC_135372.1 coordinate 40,082,667, forward strand.
AAGGTTTCCTTTAAAATATGAGTTTTAAATTGTCAAGAACTGATTAAACATGAACAAATGGGTAGGTTTTAAACAGCCCAGAACTTGTTTGATTTGAAGATTAGGTGGTGACCAGGATTGAGGGTAGGGTTGCTGATTCTGGGTTGGAAAAAACCTGGAGATTTTGGGGACAGAGCAGGGCTTGAGAAGATGAGGGATTTCAATGGTGCATAATACAGTACAGTCCACCTTCTAAGCAGCCATTTTCTCTGGGGGAACTGATCTCTGTTGCCTAGAAGTGAGCTGTAATTCTAGGGGATTCCACAGGTCCAACCTGGAAGTTGGCATCCCTAGCTGACGAGTTTATTTCTATAACAGGTTTCTTTAGACAAATCATGTGCAGCTCGACTTAGGCTACACTAGGTTCCTAGGACTGAATCCAAAGGCCAACCAATGCAGGGGTTTAATTTCCAAGTTTCACAGCAGAGCAGTTCTATTTGCTAATTCACCCCTCCTTTAACCACCACCTGTTCTTCAACTCTTTTGTAAGAGCTCTCACGCACTGGTTTTCTTAGCTAGCCCTCAATTCCTATGAGTGGCTACAAGAAGAGAGAGGAAGGTCTGTCATTCTTATTTATTTTATTGATTTTTATTTATTTATTACATTTCTGTACTGTCCTCCCTTGTGGCTCAGGGCAGTTTACAACATGGCCTGCAGTGAGCAACTCCCAGGTCTGAGAGCCAGACAGCACCAAAGATGAAATCACAGCAACAAAGCCTCTGAAAAAAGGTAAGGAGGAAGTGAGTTGAGCAACTGCACGTTGGCCAACAGGGTGAGGAAACCACTGTACACAGCTGCCAATGGTACAGTTCCACTTATTTTACGGTGGAACGTGCTGTCAAGTCACGGCTGATTTAAGAGCTGTGGCATCATCCAAGCACGTATTTTACTGTGTGTGTATGTGTGTGTGTGTGTGTGTGTATATATATATATACATACATACATACATATATATATATAAAAAGATAATTAGGCTTTGTCAATCAGTGGATGGCCAAATATGAATTGTGTATGAATTGTTAGTTCTTAATAATCATGTTTATAATGGATGATGGAAATCTATTCCCTATCTCTTTTCTCCATCTAACTGCATGATGCTTGTAACCCTGCTCACGCCTTAGCTATGAGTATATATGGGAGAAGTAATTGTTATTACAGCCATCTTAATTGTTTGCTTGTTAACTGTTGTTGTTCATGTAGTTTATTGTAAGGGTGTGTTTTATTGTGGGGATTTTATTGTATGTTGGGGATGTTGTAAGATGTTTTAGAAGTTTATATGATGCTTATATTATGTGAACCACCGTGAGCCAGCTTGCTGGGAGCGGCGGTATACAAATCTAATAAATAAATTTTAAAAATACAAATAATATTTATAATATTTTATGATGTTTTACTTGTGTTGCATTTTGCCTTATTGTTAGCCACCCCGAGACTTTAAGTGAGGGGTGGGATATAACTAAATAAATACATTGTCAAGGCAGATCAAAGGTCTCGAGGTTGGAGGATATTGGACTGAGAAGAGGAAAAAACTGATTCTTCAAAGAATCCCAGATAGAGAAATCTGGATAGAGGGGGCAAGAGGACATTGGGTGTTTTGACCTGATGGTGACTTGTCTGCCTGGAAGGAAAGCTCCAAATGCTACTCTATTGGCCAGTAGTTTTATGGGGCAGGAGAATGTACTGTGGTCATGGTGCACGTTGAGATCAGTGATGCTGGGAAGTCTAGTCATCCAGTTCCTAAAGGAAAAGGGAAAATTCACTCTATAGAAGATTAATGTTCATGATAGGCAAAGTAACAGAAAGGCTGCTGGGTGGAAAGTTTCAATTAATTAGGCAGTAAGGGAGGTTTTTGAGAGGAGCTGCCCCTGTACTTGAACAGAAGCCCAACTAGACAACTGGCACAACATCATAAAGGTCACAGGACAATTCTTAAACTAACCCTTGAAGAAAAGCCTATAGCAACTGGAGAGAATCTGGTTTGGGAAGAGTATCTCCTAAATGATTCTGGACTAATTTGGTCCAGGTAATCTAGATGGGAATGAGCCACAACTTCTAATCGAAAGGATCCCAAGGAAATGACATCTGTTTGAGAAGACCAACGGGCTCCAGGAAGGAGCATGTAGCTTGAGGTTCACAGAAGGAAATGCACTACAGCTAGAATAGTGCGTATTTTGGATGCCTGATAGAATGGGCAAAAGTCAGTATCTATACTATATCTATTCCTGGATATATACAAAAGATGTTAGGGGTGGCACAGCTCTGTGTCAAAGAAATCATCATAGAATCTAATAAACCCTTAATCTGAACAGACTCTCTCAAAGTATTACTATGGGTGAAAATATCAGGGTCAAAAGATACCTTCGAACTGGGGGGCACACAATCACTTGCCTAACTGAAACGGAGGGGAATCTTGCAATGGAGAATGAATTAAGGCGGGCAACCAGGGGAGAATGTTGTATAACAACAGGCAGCTTAAATACATGTGCATTGACTGAGTTGATATGTGCTCATATCAGGGGAAAGAGACAAAATGCATAGATACTTGCTCAACAGAACTGACTATAGCAGCTTTTCTCAACCTTTTTACCACTGAGAAGCTCCAAAAACACTCTCCAGGCTTTAAGAAACCCCAGAAGTGGCATGATCATACATAATATGGTTGGTAAGCATAGCTGTGTACGTGCCCACTGGGGACCCCTCCTCTTCCTACCCCCTCCAGGCCCATCAATGGCCATTTTTGGGGAGGGATCAACATGACCCTATATGGTCACATCACCCAATAAATGTTTAACACATTTTAAAAATATATTAAGATTTAATTAAGTCCCACCCATTCAGAAAACCCTCCCAGGGCTGTCAAGAAACCCCAGGGTTTCATGAAAAGCTGCTTGAGAAAGACTGGATTGGATAGACCACTGGTCTGTCCAGCTAAGCTCCTCTCATGGTTAGCAAGTATAGTTTCGGTCTGCAGACTTCAACAATAGGTTCGACAAGCATCATAGGCTACAATACTACAAGAACAGTAGTAACTTTTCAGACCAATTTACAAAATGCACAATATGTTGAGCTCAAAGCAAAGTAAATTACTTATGCTACATTTTCTGCTGGAAAGCAAAACTCTAAATAAGATGAAAAGCCTTTACGGGGTTCTAGGACCAAAAATCCCCTGCCTGATTGAATGCTCTGCCAAATGATATCAGGGCCGTCTGGGACCTTAACCAGTTCTGCTGGGCTTGCAAGACAGAGCTGTTCCGCCAGGCCTGTGGTCAGGGACCGGAAAGATTAACAAGTGCTGGGAAATGAGAAAGACCACTCTGGAAACTCTACCCTTCCCCCATCTGACTGTAAATTGTTTGGGCAAGTGGAGATGATTGTTTTTGGTTTTATGCTTTTATTCTTTGTATGTTTATATATTGTTGCACTGTTACCCACCCTGAGGTCCACTGGAAGGGTGGGATATAAAAATAAAGTATTTATTTATAGAAAGGAATTTACTGTCGTCCAACCTGTTTAGAACCAGTAGACACCCATCACACATTTGCAAGAATCAAGATATTCAAAGCAGCTGCATTAGTGGACACTGCCGATACACTGACGCTATAATGCACAGTAAGGGGGAAATAGCAATAAGGAGAAATTGTCCAACATTATTGGCTAACGTTCTTGGGAAGGTGAGGACCAAGTGCTGCTATTCTGTATAACTAGTAAGTCAATGATGTAGCCACTACTAATAAAAATCAGAAAAGCTCCTCCTTTGCCTCTGCTAACACATCTTCCTCCTTTTTCCTATTCTTAGAAAAGACACACAAGGTTGTACACTCAGCCATCAGCGTGACCCAGTTTTGACAGCAGCATGTCCCACTTATAAGTCCCAGCTCTCCAATGCATGACTTCAGCACTGCATTCTTCCATAAGAAAAGAAACACCCATTTTTTAAAAACTAAATTTTATATTATGCTTCCTACAGTCAAAAATCACCTGGCATGCCTTGTATAAGACAGATGAAATATTCAGCAGGATTGCGGTTGTTTGGATACTACCGATTCCTTTCCTTTCCACTGATTCAAAATAGCTTTAGAGGCTGCATCTACACAGAGGTTTTGTTTCAGTTTGGCATCCAAACTGGAGCAAATTTTGTTTTCTTGAGCATCCATATGATGTTTTCACCTAATGCTCCACTTAATGGTTTTTCCTCTACTTTGGCAGAATCTTTCCCAAACTTGGCTTATCATGTTGTTTTTGGAAAGACAGCTTTTGTGTACCATATAGATGGGCAAGTGTACTTTATGGTACCACTCACACTGGTACCATTTTCCTTGACTCGACCCCCATTTGTCCTGTGCCAATGGTTGGCTTAAAAAACAACAACACAGTAATGCTGCAGTGATCTATTATCATGAATTACTAGATTCTCTATACTTCCCAGCTTGCTGATCTAAAAAAGCAGAGGGAAGGAGTATAGGAAAAACTAACCTGGATGTCCTGTTGCTGTTATGTTTTTGAATTCACAACAATATTGAGAACTGTTGACATGTGGAAATACTCTGGAGTCAACTGATCGTGTCTTGGGCTATGTACCATACTGCCCACATGGAAGCAGAGCCTAGCTTAGTGATACTCGGCAGCTCAGAAACCACTTGGCTGTTTGTCATGCCACTTGTATTTCTTCTGTGCATTGCTCATCCATGTGGCATGTGATCCATATTTCAGAAAGTGGGCAAGGCTCTTGCCCAAAGGGGTTCTAGTTTCTACCTTGAAACAGCAACTGCCAAGGGAATAGCTAAGCTGCAGGTCTCCTTGAGGCACAGAATTTACGCCAGAGATTAAAGTAAATGTGGCTCTTGATTGATGGTAATTACAAAGCAGCTCTTTGCAAGCCATGGAGGTAGTACTAATAGGCTAGCCATTAGTGTTGTGACCTGGGAAAGAAAATAATGGGCAAAAGGATAGCAACGGCAGCAGGTATCAAATACTGCAATGGAACTAGAAATACACGGTCGTACAAACTGTACTTCTACATACTCTAGCAGCATGGATAAGGCAGCGGAAATAAGGGTGGGAGGCCAGCTCCTTAGTAACATATCATCTTCCCTTTCAGCATTCATAATTCCCAATACAGAAATAGCTAATCTACAGTCACAGTGTGGAAAACCTGTGTGTACATAAAAGCCACAGATGCTGCTACAAACTGCAGAAGTATCAGACTTCGAAAAACTGAGAGGGGTTTTCCTTAGCGCTGTGAGAAGCATTGGAGAAAACTACAAGGATCCACTACAATTTAAATTAACGGCTACATATGAGCTCTGTCCTGCATGCTCCAGGCTAGCCTGATCTCATCAGGTCTCCGAAAGCATGGTCAGCTCTCCTTGGTGCTTGGATGGGAGACCAAAAAGGAAGCCCAGGGCTGCTACACAGAGAAAAGCAATGGCAAACCACTTCTGTTTGTCTCTTGCCTGGAAAACGTTGTAAGTCAGCTGTGAATTCTGACTTGACAACACTTTTCCACCACCACCACTAAAGATAATTAGGCAGTATCTTTATACTGGAAACTTTCTGCGGGGGACCTGCTCCAAGAACTTGCCCAATTTTAGAGTTTAAAAGTTACAACAGTCTTAACTCACCCACCACAGACTCTCAACATCGTATCTCATCCCCTTATTTTATTTATTTCAGGAATTTACAGGCTGCTTCTGCAAAGACCTGCTGAATCTGCTCTGCCCTGTAATGAGTCACCAGAGAGAGGGCGGCAAATAAATGTAACAATAAATAAATAATCTACCGTTGTTCCCATGCTTCTGGGTCGGAAAACCTTGATCCAACAGGGCTAAGGCTTCAGCCCAGCACAGGCAGAATCAAGTTTCCTTAAAGAAAGCGGCGTTTACATAAAAGTAACCCGGGCTGTACAACCCTACTGAAAACCCCTCCCAGCATTATCTCTCTCGTCCCACCCTTCCTCCGGAGAGTCTCCTCACTTTAAAAAGCGCCACACACACAAACCCTGCCCTAATACCTAACATTCCAAGCCCCCTCAACACGCTGACTTAGATGAACACGTGGCGTGCTAAAAGCAAAAAAAAGCCCTGTGCAAAACCCACGAAAAACCCGAAATAACAAACGAGGGAAGGGTGGGCACAAAGACGTTCTTTTACAACTTGCATCCACATTCTTTACAGGGCGGGGAAAGAACATGGGACCACCTTCCTCGGGCTATGTAAGGGAGACGAAATTGCTCAAGGGGGATTAGCTGTTTGAAGAAACACTTTTCGCAGGGGCAAGCAAGAGACGTGGGGAGAAAAGTGGGGCTGGAAGCTGGGGGGGGGATCCCCCCCGCCTGGGGGATACTTTCGACCCCACCTGGCAAGATTTTGCCGCGCGAGGGGAAAGTGACCGGGCAGCGCCAACCACTTTCTAAGCCGCTCTGCCTTTCCCGAGGGGACCGAAATATACCGACTACATACCTCCTGGGGGGGTGGGACGAGCCCGAACACCCTTCCGGAAGCGAAACCCCCAGAACGAGCCCCGCCCCGGAAGAACATCCCCCCAAGTCGTCCCCCCCATCACTGATTGACTAGTCTTTCCCCCGCCGTAGCGGAACGGTCCTCGCGTCAGGTGGCCACACCCATAGGAATGAGCCCGCCATCGGCAGGCCAGGGCAGAGCTAGGCGTGGCCAGTGCGCCTGCGTGGAAGGACGAGCCTCGAGAGCAGAAGGGGCGAGGGGAGTGGGCGGGGAAATGCAAATAGCGTGGCCTGTCGTCACGTGAGCGCGAGAACCTCCGCGGCCTATATAAAGGTGGCCCCGCCTCTTACTTCTTTCTTTCGTCGTCCGTGAACGGAGCGTGTGGTGCCGCGCTGTGCTAGGGAGGGTGAGTTGCGCCATTCAAGCACGCGTTGCGGAGGGGGATTCCCGTAAATATGGTTTCAGCCGTTGCGTGGGGGCATTGTGGGGTCTTTAGGCTGTGTCGCCTGTCGTGGAGAGCATTGCAGGGGGGAGGATGGAAGTGGATTGTATCTTCCCCTCCCCCCACGCGTTGTTTTTCCCTCGCTTTGGGCCTTCATTTTGGATGGGGCTTAGAGGGCATCGGGAATTGTAAACGCAGGGTGGCGGCTGGTTTTATTTCAAGCAAATACCGATGAATTCCTATTTTAAGTGAATTAAAATTGCGTGCTAGTGTGCGCACTTTTGAACGTTGCAGAGTTGGCCAGTTGCAGTCTACAACGTGGGCGGGGTGGAGTAGGAGACAGAAATTCTAGTCTTTGAGTGGGATCGAGTTGGTTGGGTACGGCCTGGGGAAAAAGGAAAAGGGGGTTGCCCTAAGGCAGGGTTAGTCAACCTGTGGTCCTCCAGATGTTGATTCATGGGAATTGTAGTCCATGAACATCTGGAGGACCACAGGCTGACTACCACTGCCCTAAGGCACACCAGGCCGTGAAAGCCATGCTTTTCCACTTAAAAACTTAATGCATCCAAAATTATTTGATTAATGTTAAAATGACGGTTTACTTGAGGTGACTGAAGCAATCGGTTAATCAACAGATGGAAACAATGCTAATATAGGTTTATAAACCTAAATAAGTAAAATTCACAGACTATGAATTTGCTCTTTGTAGATTTGGAACCTTTCCCATTGCTTCTTCAATATTTTAATTAGTCCATTGAGCACTTCCATGTAGTCAAATAAGTTAAATTCAGGAGAGTTGCAGAACAGGCAAAACGCCCCAAACTTAGGAGCGACACAGACCTCTAGTGATAGCTGCGGCCTGTTCATATGCACATGACACATTATAGCCATTGTATAAGGATACACATGGGGCTTGAAATTTACAACCTTTTTAAAATGCTGATGTGGGCTAGTGTCATGATTTAATTGGGCAATAATTTTCTTATGAAAGCTTTCACCAAGCTCTCATGTGAGCTTAGCCAAGGACTTAATGAGACTCGGGAACATTGTGGTGAAGGACTCTTATTCAACTGATCTGCCTGCCTGCACATGATGAAAAACGATGTTGGTAGGGACATCTGAATGCATGATGAATGCCAACGTCTCTGAGCAGGCCCTAAGGTGTAAAAAAAAAAGGAACAGGAGCCTTTCTCCTGCCTTCACTGTTTGTTCTAACCTTGGCCTTTCATACCTTCCTGCTGAACATTTGTCTGCGAGATGAGTACCTAAATATCTTTCCATTATTATTAAATTTCTATACTGCCCTCCCATATGGCTCAAGGCAGTTTACATACAGCTAAAATTAACAATTAAGAAACAAATAATATTCACAGTGTAAAGCAAATTTAAAAACTTATGAATAAGTAGCATTTCAGTCATAGTGATAGCAGCCTTCATTGAGCAGGTGGAATTCCTGTGACTTATTTCCATGTAGTCGGTTGGCATCCTTCTTTGATCTCATTGGGCTGAAGGGGAGAGGCCACGTTCAATCATCTGCCCCATCTCTGCTGAGTATTTTAGAAGGGAAGGGTGAGAGTCCATGGTGCCCTGTTCATTCTGGCTATTCTGTGACCTTGAGATGAGATTTTTCTGCCATCCTTGTTGCTTTCTTGGTTACTGGGGAAGGTGTAGAACGTGTGTGCCAGCATGAAACCTTGGGCCAGCCAGTTTTATCAGAACTTTCTCTGCCTCACCTACCACACAAGGTGCCTGTTGAAGGTAGAGGAAGGGAAGGTGAATGTAAGCTGCTTTGAAACACCTTAGGTTAGGGAAAAACAGTTTTTGTTAATCTGTCTTTTGTTGCAAAATGCTTAGGTTGAAGAATTTGGAAACTTGAGTAAAAACAAGTAGCCCATGACTTGTTTCTGAGTAATGGAGCCCAACAACTTATTCCAAACTAGCATACATTTTTCCTTGCATGCCTTTTCACTAAGTAGCAATAATTTTAAACCTAGTTAAATTCGTGAACTGTAAAGTAGAAGTCTTTTTGTATAGAATGTGCATTTCCTGTCTTGATTTTGTAAAATCAGTAAAGGGGGGGATACCAAATGCTGTCAAAAAGAACAGGCAAAAATCCCTAATTTCTCATTGTTTTCTTTGCAGCTCTGGGAGACCAAGACCATGTTACTTGCAAAGGTAAATTTGTTACTTACTGTTGATATAGACCAAAATGACTGTTGGTTGTCTCAAAAAGATGGAAATGTTTATTGTAAATGCCGCTTTACAGTGTGCCACAATGATGACACCTATTTGCTACTCTTGATCAATAGGGTGATGAGAATGCATAACCACCTTTTTTAAAAACTGAGGCACAACACGCTTCAAAAGTTACTTCGACCCTTACATTACTATCGGTCTAATTGGTGTTGGTTTTCTTGCAGGCTTTTATTGATGGCTTGATCCTTATGAAAGATGGATATCCTGGTAAGACTTACTTTTACAATAGTGATGGAAGTGTTGAAGGGGCTGCATTTGTTTAGCATATGCTTCAGAAATTGGGGTCTGAACACTTGACTGTCAAAAGTGTTTTTCGGGCTTTTCTTCTGCAAGGTATTTTCAGAGGAGGCCCCTCCCAATGAGGTTTGCGCATGATGACAACATAGTTCAGCAGACAGTCTGTGATGAACACTTGGAAGTCTTTCGCTCCTATCTGATGCATCCTCATTTCGCAGCCTTAGAAATCTTTTATTTAAATGAAGGCAGGCCATAAGAGGCGCTTTCTGAGAAGTGGATGGGGTGCCGAGTCAGGGAATCCTGCGTTAGAATGTCTGCTTTTATTTGGCTGTGATTAAATAGATTTCTGAGTAAATAGATATGCTCTCACTGAGCAAGTGCAACTATGAAACAAAGGCTTGTTTATGAACTGCTGGCTTTTTCTCCCCGTTAGGTGTACAGAACTGCAAATAAGCTAGAAACACTTTGGTTGATTATTCATGTAACCCAGTTACCCTTCTCTTATAGATTGCTCCATGTGGCCTAGTCCTGGGTGACCAAAGAGGTATGTTGCATAGGAAAAATGGACTCTGTAGCAGAAGCAGGAACAGAGCTTGTCACATGAGCAGGGCATCTCACCTAGGCATTGGATTGACCCCACTGCATGCTGAAGATCAGCGGTCCCCAACCGTTTTGGCGGTTGAGGACCTCCTCCAGAATTGGAGGAGAGCTGGCGGCCCAGGTGCCGCACATGCACAGCAGCTATGTGCAAACGCGCATGCAGGCGTGGCCGCCAGCGGCCTGGTACTGGACCGGTGGTTGACAACCGCCGCTTAAGATCACCAAATACTTTCATAGATTTATTTCCTGAGTCACATCACATTACATTATTAAGAGCATTATTAGCAGTTTTGCACATAGTAAGCTTTTAGTTCAACTGCAGTGCAGATCTGCCCTTAAGGGAGTCGAATGGAAGAACTCTGCAGATGGCCTCCCCCCCCCCCCCAGGACCCGCAAAGGCTGCAGGCAGCTTTTAGGGAACTCGCCAGCAGGGATCTGCAGCCTCCAAGCCTCAGGGAAGTGGGAGGGGGTGGTCAGGGGTGGGGGAGGGAAAGCAATTGGCTGGCTGGGGTTTAAACAAGAACTGTGTGTTACTGTGAGTTGTACCATCCTTGAGGGTCTTCTTTCTCAAATGGTATTGCGCTGAGAAAGATGCAGTTGTCTTGATTAAGTCCTGCGGCTCAGCACTAAAGTAAATTAGCTGAGGCAGGCAAATTTGGACGGGAGCCACTTTATCTGAGCTAGTGCAATTGCCTCTTACTGCCAAGGTGACAAGCTCTTCGAATCGACTGTACATGATGTTGAATCAGGTCTCTGATCACTATGAGGAGAATTTAAGTCTACGCTGATACAGTGGGGAAAAAATTGCCAAAAAATAAAATGGGAAGGTTAAATGCTGATTAAAACTGTCTTTTCCTTGCCAGGCCCTTGCGATCCAGCTGAACTCAAAGTAGGATTTCAGTTGGCATGCTGTGATACAGAAAGAAGGTGAGTTTATGGTGAATACGAATTTTTAAAAAGCAGCGAACGTAATGCAACCTTGTGTGAGTTTTTGAGTTCTCTAGAAGTTTTAATCAGGTTGAATCTTGGAAGATGCCAGGGGAGGGAAGGATCACTCCTTGATCCTCTTTATTTTCTCCTGTGTTGGGAGAAATGGGCAGCAACATTTCCTTTGGGTCTTGAGTCAGCAGCATCAGGAGTCTGGGTTTAGGATTTATCAATAGATCATAATCCGCCTTCTGCCTGCCCAGAAGACTGATAAACTAGTTAGGGAGAGCTTGGAAAGGTATAGTGGTATTCTTCTAAAGGTGCCCCGCTGTGGCTGTTTATTCCTTGAATGCCACATGGATTGTGGTCAGCCAGCATGCCTGAGGTTCTGCCATCCCGTATGGTCACCTAATGCAAGCAGCCTGTGTGATGAGTAGGAAAAAAAGCACCTGACTTGAACCATGGAGGTCTGTAATTAGCTCTATCTGACTTCAGGCATCAGCTTGCACTTCCTCTTCTGTAGGCTAACTTTCTCTGTCATGCCAATTAAAAAAAAATAACACACCAAACCTTTTTTCCTGGACTGCAGGTGACTTTTGGAAAATTTTGGAGTGATGCTGGGGATAATGGTAAGTCGTTGCAGAACTTTCGTTTACTTTTAGAAAAAAATATTGAATTACACGAAAAGCCCATTCTAGCTGTTTTCAAAGCCGTACACACACCTTTAGGAGTGATTCTTTAAACTGAGAGTCAACGATAACATGCTTTTTAAAGTACACAGCAACACCATTGTTGATTAGATAGATGTGCCACTCCATTGCACAATGCTTTGATGCTGATTTTAGCTTAGAATCCCATGGGCCGTGATGACTCGTGGAGAAGTGCAAGAATAAATCAAGTAGATTTTGAAGGATCCTGTTTTAAAGCTTGAAATGATGTGCGCAGTATGCAGTTAAATAAATGACCATTTTGCCAGACAGTCCACTGGAGAGTGCCCTGTGGTTTTGATGAGCATCCTTAAAAGGTAATAGCTGTAAGGGCAAGCCAAAAAAAACCCCCTTATTTTCATTGAGCACAGCACTGGGTTGATATTAGCCATTACATCCGTAGTTATTTGCCGGCATGCCTTTCTTTATGGTCAGACCTTTCCTTTGCTTTCAGCCCCATTCCTTGAGAGCCGGCTTGGTGCAGTGGTTAAGAGACAGCCTCTAATCTGGGGAACCAGGTTTGATTCCCCAGTCTTCCACGTGCAGCTAGCTGGGGTGACTTTAGGCCAGTCACAGTTCTCTCCGAGCTCTCAGCCCAACCCACCTCACGGGTCATTGGTTGTGGGGAGAGGAAGGACAGGCATTGTAAGCTGCTTCGGGTAGTAAAAAGCGGGTTACAAAATCCCAGCTCTTCCTGTATCAGACTTGGCCTAGAACTATTAGGATGGTGCCTGCAATCATTTTGGGAAATGTGCTTGGGGTCTTTTTTGGAGTCCAGTTGGCAGGGTTCCAAATGATGAGGATTAAATGTCTGATCCGAAATCTGTATGTGGATGAAATCTTGCTGAATAACCCTGTCACTGCTGTTGTGCCTTTATTTTTGCACTGACTTAATCAGTTGTTTAGCATTGCAGGCATAAAGGGCCAACTAATTCTTTGTTCCTTTATCAGGTTCTGGCAATGGAGCTCCAAATCTGGGGTAAGGGTACGTTTTTTGTATTTGTCCCATAAGAGGCTGTTTGGAATTCCCTTGTAACCAATGATGAGACTAGATTCTGCCAGATGAGAGTTTGTGATATTAACCCTATACCGTTCCACTTACTGAGGTTACAATTGTAATGGTCATTGAAGTTCAGGCACTTCCATAGGGGTAGTAGCAATCAAAGTATGTGTATTGTTATCGGGTAGCCGTACCAATGTTCAGCTCTGGCCAAGATGTTTTTCTGTATCTCCCAACTGAAATTTGCTTCCTAACCATGGAATAAAGGCAAAATTTGATAGTGGACCATACATAAAACCTGCTGGGGACTGTTTAATTATGTGGATCCAGTGGTGTAATACTTTTTTTGTATGTGTCATTTTAAAGTACAACTAGAAGAGGATTCTCCCAGCAGTCAAGATGGCAACAGAAAGTTTGGTAAGTTTCTAGCTGGTGTCTTGCTCTTTAGGAATGGATGCTTACTTTGTAAGCTTAGTTGCATGCATTTCTGGAGCAGCCTTGTTCAACCTTTCGACCATGGACAAGTTTATTGATACAGTTACAGGCCAGAATGCAGATAAAACATTTAAGTCGATATAAAAATTGAAATTTTTCATGAAATTAGCTAAAAGGAGGCAATGGTGATAGTGGCTGCATTTTATCTTTCTGACTGGCTTGAATCACGTGGGCGTGGAAATGTGCTATCTGGAATGAGGCTTTTCATCCATGAGTAATTCCTTGGACCAGTCTGCTTCTGAGTGGTATATCGGTATGGATTCCTGTCCAGAAGTGGCTTGCTGCAGACTGTGGGATACAAAGAGCATCGGAAAAAGATATATGTTCAATTGTTTCCACCTCCCTTCATGGGCAGTTGCACAATCTCTCTGAGACTGGAGTTCTTTTGTATCTGCCCTCTGGAAACGCTGTTCAGGCTTCGAGGCACCAGGAGGTTATGTCAGCTTGCTACACTTCGAAGACACCCCTCATTCCTTCCGGGCCCCATTATTGGCCACTTTGGGAGGTGACAGATCAACATACCCAAATAAGGGTAGAATAAAAAAAAATTTTTTTTAACTTCCTTTCTTTGCTTAGAGTCAGAAATGGCAGAAATCCTTCCCAAAATGCCACACCACTGTAAATAATAGCTACACTGGGTGAACAAGGAAAGCCAATGATGTCTTAAGAGTAGTGGACAGAACTGTTTTCTGAAAACAACAAACTGAGGCTTCCTGTATGGATAGTGAAATGTCACGGGAATGTTGTTGTTTGTGCTGATTGGTGTTGGCTGAAGGCAACTTCTAGGGGGATGCAGATGAACAGGCTTCACCAAGGCCTCTCCTCAAGTCTAATTTACACTCTGAGACTTGTAGTGTGCTAAAATGAAATACAGTGTTTTAAGTATTAACATAGGAGGAATAACACAATGCATGTAACCTTTCTGTAGTGGGGTCTTCGATGGACAGAGGAGGGATCTGCTTTGCAGCATATTGGTGAGTTCCAGCAATAACACTTGGAAGGCGGGTCCGCAAAGTGAGACCGGGGTGCTGCTGTCAGGGTCGCCTTTTGCCTTTGAGCTTATACTCTTGTCACAGCTCTGAAGTGTTTGCTCTACCTGCATTTCTGAGAAGGATGCATGTCTAACATTTATCTTCATTTTAATTAAAGATTTAAAGATGAGAGATCTGTTTTTGGCTGGGAGCCCAAAAGCACAACCCCCCCACCTTCCACCCTGAATATGCCTGTTTAGCTTAAGTTCCAGACAGAGTTGGAGCATGCAGAATGTGTGTACTGTTAATGATGAAATTGTACAGAACAATGGGAATCTCTCTGAAAGGGAGTGATGAGCATTCTATACTGAAACAGTACAGAACGGATGATGCAGCCTCATTGGAAGCTTTTTCTTGAGCACCAGAATGGTGCAGTTATGAGCAGCGGGCTCTAATCTGGAGAACTAGGTCTGGCTCCTCACTCTCACCTCCACATGAGGCCTGCTGGGGTGATTTTGGGCCAGGCACTGTTTTCTCAGAATTCTCTCAGCTCCACCAATCTAACAAGATGCCCGCTGTGGGGGGAGAGCAAGGGACAGCGATTGCAAATCAGTTTGAGACTTCAGGTTGAGAATAAACAGAGTATAAAACCCAACCATTCTACTTCAAAGTTTGTTATTTTATTACAGATTAAACGGGCCGGTGTTCTGGAAGGAGTCTGTTTTCTACTGCCTAGGTAGGTATTATATGCTATGGGTTGAAACCTTACTATAAGAAGTCACTGTAGTCCAATATTTTCATGCCAGATCACTAGTATTTTATTGTGTTTATATGGCCCAGATTACTGGAACAAGTTAGCGGTGTTAAAAGCAAATGCCTGACTTTCTTTGTTTCCATAAGTCCACTTCTAGGCCTTCCCCTGCTCATAGTAACTAAAGAACTTGAAGCTCAATACAGATACAATGATGACAACATAGTTCAGCAGATGTACAGTGGTGATCTGTCTTTCGCTCCTATCTGACGTATCTGGCTACAAGCTCTTTAGATAACTAAATGAGGTTATATTTCCATGTTCCATCTTGGCTAAGCTCTGTAGGATTCCTGGAATTGAAAGATCCCCCATATACTAATTTGTGTAAACCCTTTGGGGTTTGTTGTGGCAATGAGACGAGATCTTAAAAGTGGTATCAGTCATATTTGGCAAACTTCAGCAAACAGAAAAAAGCTTAGACAAATTCAGCGATCATTTGAGTCCCAATAAAACTCAAGAGCCCATGCTGGTAACTTATTGACCTGGAAGACAAAATTTTATGCAGAATGCTGAACCAAAAGAAAACAATGCAGATTCAGAAATGTTATTATACTGGCTGCTGTAGAATCTTCTCTATGAAGTACAGTGATTTGATGCATTGTGTGTGGGCACATTTTGTTCTCTCATCTATACTAATGCTTTTGTCTCCTAGGAGTTAACTTGAAAAAACTGAAAGGCCTTTGAAAGGTGGGTGGCATTCCTGTATGTCGATCACAGACTTTATACCTATTATAGGAATGAATGAATGATGATAACTCCACCTTGAACTCTCTCTCTGATGTGTGATGGAGAATCTAGGGTCTGATCTCTTCCTTCTCCAAAATATGCTCCGCTTTAGAGCTCAACCCACAGGTTAACCTTGCTTCTGATTTCTTCCCATAGGATTGACGCTGCAATCCTTTCCAGAGGGATGTGCGGAACCGAACATCAGAACCCAAAATCTAATGTTATGACATTTTAGGCATTAAAGTGATTAATTGGAATCTTGCATCTGGTTTCTTGTCTCTTGTTTTTAGTGTAAAAATGTTCAAAGGTAGGGGCTTCAGAATCAAGTGACACTGTGACAGGAAGTTGGCTAGTTCAGGGGTAGTCAAGTCAACCTGTGGTCCTCCAGATGTCCGTGGACTACAATTCCCATGAGCCCCCGCCAGCAAATACTGGCAAGGGCTCATGGGAATTGTAGTCCATGGACAACTGGAGGACCACAGGTTGACTTGACTACCCCTGGTCTAGTAGACAAATGTGAAATAGTAAGCTATGGGAGCCAGATCATTGGAATCCTGCTGTAGCATTCTTTGTCAGCAGCTGGCATCCTAACCTAGTTGAAGTCTGTCTTGGCAGAGTCTGGTGATGGGTTGAGGAAGCTGGACTCTGTTTCTAAGGAAAGAGAACAGGCTATCCTTCGGAGGTCTCTGCTTTGAATAAATTAATAATGCTGTAATGAGTAGAATCAAATGAGATGGGGAAAGTTATACTTTCACCCCTGGCTCCACAAAATTATAGGCTGCCTCAAAGGATTATCAGTAATATACATATGACAATCTGCTACTTATATAAAGTTTTAGAGGGATCGTATCTTATTAGAGTCTCAAGACCATTGCCATTAATCCAAGATGGGGGGGAAAGATGGTGCCTGGCAGACTGAAATGGTAATATCTCAGAAAGAGCAGCACATTTCAAGGAATTGTGCAGATGGCATATTATCCTGCCATGATAAAGCT
Organism: Paroedura picta; assembly: GCF_049243985.1. Classification (NCBI taxonomy): domain Eukaryota; kingdom Metazoa; phylum Chordata; class Lepidosauria; order Squamata; family Gekkonidae; genus Paroedura; species Paroedura picta. The sequence continues at coordinate 40,099,332 of NC_135372.1, forward strand.
ATAAATTCTGACAAGTTTTTAAAAGTAATCAGTGGAATCATCCATTCACAAGCCCTAGTTTTGGTTGCTCATTATCGGCAAAATGGGTTTGCATTTCATGCTTCCTGCTTTTAAAATGGTTCTCCAAACTGTCTTTGGAATTCAGTTGATATGGGGAACTAGAGAATGCACAACTTTGCATGCAGAAAGGGCCTACAATGTAGCCCATGGCATGCCAGTCAGTGAAAATCTGACTACCGCCTTCCCTGGCATCTGATAGGAAAATTGAATGAAGTAAAAATCTCACTGACTCAAGTGCCAACACCAATTGGGGCTAAATCAAAATCATCCCTATGCAGAGCTTGCTCATATCTGAACTGACAACCAAGGCTATCTTGGCCCTGCAAAGCCAAACAGAACCACAGGGCAAGTATGGACTATATAGATTTGTTGATCTGGTGTAGGGACTACCAGATGTCAAGAGTGGTTTTGCTTTTGTCAACATGTATACAGTTTCTCCTGAGTGCACCCTTGTCATGGAAAAGAATGCTAAAAACAGTGGTCCCTTCATGGCTTGTATGGTATTGCTAAGCTGTGACAGGATGTGAGTTTGTTTCAAAAACCAGCCATTCTCTACCTTTTTTGGGCCTTGCCCCTTTTAGGAGCTCTTCTCAGGTTCCAGGCTGCTTGCACAATGAGCTGGGATTAAAAAGGCCTAAGCTAAAAGCAAAATACCTTCCATTGTATGTATGTACACATACAAGAAGAGCCTCTTGTGGTGCAGAGTGGCAAGTGGCAGAAATGCTGTCTGAAGGCTCTGTCCATGAGGTTGGATTCCAGCAGCCGGCTCAAGGTTGACTCAGCCTTCCATCCTTCCGAGGTCAGTAAAATGAATACTCGGCTTGCTGGGGGGTAAAACGGTCATGACTGGGGAAGGCACTGGCAAACCACCCTGTATTGAGTCTGCCATGAAAACGCTGGAGGGCGTCACCCCAAGGGTCAGACATGACTCGGTGCTTGCACAGGGGATACCTTTACACACATGAGACATTTCTAGAACATGTAGCCCACAGCAGCATGTCTGTTTTTTTTTTCTTGAATGTATTAATTCAAGCAAAAACAAAGGAATTGATTACATGATTCCTTGACCTTGACCGACTGAACTTTCTGGGAATTAATTTCATATATGAAAATCCATTCAGTTACCTGGGTCCCCTGTAAACTCATCTGGGGCCCTCAGATGTGCCCTCCCCCACAGGAATGACTGCTTTACATCAAAAACCAGCTTTAAAAATATGTAGCAGGATTATAAGGCACAGTCAGACTAAGGCCACTGAAATTTTTACATATTTTTAATCAGAACATGAGTTTGAGCCATAATAAATTTATGCTAGTAGGAAGGGGGAGAGTGGAAAAGTGATCGGTTCAGGTATGGAGGATGGGAATTCTTCCTGTGGGTTCGCCCCAAAGATGCTCCATGCTCCAACTTGCTTAGCCAATAAGTCCCAAAAAACAAGTGTAAGAGGACCTAGTTTGCTGGGGCCTTTGGGCATAGTTTCTCTCAGCCATTTACTAGGCCAAAGGCAGTTTAAAAAGTCATCTACACACTTGGCACTCTGGAAATATGGGCCCTAGTCTTTTTTTCCCATTTTACATTTTGGACTACAAAATTGACTTGGCTTCATTTTTTTTTTTTTTTTACAAAAAAATCAAAAGTGTGCTCAAGCATATCAGAACATCTTCTAGAGTACAGTTCTTCGAGCAGCCTTCTTCCAAATGCTGGATCTGACTCAAGGTTCTACATACCTACAAGCCATGGTATAGCAGTAGTGTGCTCCCTTTTCAGTCTACCTGAGAAGCTGGCAGCTTGGATGCATTCAACAAGCTTTTGAAAACCTAAAATGTGCACCTCAATAACAGTAGCACTAAAGTTCTCATGATCTCCCCTCATCAGCATTTGGATATCTTAGGGACATACCCACCAACCTTTAAAAACTTCAGTTGTGTTCTGGAGGATTCTGGGAACAGTAAAATTTGTTTCTTTAAACAATGGCAGCCCTCTGATATTCAGCCAGAGTTTGGTCACAGTGCAAAACCATTCTTCCTTCCCTTACAATACAAGCCTGAAAGCACACTGCTGTGTAAAAGAATCCTCTAAAAGATTCCTCCATCTCCACCAGTTTCCGACTCGGCAGACCTGACTACTGGGCATGCCAGTCAGGCCAGCTGAAAGCAAGAAAACAACACAGTCTGGCGTTAATGCAGTTATGGTCAGTTAGCACTAGCCTCAGCTTGTGCCGAAGGCCACATGACTTGGATGTGATAAGGCTCCAGCTCTTCTGGGGCAATGTAATCTGGAGCGTTGCTCATCAGGTCTCTTCCCTTGAAGGATTTGGGAAATGCGATGACATCTCGAATGCTGGGAGCCCCAACAAGGAGGCAGATGAGCCTGTCAAGTCCTGGAAAATAACAGGAAAGCATTCCATTTAACTTCTGCAAACAGATGCAAAGGTTTTACTGAGAGGTTAACATGGGTGATTCCAGTTAATGCAAGAAACTGCCCCAGGTAGAATATATTGTGCCCCTGATCTGCCTGTGTGACCATCCCCCACCTGTATGCAAGACTTTCCATGCTCACAGGCATTTGTGTGGCTGGAAAGTGCATGTGGAAGCATTGGGGGGGGGGGAAGGATAGCAAGAAAATGGGGGGGTTTGACATGAATAGGTCCTCTTAAAAGCTTTTGGCCCGGGCAGCTGCCCTGTTACAAACAAATGATGGTTTTGCCTGGTCTTGGTGGCAGCAAAGTGACCCTGACAGGCCAAGGGACCCACAGAGGATTGAGACTGACAGAGAACTGATTTATGCTCTGTGCTCCTAGCTCCCAAGAGGCTCAAAACCAGGTCTGCTGAATTAATGATCTGGTGCAATTTTCAATAATTGGGTTTTCTGCAACATCTAATCTGGAACAACTTGCTTAACTCTCTACCCTTTCCAATTGTGGTTGACTGACTGGTGGGGGGAGGGGGGATAATCCCCTCCATTACCACCCTGGGGAGGGGGGTAATCACCTAAGCAGCCTTGGTTCCATTTCAGGTATGAGCTTTATGGCCTATGTGGGTACCTGGCTTTGCTGGAGCACCAGAACGCCAATGAGGATGAGCTAAAGCTCCATATCCCTACCACTAAAGTGGCCTGCTACCAAATCAGATTTCAGCAGAGGAGATGCATCCACACTCTTTTTTGCAAAATGGGAAGACGACTGAATTTGGCTGTGGGACTACTCGCTGCTAACCCCTATCTTTGTGATTTATTTAGTTTGTGACTAGCTTCGAAGTCCGTTCCTAAGAACGGGCCTTGAAAGGGTCCCCTCCCCTGGCCAGGCAGCTTAAGGTGGCTTTGGGCGGCAGCTCACAGACAGATCAAGTGGGGCAGACTGGGGCTGGACAGCTCATTAGGAGGCCTGGGGCAGAGCTCCTGAGCAAGCAGAGCCTACCAGGCCAAGAGGCCCTCGTTAGCAAGCCCTCCAACATGAGCGTTTGCCCAGGGCCCGCTCCCCTTACCTGCTGAGGCATCTGAGAGCAGAGAGGCTAGAGTCCAGGGATAGAGGGCGGGAGCTGCAGGGGCAGGGCCAATCAGGGCTTTGCTGGCTGCACCCTGATTGGCCCTATTCCAACTTGGACAGCTGGACATGTCCCATCCCCTAGGCTGTTTCACAAATATATAGAGGAACAACAATGGATAAGGATGTGTGCCCGCTCCAGAGACTTGTCCGAGGTGTCCACAAGTAAAAACAGTACCATATAAACATCAACAGTGGATTATCAATATTAAAAGTAAGCCATTAACTACAAATCAAGGGCATAAAACAATATTATCTACACAAACAGTCCTTAGCCTAGAAGTAAATTATAGAGATGTTTTTAAAAAACCCAAAACCTTAAGTAAACTTGAATAAATATCAATGCTTTGGCTTGGGTGTCTAAGACAGTAAGGAAGGTAAGTATCAGGCAAGCCTCCATGGGGGAAGGCACTCCAAAGATAACGTACCATCCATCATCACTGCTCAAGGGGATAAATATGGTGCTCTCAACCAGGGTTTCGTGAAACCCTGGGGTTTCTTGGCATTCCAGGAACAGTTTCCCGAATGGGCAGGAGTCCATTCTATTTGTATATCTTGTATACATTTGTTAAGCATTTATTGGATGATATGACCACATGTGATCATACCCTCCTGCTCCCCCTCCCAAAATGACCACCGATGGGCATGGTGGGAGGGGAGGGGCCCTGGATGGGCATGTCCACAGCGATGCTTCCCAACCATACTCTGCACAATTGCACCACTTCTGGAGTTTCTCGAAGCCTGAAGAATGTTTTTCAGTGGTAAAAAAGTGGAGCAAGGCTGGTAGAAATATTCTTGAGAAATCTATATAGGTAGGTCTGTGTTGAAAGACAGGGGAAGAGTGTATCAGCAGGATCTGTGTTTCAGGTAGAGCAGCAGGGACTGACCTAGTGCAATTCCTCCATGAGGGGGGGCTCCACAGTCCAGAGCCTCAAGCAGGTGAGAAAGCAGCTCAGGGTCCTCCTAGAAAGAGAGAGCTTTTATTAATGACCACTGTAGCCTACAAGGGTAAAAAGCTGGACTTGTGACCACCTGGGTTTAAATGCCAGCCCAACAATAGTCATCTGAATGCTTCAAAGTACAGTCCTCCTTTATGAAGGACATGGGGCACATGCAATGCCATGTAGACCTTGGTCTTAACTTAAATGCACTTGAAAATTCGGGTGGCTTGGATCCTGCCTACAAATTCCAGAGAATTTCGAAATGTGGAAGCATGACCGTCTACCTCCCACTACAACCTGAAATTTACAGCCCCAGCCTAGTAGAACATTCTGACAAATGAAATCACAGCCCTGTGGGACATTAACCATTTCTGCAGGGCTTGCAAGACAGAGTTGTCCCCACCAGTCCTACGGCTGAGGCCTGAAACAACATATGAAACTGCTGGCCTCCCTCCTGGAAATCCACCAAAGCTATACTCCATCTAAAGCAGGGGTGGCCAAACTGTGGCTCTCCAGCTGTTCACGGCCTACAATTCCCATGAGCCCCTGCCAGCATGTGCAGGGTATCATGGGAACTATAGTCCATAGACATCTGGAACACCACAGTTTGGCCACCCCAATCTAAAAGGCTTTTCCCATGAAAGTGAACAGGCAAACTGAGTATTCAATTTTTGTTTTAATGTTTTAACAATGTATTAATTCAACTTAAATCTCCCTTTTTGTATCTTAACTTTATTTGATGTAATTTTAACTCGACCCCCAAGTCCACAGAGAGGGCAGAAAAAAATCCAGATACAAATAATAAACGCTCCCCCCACCCCTGTGCTGGTTCTGGCTGATAGTAGACCCCCAGGAAATAAAATTATGAAATCAGCAAAAGCATGGGTAGATATTTTAGCTTGGATCTTAGCCCATGTGTGCTCTCCAACAAGAGCACACATGGGCTAAGATCAAAGCTAAAATTTCTACCCACGCTTTGGACAGAATTAATGGCCCAGGAGTGTGCACCACAGGTATGCTGAAGATACAACTGCTATATGCAGTGGCCAGTTTGTATGCCGGGTCAGACATGACCCGGTGCTTGCACAGGGGATACCTTTACCTTTACCTTAAAGTGTGACCGGATGTTTGTAGGACACTTACAGGGTTAAAAATTGAATCCAAGCCCTACGTACCTTAAGGATCTGGCTTTAGTCCAGCTCGGCTAACTGAGGATCCAAGTAATAACCTTAAGATGCTCTGCCACAACTATGAAACGAGGACGGCCAGAGGATCACATGCAGAACATCTGCTATTTACCTTCAGCACGGACTCGAGAATGAAATGCTGCTGCTTTGCGTTGTGGATTCGAATGGAGCCGCCTCCGATCTCACTACCGTTCAGCACCAGGTCATAGTGCTGACCTCGAACCTGGGGCCAAGGTGAGGAGTAGAAAGACAAGATGGCTGCATTTCACAGTGTAGACAGGGCATAGATAAGCCCTCCTATGACAGCACTACTCTACATCTTTCACAGTCAGCTACAAACCTTGGCATCCAATACATCTCTTAGCTGTTGCGGTTATCCCCTTTCAACTGTTTATGATTACCCATTATTGTTTATCTCTTTTCTTGTTCATATTGTTCCAAAGGTTCTATGTACCTTTCCTATCCACCACTGGTTTTATGTACACCGTCCTGAGACGTCACGGTGAGGGGTGGTATATAAAGTACATGAATAAACGAACAATCTGGCAGAGGAATCAAGGTGCACAAGAGTTTTCCTTGTGGTGTGACTGGAGCAATTTTTAAAAGCTCCTTTTTCTGCAATTACTTTTTGAGTGTACCGCAGCTCAAAACTCAAGGCTGGTGAAAACACACATGCGTAACCTTTTGTATTAAAATCGTCCAAGCCCAACCCTCCACTCCACTAGCAGAGGGCTACTGTTTTACAACTTGTAATCATTGACACAGTGGTTTCGTATTATACTTTTATCCCTTAATGAGAGGAGTAGTCCAATGTAGTTGGCTGTCCCAAACAGCTTTACCATCTAAGATTTGACCTAGCGAGGCAATCGAGGGAAGGGGGAGTGGGAAGGGAAGGGGAGGAAAGGAAGCCAAGAGTGTGTGTCAAACATCTCTTTCTTGTTTCTGCTGACGTGTGGACTAAGAAGATGCCCCAAGTCTTCATTGAAGAGGTGAGTTGTAAAGATTGGCAGAAAGATGGAAAAAAAGCAGCATCAAATAAGTTTAGCTGGTCTGTGGTCTAAGCCAGGGGTAGTCAACCTGTGTTCCTCCAGATGTCCATGGGCTACAATTCCCATGAGCCCCTGTCAGCAAATGCTGGCAGGGGCTCATGGGAATTGTAGTCCATGGACATCTGGAGGACCACAGGCTGAGTACCCCTGGTCTAAGCCACAGGTGTCAATTATCATATAATCAGGAAAATAAATCAAATTTGGACTGTGCCCACAACAAGTGTAATAGTGGCTTACTCTAAGCAACAAGAAGATACGTGCAATTAAAATCTACAAATGATGCTCAGCGCTTGTCTCCAAGGGAGATCCCGATGGCCAGAGAAACACATACAATAGCCAAACATGCTATATCTGCACCTCGGAGATTCACCAAGCCCTAGTTTGGCTTTCTCCAAACCTGCTGGGAGTCAAAAACGCCACCCCCAATTACCTTTGCGGGATCAGTATACAGCAGGTGTTCATCAGCAGGGAGTGGGGCTGTGAAGGGGTGGTGAGCAGATTCCAATTCAGTGGGGTTTTCTTTTTTCGAGAGGAAGAGCGGGAAATCCACGACCCACAAGACGTGAAATGCGGAAGTGTCGCGGAGGGGCACACCCCTTTCTTCCAGAAGATCAGCGCTTGCGAGACGCACCTTCCCCAATGCGGAACACTGAAATAAATGCTCCAGTGTGTTAAAATCCAGGGATATCACTTTTGGACCTTTACATATGGAAGACTAAAACTGGGGTTGGAAGAGAAATATAAAAGATTAGGACTGATAACGTTAATGGGTGTTTGGTTTAACAGTTGGCCTACCCCCCAAGAATAAACATTATTAGGCAGACCCCTTTTTTCAGTATCTTTTAGTTAGGCAAATCTGACGTCTGGGAGCACATTGAAGCCCAACAGAATTCTATTCAAGGTATAAGCTTTCATGGGCAAGCACACGTCTTCTGTATCTCAACAAGTTTGCTTGCACACAGAAGCTTATAGCTTGAATAAAGCCTTGCTGGTCTTAATGGTGCCCCCAGACTCAAAATTTGTTCTGCTGTTTAAAGACCAACACGGCTACCCATCTGAATCTAGCTTTGAATTAGACACTACAGTTTGAATCATACGGTAGTGTAGTTAATCTTTACCTGCCTCTCCCTGTAGCAGGCCTCTGAAATCCTCACCCCGCCCAAGCACTGCTGGAGTCATGGGATTACTGTGGGTGAAAATCTATGGTTCAAAGGAAGAGTAATACTGAGATGGAGGAAATCTCTGAAGTCGCACCCACCTCATTCTTGTGATAATGGACAACTAGTTCCACAAACCACAGCTTTAGCTGCAAAGAGAAAAGCAGAAAAGCCTTTCCTCGCAAAGATCTGCTAACTGTTGTCTAGATTTCGGAATGCTGTGGCCATGAGAGAACACGAAGTAGCTAATTTAAGATGGTACCAGAGAGACGGAGCCCTAAGAAACTTTTGCTGCATTGGACTTCCTACTAGGTTTTAATTTTTCTTAAAATGCCAACAGATTTGGACTGGGGGGGGGGAGAAAAAAAGATAAGAGGAAAAACCATGGAATGTAACAAGTTGTCTGCTGTCTCCAGCACAACCATGAATAATAACAACCATGTTAACAATTCATGACAAAAATGACCAAAGAAGCAATCTTTACTGTATTGTTTATGGAGGGTTTTTAAAAATAATTTTCAAATAAAAAAGGAAACAACGTATTTTCCGAAGCTGAATGAAAATGGAAACAATGTCAAGGGCCTGTTAAGGCAATAAATATATCCCTGGCAGGTTTTGTTCAGCTGAGAAGGTGGCAAGTTGCATTGGTCTAAACAGCAGCCATTTAAAGAGCTCAATATAATAACTGAGGATGCCAAAACAAAGCACAGTCCTTAGCAGACTTGCACTCTTGTAAGTTCACTGAAGTTGATGGGCTCAGAAGGGTACGACTCTGTTTAGGATGACGCTGTCAGATTCCCAAGGACCTCCTTACCACTTTCTTATGTCCTCCAGCTGCCACCAACACCAAATCTTCTGTGTTGGCCTGAACCGTTCTGATGAGCTCCAACCTCTGCTCCTCACTGAGGTATCTACTGAGTTGGGACTTCACGCTACCGTCAGATCTCAAAACCAAGTGAAATATTCCCTGTTCAGGAGAGAAGGGCAGATGGGTAGACCAACTACTTCCTGAAAAGCTTGTGGAAAGAAGGAAGCCCAAACCAAGGTTCAGTCCACTTTAGTTCTCCTTAAAGTATAACCCACAGCGGTGCAGCCAAGGATTATTCAGATGCCAGGATTGAACAGAACCTACTCCAGTAAACACAACTGACTGAGGTTTCTAAAAACTGAGATTTTTAAAAAAATGACAGTTGATTATGGAATTTCTTCAGAAAAACTGGCTTGGATTCAACAGATCATTTCCACGGATGGAAAGATATTAATCTGTCATGTACAAGCTCTTTGCCTTCCCATTCTCCCCCCATTCCGGAACATCATGCAAGAATGGGAGAAGTCATTAAGGTGGAGAAACTATTAGCATGAGAGAAGGTTTGGAGCACCAAGGTATTGCCCCCAAACAACAACAGAAGATAGAAATGTAATTGGTAACTTCACCAAGGTTCTAAGCTAGCCCCCCCCCCCCCAAGAGCTTCAATATTCAGTAGTCATACACCATTACTACTTTATCCCACAAGGCAAAGGGCTCTTAACTCATCAACAAATCCCAGCCTCCTCGAGTAAGACAGAGTTTCCTGAGAAGGATTCTCTCTTGCACCCTATCAGGCACTTACCCTAGAAAACGGCTGACACACAAAGGAACAAGCAGCTGATGGGAATAATTTCACAAAGGCTGACTTTCTTGATTTTCAAAGCATTATAAATTAATGGAATGCAGCTAAAATGGGAGCAATCGACCAGATGCCTTTGGGAAACATACAAGCCAGGTGTTCTCATGGCTAGTAGCCACTGACTCTACAATAGCTTCTTTTGACCCTTCCCCCACCAGTCATCTAGGATTCCTTTTCAGAGAACCACCTTCCAATCCTCACAAGCACAAACTACATTGGACCCTTCAAAGCAGGCAGATTATGATTCCTTTTCTCCCATTCAGCTTTCCTCCTCAAATGTAACCTTTCATATACTTCCCCCCGCTCGTTGTCTTATTTTTAAATGTTTTTATTAATTCCATTTTTAATAAAATGGAATTAATAGGAATGGGAAGGCGACTGTAAGCCGCTTTGAGCCTCCTTCGGATACGGAAAAGCGGCATATAAGAACCAACTCTCCTTCTCCTTCTCCTTCTCCTTCTCCTTCTCCTTCTCCTTCTCCTTCTCCTCCTCCTCCTCCTCCTCCTCCTCCTCCTCCTCCTCCTCCTCCTCCTCCTCCTTCTCCTTCTCCTTCTCCTTCTCCTTCTCCTTCTCCTTCTCCTTCTTCTTTATACTGCCCCTCCCAGCACAGACAGCTCGTGGCAGTTTGCACTCAATAAAAACCAAATCTAATACATCAATAAAACATCATAAAAACATCATTGCATTATACTAATAATTCCAAAAGCTACAAACGTACAAAATCGAAGACAAAAGCAATGGCAATAACCATATCACTTCCTATCACAGAACAACTTGTCTTATTATAATTGGCCTTTCCCCACTGCATCCTGGGTAGGAACTCTTTTGCCCATCTAATCAGCACCATTTGGCGTTTGCCTCAATGCACATTCTGCGCCCAAGATGGGCAGCCCATCACCTATCTCATATCTCTGTGTTGGTTTGCTCTGGACTAGTTAAGCGAGAAGAACATAATTTGAATTTAAAGTAATTTGGTCTCTGTCATACAATTACCTAGTGCCTCAGTTTTCCTCAATGATCCTCTTATTTCTAATCTGTATATCATTAGGACACTTAAGTTACCAGCTGATTAAACACTTTCTCTCCCTTTTATCTTTTCTTTGCTTGAGATATACAGCGCCAAAACAGGAGTTGTATATACAAGAAACTGAAGTATTCCAAACAGTCTGGATTTTCGTCTTGGCTGTGCAGATATAGGGGACAGTTTGTGTAGGGATTAATTTTGGTAATATTGTATGGTGATGATCACAGCGCTATCTAGAAGCCATTCCTGCTGCCCAGACTCGTTCAAAAGATCGCATCTCACAAAGCACAGGAAACGTTCTCCAAAGGCTGCTTGCTATGCCTTACCTGATTAAACTGGGATTTAGCTAATTCGTTTAATGACTCCAGGTCTTTTTCACGAAGGTGTCTCTATAGAAAACATAACAGAGAAGTATGTCAACTAGATCAAGGCAGGGGCTAAGAATGAGATCCAAAGTACTGCAAGGGGAGCCCCACGCCTCCCACCCACTGCAGCCCATGCCTCCCAAAATAGTGTTCCCAGAGCCTGGGAAACCCACAAGAACAGCACAGGACACTTGGGTATACAGCGGAAGCAGAGACCTGGCTAAAATGACACTCCTTTCCACCAGCGGGAGTGCGCCTCTGCTGGTGGAAAACAGGTCTGGATCCCACCCTGCCATTTCCAGGCAGGCTTGAATTTTAATATTTCTCAGGCTAGTGCTCCCTGTAAGGTAGGAAAGGAGGGCCAGAGGCCAGTGAGAAAAAAAGATCCTTAAGTTAACATGTGTACTTGAATTTCTCATACCAAACCACAATCCATGTGGTTCCTTTATAGTATATGCTTTTTGATAGTAGTTTGTTTGGGGGTTTTGATTTTGGATCAGTACAGATTTCAGGTCGGGGTCTTTTCACATAATCTACTACCTGGTCCTTTTAAACCAAGATGTTTGGGATGAAATCTGGGGCCTTCTGGGCACAAAGGACAAGCTCTTCCACTGAGCCACAGCCCCTCCCCACAGAGAGACAGACAGACACTTTGGAAGTGCTGGTTGATAACTAGCAACATTATTAATCACACATCCTTGTTCCAGAATAGGGATCCCCCTATATCTACCTAAAATGCGGCCTAGCACTACTTACCGCTCCCTGGGGAATGCAAATGGCTTTAACTGTGCCCTCAGGCTCACCGAGGGATTTCTGTAAAAATCGAACTTCCACATTCCTGAATACGTCGCTGACATCAACAATCTGAGCATTAGAAATAAAAATGGGATCATTATGGTGGTCATAGGAAAGATAAAAATCCTTACCGTACAATGGGAACCCCCCTGAGGTGCAAATAAAAGCAATTTTTAGAGCAGCTGAGAAGTCCCAAAAACCTCACAAGATTTGGAAATAATGAATATATGGCAGAAATATTGAGAGGAGTTTTTAAAGTTATTTTGGGTATATAGAACCTGATGGGTTGCTGGAACAACACTGTATGCAATTCAAAGCAGAAATAACAGCACTGTTACTGTGCAAATTATTTTTATTTATTTATAGTCATATTTATAGACCGCCCCCCGTTGGATCTCCCAATCTCAGGGCAGTTTACAGCATATGATATTATCATATATTAGAAATAAGATATGGTATTCCTGAACAGGCACAAGGAATATGCTTCCCCACTTCCAAGCAGGAAAAGATCCAGTTTCACCTGGGTAGTACTGGCCAACAAGGTTTTGCTGTCAAGCCTTGAATCCACTCATACTGCAAAGGTGATCCTCTGCTGCAGAGCATGTTTCTTCAGTGCTTGGGGTCTCTGCTCATGCAGATCCAGCATCTTTCAATGAGCTGAGAAACAAGTCAGTTCAAAGGAAAGCACTGCTCAGCAGAGGACGGCCTCTGCAATCGAGGAAGAAGGGTGCAACCACAGGCAAGGGTTCTTAAGAGCTCTTAAGGCATGTTCTAGTATTTTGTCAAACAGACATAACAGGATTACACATAAGCATATAGAAGAAAAGGCATGGTTTATACTCCAGAAGAAAATTCAATCTAATATTGAACAGATATTTAATGCAGTTTATAATTGCCACATTGAAAGGGGAGAAAAATATAAGGATTTTTTTAATGTAGAAAAATCATACGACCATGTAGACTTTCAGTATAAGAGGAAATATTGGATTTGTTCAAAAAATCGATACTCTAGACCAGGGATTCCCAACCAGGGGTCTGCAGCAGCTCCGGGGGGGGGGGGATCAGTGGCCTTCCCCCTCCTGCCTTAATAGATTTGGCCACAAGCTAGGAAACAGGCTGCTTCCACCTGGAGTGCATGGTAGGTAAAGGCCATGGGTATAAGAATCAAAGTGGGGGAATTGGTTGTGGCATGTAATGGGGGATCGGGGCTGCCATCTCAGCTCCTGCCCTTCTTTCTATCCTGTATAAGACAGAGTGGGTGGTTATGTCACTTCTGGGAGGAGGGGGTAGCAAAGAGGTGTGGCCAGCTGACATCACTTCTGGGGGCCCTCGAAGCCTAAACATTTCAGGGGCTCCTCTCCACAGTCAAAAGGTTGAAAATGGCTGCTCTAGACCCTCAGTGAACTGGCAATTTCCAGCGATTCTTCCCTTCATGCTGCAGTCCTTGCTCATATTGTTCCACAACAAACAGCATGTTGTACAGCTTGGGCTGCAGTGAGAGGGTAATGCAGAAGTTCTACTTTGGTGATGGAAAATTCATCATGCATCTAGACCAGAGCAGCAGAGATACAGCTAGTTTGGATCCAACCAAGAGTGTAGAATTTGCTGGCTGAGGAAAGTGAAACACAACTTGAAGAAAAAGGTTCAGAAGCTCTGACCTTATTTGGAATTATTTGGGAAAAACTGGACAGTTGCTTCTCTGACAAAAATTGTGGGATAATAATTATACTGGGGGGGGGGAGGGGTGCCATTGTTCAGGGGGAAAGTTCCAACATAGGTGATAAATACACTGAAGAGAAGGAGGCTGAATAACCCTGAAGAACAGCATTATGTACCTTCATTGCAAAGCGAGTGTCAGGCTTATCCGTCCCGTAGATGGCCAGGGCCTCGCTGTAGCTGATTGAAGGAAAGGGGGTTTCAAGGGGCCCTTTCCCCTCAGGCCAGGAATACTGAAGCAAGCCCTCAATCAGAGCCCGAATTCCAGCTTGGTCTACAAATGACATCTCAATATCAATCTTCAGGAGGAGACAAAGAGAATGAAGGCCATCATTGTCTCAGTATCTATCTGGAATTCTTATAGAAGGCTCAGTATTAACTAAGAAACAAAACAAGGCTGTGACAATGCGACAGTTCTACCAAAGTGGCATATTTCAAAAGGGAATATAGCCTCCTGGCCTGTCAATCAGATTTCCAGTCCTCAGGTTGTGGATTTTTTTTTGATATATCACCGGTCTGGACCCACAGATTCTGCTAGCAGGTGTTCTTTTCTTGGGCACATGGCACCTTCTCATGGTGCAAGAGCCACTTCTGCCAAGAAAAGACTCCTTCTGCTGGACAAAAATGTCTCTGCTGGTGTAGTAGATCCACTGGATACAACCCAATATAATTTGTCCCTCCGTTAGACTCCCTATCAGCAAATCAAGGTTTGGGAACATTAGCAATTATTTTTAATTTAACTTGGAAGCAAAAGAATACTTTCTGTGACTTGCTGATCAAGTCTTCACTAGCCAGGAACTTAGCATTCTCTACATATTTCATTGTGGCAGTTGCCTCTAAAGGGTTGCATCTTGGCTTCGGGGCAAAAGGATGCTAAGAAAAGGAGAATTACTCAGCAGAGGGCTATGCTTATCACGTGCTATTAAGAAACACAAGCCACTCAATCACTGCCACACCACACACAAACGCAGAGATGGAAATAAGTTACCTGAGTGAATTCAGGCTGTCTGTCTGGCTTTGAACCTTCATCGCGGTAGCAGCGGGCAACCTGAAAGTACCTGCCGTGAGAAGTAAACAGTAATTTCCTGGCTGTGACACAACTGGCGATTAAGTTGGATCCAACTAACAGGAAAACCTCATGAAATGGGTCACTCTGCCCTTCCACTTGTGCCCTCCCAACTGCTCCTGAGAATCAGGGAATTCAGAAACAAAGTGGCTAACCAGCCCATAATTTGTGGTTGCCACAGACTGGGGTCCCCCAGTCTTCTTGAGCCTTTGGAATTCTGACACAGCATGGTGGGTGCAGCCACAAAATGGCTGCCTCAGGAAATAGAACCAGTTATAAAATGGCTGCCATAGCACATATTCAGTCATACCAGTCCCCAGGTGGGACCTGGGAATCCCCTGGAATTATATCATTGCCAGACTAAAGATAAAATGGCTGCTTTGGAGGGCGGACTCCACAGTATTATACTCCACTGAAGTCCCTTCCCACCCCAAATTCCGCCCACTCCTGGCTCCACCCTCAAAGCCAGCAACCCTACATGAACTGGACTACTCACAGGAGAGTTAATGACTGTGGCGAGAAGCACCCCAGCCTCTGAACCATTGTCCAGGGAACCAAATGGCTGCTGAGAATGCCAAAGTGGTCAGTCTTATCAGGGGAGTTCTTTCAAGCTTCCTTGAAAACACAAGAGGGGCCCAGGAAGCTCACCTGTCCAAGCCTCCTATCATCAGGAGCTGCTTAAACTGCTGAGGACTCTGAGGGAGTGAGTAGAATTTCCCAGGCTCCCGCGAGGGCACCACAAATTCCTTTGCACCCTAATATACAAGAGGATTTTGATACAAAACAGAAAGGGCACCAACTTGAAGCTGTTGTTGGTATAAAACAGAAACATCTGCTCCAGATTAACAGTTATTACAGGGCTTCCCAAACATGGTCTTTTTGCCAGGTACTTCCCCCCTCGCTTTTCTCCTCTAAGAAAAGGAAAATCTCCCAGTATTAAAACTGATCTCCAAATGACTCAGATCAGTTCCCCTGTTTTGGAGGGTGAACTCTTATGGCACTATACTATGCTCTGCCCCAAAATCTCCAGGCATTTCTCAACCCAAAACTGTGTACAGAGTATGTGAATGGGGCACTTGCACATAGGCGGAATAATCTACTTTCTATCTGCTTTGCAACCGGACTTGACTGTGTGAAACTGCAAAATCTACTTGCAAACTATCACTAAGATGCATTGAAAGTGGACCAAAGGTGCTTCGGATGTACACACTGATCATTTACCTTAACATTACCTCCAATTAAAAAAGAAAACACTGTTGCAGATATAAAGCAAGCAGCAAAGGCAAGACTTGGCTTTTCCTCAGTTCAAACAAGGTGAAAATTTGCAACAAACATTGGGTTGAACAATCTGCCTTTCACAGGGAGCCCTTCTGTTCATGCGAGAATTCTGTTAACCACACTCCCCCATTCTACCCCTTGGGCACACTAGATTAAGACATCAGGGCTGGACTAAGACAGTCTAATGCCCTAAGCCATTATCCCCCTCCCCCCCAGATGTATATTTGCAAAATTAAATATCTTTGTTTTTATAATAAGGGATTTCTGAATCTCAGGCGCTGGAAAGACACATCTTTAATGGTATTAAGATTATTTATATTGTGCATAAATCCAGCTCTCAAGGATTTTAGTCAAATTCTGAGTTTGCAATGAGAAGGGGTAAGATAGGATGCATGCAAGGAGCTGACCCAGTTTCCAGATTACGGCACAGGACTTGGGGAGGGGGGAGTATATTTTGGGGGCAGCAGAGACTCTTTGAATACAAATTCTGCTACTTTAAAACATTCCATCCCTCTCCAATCCAGAAGCCTGGGCCTGCACTTGGGAAAGTCCCGCTCTAAAAGTATGTTCAATAGAGCAGGGGCAGTCAACCTGTGGACCTCCAGATGTTCATGGACTACAATTCCCACGAGCCCCTGCCATGCTGGCAGGGGCTCATGGGAATTGTAGTCCATGAACATCTGGAGGACCACAGATTGACTACTCCTGCAATAGAGCATGTAGGGCAATTCAAACTCCTGCAAAACACGCACAAAGAAATCTTCTGAGCGTACCTACCCCAGGGGTCTTCTTGAACAGTGTTGGAGTCTCTACATCCACAAAGCCTAAAACAAGAGTTTTGTAAAATTGAAAGGGAATGAGAAAGAAACCGACAGCCAAACGATACCAATCTGCAGCCCATCCCTTACCGTAGCGGTTGCAGAGGTATTCCCGCATTCTCATCACCATCTGGGATCTCAGCCGCAGGTTGTGCTGCAGCTGAGCGCTGCGCAAGTCTAAGTAGCGATACTGCATTCGCAGGGCCTCGTTCTTCTGAGCAGAGAGAGAAGAGTTCATATAGATCGTGGAGGTGCACGGTCAACTGAAGTGCACCAATACACAAGCTCTGTGTTAGAAGGAAAACTAGCAGTTGGAAAACCAACAGCGAATGAAGAGCGCTCTGGACCTGTTGTGGTATTGCACCGTTCCATCGTTATATTATTTTATTATATTGTTATACTGTTACATTATTCTGTTATATGGTTACAGCCACTGTTATTAATTACTGTATGTTTTAACGAAGACTGTTTCATGTATCGTTGATTAGTTTTAATGTAAACCGCCCTGAGCCTTCAGGGAGGGCGGTATATAAATCTAAATAAATAGAAAGAAAAGAAAAGAAAAACACCTTCTGTTGAATGGCAGCCAGGCTTGAGAAAACAGCCCATTCCCCCCCCCCACACACACACACACAAAAACTAGGTCTTTTTTTGAGAGCTCAATTCTGAATTTGGTACCCAATCACACTCTTCATGATGTCATTAGGAGAGCAACTGAATCCAAGCTCCTTTTCCAGCCCTTGACCTGCCCCTGAATCACCCCTTCATTTCTCTTCCTTCAAATGTACCTACAGTATGGGAGAAGAACCATAATTTTTATCTCCCTCCCTCTCTCTCCCCTCCCCCCTTCCTTACAACATTTGCTGCATTTGCTGGCAGGGTCTCATGGGAATTGTAGTCCATGGACATCTGGAGGACCACAGGTTGACTACCCCTGCCTTACAAGACTTAATGCTGCAAAAACAGCATCAATGGCGGCAGAAAACTTGTTATAGACTTCAGGGCCCAAAAGAAACACACTTTGTAAGATTTTGTGCACATGGAACATCACTGCTGTAGCATTCCCAGATGCTTCAGGGGGGAGTCTTCCTTGTGACAAGACAAATCAGGATTCCACAAAATATTATCAGCTATATAAATATTATCAGCTATGCAAATCTGCACAATACAGATTCACCTTTGCTTGGAGCAGAATTCAGATATCCTGCCTGCAAACCTTCAGGGTTTTCTTTTTTAAACAGGCTTTAAAGCATAGCCCAACTTCAGAAACCTTATCTCTGTATTCATAGAACCCTGACATGGTCACAGATCTTCCTCCACTTCACAGCTATTGCTAGTCTGTATTCCAGTTCAACAGATGAAGACAAATTGGAAACATCCCTTAACACAACAGGTAACAGTTGTTCCTTGGAACAAGACTTTTTAAATTTTACAAACACACTCAAATTATTTTTAAAAAATAAAGAAATTATACATGGCAATTTTGGAACCATTATTCCTTATACCAGTGGTCCCCAACCCGCAGGCCGCGGCTCCCTCTCCCTGCCCCCCCCTGCAGTAAAAAACTTCCCAGGCCGCAAGCTTGCGGCCCGGGAAGCTTCTTACTGCGGGAGGGGGGGTGGGAAGAGGGAATCAGGGCTGTGCCGCGCATGCACGATTTCGGCAGCGCATGCGCGATTTCGGCAGCGCATGCGCGATTTCGGCCGCGCATGCGCAATGCGTGATTTTGCCCGCGAATGCACAATGCCCCGATTTCGGCCGCGCATGCACAATGCGCGACCGCGGCCATGCATGTGCGGCATGCGCGGGCGGGCAGTTGCCCTGCCGGTCCCCAGCCTCAAAAAGGTTTGGGACCACTGTCTTATACAATACCAGGGGCCAAGCCTGTTCCATTCAGGAATACAATGGGCAAAAGATTAGGGGGGTGGAGTGGAAGAACTCCGCGGATGACCTCCCCCTCCCCCACCAGGAAAGGCTGCAGGCAGCTTTTGGGGAACTCACGGGGAGGAGTAGCTCTCACACAGCAGGAATCTGCAGCCTCCAAGCCTCAGAGGGAAGTGGAAGGTGGAGGGGGTGGTCAGGGGTGGGGGACAGAAGGCGATTGGCTGGCTGCTGGACAGACAGGCAAGCCGGTTGGAGGAGGAGGCACTCAGGGGTGGGACAGCCATCCTGAGTGGGTGTTAACCCATGAGACAAGCTCCTCCTCTGAGGCCTTACCAGAAATATATAGTGGAACAGAAGTGGAATAGATAATAAAACACAGAATAAGAAACATCTAAATTATTGCCTCTTCACATTCTAACACGAGTCCCCTCATCTCCTTCTCTTTCAAATCTTATTATTCAATATTCAACAAGGTTTATTGCTATAGGAACTGCCCATGTTTAAAAAGGTCTCTGTACTTAAGTTTCCTTTTCTGTGAAGTTGGAAAAGCGAGGCCATCGCCCGAAACTCCAAACAGACACCATTACCAAACATCACACTGCGCAAAAAATAAAATGGGATGTGTCACCTTGATGAAATCTTTCAACTCAAAGGGTAGTTTCTTGCAAGAGTTGAGGACTTCTGCAGTTTCCGCCTTCACTTCAATCTCACCGGTAGGCATTCTCTAAAATGGGTAAAAAAGAGAGGCGGTTTCAAAGTCACTTTTTGACACGCGGACCTGACAATCTCGCAACAGCTGCCTGGGCTTGTAAAGTATCAGCAGGCTGCAGCATTCACAAGAAAGAGCCTCCTACTTGGGAAAGGCAGGCAAACAGGCAGAGGCTTTGAGAGGCATGTATAAACCACGGTCAGTTTTATTTAGGGCATTACATCCCAGGAAAAGGCAATGCACACTTCTCCGGCTCTTGTTTATAACCTGGTTGCAAGCACTTGAACCAGCTTTTAGGTTAATACGAAACTTAAGAAGAGTTGGTTCTTATATGCCGCTTTTTTGTACCAGGAGTCTCAAAGGAGCTTACAATCCCCTCCCGACAGACATCCAGATTAGAAGTCAGTAATCCTTAACCACAAAACCAAGCTGGCTAACAAAAATAGACAACCACTACCAGATATTGACGGACTGGATCCAGCACAGTGTTCCAGCTGGCATAAGGACTTCCACCTATGGAGTACGACTTTCTTGCTCCTCCCCATTCTGTACCACTGGGAAATGCCCCACTGCCAAAACCTACAACAGAAAAGACCTGAACTTGGAACGTTGCTGGACAGGCCACTCTAAACTGGTTGGATAGCCAAAGTATCCTTCAAAGCCCTAAACCAGGGGTAGTCAAACTGTGGCCCTCCACATGTCCATGGACTACAATTCCCATGAGCCCCTGTCAGGGAATGCTGGCAGGGGCTCATGGACTTTGTAGTCCATGGACATCTGGAGGGCCGCAGTTTGACTACCCCCGCCCTAAACGGTATGTGACTGCCTTACATCCCCCAAAGATCAGTGGACAAAAATCTGCTTAGGATTCCCAGCCCAAAGGAGATGAAATTGGCCTGGACCAGGGCCTTTTCGGCCTTGGCCCCAGCCTGGTAGAATGACCTCCCAAAAGAGATCAGGGTCCTGCTGGACCACAACCCATTCCATAGGGCCTGCAAGACAGAGCTATTCACCAGGCCTATGGTCAAGGCCCGGGGAGACCATCAAGAATTGCTAGGAACCGAGGAAGACCTTTTCCAGTAACTCTGAAACACACCTGCCCCCCCTTCCGGTTTGACCTGTTGATCAGGTTGGGGGAAATTGAGATGACCTTTTTTTTGATTTTATGATTTTACTGATGGATTGTATGCTATTGCCGCCTGCCTTGAGGTCTTCAGGAAGTGTGAAGTATATAAAAATAACATTTTTTTTAAAAGGCAGCTCCTCAAACCTTAAACCTCCCATGCGCAACTTGAAATTTCATTTTTAAGTAATTACTCCTAGAGCTTAAAAATAACCACACTACACTCAAAAGTAGAGTGTGTATGCAGCGGGGTGGGAGGGGGGGTTGCTTTCAATGTACTCACAGGATTAATCTGTCCTGGAGGTCGGGAGATAACCTTTCCTGTCACTTTCACCACAGATTCAACAGGAGTGTCATTTAAGATCTTCTTCAGATGGGAAGAGGCCTAGAGGGAGGGAGGGAGAGAGAGAGAGAATAAAAGAAATGGAATCAATGTGTTGGATTGCGCCTGCATCAGACTTGTTTGGCTTTCACTAAAGACTTCAATCTTTGAATCTTAGCGAGCAGGCGGATCCAACACTGCATTTCATTTTTTTCAATTTTTAAACTGGAATCCACCTCGTCCACCCATGTGACTCATGCTTGCCACACAGGAACGTACATTCAGGAGCTCTTAAGGAATGACTGACATGAGTTAAATCCTTATGGATGAAATTTCCTTCAAAAAGAAATCCGCCTCGCAAGAATCTCAACCACAGACAGGTTCTAGATGGTCCACCAGAAACAGGAGAAGATCTGGTTTGATGTACCCCATTTTTCACAGCCTGAATGAGTCTCAAAGCAGCTTATAAACGTCTACCCTTCCTCTCCCCACAACAGAGACCCAGTGTGGTAGGCAAGGCTGAAAGGGCTTTGAGAGAACTGTGAGCTGGCTGCATGTGAGGGAAATGGAGAATCAAACCAGATTCTCCAGATTAGAGGCCACTGGTCTTAACTACTTCACCAAGTAAAACTTGTTTCCTAATTGCAAAAGTTGGTTAGAAATGAAATCAAAAGACAGTAGACTCCATGGTGAAAATGATATTGTCCAGGCATTTCTGAAAGTGTCTTATCCCATTGCTGTAACCAGTCTGATATTGCCATCTGAGGGCAGAGTTGCATCCTTCTAAGTTGATAAAAACTTAGAACCTCCACACTGGAAAGTACAATGATTTGGAATATGGTGCAAAACCAGTAACTTGAGAGCCAGCTCGATATAGTGGTTAGAAGCGCCAACTTCTCATCTGGCGAGCCGAGTTTGATTCCGCGCTCCCCCACATGCAGCCAGCTGGGTGACCTTGGACTCACCACTGCACTGATAAAGCTGTTCTGACTGAGCAGTAGTCTCACCTCCCTCACAGGGTGTCCGTTGTGGGGAGAGGAAAGGGAAGGTGAATGTAACCTGCTTTGAGACTCCTTTGGGTAGAGAAAAGCGGCATACAAGAACTAACTCCTCTTATTATTATATGCTAAATAAAGGCTGTTGCTTGAACTGATCTTCTTCAGTATACTTTCAGAGGGGATAAAACGTGGGGTGGTATAGCCCTATCTTGTCAGATCTTGGAAGCTAAGCAGGGTCACTACTTGGAAGGAAGATCACCAAGGAAGCCAATGGCAAACCACTGCTGCTTCTTACTTGCCTTGAAAGCCCCTTGCTGGGACCTGGAGATTCCCCAGCTTTATGGCTAATCTCTAGATGACAGAGATCAGCTCCCCTGGGGAAAATGGCTGCTTTGGAGGGAGGACTCCCTAGCATTGTACTCCACTGAGGTCCCTCCCCACCTCCAATACCATCCACTCTCAGTTCCACCCCCAAGGTTTCTAGGTATTTCCCATCCCAGAGCTGGCAGCTCTAGCATACACTCATAACTTAAGACACAATCCTTTGCAGTTCTTACCTCATCTTGAGGAATGATAATTTGGGTGAGTCCCTGGAAATCTCTTAGAACCACAAACTGCCCCTGCCTAAACCGTAAGAGAAATAAACACACACTGATAACTACAGAAGAAGAGTGCATGCAGACAAAAACGTATACCCAGGATAAAACTTGGTTAGCTTTATAGGTGCCACTATACTCAAACTTTATTCTACATTTATAACAGTTCACATTAACCCCCTAAATTAGAGCCAGTTCTACAAGCAGAGATGAATGATGTACTGCAGGGGTAGTCAACCTGTGGTCCTCCAGATGTCCATGGACTACAATTCCCATGATCCCCTGCCAGCAGGGGATCATGGGAATTGTAGTCCATGGACATCTGGAGGACCACAGGTTGACTACCCCTGATGTACTGGATGGTACCCTTTCAGCTCACAGGAGGAGACATACCAGAAAACATTCCTTTCACATATAAAATGAGAACAGGCTAATTTCTGTATTCTTAAAATAGACATCGTTCATAAATCAAGCATACAAATTCTGAAACCACAGTTCCACCTGATTTTTCCTTAATGTGGGAACTGGCTAGTTCTTTGTATTATTTTTATTAAGATTTTTTACCCGCTGCTCCCAGAATTGGCTCACGGCGGGTTACAAGAATAAACCCCCAATACATAAAACATAGACATCATAAAACCAAATCCCACTCTATTCAGGCGATGAGAAAAAATACCACGCCCCTCTACCTCCCATGTCCCCTCCTCCATCAGTGCCTCAGGGTTCCACTCCCCAGGGATGCCAATAGTTGTTTGGTGTAGTGGTTAGGAGTGCGGACTTCTAATCTGGCATGCCGGGTTAGATTCTGCACTCTCCCACATGCAGCCAGTGGGGTGACCTTGGGCTCACCACAGCACTGATAAAGCTGTTCTGACCGGGCAGTGATATCAGGGCTCTGTCAGCCTCACCCACCTCACAGGGTGTCTGTTGCGGGGAGAGGAATGGGAAGGCGAACGTAAGCCGCTTTGAGCCTCCTTCAAGTAGAGAAAAGCGGCATATAAGAACCAACTCTTCTTCTTCAGTAATATCAGGGCTCTCAAAGCCTCACCTCCCTCACAGGGCGTCTGTTGTGGGGAGAGGAAAGGGAATGCGAATGTAAGCTGCTTTGAGCCTCCTTCAGGTAGAGAAAAGCGGCATATAAGAACCAACTCTTCTTCTTCTTGTTGGTTGTGGGTTTTGGAGGGGCCCTGCAATCTCTCGCACCCTGGCCTCAACCAAAGACGTGGCAGAAGACCTCCATTTTACAGGTTGGATACACACTTTTCTTGGATGCTTTAGGATGCTTTGGGCTAATCCTGCGTTGAGCAGGGGGCTGGACTAGATGGCCTGTATGGCCCTTTCCAACTCTATGATTCTATGAGGTCCTGCGGAACCGCGAAAGCTTATTACCCCTCAATACAATCATTATTTACAAAGCATTTCCTTCCCCCATTTCTATTTAATTCAACATAAACCATTAAATTAATCATTAAATTAAATGGAGCCAGCCAAAAGAAAGCAATCTCTTGACAGACTAATTCCAGTGGAGAAGAAAGTGACTTGCCATAAATCCAGTTATTAGTTAAATCTTGAATTCACTGTTTTTTGCTTATTTACCTCTGATACTGAATCCACCCACACAAAGTAACTTCCTGACCGACATGAGCAGAACGCAGTTCCCCACAAGTTGTGGTCCGAGCAACAAAGCTAGTGAGATCTTGGGCAGAAAAAGAAATTAATGTTATGAAAACAATGAAGCTCATGATAAGCTACAATAAAATTTCCAGGACAACAGAGATGTCAGTTTAAGTGCATTGTAGAGCATTATCTGTATAGAATGAATTGCATAAGGGCAAATGGGGGAGGAATGGTCCCCTCTAATCACTTAAAGCAGTGGTCCCCAACCTTTCCGAGGCTGGGGACCGGCAGGACATCGGGCCGCGCCCCCGCGGACCGCGCCCGTGCGGGCCACGCCCGCGGATCGGGCCGCGCCCGCGGGCCGCGCCCACGGATCGGGCCGCGCCCGCGGGCCGCGCCCACGCCGCGCCCGCGGATCGGGCCGCACCCGAGCCGCGCCCGCGAGCCGCGCCCGGGCCGCGCCCACGGATCAGGCCGCGCCCACGGGCCGCGCCCGCGGATCGGGCCGAGCGGGCATGGCCCGCACAGGCGCGGCCCGGCCCTGATTCCCTCTCCCCGCAGTAAGAAGCTTCCCGGGCCGCAAGCTTGCGGCCTGGGAAGTTTTTTACTGCGGGGGCGGGGCGGGGAGAGGGAGCCGCGGCCCGGCGCCATGGCCTTTGCGGCCCGGCACCGGGCCGCGGCCCGCAGGTTGGGGACCACTGACTTAAAGGGAAGGCACTGGCAAACCACCCCGTATTGAGTCTGCCATGAAAACACTGGAGGGCGTCACCCCAAGGCTCAGACATGACCCGGTGCTTGCACAGGGGATACCTTTACCTTAACCACTAAAAAGGCTATGGCAAGGCTCATGGGAACCACATGACCAGGAGACACACAGGAGGAGGATGCAGAGAAGAAGAGAACTGGGTCTGATTGAGCAGAAATGTTTGTGGGATCCAACCCAGTATGTAGTGTTCCATAATCATCTGCTGCTAATGAGTACCAATTTCCCTACTGCTTTTCTGCCACCCAAATTAGTCTACTCAGTAGTTCCTGCTCCTTACCTCCTATTGGTCAGAAGCTTCTCTACTTTTCTCCCAAATTATTTCCCCTCTTGGAATACCTACTGTCATTTAGTTCCTATGGTTGTCTTGCTACAACATGGTAAGCCAGCACCATTCCTAGAATCAGAGCAACTAGCAACTATGCTCATCAATATTGATGGGCAAAGTATCCTATACAGCAAAAGATCTCCATATATGAGGGGCAATGTGGCATAGTGGTAAGAGGGTCAGACTAAAATTTGGAAAATGAAAGTTCAAATCAGGGACGCTTGCTGGGTGTCTTTGGTGAGGCACGCATTCACAGGCTGACCTCCCTCACAGGGTTGTTGTGAGAATAAACCAAAGGAGAGAATGATGTAAGCCTGTGAGGGATGGTGGGATGTAAATTAAGTACGCGAATAAACAAGGGATGCTTTCATTGAGAATAATATTTTTAGAGTGGC
Source organism: Paroedura picta (assembly GCF_049243985.1). Taxonomy (NCBI): domain Eukaryota; kingdom Metazoa; phylum Chordata; class Lepidosauria; order Squamata; family Gekkonidae; genus Paroedura; species Paroedura picta. The sequence continues at coordinate 40,124,729 of NC_135372.1, forward strand.
AGCATTTAGCCAAAGAGTAACTCATTTTACTAGCTTAGCATATTCAGACTGCTTTTCACCTAAATATCATACAAGTGACTTTATAGCGGAACAGATAGCTTTAAAAGCCAGTCACACACGCGCAACGCATTCACATGATTTTTGGGTGTTGAAGAACAACAGTTACTTTCTCCAGAGCCATTTTCAGGCCTTATTACGAGCCAACCCCACAGGGCCAACACATCCCCCGGCCCCGTCCCGACTGCGTTTCCATGAGCGCCACATACCTGCAGGGTCCGCGGCTGCATTACACGCCCTCGTGCTGGAAAGACATCTGCACCAGGCCTCGGCCACCCTCCTACGTGTTCTGGGAAAGAGCAGCGACCTGTAAAGGAGACGCATCCTCTGCACGGCCCGACAACACCAGAGCTCGAAAAGGGAGGCACGAAACTCCCAGAGCTCATCCGAAGCGCCTCTTAGTTGCGCGCGTCTGAAACAATCACGGAACTGCCCCTTCGCAGCCGCCGTACTTCCTTTGGCAGGTAATGCTTCGCCTGCCCTTAGTTCTATCTTCGTAAGGAGCGGTGGCGGTGGCGGTGGCGGCGGCGACGCGGCTGTCTCGCCCGTCACCCGCATGCGCAGAAGGCTCCCTCTGCCGAAGAGGCTGCTGGGAGGCAATTTTTTAAACCAGCCCGCCCGCCTCAGCCTTTGTGTTGTCGTTGGGAAGCGGTTTCCCGGAGGGCCGCTGCGGATGGAAGGGGCGCCGGCTCAGGTGAAGGGCGGGCTTCTGGGGAGGTGGCGCGAGGTGTGAAAAATAAATATGTAAGAATGAGGGGTTGCCAGCTCTGGGTGGGGAAATGCCTGGAGACTTTGGGGGTGGGTCCTCGGGGGCAGGGGTAGTCAACCTGTGGTCCTCCAGATGTCCATGGACTACAATTCCAATGATCCCCTGCCAGCGTTTGCTGGCAGGGGCTCATGGGAATTGTAGTCCATGGACATCTGGAGGACCACAGGTTGACTACCCCTGCTCGGGGGAGTGTAATGCTTTGGAGCGTGTCAAACTGTAGCGTGTCCAGAGGAGGGCAACAAAGATAGTGAGGGGTTTGGAGACCAAGGTTGGGGGAGCTTGGTCTGTTTAGCCTGGAGAGGAGACGACCGAGAGGGGATCTGATAACCATCTTCAAGTATTTAAAAGGGTGTCATATGGAGGATGGAGCAGAATTGTTCTCTCTTGCCCCAGAGGGACAGGCCAGAACGAATGGGATGGAAATAATTCAAAAGAAATTCCATCTAAGCATCCGGAAGAAGTTCCTGACAGCGGTTTCTCAGTGGAATAGGCTTCCTCTTGAGGTGGTGGGCTCTCCATCTTTGGAAATTTTTAAACAGAGGCTGGATAGCCATCTGACGGAGAGGCTGATTCTGTGAAGGCAAAGGGGTGGCAGGTTACAGTAGATGAGCAATAGGATTGTGAGTGTCCTGCATAGTGCAGGCGGTTGGACTAGATGACCCATGAGGTCCCTTACAACTCTATTATTCTGTGATTCTATTCTATGATCGAAGGCTTTTTTTGACAGCTCATTTTAATACTCTCCATTTGGTGGAGCTTTGTGGCATGTTCGCAGGGATGTTCCAGAAGCAGAGACAATATGCATGGGGGGCCCAGACACTGGGAGTCTATCTCCCATTCTTTCTCTTGCAAGTTGTATGCTAAATCCAGAGCTTCCCTGCTTGCTCTGTTCTGTCAGTTTACCTATACCATTCTGCAGATTGCCATTTAAAAAACATTCTTTCATGTACTGATAGAAAAGTCACTGAAGCTATTGCTAAACATTTTTCAGCAACTCTGAAGTATTTGCACCAAAGTATTTTCATTTCTGGAATAGATTTCAATTTTAATCTGCATTCTTATGTACAAAATGTTTTAAACATGTTATTCCGTACATATGAATTCCATTTACTATTATACTAATATATTTTGTATCTTAACCTTTTGAAGGCTCAGGGGCTACATTTTAAGAATCCAGTAGAAAATTGGCCTTTTGAACATTTTTCTTTAATGAACCAAACATGGCATTAATAAACTACATGTGTACACGCAGGGTTCTGATTCTGGAGGAAAAACCATGGGGCATGGTACAAACTTCATTAACACTGCACATCTTTCAAGAGGCTGTGTATCCCTCAAGAGAGGCAACCTGTTTGGTCAGACTTCATTGAAGAGAAGACTTTTGCAAACTCCTCACCTGCAGGTAAGGCTGCTGTAAGCTGGGTTTGAAGGTGGGGAGCATTGGAAAGTAGGGTTTTATCCGATAATACGATCTGACTGCATTGGAAGTCAGAGAATAGGTGGGGTCATCCAAAGGCCCAAGTCTCTCTCTGACTAGTTTCCTGTTCCAAGTATATGTAAAGAAAGGCCTGTTGTTTGTGGTGATGCTTTTATCAATCTGCTGCTCCAGTTCTCTTTTCATTTGCATGGGATCTTTCTTTTTTTCCATTTCCTGTTTTTCCTAGCAGTTTTTGGACCATTAGAAGTTGACTATACTTTATGCTTTTCCCAGCTTTTAGAGGGAAAGTAGGTTGAAAATATACCTGGAAATTTTAAATTGAACAATAGAGACACTTGAGATACAAGGTACAAGATTTGATTCAAAGTACCTCAAGCAGAGTGCTGTTTGTAAAATGGTTCTTTCTCCCTCTGGGTCAGGACAGCTTGATGGGTGTTTCCCAGATCAGATGTGTTTTCTGCAGTCCCTTGACCTAGTCCAAAATGTTATGATATGGCAGCACCCCTGCCTCACATGCTGGCACACTGTACTCCACAACCAGTAGTACACTGCAACTGTCTAGGCTTGGGAGCAAGCCAGAGACAGGAACACACTGAAACACCCTGACCAGATACACTGCTGGGACAGAATCCATGTTGGAAACCTCAGCTTATCCTTTATTACAGGTTGGAATTTCAGGTGCTTCTGGATTCTGATCAACCCCCCCCCCCCCCCCCGTTTTGCTGAAAGCATAGTCTGGCCTGAACTGGTTTGGTCAGGGGCTCTTGGCCAATTTTTTTGTCTTTGCACATCACTCATTCTTGGCCCTTCTGCCAGGGGAAATCTCTTCCCCAAACCCTACAGTTAGACCCCTTGAGATATGATGGCTCTCTTCCTCAGGCCCATTAACTCCTTTGTCTAAGGCCATCAACAGGCATCTCCTGCTTGGGCCAGCAGTTGCCCAACACCAGGCTCAGTGGAAATTTCCAACTAGCCTCCCACCTGGCTTGCATCACGTAGGCCAGCTCCCACAAACTCAATATAAACAATGGCTTTAGCAAGCCCCCATGTGCATTTCGGATATGGGATTCATCTGAACACCCTGCAGCCTGCTTTCTCTTGCCTATCATCTCTACAGGAAATGGTAACTATACTGGACTCTCCCCCCCCCCCCCCTATTCTTTTCTATTGTTAGTGTGTTAGCTATTTTTATGCTTTTATTTTCTTTTCAATAAAGCTTATATGTATTATTTTACCATTTACATTTGCCTTGAGTTCCTGCAGGTTCAATAACCCTAGTATGCATAGGCATTTCGATCCATAAACACTAAGTTACCCCCCTCTCACTGCATTTGGGCTAATCTTCCCCACAGGCTCAAGTACACGTGTCTGAGGACACCCGTACATGCAATTTGGGTAACAAAAAGCTGCTCCTGAGTGTGGAGAGACTTTCAGGAAGACTGGGGTGCTGCTTGTGGGGGAGGGGAGGCAGACTCAAGTGAGGCGGGGGTATCTGTAAGTATCTTCTGCCTGCACAAGGACACCTTTGAGTCTAGTGCATACGGTGTGGATTATAACTATCATTTGCATGTTATCTCAAGTTTTAAAGAATATCATAAATGACAATAAATGTTTTTTATAATACTTTTCCTTGTTCCGTTAGACTTGGGGCTGTAAAATGTAAGTTGTGGCTACTGCTCACGGCTTTTGAAACGAAACCTCTTATCTCCATTCCAGGAAAATGCTGATGCTCGGATAGGCGTACTTCTCCGCAAGCAGTTGACCTTGTACAGCGTCACTCCTCTATACAAGTTTTCTTACGATCGACTGCAGGAGTATTCCAGACAGCTCTGTTTTGTTATTGCTGCCGAAAAGCAAAAAGGGCTTACTGAGCACCTGGAAGGTGACCTCACATTTAAAGTGAACTTCTCCGTGCTCTCGGTCTTGAAAGCCTCAGTGCAGGACCAGGCAGGAGTCCTCATTCAGGTAGGCATTATTTATTTATTTATTTTATTTTATTTATTTATTTAGATTTATATACCGCCCTCCCCGAAGGCTCAGAGTAGTTACGGGTTTTTCTTAACGCTTCTGAAGAATGCTGTTATAGACAAAGGCTATCAAAGTCAGTCATTCCACTCCTTTATGCTGCTGCTGCTATACTGCTGAGCTCTTAAGACAATTTGGGCTGACTGAACATTCGTGATGCATGGCTTAAGTGTCTGGCTCCCAATCTTGTTTTTGTTGGGTTTTAAAATGTTTCTCCTGGGGAATGCACTGGCAAACCACCTCGTATTGAGTCTGCCATGAAAACGCTAGAGGGCATCACTCCAAGGGTCAGACATGACCCGGTGCTTGCACAGGGGATACCTTTAAAAATGTTTCTCAAGAAACGGGTTCTCAAAATCTGCAGCTGTATACTTTCAAACAAAATATATGTGTAACTTCTCCCTCTTTTCTACTCCTTCTGCCTGCACTCAGGTGACAGCTGAAAATGCAGGACCCAAAGTGGTGTGGACAGGTTGTTTCTGCTGTACTCGTGGAGATGACATTCTAGAAACGGTCGTGGAGGATTTTACTTGCTTTCCCTTGTTCCTCGTAAATGGGGCAGAGAGGCTCTCGGCCATCATTGGAACTTGGCTTCAGCAGACTTTTGACTGTTCTTTCAGCCCGTTGACCATCAGCCCTGTCAACCTTGCTTGGATGGCTGCAATGTGGACTGGATACAAGACAGAGCATCACAAAGGAGCAGTGGAGCTGACTTTCTCTGTCCCTGGCACTCCTCAACCTCTGGACATTTCCTATGCCATCCATGCCGAAGATGCAAAAGCCCTTTGGGATTCAATCCACACCACTCAACAAGAAGTTCAACAAGAGCAGGTGGACTTATTCATGGATGGCCTTTGCTGTCACTTTTATAGACATTTCAAGATCTACCTGTCAGCCACAAAACTGATGAAGGTCTCTACGCCTCTTGCCTCTGCCCGTTCTGATGGGAAGATAAAGGTATGGAGCTTGGCTAACTGATAGGGGTTCTTGTTTCCCACTATCTTTTAATGTTGGAGGGTATTTGCTCATTGGATAGGCCATTTGATCTATCAAAAAAAGAGTATTTCAGAGCGTTGGTTTTGGACCCACACAATGGCACTTCCATCGACTCTTATGTGTGATAAGAGATTACAGCTCATAATCCTCTTTTAACCAAATAACTGCCCTTTCAATGGGGGCACAGATCACTGAGGTAGTGTGCACAATGTTTTACCATCTTTGCCAGGCGAGGCTACTAACATCCTACCTGCCCCCTGGGCTGTGGCCACTGTGATCCATGTGACAGTCACCTCTAGATTGGACTTCTGTAACTCGCTCTACGCTGACCTGCCCTTGTCCTTGACCTAGAAATTCCAGCTGGTGCAAAATGCAGCTGCTAGGATACAGGTTAATCTTGGAGGGCGTACATCCAGTTTGTGCTGAGGGAGCTGCACTGGTTACCAGTTATGACCCGGATTAGTTTCAAGGTTCTGTTTTTGACCTTTAAGGCCATCCGCAGTTTGGGCCTGCGTATCCGAGGGACCGCTTGTCTGCTTATGACTCCCGCAGTGCCCTTTGCTCTGCAGGCACGGATCTGTTGGTGGTCCCTGGCCCCAGAGAGATATGCCTGGCCTTGACCAGGACGAGGGCCTTTTCAGTCCTGGTAGAGCGAGCCTAGGAAAGCTCAGGGTCCTGACGGAACTGTAAGGGTTCTGCAGGTCCTGTAAAATGGAGCTCTTTTGCTAGGTCTGGTTGAGGCTGGATTCTTAAGATCAACCCCCCCCCCCCCCGGCTATGTTATACCAACACGCGAACCCCCTGGTGGATGACTGTGCAAAGGTAGGAGGGTTCTTATAGCCATCTGATATTTATGATAATTGTGAGACTTTTAACTTTGTTTTAAGGATTGGGGTTTTATGGAGGTTAACTATTGTAACCCCCCTTGAGTCCTTGGAGGAAGGCATACTATAAATCCAATAAATAATAAAAAAGGCAAATCACAGCCATCTGCTCAAGGACTGAGTATTTGATGATTTGTTCTAAAATTTTGCAAGCTATAGAGATCAATCTGATAGGTTGGCAGTGACCCTGGGCCTCCTTTTTCCCCCTTCTTGAAGATGTGGACAACATTGCCCACCTCCGATCTTCTGGCACTACCTGTTTTCCTAAAATTGTCAAAAATAATGGGCAGAGGTTTAGAAATTACATCCAGAAGTTTTTTAGTACCATTTGATTGATGCAATTCATCTGGCCCAAAGGACAGTTTCATTGAACAAGGTGTTTGTGGACACCAAGAAACTCCTTGGTGGGTGCCATAGTGTCTGCTGGAGCCACATTGGGGACTACTGCTTAGAACATCTCCAGTATGTTGTTCTTACCAGTGAAAATCAGACTAGGGAACAGAGCCAGCTTAGTGGACATTTGCTCTATAGCAAACCCTACAGGCCTTTGTGTAGCTGGAAGGCTCTGGCTGGAACTGGAGATTGACCGACTTCACAATTGCTTTTCATTGAATATTATAGACTGTTTTCATCTGACTTGCTTTCTTTAAAAACACACAGATTCTTCATTCTACATATCTGGTGGAAATCCTGGCCCTGATGACAGAACTGGCAATTTCAAAAATACTGTGATGGACTTCTGTTACCTGTCTGGTATGGAGACGGCTCCTTGCTTGGAAACTGTTTCACGGTGTAATTCTTCTTATCAATATAGTGCTTCAAATGGATTCTACTCAAATCTATTAATTCTACTAAAATCATCAGTAAACCAAAACAACAACACATTGCCTACCTTATTGGCTCTCTGTGGCACAGACGACCAGTGGGAGTAGACACCAGGAGAAGGAGAGCCAGGTTCCTTCCCCCTCCCCCCCTTCTTCCTCCTGGAAGGTTGGCCCTCTTCAGCAACATAAGCAGGGCCCAAGAGTGGCATGGCTCGGAGGAAAGGAGAGAGCGAGAGGTTCAGCTGGCCAGGCCAACAGACCTGGTGCACAGCACAGCTTCCGCACATGCGGGTCTGAGAGCCAGAGGTGGGTACCAGAAAGAAGGCAGCAGACCTGTGCCCTGGGGCCTGTCTCCACAGCACTCCATGTCCTCCCGTGTCCCGCCCCACCTGGCCTTTAAGAGTGGGAAGGCAGCAGCCCTCTCAGCCTGGGGGCCTGCTTGCCTACATGCTCTGCGGCCTTCCAGGCCTGCCCTTGGACTCCCATCTCCTGTGGCGGGAGCCAGCAGCTGCTCTATTCCTCTCAGCCCCAGAGCCAGCCAAGGCAGCACTTTGCCCACCTGCTCCTTGGGGCCTGCTATAGGGGGTTCTGTCATGCACCCTCTCTGTGAGCTGGGGCACCGGCCCTTCCCTTCTGCCTGTTTTTCAGAGGACATGTGGGAGATCGGAAGGCAGCAGCCTATTTCAGCACCATACTGACTTGGATGCAAGCCAGCCTGGCTCTCCTTCCTTTCTCCAGTCCTGTCTCTTGTGGGGGGCAGGTTTGCGCTCCATTCCATCCTGCACCAGGTGTCCACTTTGGCCCAGGTCACAGGGCTAGGTTGGGGTGGGCTCAGGTCTTTGCCTCCTCCTGGCTTTGGCTTGGGCATTGCTTCAGTGTGGGAGGGCTGCCAACCATCTTCTCCAGGACAACAGCTCTGTTACCCGGAGATTTCCACGTGCTACCTGGAGCCTGACGTCTAATTCCACATGTGATGTTTTCATTATTTGGGTAAAGCTATTTCCCCAGTATGTTGGTGTGAGCTTTATCACTTCTTTAACTTGAAATGATTATCTCTGGAAAGAGGGGACTTTTGCCACTCCCCACTGTAACTTCTTAATAAAAAAGGTTTATTAAAACTGTTCAACAGAAAGATTTATAAATCCATTCATATATCTCTCATAGGCTGTTGCTCCTACAACATATGCTTTGTAGCCACATGGTCTGTTTGTGTCACTTCACACCAAACATGAGCTTTCAGCTTCAACAGTCAGTTCTGTCTGAGTCCTGGCCTCTCCTTCAGGCAGCTGTGTTCCCCTGTCTTCCCAAGGCACGACCTTGTTTGGCCCAGAGGATCTCTTATATCCTTTCCCTCTCTCTCCCTCTCTCTAAACCTTCGCCTCAGACTCCACTCCCAAATACCAAACCTCACTGTCTCTCCACACACTGACTCCCTCAGGGCCAGACTCTGCCTTTTAATCCTTTCCTTTTAGAACCTTCCAGGGCCACACCCACCTGCTCCTTCAGGAGTGCCCCCCCACTAGGGATTCTGAGGTCCTAGCATGGGTAGTCAAACTGCAGCCCTCCAGATGTCCATGGACTACAATTCCCATGAGCTGGCAGGGGCTCATGGGAATTGTAATCCATGGACATCTGGAGGGCTGCAGTTTGACTACCCCTGACTTATAGGGTTCCATTTGGGCTTCTAGCTCTAGGGAGCTGTCACACCATGAAGTTTCCATCCCAAAAAGCTTTTTTTTATCTGGGGATCTGCTTTGCAATCTGGAGAGGAACTGTCACTTTGGAGGATCCCCAGGGCCCTCCCGCCAGAGGCTGGCATCCCTCAACTTCCCTCAGGCACAAGGCCACAGAGTCCTGCCCCCAAGCAGCCCTTTTCTTCTGGGGACTTGATTTCTGCAGTATGGAATGGAGCTGTTCTGGGGGAGCCCCATGTCCCACTTGGTGACTGGCATACCTGAACTTCCATGGGGAGCAGTGCCACAGTCCCTCCCCCCCAAAGTACAGGGGAAGAATCACGTCTGTATAGTTTAACTCAGTCTTAGTAGGGAACAATCATGGAGAATGTTGACACTCAGGTAGGGTTGTGTGCTTCTGCCACTGAAGTGGCTGGTCATGCCTGAGGTGGTGCGCAACCTGGCGCCCGCTCGCAGCTGCAGAGCTCTACATCTGTGTATGTGCACTGACTGGTGTGCCGGTGCCGGTACCACCCCCCCCCCCCACGCTGCGACACTTGCCACTTTGGGTATGAACGGCTGCTTTGGCAGCTGAAGCACACAACCCTAGTTGACAGTACTGCACATTGTATTTTTTTTTAAAAAACTGTCTACCTTATAAATAACATTGTATCCATTTCTGCAATTGCCCTGGTATCAGGTATCTGTTGTATATCTAAAGAGACATATAATTAGTTATTGAATCCTTTTTACAGATGACTGTAAGCTCAGTGCCATTCCACTGGAACGCTTGGGACATATGTTGGGACAATTTTCGGTCCTGGCCCCAACCTGGTGGAATGAGCTCCCTGAAGAGCTATTGGCCCTGCAGGAGTTGTCTTTCCGCAAGGCCTGCAAGACGAAGCTTTTCCGACAGGCATACGGTTGAGGCCAGGGCGGGGTCCTGATATTCAATCTGGATTCCCCATGTCCATCTGAGTGATCTGACACCTTACTCCCACCAGCAGAACTAGAAGGTTGGCCCCGGGCTGGTTGAGGGGTTGAGCTAGTTTTTGGTTTTTCGCCTGCCGCCTTAGTATCGATACTTGTAGTAATTTTATTAATGGATAATTATGGGGTTTTCTTGTGCCACCTCATGAGAAGGAAGGACTCCCTGGAGAAGAGCCTAATGCTGAGAGTGATTTAGGGCAAAAGAAGGGGATGACAAAGAATGAGGTGGCTGGATGGAGTCACTGAAGCAGTCGGTGCAAACTTAAATGGACTCCGGGGAATGGTAGAGGACAGGAAGGCCTGGAGGATCATTGTCCATGATGGGTCTGACACGACTTCGCACCTAACAGCAACAAATTCTTTTACTGTCTGTAAACCACGTGAGCCTAAATGGAATGGCGGTATATAAACTAATAAATAAATAAACCAATAAATAAATAACCATTGCAATTATATGTATTACAGAGTTGTTTCTCATGATCCCTGATAGTGGAAGATTCTCTTGCCAGTATTAGGATAGGGGTGTGTGTGTCTTTTACCGATTCCTCTTTCACTTCACTATCCACATTGTTATCCTAGTTGTCTGGTATCCTGGGATGAGGGCACGACAGGCTAGAGGGGGAAGGCAGGCAAAATTGCTTCTGAGCACTATTTCCTGTGGGTGAAGTGGGTTTTAATCCTCTTATATTAAATATATATATTAAGCTTGTCAGGCAGCCTGTCACGGCAGGGAGTAACTTGCCACCCATCGGACCTGAGCAACCACCCCTTTCTTCCAACCCGGAAAACCAGCATGGTTGGTTATACCGTATTAGAGGATTGTGACTATCACAACAGGACCTTTGATTGAATTGTGATATAGACAGAAGGCTTTAGGAAAGGAGCGGGAAAAGTGAAGAGAGTGCTGAACAGAGGAAACAGGGACTGGTCAGACTGCCCGTAGGTCCAAGAGCTGAACAAATTCAGTTGCCAAACTCCAGCTGGTCTTGGGGTACCTCGAGGACCCCAGTAATTGAGAAAAGCCTAGAGCAGGGGTAGTCAACCTGTGATCCTCCAGATGTTCATGGACTACAATTCCCATGAACCCCTGCCAGTGTTTGCTGGCATGCGCTCATGGGAATTGTAGTCCATGAACATCTGGAGGATCACAGGTTGACTACCCCTGGGCAAGAGAGCTCCTGCCTCCCTTTGGACACCTTCATTCAACCAGGAGTATTAGATAACCACAACTGATAAATTGCTCCCAAGTGTTCTTTCGGTTGACCCTTTGAGAACAAAACAAAACACCCCAGATGAGATTTTATTAAGGTAATGCTATTTATACAAGTTAACTCATGCTAGAAAAAGCATAAATGATACATGTAAACAACTGTTTACAGAATACTTTTTCTTTGTAAAGGTGCAAATGTTCAAAATGTAAACGCAAGAATGCCAACCTTTTGGGCAAAAGAAAGGGTTTTCCCCTCAAGCAGCCACTTAACTGGGTTTTTTTTTTTCTCCGTCTCCCCCAAATACGCTGAAGCGGTGGAGGCTTTAAAGCTATATAAGAGAGGTCTTAACAACTGGTATTGCTTTCGTTTGCAAAACTCATGGCCTGTTAAGGCCCAGGCAGGCCACCGTAAATAACATACATTTGCATTGAACCTTTGCTCCTACGCTCTCCAAGCAAGCTACGACACTGATACAGTTAAATTGAGGGGAGTGGGAGAATCTTTACAGCAGTTAACCCATCTGAGATGTTTTAAGGCTGCAATTCTTTGAACAGATTGAGGGAACAACAGCTTTGCTGCAGGAAATAAGGTGGCAGACCACAGTACTTCTACTGTAATTCTAAACACTTCTTTCCGAAGTGTAATAAGGCAGGTTATCTTTATGCCTCGGAGCCCCAAAATTACATGCCACTTGATGGGTAAGAAAGTGCTCTGAACTAGGAACTAAAATGAACAGAAGAGAAAGGAGGCCAGCTGCTTTTAAGTGTACCTTCTTGCGTCTCTGTCTCAATGCTTAACAGTAGCACCTTTCATGGGGGTATGATACGGCAGTATCCCCCCACAAGTTGAGGAGATCCAACATCTGCAGAACATGAGCCTCATTATTGTTGCAAAGGGACAAATCTCAGAAAATTCTTCCCTGAAAGGAAGAACACAATTGGCGTGGTCTTGTTCATCTGAAATGTTTGGGGCAGCTGAACTTCCCCACAGCAAAATGCTGAGTCTGTTACATTTCAGTTCTTCATGGGTATTTTAATCTTTTGCTAGTGGTCAGTTCCCCAGTGAGGCTGATAGCTGTAGTGTTCTGCTTTCAAAAATCCAGGTAATTATCAGAATTTATAAATGGCTTCAGCTGGAGAGCTGCATGTAATACAGCCAGAATCCACCCGTTTGAATTTAACCTAAAAACATAAGATGGCATTTTCATAGCATCCCAAAAACATACGGTAAAAGTTAATGGGAAAAGGCTAAAAAAAAAATCCCCAATACATCGGTTAGCACGGTAGATCATTTAATTTACGCAAAACCTACCTGCAGCATCCTCTTACCTTGCTCTTGCTGAGATGAATGAGGTCTGATGCAACTACCTTTTATTTCAATGAGATGGGAAGGGATGTGAACAGAGTTGACTAAACCCCCTGGCAAGAGAGTTAAATGACAAGAATGTGGCTGACAAACATTCACCTTTAGGACAGATGGCCTTGCCCACCTCTGAATGGGCCCTTGTTTGACAAACCCCAAGTACGCTTTGAGTTGCTTAGGTTGTTACCAAAGTTACTAGAGTGACGTCAAATTCCAGTTTCTTCAGTCAACCAGGAGGGAGGAGGGAGAAGAGACAGACAAGGAAAACGGCGTGCCCCAGACTGCTCGCTGGAGACGTTAGCATGGTTGTCTGTAACTATAGCAGAGGAAGGGGGAAATGTGTTCAACATCCATGACAGTCCCACAGGAAGAGGCACCAACGAAGAATATAAGTGTGATCTTGCTTTCGCTAGAGCCTCGGAGAGCTCAGAAGTCACCAGGTTGACCAGTTTCAACAGGAATGAACACCGACAGGGATTCCGCACACTGGCTGTTTTACCATATATGGGATTCGCAGTGTGTCATTTTGATAACTCCTACGCCGCCGCCAAGCCGACGGTAGTTCATTCCTCCGTAGAGTCTGCAAGGATAAAAAAAACATTATGAGCATTATTCTTACCCAGCAGCAAATGCAGGAATAAAAGAATATTCAAAGAGATATCTGTTCCACTATATATTTCTGGTAAGGCCTTGGAGGAGGAGCGTGTCTCATGACTTAAGTGCCACTCAGCGCTTAACACCTACTCAGGGCAGCTGTCCCACCCCTGAATGCCTCCTCCTCCAACCAGCTTGCCTCTCTGTCCAGCAGCCAGCCAATCGCCTTCTGTCCCCCACCCCTGACCACCCCCTCCTCCTTGCACTTCCCTCTGAGGCTTGGAGGCTGCAGATCCCTGCTGTGTGAAAGCTGCCCATGCCGGTGAGTTCCATAACAGCTGCCTGCAGCCTTTCCAGGTATTTGGGAGAGGGGGAAACTGTCCGCAGAGTTCTTCCACTCCACCCCCTTAATTTGGCGCCCCTTGTATTCCTGAATGCAACGGGCTTGCCCTTTAGTATTATGATAAAATCAGGGGATGATTAGGAAGACAACCTTTTAATATGAAATAAGCTGCGGCTTGCTCAGTGGAAACTTAACTCCTTTTTCTAGTACTTTTAAGACTCATTCAAATTAGTCTGTGTTATTGGGGGGGGAATAAGAAAGCCCCAATGAGTTATGTTAGTTCATGACCTTGGTATCACAAAGAGTTTTCATTTCTTTCTGTCCTTTTGCACCTGACAGATGCTTCAAGTAGCAAATGCCCCTCGAGGATATAAATAGCAGGAAACCCTATTCAGCTTCGACTTACGGAAGCGGCAGCTTTTCTGTACGAGTTCTGATCCCAGCACCCCTTTGCATAGACGGCTGGGATTTGGAGCCACAATGAAACTTTCCTTGACATTGCTCTGCTTGTTCCTGTGTCCTGGACTTAGGCAGAGACCAGAAGTTCATGCGGGCACAGGGACTTGCTCGCACAGTGCCCAATTCTTCCCTTCTTCCCTCACACAGGAGCCCCAAAGGCCCCTGGTGATTGTGTCCCTAGGGATTGCCTCTACCCACAAATAGAATTTCAGTTGCTGCGAGTGAGGGAAGGCAGGAAAATCATGCTCCACGGATGGGAATCTTTTCTGCTGGCAGAAAGGTTGGTCTAAATCCAATTCCTGTTGATTTTTGTTAGTTTTGCATATTTAAAGAAATAGAACGGTGGCTTTCAATCTGTGTTCTAGAGCAGGGGTAGTCAACCTGTGGTCCTCCAGATGTTCATGGACTACAATTCCTATGAGCTCCTGCCAGCAAACGCTGGCATGGGCTTATGGGAATTGTAGTCCATGAACACCTGGATGACCACAGGTTGATTACCCTGGTTCTAGAGCACATGGGAGCTCCTCAGTAAGGTCCATGATGCCTCCCTAAAAGACATTATGCCCACGACTACTAATCTTCCCTTGAAATAGGCAGTCACAAGAACACGCTGGGTTGTGAAACTCCTTAAAAGGAAGGATCCTCAGGCCACAATGAGAATGTTCTCTCTTTCGGGACTAACATGGAAGCAGGACTACCATGGAAGTGTCCCACTTGACCTCCCTCTCTTTCCTTGCATGGAAAAGATCTTTCCAATTCCCGAAGAATCTGGCCGCTTTTTTTTTAAAGCTTACCTCCACGTGTTGGCATCTGGATCAAACACTTCAATGGTCTTCAAGTACGTTGTTCCATCAAAGCCTCCCACAGCCATGAGCTGCCCATTCACCACGGCCAGACCAACCTAGGTGATAACAGGAGGGTTTTTAAAACAATAGTTTTTTTTTTCTGAAGGCATTGGTCCAAAGACCAAGTAGATCAGGGGTAGTCAACCCGTGGTCCTCCAGATGTCCATGGCCTACAATTCCCATGAGCCCCTGCCAGCATTTGCTGGCAGGGGCTCATGGGAATTGTAGTCCATGGAGATCAGGAGGACCACAGGTTGACTACCCCTGAAGTAGATGACCAGCATCTGCTTAGGATCCCCAGCCCTAAAGAGATCAAACTGGCCTCAAGCAGAGACAGGGCTGGTGGAACGCTCTGCCAAATGAAATGAGAGCCCTGCAGGGCCTAAGAGAGTACTGCAGGGCTTGTGAGGCACAGCTGTTCCTCCAGGCCAACAGTTGAGGCCTAACAAGAACTGATATCCAGCCTCATAGTTTCAAAGGGTTGGAAAGGACACCAATTTGGGAATATCAAAAAATCATCACTCTGCTAGCTACATTTCCCCCTTCCCAAATGCTCAGCCCTTAGGTACCCTCTGCTGCCATAGCGGTCTCCTCAGCTGCAGTTCAGAATCACGCTGGCCTTCCTCACATGCATTGCAGTCTAAATGACGATCATCCAGTGGCAAGAGCAGCCAAACCAAACAAAGCTTACCCCACTGCGGCGTGATGTCATGGCCACCACGGGAGACCACTGGTTGGTCCTGGGGTTGTATCGCTCAGCGCTGCTGAGTTCTGTTGTATCGTCTCTGCCTCCAACTGCATAGATCATGTCTTGGTATACTGCACAGCCTAGATGCTTCCGCCGAGTACCCATGGGGGCTATTGTGTGCCAACGGTTCTCCTGGGGGTTGTAGCGTTCCACTGTGGAAGAACCATACCGCATCGATTAAATAGGTTTGGGGGATTTTTTTTTTCAAGTGAAGCCCAATGAAACCCAAACCAACTGTCAATGACTGAAGCAAACATTCATCCATTTACTTCCTTCCATAAGACTGCGACATCAGGGGTGGCCAAACTGTGGCTCTCCAGATGTCCATGGACTACAATTACCATGAACCCTTGCCAACAGATGTCCATGGACTACAATTATCACGGACTCTCCAGATGTCCGTGGACTACAATCACCATGAGCCCTCGCCAGCAGATGTCCATGGACTACAATTACCATGAGTCCTTGCCAGCAGATGTCCATGGACTACAATTATCACGGACTCTCCAGATGTCCATGGACTACAATCACCATGAGCCCTCGCCAGCAGAAGTCCATGGACTACAATTACCATGAGTCCTTGCCAGCAGATGTCCATGGACTACAATTATCACGGACTCTCCAGATGTCCATGGACTACAATCACAATGAGCCCTCACCAGCAGATGTCCATGGACTACAATTACCATGAGCCCTTGCCAGCAGATGTCCATGGACTACAATTATCATGGACTCTCCAGATGTCCATTGACTACAATCACCATGAACCCTTGCCAACAGACGTCCATGGACTACAATTATTATGGACTCTCCAGATGTCCATGGACTACAATTACCATGAGCCCTTGCCAGCAGATGTCCATGGACTACAATTATCATGGACTCTCCAGATGTCCATGGACTACAATTACCATGAGTCCTTGCCAGCAGATGTCCATGGACTACAATTATCATGGACTCTCCAGATGTCCATGGACTACAATCACCATGAACCCTTGCCAACAGATGTCCATGGACTACAATTACCATGAGCCTTTGACAGCAGGGACTCATGGTAATTGTAATCCATGGACATCTAAGAGAGCCCCAATTTGGCTACCCCTGTCAGGATCAGTTCCTGTTCTCTGCCATTAGAATTGTAATCATACAGTTAACCTGTCTGTATCCAAAATTTGCTTTCTAACAGTGATCAGCCAAGATGCTTCCAGACACCACATTACCAAGTTATGAAGGCAATGGCCCTTTCCCTGTTTGATTAGATACCACGGATTTCCCCCCTCCCACTCACATTGCTTTCCCTACACTGCAGGGAGTAGTTAATGAGGATTTCCTGTAGTGGTTTCCTGCAGTGCAGGGAAGGGTTTTACAGTCCCTGTTCCAACCTATGTTCTCCAGCAAATGGCACTCAAGATACAATGCCTTTCAACCTGGATGTTCAATTTGACTTCACTGAAAATAGCAGTTGACAGACCTTTCTCTTCATGAATACAAGAACATCAAATTATACATGTTCTCCCCCTTCACACAGTCATACACCAATGCTTGGCCCTAGCTGCACAAGCAATTTCTCCAACTGATTCAGCTTACCCAGGAGATGAGAGTCCAAGCAACTATTTAATATACAATTTATGCAGACAATTTTGGAAGAAACAAAACCTAGCACTGGACTGTCCTGATGTCTATCAGGCATTGTTGTTTTCTAAATCAAAACACACGGGAACGATGTCGGGCAGTGCTATACACATGAAACAAAGAAGCACCGTCAAACGTCAAAACAGCTCTATTGGGCACAAAAATAATTATATATCCTTATCGCATACACTAAGTGCCTCATAATTTTCATACATCGCCTCTCTAACTACATCCCCAAGTCACAAAGGATTATTAAAGTATACACTGTATTGAACAAATTGGACAGTTCACAGACAGAGCCATTTCAGTAAAAGCCAAACGGCACTGTCCTCTTGTTAAGTCAACGCCTATCAATAATTTCAAAACTGTTTTGAAAATATTAATAGGAATTGATTTAACAAGAGGACCGTGCCATTCGGCTTATACCGAAATGGCTCTGTCTGAGAACTTTCCAGTTGGTTCGATGCGGGGTGCACTTTAATAATCCTTTGGGCCTCAAGGATGTAATTAGAGAGCCCATGTATGAAAATTACGAGGCGCTTGGTGCATGATAAGGATATATTCTCATGCACTTTAGGGGACAAATAGAGCTGTTTTGCTATTGTTGTCTAAGCGACTTCTTCCCCAAATAAGTCACGTCAAAGATCATCCGTGTATTCTGATGGACTACCAGGTGACAGCAGACTCACAGAAAGAGACAGCTCCTATACAGGAGATACCTGTGTTCAGAGGAGATGTCCCATCAGAGCCCCCGACAGCATAAAGGAAGCCCCCTAGGACAGCCACAGCCACCCCAAGGCGCCTGGTGCTCATGGAAGCGACTCGAGTCCATTTGTTCTCTTTGGGGTCATACCTGAAGCAAGACACAAAAACTATCTCAATGCAAAGTTCATTCAGCAACTACTACTGCTCCTTCTGAAAACACCGGATGAAATCACATCTTACCCTTCCTTCCCTCCTTTTTTAAAAAAATGTACAATACCTTTCAACAATATTGAGGCAAGAGACACCATCCTGGCCACCCACGGCATACAGGTAGCCCCCGAGAACTGCCACCCCGACACTGGTCCTGCAGGTGCTAGTGGGTGCCACGTCACTGCTCCACTGATTCGTCTTTGGGTCGTAGCTACAATGGGCGACAAATAGGTCAAATCTTTGTTCTGGCACCTCCTATAGCTCTCAAGCTTTGCTTACAGGCTTACAAAGCTTTTTTGATTCTGTTTTGTGGCATCTGGATGCAACCATGATGTGTGGCAAGGATATGGCTCCAAACAGATCAATTCTGTAACCAGGGTTACTGAGAGCCCCCAATACTGAGATCTGTTAAGCAGATGCAATTTGTTTGGTCAAGACCTGGAAGCTGGGTAAAAGACCAAGCTCTGCTGGTGGGGAATACAGCAACAAGGCTGTCCCCCTTGAGGCTTCAGGGCCCATGTAACCCTTTATTCCTTTTCCCCTTAACTCCCCACGTAGCTGAATCAGAATATATGGGCTATTCTCTCGTCGGCAGTAATTGCCAGATTGGTAGTACAAGTTTAGTAATGGATCCCAGTGCTTGAGAACAGCAGACAATCTCATGAGAGAAAATTGTTACAGATCTTTGCTCTCTTTCTGACTAATGAAGACTGTATGAAGAGGAACCTATTTTTACAGAAAGGACTGACGTGGTTTCTGTAATAGAGGAAATGTGTATTTTAGAAAGATCCTTGTTATCTCAGCTGGCACAAACAACTAGTCTCTTATTTCTTTTCACAACTGGGAAAGTGTCTGCCATTAATGACTAACATGGACAGTGTTATTTCTCCAAAATGTTTTTGTGAACTACAACTGAACTCAAAAGGACTGATTAGCTGTTTTAGCAATAATATGGCTTAATTTGGATATTATGACACAGTTTACTAATTTGCCACAATTCACTTTTGCCTTGTATCTGTACGCTTATCATCCTTGTTCCATTTAGTCCGAGGAAGAGTGCTTGCACTCGAAAGCTCATGCCTTGAATAAATCTTTGTTGATCTTGAAGGTGCTACTGGACTCTGATTTTGTTGTGCTACTTCAGACCAACACGGCGACACACGTGAAAATTTCTAGGCATTTTTTGTATCCCAGAGGACAGATAATTGCAGCAGGGTGCTTTCTTTCTAACCATAACTACATACAACAGGCACCTCTTGTGCACCCAAATGCACAGCTGGATGCAGAACATATATCAGGGTCTATCATTCCACCGAGCAGGCAAGCATCAGGGGGCCTGCAATTTTCTCCTGCCACGGCTCACCGTTCTACGCTGTTGAGATAGGAGGAGCCGTCGTGGCCCCCCACTGCATACAGAAGGTCGTCCAAGACGCTGACGCCAACGCCGCACCGCCTTTTGCTCATGGAGGCCACCATCCGCCACTCGTTGGTCTGAGGGTCGTAACGCTCGACGCTGGAAATCGCATCCCCGCTGCACCAGCCGCCCACTGTGGAGGTCAACCGGGAGCAACAGCGTATTAAAATACATCAGGTAAGAGAAAAAAGGCCAGGGTCCACACATGTGCCCAGCACCTTTCTTCCAGTCTACCTTCAACCCTAGAAGCATTGCTTTCTCATCACTCCGGAAAGCTTCTTCTCTCCAGCTGAGGGAGGGCGAAAGAGATGCAAGGATGGGACGGGCACGAAACCTGGCAGTGCGACTTTCTGTTTGCCAGCCCAAGTGTGGGCAAGCTGAATGCGTCCCGGAGGGGGACCCACATTTATTCATATGAAGAACTAAAGAATGGGTTGGGCCCCAGGGCTTTTCTTTATTCAGCTACTGATGCCTAGCCTTCCTCCTCCTCCCATCCTCACAACAACCCCGTGAGGCAAGTGAAACTGAGGGAGGGTGCCTGGGCTGACATCACCCAGCGAGCTTGTGTGGCAGAGTAGAGATCTGAACCTGGCCTGATCCCAGGCCAATGCACTGTTTTGGGTTTTCGGGAGAGGGTGCTTACGCCAGAGGAAGGAGCAATTGCTAGTGGGATGAGATTGAATCGAATAAATACATATTGGCTCCATGGAACTGGTTCTTAGCCATTGTCCCAGATTCCAGCTGGAGTCAAAAAGAGCTTCTGTGCTGTCCTGAGGATGTTTCTGTGGAGCTTTAGAAAGAGGACACGTACGTTCTCTTTCCCTCCTCTTCTAAATACCAACATTGAATTAGTGCCACAATACATTGTTGGAACATGCAAGTGTGCATAAACTAACAGCACGTGAAGAATATCCTGCAGGGGCCATTGGAGATGTGTAGGTAGCATATGTAGATAGGAACTTCCTGGCATTTTTCAAATAATCTCCTCCTGTGTCCTGGCTCAGATGGAAACTTCTGGCTCCCTTGAACACACTTCCTCCTCATACGCTCCAGAAGAACAGTTCATCAGTTAGACTGTTAGGACTATCTCTCTCCCCTCTCTTTAAATAGTGGTTTCTTTTCTCAATAAAGCTATCTATTCTTTAAACAGCCAGTGCTCTGCTCTTCCTTTATCTATTTAAACTCTGCCAATACCTGTAACCTCACAGATCTATGCATGTTGACTGATGGTTGGTGATAAATTTGGGGGAGAAGGTAGAAAGTGGCCGAGTAAACTGAGAAGGGGAGGGGCTCCAACGCAAAACCTGAGGAAGACATTTCTATGGAGTATAAGCATTTTGTTTTGAGGTTAAAAAAACTGTGCAAGACATTAATGGAAACTACGGCAACAGCTACACAGCTAATGAGGGTTGCGTTCCCTGTACCTCAGTGATCCCAAACCTGCGGGCCGCGGCCCGGTGCCGGGCCGTGAAGGCCATGGCGCCGGGCCGCGGCTCCCTCTCCCCGCCCCTCCCCCCCGCAGTAAAAAACTTCCCAGGCCGCAAGCTTGCGGCCCGGGAAGCTTCTTACTGCGGGAGGGCGGGGAGAGGGAATCGGGGCCGGGCCGCGCCCATGCGGGCGCGGCTCGCGGGTGCGGCCCGATGTGCGGGCGCGGCTCGCGGGCACGGCCCGATGTGCGGGCGCGGCTCGCGGGCACGGCCCGATGTGCGGGCGCGGCTCGCAGGCGCGGCCCGATGTGCGGGCGCGGCACGCGGGCGCGGCTTGCGGGCGTGGCCCGTTGTGTGGGCGCGGCTTGCGGGCGCGGCCCGATGTGCGGGCGCGGCCCGATGTGCGGGCGCGGCTCGCGGACGCGGCCCGATGTAGGGGCGCGGCCCGTTGTGCGGGCGCGGCTTGCGGGCGCGGCCCGATGCGGGGGCGCGGCCCGCGGGTGCGGCCCGATGCAGGGGCACGGCCCGCGGGCGCGGGCGATGCGTGGGCGTGGCCTGTGCGGGCCGCGGGCCGCGCTCCAATGCCCTGCCGGTCCCCAACCTCAGAAAGGTTGGGGACCACTGCTGTACCTTACTCAGGTACTTATTAATACATGCAATGCTTTTAAATGGCAGGGGTAGATACAGCATAACTAGGGACCAAATCCCTGTGATACTGTATACTTTACAGGCTGAAAGTCACAGGTTTCAGGGCTCTGGCACATCCAACCTAAAAGGGGCTGAAGTAACAGAGCAGGGAAAGACCTGCTTCAAGAGCAGCTGTCAATCCCAAGAGGCACCACACTGCACGGGTGTTTAGCACTTGTCAGCTATGCTGATCTTCCTCTTTCAACTGTGGTCTCAGGTTGCTGAATGCAGGGAGCAAACAGGGTACGCGGGCAAGCACATCCTGCTCTTTTGGGGGGCCTCCCACAGGCAGCTGCCTGTTAACAGACAGAACGCTGGATGAAATTCATCTTGACCTGGTCCACCAAGGCAGTCATCCTGTTTAGTTTCCATTGACATCAGCTAGAACAGCATGCATGCGGTTGAAACAACATGCCCTCTTGTTTCACAACAATACAATATTTATGCACCCCGTCGTAGACCAGCATACAAGAATAACCTCTGGTTTCATGGATTGAACCCTGGAGAACATTTTAAAAGGCTGTTTCTGTTGTTGCTGGGATTTCGACATTTAGGTTGGAGAGGAGATGACTCTCCAGTATTTAAAAGGCTGCCATATCAAGGATGGAGCAAAATTGCTCTCTCTTGCCCCAGAGATGGACCAGAACCAATGGGATGAAATTAATTCAAAAGAAATTCCGTCTAAACATCTGGAAGAAGTTCCTGACAGTTGGAGCGGTTTCTCAGTGGAACAGGCTTCCTCGGGAGGTGGTGGGTTCTCCATCTTTGGAAATTTTTAAACAGGCGCTGGATAGCCATTTGTTGGAGAGGCTGATTCTGTGAAGGCTCAAGGGGGTGGCAGGTTACAGTGGATGAGCGATAGGATTCTGAGTGTCCTGCATATAGTGCAGGGGGTTGGCCTAGATGACCCATGAGGTCCCTTCCAACTCTATGATCCTATGATTCTATGTGTAACTGCACTTCCTCCCTCTTTCTATTTGACGTGTCTATGCAAGAGTAGTCCACTTCAAATGTCACTTTGCCAAGAGGGTCAAGTCCTCCTCGCCCCCACCCCTAGACTAAGGAAACCAACTGAGGTCTAAAACTAAGCCAAGGGAAATCTTGGTCAACACAGGATTCCATGGGCGGAAGACCCTTCTCCACCGTCCCAAGTCTAGGGTTGGGCACACGTACCTGCAAAGAGCACTTCTCCACAGCGGATGGGTTTGCGTGGGCGAGTTCTTGGTCCCTGCATCAGTGGCCGCTCTTGGGGCAACAGCAGATAGTTCTTGGCTTCATCCACAAGGTCCCTGCACAGAACAGCTGTGTCACACGTTTCTGCTCACCAAATCACTGTCGCTCCAAAAGTGGATAGCCCCGTCCAACCGTTTAAAATTTAAACCAACCAGAAATAGCTGCACGGAATATACCTCTCAAAGTATTTCCCCTACATATTCCAAACACTCAGATTAACTGTGCAATTGTAAGCGGTTATAGCCTTTTAAGTCCCCTAACCACTACACCAAGAGCCAGCTTGGTGTAGTGGTTAGGAGCGTGGACTTCTAATCTGGTGAGCTGAGTTTGATTCCCTGTTCCTCCTCCACATGCAGCCACCTGGGTGACCTTGGACTCATCACAGCACTGATAAAGCTGTTCTGACCGAGCAGTAATATCAGGGCTCTCTCAGCCTCACCCACCTCACAGGGAGTCTGTTGTGGGGAGAGGAAAGGGGAGGTGAATGTAAGCCGCTTTGAGACTCCTAGTAGAGAAAAGCGGCATGAAAAAACCAGCTCTTCTTCTAAGGGCTGAGGAGTAACTGTCTAGGATTGCACTGTAAAATCAAAAGCAATGTACTCTGGGGAGGACAATCCACAATCAGCACTTTGAAGATCCTGGCACGTTTTTCACCCATCAACTGACATACTCCTAGTAGCTCAGTTTTCTTAGGAAAAGGCATAGGCCAAGATTACTCCAGCTGTAAATAGTCACAACATGTTAAAAGTCAATCTGTCTGGATTAAGTGCAAATGGAGTAATGGCGCCTACCTTTAGAAAGAAGATTCTGCAACAAAATGGAAAATATGAAAGATACAAGTACTCCAGACTTGCTCACACAGACAGTTCGTGGTTTGTTGGCCAACAAGATTTAAGTAGGAATGCGCCAAATACAACAACAATGGTATTGTTTGAGTTCGGGTATACAGAATCTAAAAAACAGCAGTATTTCAGCTTCCGACAGAAGGTTTCCAGAAGATTTCACACACACCCCAACAAAGTAATAGGTCCTTCTCTGCCAAGGCCAACCTACCTGCATTCTTCATCACTTTTAATTAGCGGATCTGAGCCAACCGTGCCCACTAGGAACTTAGGACTGAGCAGAGGCAGCCGGACATGTTGCAGCACCTGCAAGCAGAGAATGGTTGAGGAGGAAATGGGGATGCAACCAGGGCACAGAAGAGGCCTGGTAAGCACTACCCTTTATGGCAAGTTTCTCGGCCTTCTCTGTAGATCTAGTCGCCAGGTACCAAAAGGCACCTGGTTTGATTACATTACAATACTGTCAACACCCATCTGAACAAGAGGAATCCCATGGTTTAAAGCAGCTTTTCCAGCTGAGTTCTCTGTCCTCTCAGCACTCCTTCATACATTCATAGAATCATAGAGTTGGAAGGGACCTCCTGGGTCATCTAGTCCAACCCCCTGCACTATGCAGGACACTCACATCCCTATTGCTCATCCACTGTAACCTGCCACCCCTTGAGCCTTCACAGAATCAGCCTCTCCGTCAGATGGCTATCCAGCCTCTTAAAAAATCTCCAAAGATGGAGAACGCACCACCTCCCGAGGAAGCCTGTTGCACTGTAGCCTTTGGAGGTTGAGCGATGACTGCAACTGCAGTCCATTCATTCTGACACTGCGCCAAGCCACAGATAGTTAGCAAGAGCTGCAAAAAGAGCTTCAGACTATGGCTTTGGATTCTGATTTGGGAAAGAACAGTCAGATCCAGATAATTCATACCAAAATCTAGTTCTTCCCGAACCGCCTTAAAACAGGCATCCGATTTCTATGAGGGAAGTTCTCTTTTCAAAAAGGCAGAACTGTGGCCATGGGTATTTTTCGAGTGGGAACTGCTTAAGTTAATGTGGACTGAAGGAGCCTAAGTACAGATGTCACGGAGGAGCCAGCTCCATGCATGGACGCCCACAAAGAAAGGCTACCTGGGGGAGCTGAGGCCGCCTCTCCTGGATGCTGTATTTCACCCAAGCCATCACGGCATTGAAGACCTGCTCTTCGCTGCGGACGTTCAGTTCGTCGCTGGAGATGATGTCGATGAGCTGGTTGGCCGGAAGCAGCATGAACTCCTCACTCTCCATCACCTGTGCAGAGGCAAGAAACACGGGACGGTGGGGATGCCTGAGGAGCCGTCAGAAGCGTTTGAAAGAGAAGCACAGCACCACGGAGACCCTCAGGTGCCTCCCCCCCTGCAGGCTTCCATAAAAGCCGGGTGGCACGTTGGAACTCCGAGCCTCAGGACAATGGGTAACTTGCCAGCACCATTAGGCTGGCCCAGCAGGAAGAACAAAGGTCACTACCGCAGCCTCGATTTCCCCAGTCTATATTGCAGAAACAAAGACAACGAAGCCTCGCAGTGTATCAAGGATGCTGCAATCCTAAACAGAGTTGCACCCTTCTGAGGTTGCCGATTTTAATGGACTTAAGGAGGGTGTGACTGTTTAGGATGGCACCACTGGAAGTCTTCCCTTTGCCTTCCTCCAAGCTGAAAGGTAGAGTGGTTGGCGGGAGAACAGAACACCTGAACAGAGACCAGCACCTGCTAATAAGGCAGCATTGCCAACCATGCAAATAAAACCCAGAACATAATGAGCCTCAAAAGTTACCCAAATGCTGGTGGACAAATCTGAAAAGCCTTCCCTGGCCTTGGATTGCAGCAAAAGACAGAGTGTCTCAGGGCAAGCATCTGGACTCCTCTGATTTCTCACCCCTCCCTTCCCATCTCTTCGGAGCTCTCTCTAAATATATACACATGCGGGGCATGAGTGCAAACTCACTTCAGAGGAAACAAGAGACTCCTAAAAAAACCCGCCAGGGACCGAAGGGCTGTGAAATACAAGCCCTTGACAATTTGCAAACATGTTAATAATTCCAAGGCCCAGGATAGAAAGCCCGTTTCTTGGAGCGTTATAAGACGACCTAGAAAAGCTCTTCCTTGCACTTTGAACAGAGGAACAGACACTGCCTCCTTCCCCCACTGCAGGAGGTCTTGCGAGTTGCCTGCTGTTTCCTGGAAGGCTAAGGGGCAGATCGCAACAAGGCCTAGGCACCGTGTGACCCACAGCTTGATCAGCCACTCATCCCCCCTCGCCATGTTGCCTGGGATTGCACGAACAAGCAGGCTGCCAGGTGGGGAGCTAGAATGTGACCTCGGATTGACTTAGCGGGTCACAAGTTATGCAGGGCTGGATCCCGCCTAAACCCACCAGAATCAAGTGGGCAATTGACTGTTTGGCAGACAAGCTCAGTTTTCCCAATACGTCAAAAACGGGAATGGAGGCAAAAAGGTGGCTGAGACCCTGTCCTGTCTGTAAAGAGCCAAGATGACTGCAGTTGGCAAATCCCTTGGATGCCGTTGCATAACTACAGTTCAACCCTGCAATTGTTAACGTAGGCCAAATACAGTTCAAGATACTGACTTGCAAGCAGACCTCGCCAGCTCTCCCATCTTTAGGACACCACTCTGTAAAAGATATATTCTTTCTCCTACATCATATATATATGATGTATATATATATATATGGCGAGATGCATAGCACTGCTCTCTGCGGGAATGGAAGAAAGGTATAAAAACACCCCCTTCCCGGAAAGAATTGCCGGACCTCAACAAGGGCCAGAGCCTTCTTGGTCCTGGCCCCCACCTGGTGGAACGAGCTCCCAGAGCAGATCAGAGTCCTGCCCGAACTTCCACAGTTCTGCAGGGCCTGCATAATGGAGCTCCTCCACCAGGCATTTGCTTCAGGCCAACTGACCCCCAAAACATCTGCTGGTCCCACCTCAGACACCCCCCCTCTCATGACTGAATAATCTGACCTATGTTATTGTTCCTGTTAAAATGTTGTTCTGGTTGACATATTATAATTGTTATACTGTTATAATTTTCTATGTAATTACACTATGGTGTTCTATGTAAATCGCCCAGAGCCGTATGGAAGGGCGGTATAAAAATCTAAATAAATAAATCTGGCCAAGTAGGAGACGTAGGGTATGTTTTTCAGAACTGCCTTTTCTGTGTTGAGGCCCGAGCTAAGTTCATCCATCCTTTGGTGTAGCAAAGGTCAAGTCAAACTATCTTAAACAACACAATAAAATCAGAGTCCAGTAGCACCTTTAAGACCAACGACTTATTCAAAGTGTGAGCTTTCAAGTGCAGGCACTCTTCCTCAGTCCAAATCTTTGTTGGTCTTAAAGTTGCTACTGGATTCTGATTTTATTGTGCTACTTCAGACCAACATGGCTACTCATTTTAAACAACACAAGCCGTGACTTCAGTTATAGTCAATAAACTTCTATCTGAAGAATCTCCAGAAATTACTAAATCTGTTGCTAAATTTTACTTAATAGTATATAGAGTTCATGGAAGTGGAAGGGTTTACTTTGAGAAATGAGATTGTTAAAACTTTATTAATCTGCCATTGCTGTTTTTAAGGTTTAATGGCCCAAGAGCCATTCCTGCTTGGCTCTCGACAATTTAGATTTTAGTTCTAATTTTTGTCATAAATTTTTACTACTAAACTTTTATCAATATATGCTGTTGCAGGCATATACTGTATTTTATTTCCCTTGGACTGTTCTGGTGTAAACCATAGAAAATAAATACTGCTAACTGAGGCCACGACAAAACAGCCATTCAATGCTAGTCCAGTGCAATAATAAGTGGAAGTCAATCCAATTTCTTGAGAACAGCTGCTCCACACCATTAAAAGAATGCCGTTATGTTTCTCAATGCCAAATGATTACTGAGTTCTAGCAACACAACAACAAAACAGAGAGACCAGAATAGGAGAAGATTTTTAGCACCCGCTTTTCACTACCAGGAGTCTCAAAGCAGCTTACAAACACCTCTCCCTTCCTGTCCCAACAACAGACACCCTGTGAGGTAGCTGGAGCCGAGAGAGCCCTGAAAGAATTGCTCTGTGAGAACTGTGACTTCGCCAAGGTCACCCAGCTTAGCTGCACGTAGTGGAGGAGTGGGGAATCAAACCTGATTCTCCAGGTTAGAAACCACTATTCTTTAATCACTACATTCTGGCTCTCAGTAGGAACCAGGTTGCTTCATCTGAAGTCCATGTGCATGTTTTAAGTAAATTTTCACTTTATGCAGCGTAGGTGAGTGCAGAGTTTATTGTAGCCACTCCCCAAAGTCACCTCTACAAATCATGCCTTTGAGGATACAAGACAAAGAGGGCAAGAAGATCCCTGCAAATATCTAAAACAAAGCATTCTAGATCAGATTCAGAATCCATAATTGCTTGGGTTGTTACTGGGATATTTCAATACAAAAAGTAATCCCTCAAGTTTGTTTGTTTTTTAAATACATCAATTCTGAGACTAAACTTTTTTCTTCCAGGGTTCAGATGAGATTCGTTTTTGCATGGGTTGGAAAATTATACTGGCCACATACTTATGACCCACCAAGCCAAGGGCAGTCCTGGCCCACTATCAGTCTTGCTTTTCTGGTCTGTTGTGTCCAATCCTGGGATTGTCAAGTACTTCATGAGCTACTAGGGTTGCTAGGTAGTCGTCCCCCACCAGCAGGGGATACGATGGCAGGATTGGCAGATCCAAGTTGGGAAACTCCTGGAGATTTGGGGGTGGAGCCTGGGGAGGACAGGGACCTCAGGGGGGAACAATGCCATAGAGTCCACCCCCAAAGCATCCATTTCCTCCAGTGGAACTAAGCCCTGCAGTCTGGAGGTGAACTGCAATTCCAGGGGATTCCCAGGTCCCACCTGAAGGCTTATCCCTGAATGCTACTGAGCAGGGCTTGGTAGGACCCAAGCATTGTAGGCCTGCATAACATGGAGCAGCATGCCCTGGCCATAGTCAAGCTAATGCCAACACTTGGAAAGGGTCTTCAGCTTCGTTCAGATAAGCATTATCTGCATGCTTAGAATGATTGCATACTAAGCTGCCTAACTGAAGATATCAAACTACACTGCTGGAACCAATCCACAGGCAATCTGAATGCCAGTCAAGCCCATTAAAGCTTTGTAACACAGAGGAATTCTTAAGGGCTACTCTGCCGATTAGAGATTTTTACCACCCCCAGGATCTCTAAAATACAAACGCAAACTGTGGTTGCAAGATTTATCCCTGCAGGAGAATGAAGTGGTATAACTCTGGCAGGCAGGCAGGCAGAATAAAGATTTTATGGCACAGGGACACAGCCAGATGCAGAGAAAGCACACAACTTCATGAGTTTGAACCAACGCTGGTTCATATGGAAAAAGGATTGGCGTGCACAGAAAATGTGGCAGGGAAAGGAGTCTGGACTGCACCACTTCAGAATGCAGATGGGAGATAGCCTTAATTTCATGGGTTGGTGACATTTTAAAGGCTCCTTGAAAATTTTTTAAAAATGCCTAGTCTAGACCGATCCCTGTTATTCTGGTTTCATCCTTGCAGGCAGCTCTCCCGCACAGAAGAACATTCAAAAGAGTGATTCCCCCAAAAAACCTCTGCAATCTGCAGTGGTTCAGTCCAATCTTGCCACTTCACCCTGCTGCATGGGCTGGTTGGGGCCACTCACCTCTTGAAAGTTATGCTGCGTGAACTTGTCAGCAATTCTCAGCAGCTCCCGGCACGAGTGGGTATCAGCGAATGCCCGGATGCCGAGGCAATTGGAAGGGTCCAGCTGCCTTTTGAGGAACTCGCAACAGGCTTCCTGGATCTCGGCTAGCTGGAGGAGGCAGGCAGCCGGCAGCAAGGTCTGGACATTGCCTTCTTCTACCGTGATCTGAGAAGTGTACGCAAAATCAATCAGCAGCTCCATGGCCCGTTCGTCAATGTCTCTGATCACCACCTCGGTCTGCCGACTCTCCGCCAGCTCCCCCGTGAACATGGCTCGGAAGTAAGGGCTGCAGGCCGACAGGATCACCCGGTGGGCGTAGATCTTCTTGGCCCCCACGACCAGCACCACATCGCACAGCTCCCGGTGTTTCCGCAGCAGGTTGATGACCTCCAGCGTCTGCCGAGGGTGCTTGTCCGAGACGTAAGGCATGCGAGCGGGCTGCGGGACCCCTTCCGGCAGCTTGTTGGGATCGCCGAGAGTGCAGCGGCTTGTGACGTCCATTCCGGTTTCGCCTGCTCGGTTATTGGCACACCTGGTGAAGGGAGTACAAGGCCGGCAGTTAGAGCACAAAAACCACAGGTGGGGGAGCAAGGCCACAGGAGTCAGCCATAGGCAGGGGCCATGGCTCTCAATTCCCAGACAAGGCCTGGAAGATTGTTGTGAACTGTCATTTCTTCTCACACATACACACCATATTCCTGTCATCACACACATGACACAGTGGTGGTATCATCATCTATGTCTCACACTCACATCAAGAAGATCAGAATCCAGGCAGGGCTTGAAGGACTGGGTATTCCCAGGAAGGACTCTGGAAGCCAGGGAACATGAATCTCCTTGCCCTTGGTTCCTCCTGAATCCAATGAAGAAACCAAGGAAATCGAAAGGCAGATAAATAAATGCTTCAAAATCCCAAATTTTCTCTCTAAGATTTATTCCCATATAGAGTAATCAAGACTCTCTATGGGAATAAATCTTAGAGAGAACATTTGGAATCTTGAAGCATTTATCAGCCTTTTGATTTCCTTAGTTTCTTCGCTGGATCTTTGTGAGAATTGTCGGTTCTCCTCCTGAATCCAGGCATGCTGATATACACTGGGAGGTACAAAAGCCCAGACACATCCAACCCTGGGCCCCAGGAACACCAGTGGTGAGGAACCTCAACTGAGGCACAGCCCTCACTTGACAGCAAGCAGAGTCTTTCCCCCAAACTCTGATGAAGATGTCCTGTCTTGACTGCTTCTTAGAACTGGGACCTCCTGCTAGGGCAGCCAGAAGGATATGGTCACAAGGCCCGCTGCGAGAGTCATTAGCTGCTGCAGCAGCATCGACCTATCTATGGCCCTTGCTCAAAGCCTTCTTGTAAACCGCTCTTCTGCTTGCTCCATCACGTCCTCAGACTGGTCCCCGATACTCACAGCTCCCTTTGCTCACAATAAGTCTCCTCTTGTCTGCAAGCCTGTTCACCCCAAGGTCACCAGCTCCAGCACAGGCAGAAAAAGGAATTGTACAACAGCACCCAACCTTTCTCTTCCCCAAACAATCCAGTCACGGCCTCTTTTCCCCCACTGCCTGGTTTCTAAAACACTGCTCAGTCCAGCAGCAGCCTTCTTACTTTTGGGTTGAGGGTCTGCCTTGAAGTCTAAATTTGCCAGTCAGATACCTCTTGTTCATAGGTCCAAACCCTACGCAGCAGGCACTGCATGATTTGACAACATATGATTACACACTCCAAATAGAAGTTCTAAAATCTACTACTTTGGAAAAACACCAGAGTTTTTCACCACACCAGGGGTAGACTCCCATTCATT
This sequence comes from Paroedura picta, assembly GCF_049243985.1. Taxonomy (NCBI): domain Eukaryota; kingdom Metazoa; phylum Chordata; class Lepidosauria; order Squamata; family Gekkonidae; genus Paroedura; species Paroedura picta. The sequence goes on from NC_135372.1 coordinate 40,155,678, forward strand.
CATTCATTCATTCCCCGCCACTCCCTAATGGCTCATGGCGGGTTACATACATATGCATAAAACCCCCATAAAAACCACAGTTAAAAACTAGACATAAAATCACAAATAGGATACGGCGGAAAAACAACTATTCTTAATTGCCCCAAAGACAACCCATAACAGAGGGAGAGGGAGAAGGGTGCAGATGTCTGATTGCAAAACGTCACAGAATGCCTGGAAGGGAGCCATATAGATCTCTATGGCCACTGAGTTCTCAACATAAAACAGGCAGGAGGAGGAAGAGACAGAGAAGGAGACACTGGCAATAACATGTAATGTTATCTTTTTCTCAGGTCTATGTGGCAAAACACAAATCACTTATCTGATCTCCAATTAACGTTTAAAAACAAATGGGAGAAGATTCGTTTTCAGAATGAGTAGTACCTTGGGCCTCGTCCTATGTATCTTATGTAACCGTCAAAGGTCTATTTAAGTGAACGGCAAGTCTTCAGTGGCATTTTTTGAAAGGGGGCCAGATTTTATCTCCTCCTGGACACATTCACCTCACCAAACGTCATGGACAGGACAACTCTTTTAGGTTTATAATACAAAAGATTTTCAGACTGCATACTGGCAAGATATTGAAAAGAACAGTTGCTTTAATACAGCTGCTGGGTTGCTTATCTAATTCAGCCTGCAAGAACCTCCCGTTTTCATCTTAAAAGAGCGAAACAAGTCACGGAGGAGAGATTTTGTCACCCCACCCTTCATCGGTACTTTGACTTTCCCAGGCATCAGTCTGATTAGCAGTACTGTTGTGATGGATTTTAAGTCTTTTAATGGGAGTTTTAATGGGGTTTTAAGACATTGTGACCCGCCATGAGCCATTTAGGGAGCGGCGGGAAATAAATCGAAATGAATGAATGAATGAATGAATGAATGAATGAATGAATGAATGAATGAATTTGAAACCTCACATGCTCCTTGGTGAAATTTAATTGGTTTTCTTCTTGTTAATGCTGTGAATTTTGTTCTAATTGTCCGAGAGGACAGCCATTCCCTCCCACCCAAACAGAATTAAACTACAAATAAATTAACCACACATTACCCACACTGAGCCTCAGGGGAGGGCAGTATATAAATAAATAAATACAAATAAGTTTTTGTGTATCTATAATTATCGCATGATAAACACAGAAATCCCAAGGCACAATGCCATGAGAAGCATGTGACAAGGTCCAAAACGCCACTGAAATACACATTTAAAGGTGACATAAAATGAGACTCCAGACGTGACTTGTTTTGTAATCTTCTCCAGTTTATTTTAAACCTTCACATGAATTGGAAACCAAATAAGTGGGTCATGTCTTGCCACATCAACCTGAGAAGCAGATAGCATGACATATTGTGTGTAACGGTACCACCTTAGAATTCCACTAGGCAGGATCACGAATCAATATTCAGTATTATCAAGCACCTATGCATAATTAAGACAAGGAACAAGATAAAAATTACCTTGACTAAACAAAAGCATTTGTTGTAGCAATGCATAAAACAGCGATGAGGGAAAACTATCTAATGCTGACTATCTAGTGCTGCTGCTAATGACTTACAGCTGTTGCAACAATCTTCTTAAAGAAACCCTACTAAGAAAAAATAGTAGGTAATTATTTATAAAAACCCTGAACATTCCAATTTATCATTAAGGTCTCTTGGAGACACGGTATCGAGAGAAGAAATCCAAAAACACCTCTCATTTTAGAAGTGTCCGTTGCTGTTTGCGTATGTGTTTTTTTTTTGGGGGGGGGGGTTAAATAAAACTTTCTCAAGAGCAAAGAACCTTATATCCAAAACAGAATGAGATTGGTTTTGGAAACATCCTGTTTAAGGAGCCTCATGAATACCTCTGCAGATTTCACTTTTGTGCTCAATAATTCTCATTCTTAATGATCTAGAGGCCTGACCTATATTATAAGAAAACACGGGGGCAAGTAATGACACTAATTACATTCTGAACCATCTTCATTGAACCATCTTCCAATGGTAAACTTTGTTATTTCTAGAATTAGTAAATGTTTTAACGCACACACATCATATTCATGCATGGCTATTATTTCAGTTTACGTTTTGTAGTGCTCTTCCCAGTCCTTTCTTGCTTGCTTTTGTGAGAAAACGCAGGTGCATGGATGTTTTAAATAAGTAGACAGCCTTCCGTTACATTTTTATCTCGCTCTTTCTCAGATCAGCTCGAAGCAGCAGACGTGATTTCTCCCCCTCCTCCATTTTATTCTCCCAACAGTCACGTGAGGGAAGATAGGCGGAAAGGAAGAGTAATTAGCCCAAGGCCACCAAGTAAGCTTCATGGCAGAGGGGGGATTTGAACCCGCATCTTCCCAGTGCTAGTCAAACACTCTAACCACTATACCATAATATCTCTCTCAGGAAAGTCCATGAAAAAGACACAATTATTCCGTCTTTCCTTCCTTCCCTCCATCCATCCATCCTGGCCAGCCATCTTGGAGTGGTTAACAACAGGGTAAAAACACAGGAATCTGAATCAGTTAAAACCCAATCTCCCACCTGCCCACCACAAACCCCTCCTTGAATGTGTGTTTCTCAGGGTTGGTGCCAGAAGTTGGCACTGAGCAGGGGAGCCCTAGATCTTCCCTTGTCCCAGCTTCAACCAAATGCCCAGTGGAAGAGCTCCATCTTATAGTCCCTGGGGAACTGTGTAAGTTCCATCAGGGCTCCAAGCTCTTCCAGGAGCTCGTTCCACCAGGTGAGGGCCAGGGCTGAAAAGACCCTGGCCCACTTTTCATGGGCCATGGATCACCAGCTTGTTAGAACTTGCAGAGCGCAAGGCTCTGCAAAGACATAAGGAGTTAGGCAGTCCCTCAGGTATCCTGGGCCCAGACCGCAATGGCCTGAAAGGTCAAAACCAAAACCTTGAACCTGATCCAAAACTCAACCGGCTGTCAATGCAGCTTTCCACCTAATCATGCTTCCTTTTCAGAGCAACAAATGGTTTTTAAAATTTTCTGTGCTCAGGAGACTCATCACACTGATGAGTAAACACACAAGTCCAGCACATTAGGGGGAAGACTTTGGGGTACGCTCTGAATCAGAATCACACAGACCTGGAAGAGACCACACAGGACCATCTAAGTCCAGCCCCCCACTCCTTCTCGGGGACTTAAAAATCACAGATTCCTGATAGGTGTTCACCCAGCCTCCTCCTAAAAAGTTCCATTGAAGAAGATGCCACCACCCTCCGAGGCAGCATAGCCCATCTACAAACAGCCCTCACCATCAGAAAATGCTTCCTAATATTTAAGTGAACTTCCTTTCTTGTCATTTGAATCTACTGCTCCCGATTCCTGTCTCTAAAGCTGCAGCAAACAAGCTGGCCCCCTCCTCAACATGTCCTCCTTTTACGTAGGTAAACACAGCTATCGCATCACTCCTTGCCTTCCTCTTTTCCAAGCTACACGTACCCAACTCTCTCAACCTTTTCTTGCAAGACATGGATTCCAGCCATCCTAGTCGCCCTTCTCTGAGCATGTACTTGTCGGTATCCTTCTTGAACTGTGGCGCCCAGAACTGGTCTAACCAATGCAGAATAGAGTTGGTATTATAATTTCCCTTGCTCTAGATTCTATGCCCCTAGCAATGCAGGCTAATGTCGCATTCAAACGAAGGTCTAGCCTCTAGTCTACAAGCCCCACTTTCACTCTAAATTAATTGCTCCACAGAATATGCCCAACAAGTCATTGTAGCTTCTGGGGAAGAACAGTAGTCCTCGAGCACTGCCATTACTAACTGTCTAGTAGTGGGAACCTATAATAATAACCTATAATAAGTGGGAACCTATAATAAGTCAAATCCATGTGCGATGCTTTACAGCAGGGGTAGTCAAACTGCGGCCCTCCAGATGTCCATGGACTACAATTCCCATGAGCCCCTGCCAGCATTTGCTGGCAGGGGCTCATGGGAATTGTAGTCCATGGACATCTGGAGGGCCGCAGTTTGACTACCCCTGCTGTAAAGCATCGCACATGGATTTGACTACCCCTGCTTTACAGTGTGGAAGGCTGTTGCTTTATATATGAACCCCTCTTTCTGCAGGAGAAAAAATCAGCATGGCTTCTGCAGAGAAATGCTGCTTCACTAATCTTTGGAGATTTTTTTTTAGGGGTGGGGGAAGGTTGGAGAAGGTTAACAAGAAGAAGAGCAGGATTTTTTGACCCTGCTTTTCTCTAAGTGAAGGAGTCACAAAGCAGTTTACAATCGCCTACCCTTCTCCTCCTCACAATAACTTTGTGAGGTAGATGAGGCTGAGAGCTCTGAAAGTGTGACTGGCCCAAGGTCACCCAGCTGGCTGCGTGGGGAATCAAACCTGATTCTCCAGATTAGATGCTGCTGAGCCTCCGGGGAGGGCGGTATATAAGTATGATAAATAAATAAATAAATAAATAACCAAACGAGTGCCAGATCAACAACTGAATAAGATTTCCAGCAGCTGATGGCAAGGCCATGTCCAGCATAGCTCTCCCTGGCCAACAGAACCAAATATGTCAATACACCACAAAACAAAATGATGCAAGGTTGCAGAACTCCATGCTTCTTAGCACAGAAGCTGGACTGAATGGATCCAGAAGTACATACAGCCCTGAAAGTAAAGCTGCAATCTCATTTGGAATGAGTCCCATAGAACTCAGTGGCACTTAGCCTCCCAATAAGCATGCTCTGGCTGGGCTAAAAGCCATGCTACCTGGGAGACAACTGTGGGTACAGGCCATGGTGGAAGTGAAGGAAAAGAGTGAGTTTGGTGTAGTGGCCAAGAATGGTGGATTCTAATCTGGTGAGCTGGGTTTGATTCCCTGCTTCTCTACATGCAGCCAGCTGGGTAACCTTGGGCCAGTTAGAGATGGCTCACAACCCTCTCAGCCTAACCTCCCTCACAGGGTGTCTGTTGTGGGAGAGGAACGGAAGGCGATTGTAGGCTGCTTTGAGACTCCTTCTGGGAGAGAAAAGTGAAATATAAGTACCAACTCTTCTTCATCAGTAATATCAGGGCTCTCTCAGCCTCATCTCCCTCATAGGGGGTCTGTTGTGGGAGAGGAAGGGAAGGCAATTGTATGCCGCTTTGAGACTCCTTTAGGCTGTGAAAAGTGGGGTATAAAAACAAATTCTTCTTCATTTATATTTTAGTCCAGGTCTTTCAGAAGAACTAATCTGGGGTCGATTCAATGCATGTTTTCCCCCAGCAAAAACTGAGAGGGGGGATTTCCACTACTTCCCTTTCTCATTGCATACCCTCCCCCCACCCGCATCACATGGATACACCCTTGGAGGGTGCAGCAGTGTGCGGCAGAAAGAGAAAAGCAGGAAAACTCCATTTCATGTGCAGAGCCTGACTCATTCTGTCGGAAACCACTCCTCATCGGCCCATTATAGCTCTCTCCAGAATGGGAAAGGAACAGCGAATTGACTTTAGAATATTGGAGCCTGAGATTCAGAAAAATAATTTTCAGATGATATAGTGAATCACAGTGATGGTTAAGCTAATGGCGCTGATCCGTATTCAGCACACTGTAAGTGTCCAAGACGCAAACATAAGCTTTGGACTTGCTAATGCAGCTGCTACCCCCACACTTGCAGACACGCTGCTCCTGAGAGTCAAGTGGGAGACTGGAGTGAAATTATATATGCAGAGAGAGAGGAGAGAGAGTCTCACTCAGTTATGCAGACACTCTGGGATTACAGCCGATCTTTAAATGCATGGCTGGAGATCAGGCATGAAAAACGGAAGCCAGGCACTGGAGAAAAAAGGGGGCGGGGACTTGAAACACGCACCCCGCAAAGCTCCGAATCACCTGCATTGAATGCAGTGCTGCAGTCGGCTGCGCGTGTTCCCTGCCCGTTATCACAAGCATTGAAGAGGTAGCCATCTGAGCAATGCAGGCAGTGTTTCTCAAGGCTCTTATTGGAATCACTGCACAGGTCAGAAGTGGTGTGTCTGAGCAACGCATAAATCAGGAATGGTTTGTCTTCACAAAAACGCTTACTCTCTCCCTGCTGGCTTTGTGTTGACATCACTTTACAATTTAGAAACAGGTGGCCACAGGATGACGAGATGCACAAGGTTCAGCGTAGATTTTCTCACAATATTCATAGAATCACAGAATCACACAGTTGGAAGGGGTCACATAGGCCATCTAATCCAACCCCCTGCTCAATGCAGGATCAGCCTAAAGCATCCAGGATAAGTCTCTGTCCAGCCACTGCTTGAAGACTGACAGTGAGGGGGAACTCCCCACCTCCTTAGGCAGCCAATTCAACTGCTGAACTACTCTGAATACTTCCCCCCCTGATATCTAGCCGGTATCGTTCTACACGTAGTTTAAACCCATTACTGTGGTTCCTATCCTCTTCTGCCAAGGGGCACCACTCCCTGCCCTCCTCTAAGAATCAAGATGAACCACCAGGAAGGTTAGCGGTTTTTGCTGATGCTAAGAGAACTGCTGATGAGGGAGTAATGTCCAAAACCCTTTATGAGCGAGGTGTTTTAAAACACCTGCAAGGACAACAAAAAAAGCTTCATATAGCCAGCCTTCATTCTAGACTGCTTGTCCAGTGATTTTGAAACGACAAAGCTACCGCATCCAACAGTGTGCCAGAGCTCTCACAGCTCCTTTAGCACATCTTGTGACAAAAATGTACAAATGACTCATTCTCAGCAGTCTGAGGTGCCAGCAAGACAACATGTTCAGTTTCATATGGCTTTATCTCTGAGTAAAACAGTTTCAACAACATTCCATCAGCCCCTAGTTCTATGGATGTCTGCTTAAAAGCAAATCTCACTAAGATCAATGTGATTACTCTCAGGTAAGTGTGCTAAGGATTGTAGCATGGATCAGATAACAGACCACTGTGCAGATGATATTGGTTAACCTGAGTCTGTCTCCCAGATGGCGTATTTTCACATGATATTTTGATGGGCATACTGCCAGTTTCAAAAACCATACCTTTTGTCTGTTACAAGCTGCAACAATTAAACATTTCATAAGCCTACGATTAACTTGCTAGCATATAATGGAATTCTTACTGATGTTATGTTCCAGGTAAATTTGATCTGGCCAAATTAGATTTGAACTGATTCTAAATCTAAACCTTTGCCTTCCTATCTTCTTTTAAGAAAGGGAAAAGAATGGAACAGCTAATTTGTATGCCTGCTTTCCCATAGCTTAGAATGTATTTTTGTAAAGGATTACTAATGATGTAAAAATGACACAGCTCATAAGAACTCCTAGCAACGCTTGCTGTTTCTAACGACAGTTTCTGACCGGCCCACAAGGCAAAGCAAAAGCCTCCACCTCTCCTCAAACTAACACAACTCCGCAAACTGGGAAGTTCGGATGATTACTAGGAGCAGAATACTCAGATTGTCTCATACAGACTTCTGAGAAAATGGGTCATACCCAGTCTGTCTTCCACCCCATCCTTAAGTCATGTAGTGCAAAGGATTTCAATTAGTCCTATAGTCCAGGGGTAGTCAACCTGTGGTCCCCTAGAGATGTTTGTGGACTACAATTCCCATGAGCCAGTGCCAGCGTTTGCTGGCAGGGGCTCATGGGAATTGTAGTCCATGAACATCTGGAGGACCACAGGTTGACTACCCCTGCTATAGTCCTTTTAATTCCCTGAATTATATATTGGCAAGCCAAAGACATAGATAAGTCATATTTGCAGCTTGTTTCATCTTGGATACAGTCGGAGCATAATTGCCCCCATTTACAAAGTAGGCTCAAGATGGTGTAAGCGTTTGCTGGCAGGGGCTCCTGGGAATTGTAGTCCATGGACATCTGGAGGGCCGCAGTTTGACTACCCCTGCCCTAGACTGTAGGAACTAACCAGAAAGAGAGAGAGAGAGAGAGAGAGCGAATCAGTAGAGCAATGGAGCTGAGAGTGGACAGAAGGGGACTTGTCTGCAGATTGCTCATACAGTTGTTGAAACTCCTAGCGGCAGTCATCAGCCAAAGGCTGTTTATTGCATATAGTATCATCCAGCAGAGTGCAGGCAGTTGGTTTGCAGACTTAGCGAGCAGGATAGCCTAATGGGTTCTATGCAGCCTTCCACCAGGTTGTGTTGTGTTTGCCTGCCATGTGCTTCAATAGCAGCTCACAATCTTGCATCCAAGACTATGCCTTGCCAGGTGGCCTTTGTTGTAAGATAGAACAGTTTCTCAAACAGGTCACCCTGAATCCTGGAAGCATGCAAGCGTATTCCACAGAGTTCTCAAGTCTTTTGTCAGTGCAGGATGGCAAGTCCTTTTCACATCCATCCAGCTAAAATGAAAATAGATCCATCTCATGATTTCTAGGGAAAGAGAATATCATCTGAGTTCTCTCTTTCCAAAGCCAATAGCTCACCACCAATACCACAGTCAAATGGCTTCTAGCCAGAAAATATCCTTATTGGTCATTGGGTACTAAGAGCACTGCTCTAGGAACTCCTAAATGGTTGAGAGCACCTTCCTAATGCACCCTTAACCTGGATGCCCCAGGCTAGCCTGATCTTGTCAGATCTTGGAAGTTAAGCAGGGTTGGCTCTGGTTTGTACTCAGATGGGGGACCATCAGGGAAGTCCAAGGCTCCTGTGCACGTCAATGGCAAACCACCTCTGTTTATCTCTTGCCTTGAAAACCCTATGAGGGGTTGCCATAAGCCAGTTTTCACCACAACCTTCCTATTGCAGCCACTATAATTACTTTCTGTATCATAATGAATTAGCTTTCTGTCTACTTTCCAATGCAAAGGATTTCAGTAAGCATTACTGGCTGAACAGAACCAACATCTGATCAGAAAAGTTATCATTTTGCATCTTACCTGCGCATTGGCTTTCCGTCCATGCACCGCAAAGAGAAGTTTTTGCTCTATGTTTCTATGCCAGACCTGAAGGAAAAAACGCAGCATGTAATAATTTTGCCAGTCATTACAGTTTATATTTCAGTAACTGACAGATCCAAAGATCTGCCAGGAGAGTAAAACAAGCTTAATTGAATTCTGTGGCACTTTAGTTATTTTTCAAGCGCTGAATTCTACTTCCAATGTGATTTATCCCTGCCATCTACACTACTGCCATCTAAAAGATTTATATGCATGTAAGGCTGCAAAACTAATTACATTATGTATACACAATAAAACGCTATCAAAAACATTTTTTTAAAATCCTACAATAACGAAAGCTTATTAGTACATACTGCACAGTATGCTCATTAATAGCCTCCAAGCACAACCTCCATATATCATTATGGTTACAGAATGCTTGAGATTCATTTTAATTACAAGCGGTATATAAAGAAATCAAAGTAGAGATGGATAAACAAAAATCACAATTACTCACCAGGTGATGGTGGAGGTGAATCACAAGCCCTGGTGTATCAGAAACTCCTGACTTCAACTCATTTTATGCATGGGCTTTTTTTAAAAAACAGAATCCTGATGACTGTGCAGGTAAACCTAAAAATTAGATTATATCACCTAAGAATCTGAAAGATATTTTTATCACCTTAAACTTTTAAAGTATCTCTCAGATAAAACAACTGTGCTTAGAAATATGAACAATTTTTGCAGCATTGGGATGTAATTTCATTCATAGACTAGATGGAACTCTGACATGTATGAGATGGAACCATTGCTTACCAGCAGTGCAATTCAGTGGTATTATACTGGATTAAATCTGAATGGGAATGTGTTTCTGGCCAATATGCAGGGGAAGGGAGCACACTCACATGCAACCTAACAAGAATATCTGACAATGTCAGTTTTGACACATGAAAGCTTATACCCTCAAAAAAATCTGTTGGTCTTTGAGGTGCTACTTGTTTCATATTCTGTTATACACCATCTCAGTCACTTAAGAGATATTAACTAGCAATAATGTTTTAGTCCTATCTGCCTAAAGAAAACCTGCAAATATGCAAAAGGCTTTGTAAAAGCTTAAAATTAATGTATCCAGAAAGTCTGGCCATAACCCGTGATTATTCCCCAAGCTGTCATGCTGGAGGGCATTTCTTCTGCCAGACCCCTTTCACACACACACCCAATACATATCCCTAAATTTGAGCATCTCTTCTATTTCCCCCCCCTCCCCAGTCCACTCGGTTTCCTTTCCCTTGCTTCATCACCACCACGCCCTCCTAAGCTCTGTGGCGATTCACATGCACAATGCCACACACTCTGATAACGGCCATTCGCTTAGGCAGCACTTTTCTTTAATGGACCCCCCATCGGCTCTTCGGTAGGGCAGAGAAGTGGAACCCTCGCATCCAACGGCAGTCTACCTCTGAATTATCATCGCTGGGGAACACCGTTGCCTTCCTATCCCGCTTGGAGGGCTTTCCTGATGGATCCCCCCCCCCCTCTTGCCTTACTATTGCAACCAGAAGACAGGCTGGACCTTGAGCATGACGATCTAGCCACATTCGTCCCCTCCCCCGTTTTGCATCCCCGAAGCCCTTTCTGTTCCCACCCTGCCCACTCCCCACCACGCTTGACACCACCCCGGAACTGACCTTCTAGCTGGGAACGGGGGCTTATTTTACAGACACATCCGGCCGCCCCCGGGCTCTGCCGCTCGAAGGACAAAAAGATGCGGAGCCGCTGCTTCCCGGCTTCTCCTAGCGCATCAGCACCCGCAGCTCCCACCAGCCCCGGAAACTGCCCGTATCCCCGTCCACACCCTCTCCCCCCCCAACCGGAACCTGTCCGTTCCTGTTAGCGATCCGTGGAGGAACTCCGGACGCATGCGCCCCAGTTCCGCCCTTGCCAGGCCGTTGCTATGGCGACAGCATCGCCTACGGCGCTAAAGAGCCGTAGGGAAGGGGGACGGCTGGAGGCCTGCTCTCTTCCTGTGAGGTATTCCAATATGATTGTTGTGGTGGATTCGAATTGAGGGGTTAGAACTCGTTCGAAGCTGTGTCTGGACTTCTCACACACCCACGGGTTACTGGCCTGCACAGCTGGGACGGGGGCACAGTCTGTATGATCTTACTCCACAGGTTAAGTACGGTTGCCAGCTCTGGGCTGGGAAATACCTGGTGATTTTGCGGGTAGAGCCGGGAGTGGGTGGGATTTGGGGCGGGGAGGGACCTCAGTGGAGTATAATGTTATGGAGTCCAAAGCAGCCATCTTCCTCAGGAGAGCTGATCTCCGTCTCCTGGAAATGAGTTATAATTCCAGGGTCCCACCTGAAGGTTGGTATCCTGAAAGACCCAGGTTCAAGTCCAAACTCACCATTACTCTCCAGGTGACCTGGGAGAGCCAGTTATTCTTTCAGCCTAGCCTGCCTCATGAGGTTGACACAGTGGAGGAGGGGACCATGTTTGATGCCCGGAGCTCCTTGGAAGAAGAGCAGAGTGAAAATGTACTAAAGAAATAAATATGCACTTTCCTAGCTTATAACTCACATCATTTGCCTGCCGCTTTCCTTCCTGATATAATCAGTCCTTTATGGAAGCTCTGCCAGGCCTAGGGTCACTAAAAAAGAGAACAATATTTGCACAAATGTGCATATGCTAATTTACATTCATAGATGCAAATTTGATTTAGAGTTTAAATAAAAATACGTATCTCCGTCTCTACTATCCTTGTGCACTTCTGACTACTCATGGGGGACTTTTCAAGACCCTCTTGCTTTCCTTTCTTGTGGCTTATTCTCATCAAATAAATCTTAATTTTAACAGCCCCTCTTCTATTTGTAGGTTGTAGCCTGTGACTGCGCATTAAAAATCTGTACTATCTTATCTTAAGCAGGTATGCTTAGAATCCTACTGAAGTTTATTCCATCGTATTTATTTCCCAGAAAGTGTTTTGAGGATTAAAACTGCACAATTCATAACATCAGAAGCATCAGGAATACATAGCAAAAATCAATTCTGTTACAACAGGAGACTGGATTATCATTGGCTGTATTTGGTTATGACAGTCTACTGATGTAACAGGATTAATTTTTGTTATATATTCCCTGTCATGTAAGAAGATCATAGTCTGACGAAAACTGCTTGCACTCGGAAGATCACGCCTTGAATAAATCTTTGTTGGTCTTAAAGGTGCTACTGGACTCTGATTTTATTGTGCTACTTCAGACCAACATGGCTACTCATTTGAGTGTATACAAAGGTACAAAACAGTTAACTAATGTCTGTTAGTCATTATAGCGCCTAGTTATTGAAAGGTTGTCATGTAGAGGAGGGCAGCTGTTGGCAGCAGTGGGTTCCTCATGGCAGCAGAGAACAGGACCTGCAGTAATGTGTTTAAATTGCATGTAGAACAATATCAGTTAGATATCAGGAAAATCATTTTTACAGTCAGACTAATTCAGCAATGGAATTGATTGCCTAAAGAGGTGGTGAGCTCCCCTTCTATGGCGGTCTTTAAGCAGGGGCTGGACAGCCACTTCTCATGGATTCTTTAGGGTGATTCTGCATTGAGCAGGAGGTTGGACTAGCTGGCCTATATGGCCCCTTCCAACTCTATGATTCCGTGATTCTAACAGAACAATTCTTCTGGGGATGGGAGGGTTTAGGATCTCTAGATCAAAGAAGAGGGCCTTGGCAAAAGAAGTATAAAGTTCAGATACATAGATGTTATGTACAAATCACTTAATCCAGTTCCTGCTTAAAGTGATTCCGTGTTCGCTCTGTCTTCTCAGGTTGTTTGGAAGGAAATGGAACTGTTAGAAGAGAAAGAGTCATCAGTCTCACTGGAAGCAAGTACACTTGAAGATTTGGGGCCTCAAGAGGAACCAGTAACTTACAACCCTCTCCTAAAGGCTGCTCTGACTGGGAACATAGAAGGGGTACAACAGATTTTTGATGATCCAGAAGATCTTGATCATGAAAAGGCCACTGAGCTACTGATGGAAAAGGATATCGTAGGGAGGGATCTGCTGTATGCAACTTGCATGGCTGGGCAGAGCGATGTTATTCGGACACTGGCCAAATATGGGGTGGATCTAAAGGATAAGACAGCCAGAGGTACGTAACTGTCAGGGTTGTTGGCCAAAGGTTTTCTGTCGGTCCCTCTAAAGATAAATCTTCCCCAGCCATATGCACTGGATATTTCTGTCCTAGTGAACTGCTCCTCAGGTCCTCAAATAACCATTCATGTATTCATTCGTTCATTCATTTCTATACCACCCTCCCTTGCGGCTCAGGGCAGTTCAGAGCCACCTCCTTGTTAGGTTTAATCATTGTTTGTGTTTAGGAGTTTTCCCCAGCCTTGCAAAAATAAGTAAGCAATAGTTATAACTATACTGCTATCTAATGTTTTTTTTCTCTAACAAAGGGGGGCATTTTTACAGATTTCAACACCTGGTTGTAAACCTCCCTCACTACATGTATTCATCCATTTTACTGAGGATGTAGTTCTCTATGCAGGTTTATTGCACTGCACCTTTATCTATCCATATCTATATCTATTTATAACACAACATACTATATACTATACTATACTATACTATACTATACTATACTATACTATACTATACTATACTATACTATACTATACTATACTATACTATACTATACTATACTATACTATACTATACTATTATACTCTCGCCCTGACCCAAAGTGATTTGCTGTGACTTTTTAAAAACATAAAGCAGAAATGTTCCTCTTTTCCTTCCTAATTTACTAATTGCTTGAACTTCTCGTTGTTCTGCCAGCCAGCCTATTCTCTTACATTCATGAAGTGCTTGTGAATTATCAGTTCTTTAAGGGGCGAATTACTGATTTTCAGTTTCTAGCCAGCCCAAACTGGATCATGTTAAAATTTGATGTTTCTTATCATTGTTCTGTAATTGCACTTTTACAGAAGTGGACAATAATTTTTTAAAATGCATGAGCAAAGACTGTCAATAACTATCAAATGAACAGTGTTACTTAAGACCACCCCCCTCCGAAAATCTAACCTGATAATTCACAATTAATTCATGAATGTGAGCAAACTTTCTGGTTACAAGAAAAAAAGGAGGAAAGTAATTAAGGTGGAAAAAGATAAATTTTATGAAGAAGTAGAATGTGAAGGGGAAAAATCTAAGCTCAAATCACCCCTTCCGTGAGTTCCACAGGATTTGAAAGCCAAAATAATAACACCGGAGCCAAGTGTTTGTAAAGTATATGTAAAAAAAAATGCTAAGGCTACAGCAACACAAGGTAGCAAGTAAGGCAAAAGCAGTGTGATAGAGTTCCAAGGAAAAGCCCTGTTTCTCATCTCCCCCCTAAGGCTGAGAAATGAGCATAATCCAAAAGCTCTATTCTCTCTAGAAAATTAGCTTCCAGTATTGCTTTACCTGCCATGGGCGCCAGTAGGGCCGATGTCAGCCTAGGCCTCCCCTCACCCTGGGCCGACTATGACTACTGTGCCCCAAAAGAGACACAAAATGCTCTAGGCAGGCGTCGAGCTGGGTGGGAAAGGCTCCCATTCCCTCCCCCCCCCCCATGTAGTGGAACTTTTCTGTCCTGGCTGCCTTGTGTGGATGTAGAAATCAGGGGTGGACCAAGTCCAGTATAGAAAATCTTCCTCCATGAGGACCTGGCAAGCAGTGGGGCAAAGTGCTCCGTTGCAAACACCCAGTGGCGCCCCAGCACGACCACCGTTGTGCAGAATGAATCAAAGAGTAGTAAAGCTAGATTACTCAGAAGAGCTTTTGTGACTATTTACAGTATTTGCTGGCGTATAAGATTACTTTTCCCCTCTGCAAAACATGCCTCCAAATGGGGGGGTTGTATTATATGCCGGGTGCACTTCAGTTGGGATAGACATAGCTGCCCATAGTGGCCTCCTGATGCCCGCCCAGTGCCCATAGTGGCCTCCCGATGCCCGCCCACCTCATTCTACATACCATCCAGTATCGTGCGGTATCCAGCACGGCTGCAGCAGGTCATCAGCATGGCTGTGGCAAGCATCAGCAGCGAGACAGGGGTGCCAGCCTTTTCAGGGTGACCAGCCCATTCTGCTCGGCGGGAAGCAGTGGCGCTCCCGCCCGCCCCTTGTCTAGGCAGAGCTCGCACATGCACACTTGCACACTAGTGCCGGTCATAGGGAGATGCAGGGGCGTGCCGGAGGCCAGGACAGAAAAGACACATACCATATGTCTTGATAGCATGTATCCTAATTGAGATAGCAATCATACTCTTGACTACCAATTGTGCTGGTGGTGGTTCTTTTTTTGGGAGTCCATGGTTCTGTAGTTTAAGTTTGGTTCTCTGTTTTTAATACTCTTGCTGGTCATGTTTGCAAGCCATCTTGGGCTAGATAGGTGAGGTGGCAACATTTAAAATTGTATGTGATTTGGTTCACCTCACCCGTCCCCATAGGTTATACTCTGCTCCATTGTGCTGCTGCCTGGGGTCAACTGGAAACTCTGAAAACTCTTGTTGAACTGGATGCTGACATATTTGCAACAACCTTTCGGGGTGAAAAGGCAAGAGATATCGCCTACCGGTATGAGCAGACGGAGTCTGTTGAATTCTTGGACTGGGCAGGTAAGATCTGTAAGTGAACTGCCTGAGTATCCTTTAGATATACTGTAATTAATTGATGTTGAACCCAAAGAGCTTGCGGTTGCATTCCTTCTGTCTTGGCCACAAACATTTTAGTCTTTCTCTAGACCTTTAGTTCCTCATCTGTTCAATTCTAGATAATACCATTAATAATAATAAAGCTAGTGGTGGTGACAGCATTCCAGTTGAACTATTCAAAATCTTAAAAGACGATGCAGTAAAAGTGCTACACTCAATATGCCAGCAAATTTGGAAAACTCAACAATGGCCACAGGATTGGAAAAGGTCAGTTTACATTCCAATCCCAAAGAAGAGCAATGCCAAAGAATGTTCAAACTACCGCACCATTGCACTAATTTCTCATGCTAGCAAAGTTATGCTCAAAATCCTACAAGCTAGGCTCCAGCAATATGTGGACCGAGAACTTCCAGAAGTACAGGCAGGATTTCGAAGAGGCAGAGGAACTAGAGATCAAATTGCCAACATACGCTGGATCATGGAGAAAGCTAGGGAGTACCAGAAGAACATCTACTTCTGCTTCATTGACTATGCTAAAGCCTTTGATTGTGTGGAGCACAACAAATTGTGGCAAGTTCTTAAAGATATGGGAATACCAGAGCATCTTATTTGTCTCTTGAGAAATTTATATGCAGGTCAAGAAGCAACAGTGAGAACTGAACATGGAACATGGAATCACTGACTGGTTCAAAATTGAGAAAGGAGTTCGGCAAGGCTGTATACTGTCGCCTTGCCTATTTAACTTGTATGCAGAGCACATCATGAGAAATGCGGGATTAGAGGAGTCACAAATTGGGATCAAGATTGCAGGGAGAAATATCAACAACCTCAGATATGCAGATGATACCACTCTAATAGCAGAAAGTGAAGAGGAACTAAAGAGCCTGTTGATGCGGGTGAAGGAGGAGAGTGCAAAAGTTGGCTTGAAACTCAACATCAAGAAAACAAAGATCATGGCAT
Source organism: Paroedura picta (assembly GCF_049243985.1). Lineage (NCBI taxonomy): Eukaryota > Metazoa > Chordata > Lepidosauria > Squamata > Gekkonidae > Paroedura > Paroedura picta. The sequence continues at coordinate 40,172,207 of NC_135372.1, forward strand.
CCGGCCCTCTCAATTCCTGGCAAATAGATGGGGAAGAAATGGAGATAGTGACAGATTTTATTTTCCTGGGCTCCAAGATCACTGCAGATGGGGACTGCAGCAAAGAAATTAAAAGACGCTTGCTCCTGGGGAGGAAAGCTATGGCAAATCTAGACAGCATCCTAAAAAGCAGAGACATCACCCTGCCAACAAAACTGCGTTTAGTCAAGGCTATGGTATTCCCAGTTGCAATGTATGGCTGCGAAAGTTGGACCATAAGGAAGGCCGAGCGTCAAAGAATTGAGGCTTTTGAACTCTGGTGCTGGAGAAGACTCTTGCGAGTCCCTTGGACTGCAAGGCGAACAAACCAGTCAGTCCTAGAGGAGATCAACCCTGACTGCTCTTTAGAAGGCCAGATCCTGAAGATGAAACTCAAATACTTTGGCCACCTCATGAGAAGGAAGGACTCCCTGGAGAAGAGCCTAATGCTGGGAGCGACCGAGGGTAAAAGAAGAAGGGGACGACAGAGAATGAGGTGGCTGGATGGAGTCACTGAAGCAGTTGGTGCAAACTTAAATGGACTCCGGGGAATGGTAGAGGACAGGAAGGCCTGGAGGATCATTGTCCATGGGGTCGCGATGGGTCGGACACGACTTCGCACATAACAACAACAACAACAGATAATACCATTATCTTACCACAGTGTTTCTAGCAGTCCTCTGCTTAGCTCAGGGATTCCCTATCAGGGACATGAGCAGGCCAGCATTATGTAGTGGTTAAGAGTGATGGACTCTAATCTGGAGAGCTCCTCTTTTCCTTCAATGAAGCTGGCATCCATTCTGTTCAGAGCTTCATAGGTCCAGCTGTGTAGAGCTTCAGAGGTCCAGCTGCACCAGAGAAGGTTAGGCCTGACCTTGGACCAGATGACATTGCCTTGATTAATGTCTGGAAATGCTGGAACCTTATACCAGCAACCAGTAGGCCAGAACAGTATTGGGTGTGAAAGTCAAACATTGAAGAAAGCTGACAGGAAGAACGTTGATTTATTTGAAATGTAGTGTCATGAGAGAATTCTACCAATACCATGGACTACCAACTAAAGTCTGAATTTTCCCTAGAAACTAAAATGCCCAAACTGAGATTATAGTACTTTGGTCACATTATGAGATGACAAGAGTCACTGGAAAAGACAATAATGCTAGGAAAAGAGGAAGACTCAACATGAGATGGATAAACTCAATAAAGGAAGCCATGGACCTCAGTTTATAAGACCTGAGCAAAGCTGTTAACAGTAGGACGTTTTGAAGGTCATTCATTCCTAGATTCACCATAGGTCAGAAGTAACTTGACAACACTTAACACACATAGGCAATGCTATATTTTTACTGGTGTTGTCCACCAAATATAGTCTTTTAATTATTGATATTTTAAATGCAAATTGCTTTGGCGTGACAAAAAAAAATTTAATAGCCCTTCTTTCATGCCCCTTCACAGAATCCATTTTGGACTATGCTGAGCACCTTCTGGTTTTTGTCATCTACCTTCCCGTTAGTTGGCTTAAGGGCTTTGTTGCAAAGGCTATATGAAAAGAAGCAAGAGTCTTTTCATTTGTTGCTCTTTAGATTCCATACATGGCACTGTCCCCACTGGAGCTGTTATGGTGGGAACAAACAGGGAAGAGCTGTTCGTCGTCAAAGTCCTCAGCTTTCTTCATTTTGCTTGATTTGTACTGTCTGGCTTCTTTCCTGTAATGGTGGGCAACATGTTTCATGTACTTCATCATTTTGGAGGTGTTAGCCACCAATCTGAAGAGCATCTTTTCTGTGTTGGGCTGGTGTTCACTAGTCATTTTGATAGCAGCTGAAAATACTGGTGCCTGGGTTGTTCTCTGCGTAAGGTGGGAGGGAGGAAAAAAACAAAAATGAGTTCACTCTTTTCCTCAAGAATGACATTCGACAGAGATTAAACACAGCTCCTTTTTTATATTCGTTTTTAAAAACATTAGCAATGGGTAGTAATTAAGTCCATGCAGCTTTTTTCTGGCACACCGATAAGAAGGAAGGGGCTTTCACTGCTTTATTCTTTGGACTGGATCCAAAGTACCGTCAACAGAGCTCTGCTGAAAGAACAAGGGCTCAAATAGAATTCTCAAAAGCTCATCAAAGTATAATCCCCGTGATTCTTTTGGGGGAAATGAAAAGAGTTGGCAAAAGATTAACAGAATTTTCAGAAGTTCAGGAAACTCTGGTCACCAGAATAGTGCGGGTGGGGAGAATAACAACCACCCATATTTGTAGGGAAGATACGTCCACATTGCCCTAGGTCAGCCTTTCTCAACTATTTTACTGTTGAGAAACCCCTGAAACATTCTTCAAGCTTCAAAAATCCCTGGCAGTGGTTTGATTGTGCAGAATATGGTTGGGAAGCACAGCTGTTTATATGCTCACCCAGAACCCCTCCCCACCCCCTTCAGCCCCATCATTGGCCATTGGGGTGGGTGGGTTGACATGACCATATACGGCCCTATCCCCTGATAAATGTTTAACAGATTTTAAAATATATTAAAATATTAACTCTTACCAACTAAGGAAACCCTTCCATGGTTGTCAAGAAACGCCAGGGTTTCACAAGCCCTGGTTGAGAAAGCCCACCCGAGATATTATGTTATTCAGGGTTTCTTCTCATGATAGAATAGCTCTAGCTTCCATTGGAAATACTTCTATTTTGATGGCATTCCCATACAGAGTCCATTCTGTTAGACCGCAGGGTGAGTTTAAAAATAAATTATGTTATCTCCAGGGAAACTCAGGAGCCGCGAAACGGACTAGTTGAGAAAGGACCGTTTGCTTCATACCACAACTGCTATGCATCTTACCTGTCTCCTTGTTGTTATTTTCAGTTTGGGTAAAAGGTAGAATAAAGATAAAACCACAGCTAGAAAGAGCGCCACTTTACAACTTGCGTTTAAAACATGTAGGCACTCTTTGGATAGCCCTAAGCCGGTGAACTCGCGGCAGATCTGACACAACGAGCTGTGTATGCCATTAGATTCTTCTTCAGACATTTCCATCAGATCCTGCAGAGTCATATCCAAGCCAACTCTCGTCCAAGCTGGCCGTTCGCAGGCATCAACAGCATCTCGGAACAAGAAGGCAGTCCACAAGAGAAAAATCCGCAAAGGGCTTCGCCGGAACATTGTTTAGATGGCTTTTCGGCAAGGAATCTCTCCCGTTCATCGGTTGTCCCTGGGTAGGCGCTGCTGCAGATGGCCTTTTGAAATCTGTTCTGGTTATCTTGAAGGTATTCCAGTCAAATAAATCCTTCCATTATGATCAAGCTCCCAGCTTGAGTGCTGGTGAGGCCTGAATGCAGATAACGCCATCAGGCCACTGACTGAAGGAGGCTTGTGTGATGTCACAAAGGAGCTGCAGATCTCCTGTGATGTCGTTGAGGACTGCAAGGCATCTCTCAACAAGCAAAGTGTAATGCAGCAGGCAGGAAAAACTACAGAGCATTTCTGAAACTTGAACCCCACACCCACTTTTTAGAACGCTGTTTACATTTTTTTGCATGAACTTTCGTGAAGTGAAAGACCAATAAATCCAAATCAATCAACTCAAATGAAAAATTGAGATGATGATGAAGAAATGTTTTTTTTTTTAATGCTGCTTTTCTTGGAGTCTCATAGCGGTTTATAATCACCTTCCCCTTACTCTCCCCACAACAGACGCCCTGTGAGGGAGGTGATACTGAGAGAGCCCTGATATTACTGCTCAGTCAGACCAGTTTATCAGTGCTGTGGTGAGCCCAAGGTCACCCAACTGGCTACATGTGGGGGAGTGCAGAATCAAACCCAGCTCACCAGATTAGACGTCCACACCCTTAATCTCTACACCAAGATGATTCTCTGTGTAGTCTAGATGAGGTAGTGTCTCATAGAAATGAAAAGATACAAGAATCAGAAAGTAAGGTGAGGGAACTAAGCGATAAATTATGGAGTACCTACAACTGAGAGGGGTTTAAGAGTGTGAGGTAGGAGGTGATTGGACTGTATACCTGGAAAACGTATTTTCTGAAACAGTGATGTCTGATTTTGAGGAAGGCGTTAAAACAGCAAGAGCTTATACAGTAAATCCGAAGACTGCACAAAGTAGGCATACCGTGGTATTATTGTAACTGTTAAATAACTGGTAATTAAGGAATTGATTGTAAACAAATTAAGATAAAACCCATTATTAATTAGTAAAGATGAGAAACAGTGCTATCACTGTACACGGGGATTTCTCTTACCCTTAAATAAAAGGAGTGATTCAAATGATCCAAACAACTCAGGAAGCTGAACACATTGTAAAACAATATCACATCATAAGTTAGTGTTACATTTGTTGTTTGAAGTGAAATTAAAATGCATAAGATTTTTTCCCTATCTATGTTAACAGTATTAATGAACCCGCAAAGAGCTATAGGTTCTTTTACAAATTAAAGACAAGGCAGATATTTTTATTCAAGAAACACATCTGCAACAATTATGGTCATCATCTACGCAGGGGTAGTCAAACTGCGGCCCTCCAGATGTCCATGGACTACAATTCCCAGGAGCTGGGAATTGTAGTCCATGGACATCTGGAGGGCCGTAGTTTGACTACCTCTGATCTACAGTTTATAAAAATGGGTGCACTTGATGTTCCTTCAGGCCCAGACAGGAGTAAATGATAGGGTTTAAGGTTGAGGATAGAGTCATTGATCCCACAGGAAGCTTTAAGGGACTTTGGGACACCAGAGAATGACATTAGTTAATGTATATGCCTGAAAATTAAACAAAGTGGGTTCTATAAAGAGGTGGATGTTTTAATGCTTGTTGTTGATGGTGCTGCAATTATGGGTAGAGACTTTAACTTGGCAAGGACCAACAGTATGAATAGATCTAATAAGAAAGGGAAAAGTAAAAATGAAAGGTATCAAAATATACTAAACAAAATTCATTGAGTTCAATAGATGTGTGGTGCATATTAAATCCCAGGCAGAAGGATTATACCATGTCTCTGTCCACTGCTTTCATTCCTCTGCTCCAGAGCCTGTGTTAGAACTCTTAGATTTCTTTGCTCCCATCCCACTGGCTTCCCTCTGGAGTTGTGTTGGTTTCTCCTTTTCCCCAGGTTGGTCTATCAGGCACCTTTCTGCCACTCATGGGCTTGGGCTAAAAATTCAGTGCTACTACAACCAGCTCCCAGCATCATTATTTATGCACCCTGCTCTGTAACCATTCTGTACAAAGGGCAGGGAGAGTGGGCAGAAGCCTGGTAATTTAATCCATCTTTCCTGGATGTTATTGTTGCTTTCTGTCATAGAGTTAGTTTATGGTCCACTCCTAATATAAACTGAATAAAACTAGGTTTACTTCTATGTAGACCTGTTTAGGATTGCTGCTGCCATCCCTTTTCTAGATCAACTATTTTTTCCTCTATTCTTTTCAGAAGCCAAACAAAATTTAAGACTGCTTATTGCCCAAATCCAGTCAACGATTACAGACCCTGAGAAGGTTCAGGGAAGGCTTAATAAAGAAGACAAGGTATAGTATAGAATGCCCACTTTGTTTTACCCTTCCTGATCCTAGTTAATTTACTGCAGAAATGAATATTCAGTACAACTGTTTGCAAATGCTGTACCTGCTCTGCTCTACCAATTTAAATAATCCAAAAGTTCCTTCACCTGTAACTTGGCATGTGATTGAAAGTCAGTTGGCTTTTCAGTGCTATACTCACCAAGATCCAATACCAGGCATTTGGTTGAGGTCAACCCAAACCATCGCTTCCAATTGGCCTCCCCACCCCCCCTACTACGACTGACACTAATCTGCCCAATCCAGTGGGTCCCAGTAAGAGTTGAGCTGAGGCTCTTGCAATTCCACCATTTTCTAATGTTATAGTTGTGATCTTGTTAAGGTTATTTGTTGTTATTACTGTTATTACCTGTTACCATATGTTACCTGAGACTTCGGGGAGGGCGGTATATAAATATAATAAACAAACAAACAAACAATTTGGTAAAACCTCAGGATTAGGATAGGGAATAAAGATGTTTTTAGGAAAAAATGGATCTCTGGTCGTTTAGTACACTTAGCTAATTGGACCAGGAGAATACTATAAACCATTTTATATTTTGTCAACATATTTGAATCTCTTATCTATATCCAGGTGGTAGTTTATACAATTAAAACATTTGCTCACTGGTATTCTGGGACCAAAAGCTTCAGCAGCCTTTTAAAACCCTCCACTACCACCACTGTTTCATCTCATTCTTAGCAACCCACCCTTGGCAAGCCATTCTTATGCATAACATTCTAAAACAGTGGTCCCCAACCTTTTTATCACCGGGGACCGGTCAACGCTTGACAATGTTACTGAGGCCCAGGGCCGAGGAATGTCGCTGCCGCCACCTGAGCCCCTGCTCCGCTTGCTTTCCTGCCGGCGTCCTTGACTTCCCACCACCCACTGGGGGCGCTGCCAGCCACAGCTGTGCAGTGCCACGCCGAGGGGGAGCCCCAGCCATGGCGGCCACTGGAGAGCACCAGAGTGAGCCAGCGGCAGAGTGGCAGGGCAGCCCCCGAGGCAGCAACCGGGTAGGAGGGCGAGGAGGAGCTGCGGCCCGGTACAAACTGATCTACGAACCGGTACTGGTCCCCGGAGCGGGGGTTGGTGACCACTGTTCTAAAACACCAAACCAAATTTAATTTGGATTATATCTGCTCCCAGTGGAGCCCAGAACTGAGCACTCCAGTTCAGCTGACCCAGTGGCACACTAAAATAAAAGCCATTAAATCAGCCACTATGGACTTACGACTAAGGCTTACCCATCAAAAAATGCTCTTGCGAGTGTACTGGTACTTACTACATTTTATCACATTGGTCTCACTGAGAACGATTTCTGTTGGTACTGCTGGAAGCCTGGGGCTAAATCCACACGTTTTGAAATTGTTTTAAAGCCATAGATGTCTGGCAAAAGATTATATCCAGGATCAATGTCACATTAGCTGCTATCTTAGGCCCATGACACACACACACACACACACATTTTATAGCAGATTTTTAGAGCAGTAAACTTTTAATCTTGACTTTGGATTCTGTGAGGCGGCATGTTGGGGGTGGTATCCAGAGGTGGTTTGTTTAATTACGCAATTGCCCTATAGTGACCTTTGTGAGGCGGCAAAAGAGCAGGGAGGAGAAATCTGAGGGAATTTGTACACTATTGAATTACCTTTGGCTTGGAAGCAAAACTAAGTAAACACTGTCGGAAAGCTGGGGGAAACTGTAATGAGGAAGTGAACTGAGCACTGAAGAGAGGAAAATCGGTGCAGGACAACAAAGACAACCCAACGGACCTGCACGTTGAAAGTGAGGGAAAACACCTGGGCATAATAGGCCATAGACTTCATAGCCAATAATCTAATCCTAGGAGACTGAGACTATGGCCGCTGTCGAAATACCTCATATTTGGGGTTCAAAGGGTAGCTTCAGTTGCTAAGTGAATAATTTACAATATTGCAAACCTCAAGTATCTCCCATTATAGATGTCTGGGTCAATGATATGCTACCTTTGTACAAAACAGAGAATGCCATATAATAGCGAGAAGCTCCCAGAATCTTCACCTTCATTTGGCTTGAATTCTTGTCCCTATTCAAGCCATATCTCCTAACCTTTATTCCCTGTTTAATTGAATCTATAATATTGCACATTACTTTCCTAACCTACACTCCTGCCCTTATTTTTTCTGTCTTTCCTTTTCTGCCAATAGGAAGAGGTTGGGCTAAATGGGGCTTATTTGCTACTAGATGGCAAGCCCATCCCTAAGGACGGGCTTGGAAGGGCCCCCCCCCTCTCGCTCTGAGCACATCCAGTGGCCCAGGGAGGGTGTGGTTGTGCTTGGGGGGGGGTTCCCCAGCCCCTTTCCCCCTCAGGCGGATTCTCCCATCCCCAGGCCCCACGGAGCACAGCCGCTGCCTCGCTCCGCAGGGCCTGGGGAGCGTTCGCTGGACCCCTTCAACCCACCGCAGATTCTCCCATGTCCCGCTCTTTGAGGCGGTGGGCACGCTCAGCAGGGCCTGGGGAGCGTTCATCGGGCCGTTCCCCCTCCCCCCGCCTCGGATTTTACCTTGTCTCCAGGCCCCATGGAGCGCGGCCATGGCCTGTTCGATGGGCCAATTTGCACCTGCCGATTGGCCCCTCTGTGAGCGTGAGGCCAAGGGGCCAATCAGAAGGCGTGCGCCGCATGCCTTCCGATTGTCCCCTCAGGGTTCTGTATCCTGGACACCCCGCCCTCCTTAGCGAATTATATAATGTACAGATGTTAATTTTTGTGTGTGAAAGCAATGCAAATCTTAATTTTAAAATCTCATATATATTAAAAAGTGTGTGTTGGACCAGCAAGGGCACACAGGGAAAGGAAATCTCATAACCTCTCCTGCTATCCTTGCCCTTCTCTTATTCCACTTCCTTTCTGCTCCCCTATGCTCTTCCCTCTCTATCATCCTTTGACTGATAGCCGCTAGTTCTGACCTCCAGACATCCCAGCTATTCCCTGCCTAGAGATGGGGGGGGGGGCTGGGGGGGTAGGCAGATACTGTGGCATCAGCTAAGAAGAGGCTGTAGAACCCTTGGGTGAGGGAAGGAGAGTCAAATGCATAGAAATCCTGCCATCATTCAGGGCTTTTCCACTCCTGTTATTTCTTTGCATGTGGGCCTGTATTGCATTATCCCCCCTGTTCTGCATGTGCTTTGTACCTCTAGTGGTCGCTTTGATATTTCATTGCTGATTCTCCAGTTTATTTATGAGCTCTATTGATAACTCCCCTTCCCAACACAGTATGGGCACACAAGCAACAAAAATAAGATGTGCTGAAAAATCATCATTAGATAGGGCTTGGGGAAGCGACACAGAAACAGAGGGAATCTGCCAGAAGAAGAGTCAGGTAATTAGGCTTTGCTCAGTGAAGGAAAATAACTCAGATATCTATTGTATAGGTATACGTAGCTTTTTAAAAACAGAGTTCTGCTGTCCCTTTTTGAGCCTGCAGGCACCTTTGGACACCACTGCAAAATGGCTGCCACAGAAAATAAACTCTAGCACACATATTGCCAAGTATACAGAATAAGAAGCACAAGGGGAGAAAGTAGTTTTGATGTTATAGCCTGTATAATGGTTCCATGTTAGGTTATATAATGTTCAGTGTAAACCGCCCAGAGCTGCAAAGAAATGGGCGGCATAGAAATCTAAATAAATAAAATAACACAAACATAGAGAAAAGACCCAGGAGGAGGGTAGAGAGAGGAGTGCTCCATTGCTCTGGTGTTCCCTAGCCCCCACTGCCTGAGAGGATCTTTGGGTCCTAGGGATGCCAGCCTCCAGGTGGGATCTGGGGATCCCGAGATTACAGCTCATCTCCAGATTACATAGATTAGTTCTCCTGGAGAAAATGAATGCTTTCGAGGGTGGGTGCTGTGGCATTGTACCCCATTGAGGTCCTGATAGAGGAGAGCTGATAGAGTAGTTTTGTTTTGGATGTCTCCTGTTAAATAGAGAGGGGCTGTAGCTAAGTGGAACAGCACATGTTTTGAATATAATATTTAATATAAATTATATAATAATAAATATAATAAAATAAATATGGCAGGTTCCAGGTTCAGTCATGACCATCTCCAGTTACAAGGATCACAGGTCACAAATGTTGTGTAATGCCTTTTTCATCTGCAATGCTGTAGAACCATGGGCCAGTTTTGAGGGCCCTAGTAGGTACCAAAGCAGATTGCAGCAAAATATGGAGTGCGTGGACCTTCTCATGCTTTAGCTTTCTATATTCTGCCTGGCTATGAAGCCTACTGTAATTTAATGTATAGATATCACTCTCTCTCATTCTCCCCTCTCATGCTATCTGCACAGAGCATATCTCACAAGGCCTGCCAGGCCAAGACAGACTGGCTTGAAAATACTAAGGAACCCACCATGCAAGACTTCCTGGATCAAAAGCAGCAGCTAGAGGATATCATGCTTCCCATCTTTACAAAACTGGCTACTCCCCGTGAGTACTGTCTCAGTGTTTTTCAGGTTACTTGTAAGGGATATTTCCTAGCTTGCAAAATCTATCAAGTATGCCCTCTTAGCTCTGGATATGAAACCTCAGCTCATTGTAGGAGGTTCTAAAGCATGGCCTCACCATTCCTCCTGTGTGAACAGAAAGTGCAATCCTAGGGCACACTCAAGACCAGGGGTAGTCAAACTGCAGCCCTCCAGCTGTCCATGGACTACAATTCCCAGGAGTCCCTGCCAGCAAATGCTGGCAGCGGCTCCTGGGAATTGCTGTCCATGGACATCTGGAGGGCCGCAGTTTGACTACCCCTGCTCAAGACCCTCTGCTGTTGCATGTTGCACAGCAAGATCAGCAATGGTAGAGAAAATTCCTTAAGTAAAGCTTATCTGCCAATACAGATCAACTTCCTGAGGAAGCTCTTCAAAAGTTTCTATTGTAAGGGACTCTGGAGTTCCCCAGAAGGCAGTTTAAAATTGTGTTTTTGGTATCCAAGCATCACCCTGCAGAGCAGGCTTTATTGAGGTGTTGGCACTTGCTACAGGAAGCAGATAACAAACTCCTTCCAGAACACAGCTCATGTTTTCTGGTACTAGTTTTACTGAGTTCCAGGAGATGTTTTTAACATTCATAGCTGTTGTAGCTCAGCAGGACAAACTGGTCACTTCTTTTGAGTCCTTTCACCATGAGGTGGGCTGCCAAACCCTGAACGGGCCTGGGGAATCTCCTAGAATTGCAGTTTATCTTCTCAACCATAGGCCTGATGGAAGAGTGCCATCCTACAGGCCCCGTGGAACTGTGATAGTTCGGTCAGGGCCCTGATCTCAGATGGCAACTCACTCCACCAGGCTGGAAGTAGTTACGTTACCTACCAACATGCTTAACTTCTAAAGATTTGGGATTAAACAAAAATACCCACAGCTCGTATAAAGGGTTTATGAGATTTGAAAAGAAACCAAAGTGTGCTCTGGTTTCTCTTCAGATCACATAAACATTTTGCCTTTTACTAGGGATTGTATAAAGGGAAGAGTGCATGACAATTTTGTCGACATTGCTTGGAAAGTATTTGATAAATCTAACCTATTGCTATATAGCTTAAAGGAGGGGCTGTGGTTCAGTCATAGGATATCTGCCTGGCATACACAAGGTCCCTGGTTCAATCCTCAGCATCTCCAGTGTAAAATACCTAGCTAAGTGATGTGAAAGCCCTCTAGCTGAGACCTTAGAGAACTGCTGCAGATTTCAGTAGATGACACCTGTGATGGACCAAAAGGTCTGATTCACTAAAAGGCAGCTTCATATATAAGTTTTACAGTACAGGTAGTGTTAAATGTGAGAATCAGACATCCTACCCAGATCATTCCAGGACACACATGTAAAATGAACCTTGGTAGTGCCACATTGCCAGAAACCTCTGAAGATGTTTTGGCAGGCTGCCGAAGCTAAACAGCACTTAAGAAAATTGTTTTATGTCACCCCAAAGCAGTGCAGGGTTGCGACTCACTGTGGTGAAGGAGACTCACAGTGATGCTTTTCAAATTCCTAGGGCACCATTTTCAAGTGGATGACCTGTAGGATTCCCCACCTTATACTTTGTCTCCTAACCTAAGCAATTAAAGGTAAAGGTAAAGGTATCCCCTGTGCAAGAACCATTGGGGCGACCCTTGGAGTGACCCTTGGGGTGACGCCCTCTAGCGTTTTCATGGCAGACTCAATACGGGCTGGTTTGCCAATGCCTTCCCCAGTCATTACCGTTTACCCCCCAGCAAGCTGGGTACTCATTTTACCAGCCTCAGAAGGATGGAAGGCCGAGTTGACCTTGAGCCAGCTGCTGGGGTTGAACTTCCAGCCTCATGGGCAGAGGTTCAGACTGCATGTCTGCTGCCTTACCACTCTGCGCCACAAAAGGCTCCAATTTAAAACACACAATGTTGTATTCCTAAACATGAGCAAAAAGACACAGGCACAGCAGGCATCTTAGAAGCTGATTTTATTTTCTGAATGAAGGAGCACAACTGAAAAGTTAAAGATGCAGGAACACTTGATAAAACATTTGTTCAGTAAACCTTCACGTCACCAGGACATCATTTCTTTGCAATAAAGGCACATGGTTACCGGAACAAACCTCCCCCTTCTCTTGGGTGAACTGGACCCAAGAGCCCTCACACTCATCCTTGTCGTTTTTCTAAAAGAAAGTGCCTGGCTGTATTTGAACAATATTTCGATTCTGTTCTACATAATCAGGACAATTTGGCAGCAACAGAATTTCACTTCCGTTCACAAGATTATGTGACAACAGATTACGTGACTGAAAAACAGAATACAGAAGGGTTAAACGTAAATAATTAACTGCCCATTAGTACATTATTGCAGACTCTGCTCACAGCCCAAACCCAGACAGCAGGTTCCTAGAAGAGAAGTAGCTTTTACCAAATGGCCAGCCGAAACTACATCAGACCAAAGGCGTTCAGCTGCCGCATTCCAAGAAGAAACTAAAGAAAATGCCTTCAATTATCCCATCCTTAATGATTTCTCCAAACACACCTTCACTCGTTCTGAACAGCCCCCACCGATCAGCCTTCTGGCTTCTCCAACCCTTCTTCAGAGTTATTTATTTGGGATGAGAGGTGTAACGAAGGTATTTCTTGCCTGATGGGAGCTCTTTAGTGCAAACTCCACCCGGAAAGAGCTTTTTGGCCTCTTCATCTGACAGGCTTGGAATTACCATTACTTCGTCTCCAGGCTCAAAAAGAAAAAGAAGGAAAAAAAGCTGTAGTAAGCAGTAAGATTCATCTAGAATAGCTGCACATGCAGAACTTTAATAATCCATGTCATATTTTACAGTGAAAGCTAGAATCTTAGTCCATTAATGCAGGTTACTTTTTCTGAAAGGCAAAGTGTCGCCCTCCAACTACAAGTTTTTATACTGATGGCTACAGCATGCCCGTACGGAAGCCTATGCAGCCAAAAAAATCCGCCAAATTACTTATGGTTATGTTTTTAATCTTTGTTTTCTCAACACAAGGGCTAATGACTGCCCTTCACTAATGCCAACGAAGAGGTCAACTCCCAATGCAGTCATGCCACTTAACTGCGCTAAGAGTCACAAGACTGATGACTCACCTCCCTGTGCTTTACCGGGTGTAGTTTATTCTATCAGACCTGGCGGCTGCCTCTCAGAAGGTGAAATTAAAATGTATGTTTTCCACTATATATATATATAGTGGAAAACATACATGTTGTTCTTTGACAACAGTTTTATTTGAGCTAACTACAGAATTAAAGAACCTTAAAGAGACCTTAACCGTAACATCCTAAACAGGGTTAGACCCTATGGATTAAGAAGAGTTTCAATCCGTTTAAGGCTTGCGCTTGTTAGGGGCCTTAAAGAACACAATATCTACCTTCCAATCCACTGGGGTGGCCACTTTCTTTGCCGCTGTTAGCTGCAAGGAATCAATGACTCTTAGAATCTCATCAAAGTTTCTTCCAGTGGTCGCGGGATAGAGGATAGAGAGTTTGAGTTTCTTGTCTGGACCAAAGACGAATACCTAAAAAGCAAAGCAACACAATGAAAATCCTGCATGGCACACTATACTGGCTCTTTTCATAATCAGTCCTGTCCAGTAATCTTCCTTTAGAGTTTTAGGTCTGTCTCTTTAGCAGAGTTATTATTCCAGGGCAAAGCCCAAGGACTTGTTGGGCACAGTTTTTCTTTTCTAATATAGATACTCTACACATCAACTGCTGTATTCAGGCTTCCGTCTTAACAATCGTGTGGCCAAGATTCTTTGCCCTGTATTTGCAGTTTCCATTTGGCAAGAAGGCAACAATGTTTTACTGATAAGCATCAGAGTAGAGAAACCTCTTAAGATAACTGGAGCCGAATGTATCTCAAAGGCATTTTTGTTGTCTCCAAAAGATACTTCAATAAAAACTGAACATTACTAACAATACCTCCTCTGTTCATTTCAGTGGGCCTTGTGCAAACGTCTTCCCAAGCTGAATCTCTTATCTTGAACATCCACAAAATGCTGAGAGCACGATTAGCAAGTCACAGACAGGAACAAAAAACGTTGTTTTACTATAATCTCCTTCTAGTCATTACATCTAACTGACCAGGAATGTTTGAGGACAATGTCTGACTCATTAGGTCCGCCTTGTTAAACTAGAATGTAGTTTTATCTAATACCAGCCTGAGTTAACTATCTCAGTTTCTCTCCCCCAATTTCCAGTACAATCTACTTTATAAAACTTTGGATGCTGGACAAAATTACTTTACTCTGCGGGGATGTTAGATTTATAGTCTGTTTGATCCCTGGGAAGCTATAGGGATGCCAGGATATTCATCTATTAATCCTTGCAAGCCATTAAAATACCCTTGTTGTTGTTATGTGCGAAGTCGTGTCCGACCCATCGTGACCCCATGGACAATGATCTTCCAGGCCTTCTTGTCCTCTACCATTCCCCGGAGTCCATTTACCCTATATACTCAAAGTACCCTATATACTCACATATAAGCCTAGTTTTTCAGCACCTTTTTTCACACTGAAAAAGCCCTCCTCAGCTTACATGCGGGTATATACGGTAATTGAAATAAAAGCCTGCGCCAGCCAGCCAATCGTTGCTCTGTCAGCTTGTAGGACATAAACGGTTCTTTTTTCCCCCCTTTTGCCTTCACTTCTTCCTCTTCTTAATCACTTCTTGCAAACTATTCTTTTGGTTTCTGTGGGTGAAAAGCGGGGTACAAAAACCTGCAGCTATTCATCCTCTTGACTTTTCTGTATTTATTGGGGGGAAGGAGGCTGGATGGGTGAGCCTGTGATGATGGAGCATTTCCCACCCTCAGCTTATATGAGTCAATAAGCTTGCCCAGATCTTGCAGTAAAATTAGATGTCTCGGCTTATATGCGAGTATATACGGTACTCGTTTACATTTTGCAAACAAAGAAACAGTGTCTTGCTGAAGTGTTCTCCCAGGAGCCTGCAAGTGAGGTACTCCCTGAGAAGCTGGACACCCAAAACCAAGGAGGAGAGAACGATACTACCCTCTGGCTACAAGCAAGTGTGAGTGGTCCACTGCTGGACAGAGTAGCCATTTAGTCTACTTCATATGGGTATCGACACTGTTTCACTCTGGCCTCTTTCTCTACTACGGCAATGCTAAATGGCCACTGGAAGGAAAAAAGGGGAACTGAATTCATGGAATCTTGGCTTCAACCTCTAAGGCTCGAGAAGCACTGACACTTACAACACGGGCAGTCAGAGGCATGCCTTCTTTGTCTCTCTCATCTGGATCCAGCATCCCCAACTGAATGGAAAGCTCCCGCTTGGAGTCTGCAATTATTGGAAAGGGGAGCTTTGTTGTGGCCTCATCTTTATTGTAGGCGTTGATGTCCTGTAAACAGAGGGAAATCATTACATCTTTGTTACTAATATGCTAAGTTTATGTTAAGTGTCTCAGTAATGTGCAGTGGATTGTAGCAAAAGAATAGGGCGAGATTTGTCTTTTGTGGAATAATGCCTCCTCCATCCTGTCCGGAAGAATATCTTTACACAATGGTTCCCTCCCCCCATTACTCACCCCCAGTAGTAAGAACCTCAGAAAACAGACAAGTAGGCATCACTAGGGACCTTATACCCAAAAGGATATCATTTTTTTCAGCAATAGCTAGATCAGCCCCCCCCCCCGAAAGTCCTACACGTACTCATTTCACATCACAAAGCTGTAATTGTGTGCAACAGTTATCTTCATAGACCTCACATAGGCATAAAAGGTCTGCCACAGACCTCAAGAGAATGTGGACAGCAACCAAATTTTACAAAAAAGAGTAATGGGCAGCTAAGAACTGTGAGATGAAGAGACTGATTAAAATATCTCACTGACCACATATTCTCTTGCACATAGAACTGCTTTTACTTGAGTTTATATTGACTCCCCATATATATATAATTTTTTTTCCCGGGCGTCAGGATACAACAAAAGTGATGTCCCCTGGCCACACCTCCAACATGCAAATTTTGAAAAATTTAAAAATGAAAATATAAAAATA